>NW_018743955.1:1648413-2376729 GCF_001683475.1 Chenopodium quinoa
ATCCTAATCATGGATGGAGATGAACCGGCAACCTTCAAGCAAGCGATGGCAAGCACTGACTCTGCTAAATTGCAAGAGGCCATGAGATCTGAAATGGATTCCATGTTTGAAAATTAAGTCTGGGACTTGGTTGACTTACCCGAAGGCTACATACCTATCGGATGTATGTGGATTTTCAAGTTGAAAATCGACAAAGATGGAAATGTATTCATTTACAAAGCTAGATTGGTAGCAAAAATTTACAGACAAGTTCATGGTATTGATTACGATGAAACCATTTCTCCAGTCGCAATGCTTAAATCCGTTCGAATCCTTCTAGCGATTGCTGTACATTACAATTATGAAATATAGCAGATGGACGTCAAAACCGCCTTCCTCAATGGAATTTTTAAAGAATATGTGTACATGACATAGCCTGTAGGTTTTGTCGACCAAAACAATGCTAGAAAGGTATATAAGCTTAAGAAGTCCATTTATGGATTAAAGAAAGCAAGTAGAAGTTGGAATATGCAATTTGATGAAGCCATTAGTAAGTTTGGTTTTATCAAGAATCCAGATGAGTCTGATGAGTCTTCTGTTTACAAGAAGGTCAGTCAGAGTGACATCACCCTTCTAGTCTTATATGTCGATGACATTTTTTTCATTGGATACAACATTCCATTGTAAGAGTCTATAAAGGCTTGGCTCAGAAAATGTTTTTCCATGAAATACTTAGGAGAGGCCGAGTACAAATTAGGCATCAAGATCTGTAGGGAAAGATCAAAGTGGATGATAGGATTGAGTCAAAGTACTTATATTGATAACGTACTAGCTCGATTCAACAAGGAAGGAGCCAAGAGAGGCCACCTACCCATGTCACATGGCATAACCCTTAGCAAGAAGCAGTGTCCAAAGACACCTAATGAGCGGGAAAGGATGAATTAGATTCGATATGCTTCGCTTATTGGATCGATCATGTATGCTATGATATGTACTAGGCCAGATGTATCGTATGCCTTGAGTGCTACGAGCCGATACCAATCAGACCCAGGAGAGGCGCATTGGACTGCGGCCACGAATATCCTAATGTACGTGAAAAGGAACAAGGATAAATTCCTGGTCTATGGTGGTAGAGATGAATTGGTTGTTGAAGGATACACCGACGCAAGCTTCCAGACATATAGAGAAGACTTCAAGTCACAGTCTGGGTACATATTCTGTCTCAATGGAGGAGCATTTAGTTGGAAGAGTGCAAAGAAAAGCACAACTGCTGATTCTACAAAGGAAGCTGAATACTTGGTAGCATTTGAGGCAGCTAAGGAGGCAGTTTGGATTTGTAAGTTCATTAGGGAACTTGATGTTGTACCCACCATCAAGGGTCCAATAGATCCCTATTATGACAACAATAGGGCTATTGCTCAGGCCAGAGAGCAACGAGAACATCAGATGGTCAAACATGTCAAGAGGCGATCTCACATGATTAGAGAATGGAAATCAGAAGGTGAAATCAGAATTTGCAAAGTTGGAACGGATGATAATGTAGTCGATCCACTTACTAAACCTTTGTCTCAAGTAAAGCACAAAAAACACGTTGAGGCAATGGGAATCAAGCATATTGGAAATTGGCTTTGATTTCCTTATTTTAGTGTTTTAATTAAATTTTGGATAATGTTTATGTAAAAAACTATGATGAACCATTCACTTTTGGAGTAATTAAATTTTCATGCAATTTAAAACACTCCGTTTCTATTTAATTGTGGTTTATAATTAAATAATGAGTCCATTCGATTGAAAGAATATTCAAAATAGGGTATCAAGACCAGTCTTGATAAGGAAACACCTATTAAGTGAACGTTCAATATTGTAATTGAAAATTATCCCTAATTGAGGTCATTTAAACAATAGACGATTAATGACCAGTTGAGATTAGTGTGTAGTTTGATTTATAGCACCGTTCATGTACTACATGGACATGATTATCATGAATCATTTACACAGGTTTTGGTGTAGAACCATACTGGATCGACCTATGGGAATACTTTAAGAGATTCAAAATCGTCATAAGTATAATTATTATTATTACTATCGGGACCTTTTTCCTTAACCATGAGTATTGTAAGCTTCTTGTTTGAGTACTAGTCTGCTTTGATGATTGTCAAACGTCTGCCGTAACAGGGGATTATAACGGCATCACTCAGGCGGCTAGGTCCTCTTAGTAAGAGAAGCTACATTATAAGACTGGGAATGTCCCCCTACTAATAATAGGGAACATGTCTTGTTGTTTACAAGGCCTTTTGAAGAGCGAGACTGTGAAAATAAATGGTCGTGCTAAGATGGATTTTAGAAATCATCTGCTTATTGATAATCAAACTTGGATTTCGAGAAACACTTCTGGACGTAACAGGGATGACGAATAAATTTACCCTGTAGTTCATGCCGATAGACATGAAGAGACATAGGAAAGGGGCTATACACTAAATGCTCACTTATCCGAAAGGACAAGTCGGAGATTGAAAGGAATGGTGTCCTTCGAACAAGTGTATTATTCTGATAGTGGGTTCAGAATTATGAGAAAGCTAATATATTCAGTAAGGTCAAGTGATTGGAATTCTTAGGTGGAGGCTGCTTTCGATCAGTAATATTAATGTATAATTAATATTACAACTTAACCTTGACTGAACCCTTTGGGTCACACCCAAGCAATTAACAAACCAACTCGACGAATTAATTCAGAAGAAATTAATGAGTCGCCTGAGTATTAAATATTTAGACGTCGGAAATTCGAGCTTAGAGCGTCGAAACCGAGCGTCGGAAGTCGAGTAAAAAATAGTAAATGACGAGACGAGCAAATAATAATAAATCGACAATATTTCCCAAAATACCCCTATCGTCGGAATGCCCCGAGCATCCGGGTGCTAGGGGCATAATATACTGGCATAGGTGGCTAGCATGTGCACCAAGCCGAGCCTAGGCGTGCAGGTTCATGCTAGCGCACCAATGTTAGCAGCCATGGGCAGCACGACCGCAAATAGCAGCAGCAGCCCGCACAAGGTGTGCGTGGCTTGCAGGCCGCAAGCAGCAGCAGCCCGCACAAGCGTGCATGGCTTGCTAGCTGCGAGCAACAGCAGCCCGCATCACCTAGGTGCGGGTGGGTGGCCGTAAGCTAAAGGAGAAGCAAGTAAAGGGAGGGTTTAAATGTGAGGGTCATGTGGAACAAGGAGAGTATGGTGTGGGGAGCAAGTATGGTCCCCTACTCTCCAAGTGGTGCTCACTTCCCTTTACATGTATTAGTGACACTTGTACATTTATTATTAGTTTGCTTATTTATTTTAATTCAGCTTTAAAATAAATTGTGGAATTTCATGCTCCCATATTGATGGGATAGAAATTCCCACTCTCACTCCTTCCTATAAATACCCACCATGGGTTTTTGGGGAGAGTGCTTGTGTAGGATTTTAATAGGGCATTGCATTAGCAACAACTCTTAAACTCACATAATACTCGGGTTTAAGTCGGACCTCGTTAACCTCGAGGTAACGGACCTAAAAGTTGGTAGTTTTTTTGTGGGTGGATCTCTATTGGAGGCTCTCGTATTTTCGGGGCTAAGATTCTCAAGTATGAGCCCAATATGTGGGGTGAAGCACGCGACAAAGGTAAATTTCCTATATTTTCCCTTTTGTGTTTATTTATGCATTAGTGATATTATTTATTGCAAGCGTGATCCTTGGCCCGGGTTTTTTCTGCGGTGAGTGGGACTCACTAAACCCCAACATAAAGTGTTATATTCTAGTGGCTGTGGATTATTTCACCAAGTAGGCAGAAATAGAGGCGGTCAAGAACATCAAGACAAAGGATGTCATCTCTTTCATCTTGAAGAACATTTTCACCTGGATTGGGGTATCTATGTCTATGGTGTTTGATAACAGCCCTTAGTTTAAGACCTCGTATTAACTCATAGTCGTATGACCAAAATAGTCTAAAGAACGATTAAGTTTAAAGTCCGGATGTCAAAAGAAATCATCCGGTTGATAACTAAAGTTCTGATTTAGATTATTTGATGAAATTATACAAGTTCCCCCAATGGGGCAAGCAGACAGAGTTCAATGGATTTCAGGTACCCCAGACGGCCCTAAAGTTGTTTAGGGTCCATCTGTCAGGTGGGGAAGTTGTCTCCTACCTCATCAACGTCCAGGTGGAAATTTATCGCCTGCCTTATCGAAAGACAGTTTAATTGGATTGCGAATAACCCAGAAAGAGGAAAAAGGCTAGGTTTAGCTAATTCTCAAGCTGGGTAAAACGACTACTTATTGGTTTTGTGGACGGTTGTATTCTTGGTTTAGGACAATCACTAATGTGATTGATTAACTTAGGAACATTTCATACTCCTTAAAGTATCAAAAGTTTCAAAGTCAATCAATCAAAGAAGTACTTAAACCAATTACACAGCTGCCAGGGGCAAGAGTAGCCGGTATACAGACTACTGTATGCTATAAAAATATAGGCAAGAATTGCAAAAATTAAGTGCTAATTTAAGTGTGAAAATTGAAACAAATTCAGCAAATTCGTCAAGCCAACTCAATCGACAAATTTCATTCATAACCGGTCAATGCCGGGCAATATTGTTAATAGGATATACATTCGAAAGAAAAAAAAACTAAAAATTGTCAACCGTTTCCTTAGTCTGTAAAATGCAAAGATACTCAGCTCACAGGTCGGAGAAAGTAAGTTGGCATACTGTCGCAGAAAAACAAAAGGGATGTTAAGCTAAGAATGTTGGGTCTGCTCCGGCTAGTCTTGGCCCACTAAGAGGTTTGCTTCATTTATCCCATTCGGGACTTGATAAGCCTGGACTTCATTAGTCTAGGCTTGATTTTCCTGATCAGCAGCCGCCTCTTCCTCATCGTAAGAAACCTCATAGCCTTGCTCCAAGGCCCATGCCTTAAAAGGAGGTGGAGCCTGCTAATTCAATGCTTGAGCATCATACACCGTAGTGGCGTAATTATATATCATCTTGGAAACCTCAAACTCTATGTTTGGGTGGAGCATACCCTAGGAAATCTGCAGGCGCGCTTTAGTGTCCCGCTCATTTTCAGCAACCAACGAGTTTTTCTCCTTGGCAATCTCGCCCTGTTGTTGGTTCCTTAGCTGAACAAGCTCGACACCTAGGCGGATGACGTCCCCTTTTAGATGGGAACTCTCTTTATCAGCTCCCTCCAAGGCCTTGAGGTCTGATTGGGCTTTTTTTAGATCTAGCTTGGACGCATGGTTGTTGGTGGCGTCATTACCAGCCGTCAAATTTTTAATCGGCTCCTCCTGTTGCAACTCTATTGCTTTAATTTCAGCATCACACATTATTGTAATGTATTCAACGGAGTTGAGAGCTTGGGTGGCCCTCTATTTAGCATCATTTACCTCTTCCTGCTTCCGCTTGAAGGGGACCCTCAGCCCGTCTACCCTCAGCATCACTTGGAAAAGGTGAGGTCAAAAGGTTAGCTAAACAATTTTAAATTTTAAGGGAAAAAGCATGAAGTACTAAGTAAGTACTAAGGTACCTTAGCAAGCAGGCCCTGGATTCTGTCAAAATCCACCGCCTTCACATCAGGCACATAATGCTTCTCTGTCCTAGTCAGAGTTCGCACCATCCTATTGGTGAACTCTTGCATGTCAGGCGGCCCCGAGGGGTTATCTTCACCAAAAGAAGTACTTGGTGAGAAAGCAGCACAGACGACACCTGACTTATGCCTGCTGCTCATCGAACCTCTAGACGGGCTGAACCGAGTCTTGACTCGCATATAGTCAAGCGGTCAGGGGAGTTAAATTTGTGACTTACCTTGGGTGCGAAGCTGACAAGTCTCAACCCCTTTAGCTGCTGCAGAGCCAAATGTAGCAGTGAGTGGCTTGCCACTCTTTGATGCGGTAGAAGCACTAGGATGTTTCCCAGCAGCTTGCTTTGAGCTTTCAATCAGAGCTTTCATCACAGCCAAGCTTTTGCACTCGGTGGTTGGTCAATCTAGGTTGGCTGAAGAGGTAGAGCGAGGAGGGTCCTTCCTTCCTGTCTTAGCTGGGGTTTTGTTCAGCTTATCCCCTGGCCGTTTAAATAGCATTATAATAATGCGAGAATGAATTTGCTTCCATTTTGCAAATGAGAAGCAAGTTAAAGTCGGAAAATTTCAAGATCAAGGGAAAGGGGTACAGCTGGTCAATAACAAAGTTGATACAAAAGCTAGAAAGCCCCCTCCTTTCTTAGCCTCCTTGGCCTCGAACGCGGCTCTCCTCTCAAACAGCTGCTCCTTTCTGAGCTAAGCAGTTGAATTCGCAGGCGTTTTTTCTGGAGCAACCATGTTATTTGCGTCTTTTGTAAAAAGAAAGGAAATAGTTGGTTAAAAAGACAAACAAATAAGTTCAGGCATTAATATAAAATGCAAATTGCCGGATGTATAGTAAGTCTACCCTATGAGAACATGGAGGTAAGACCACAAGCGGAAAGGAAGGACTCATCCTTCAAAAAATCCGGATGGGGTATCCAATTCTTAAGGACAATTATTTGGGTCCAATCCTCCAAGGGATCGGTCTTAGTTTCAAAGAAGTCAGGCCCCATTATTTGATCATAGGCCCTAGACGGAATTTGGGAAAGGGCACATTTCTTCCCAAGTAATGCCGGGTCTTGATTTTACTGGCGTAGGAACTGGTTGTGTCCTAACTTGGGAGAGGATATTAAATAAAAAAACTCCTTCCAGCTAGACCATTTGGATGGTTTGTTCAAAGATATCAGATAATGTGGGTGGGTGGTTAGTGTGTAGCACGCCCCATACCCGCCTGGAGCCCATCTCATGCAGTGCATATGAGCAAACACCAAAAATCTTGGTTATATATTTTGAAATTTACATGCGGTGATGTAGCTTAGTATGTTGATCCATCAGTTGGGGGTACGTTGCTAGACTTCTAAGTCATACTCCTTCAAAATTCTACTAATACCCCTATGAAGGGGAAAGTAGAGGTCGACTCTAATCACGGCTTCATAGCAGCCGAAACTGTTGTCGGCATTTTCAATGTTGTCCTCCAAGACAATTGTTGTTTTAATAGGCAGAACTTCTATTCTCCAGCCTTCCCCAACCGGATGAGCCTCCGCAAAAGCTCGGAAGCTACTCCTCATGACCGCTAGGTCTCTAGAAAGCATCCTTGTTTGCAAGGGATTTGGCAAGACTATCCCTCTAAGCGGCCGCTGGTAGTCTGCCGCAATGTCCTCCTAATCAGAGCCCGATGCTTCTAATCCAGATCTTTCGGCGGCTTCCTCACCGCCTGACTCATCTTCACTAGAGTCTAGGGAAGAGGCATCATACTCGCCCCCTGTCTCCCCCAAAATTGAGTCACTTGGGGTTGATGGGGTGCCACCCGCAGAAGATCCCGCCTGCTTCTCCAAACCCTCATTTTCCACATTAGGAAAAATTTCATTAGTGAGCACTTCCCGAACGCGCCGCTTCCTAGGCTTGATAGTCGTCTGTTTGACTCTGGCCATTGTGTCCTACAAAGAAACAGGGAAAGAGGGGTTTAAGGATGAGCAAAGCAGGTCTGAATGTTAAGAAAAGGCACCCCTGGTTATAGATTATGTCGTACCAAGAGACCAACTGAAAGACCTAGGCGGTGCCGTGTGTGTCGATGGAGAGTCCATTTTTATTTTGGAAGTCTAAATATACAAATGTAAGAGTATAAAAAGCTTTAAGAGAGAAGAGGCGGTTACCTTTAGCTTAACTCTGATAACCTGAAAACTGCTACAAATGCTGACTAGATGTGTTCCTCGAAATGCAGACGAAAGTTTTGAAACTCGCTACACGCGGGGGCAGAGTCTCTCTCTCTATAAGAAATAAAAATGCTTTGTGAAAGTGAGAGGGTTAGGGGGGGTAAAAACCTATTTATAGAGGGGTAAAATGGGGGCATCCCCGTCACCCCCTAAAAGTTGAACAGTCTTTTTACTGTTCACGACTCTCGGAATACTCATGTCACAGGTACCACGTGGCCTGCCACGTGCTACCTGTGAATGGAAAATGTTTTGGTAAAAATACCCTATTCATTTGGACCAATCAGAGAAGGCCACGTGTCTATCCTAGGCAGGTCCATTTGGGCCAATTGCTATCTGTAGACACATCAAAATGTCTCCCCAAAACCAAACCCGTTGATGAACACCTTTCACCGCCATTATTGGTCGAGTTGAGTATTTAATCTTTGGAGTGCTTAAATCCATGTTCTATCCAATATATTTCATGAACCAATCCAATTTCTAGCTCATTTTCCTAAACCATAACCTATTTTCCACTTTTCGTGTCCACATCGCAAAACTGAGAGAAAATGATTTTATGACTATAAACTTTTGATCCAATTATTATTTTTTTGGATAGGCCTTTAAATAATATTTCTAACCATATATCATAAGCCCAATTCCGAACTATAACGAAAAAGATATGAGCAAAACATTAAACTCGGCCCAAAACCGACACCCTTCTACTAAAACGGCCATATCGTAAAATATACAAATTATTTTGACCTAATTTAATTTGGGTTAGAACGTAGACTTGATAAGCTTTACAATGATATAGTATTTTCTTTATTCCGAGTTACGGATCAAAAGTTATGATGATTTTAAAAACACGTAAAAAACTAGAATTACCGCACAACAGCTAAAATGCCGCGACGCGGCAAGATCTGATGTGGCACGGGAGAAATTCCCGTGACACGGTAACCTGGAGGGGATTTTCATGTTTTTAGTACCTCGTGACTTGGCATAAGTACCGTAACCTGACACCATATGCCGTGACACGGTGGACTTTGCCGCGTCACGGCGTTTTCTGCCGTGTCACGGTTGGTTGCTGACGTGTCACGGTGCTTAAAACTTCCCCGTGTCACGGTGCCAGTGCTGTGACACGGGACAACTCCGTGTTTTTTCCGCGTAATCCCTTCACGTGTTTTTACTCCCGTAGGTCAAATATTTCTCGCGTCACTCTATTTTTCCCCGCGTCACGCTAATTTCCCCCGTGACACGGTAGAATCTGCCGTGTCGCGGTAGCCTTTTTTAGGGTTTTTATCTTTTTAGGGTTCCGTGTGTTCCCTCTGCTCATTTTCCCTATAAATACCCCTCTCCTTTCTGCAGTTCGGGGCACATATAATTATTCTCTCTCACCTTACACCAAAAATCATTCTCTTCTCCCTCTTTAACCTAATTTTTAGCCTCCTTATTCTTCCATAATAATTCCCTTAAGCACTCCAAGGAGTCTATACTTAACCCGAGGTTCCGTCCTTAAACCAAGGCGTGAAAGGTACAAATAACTGAGGGTTTGGACCAAATCAACTTTACTTTTTATTTAATTTAATTTTCATTTACTTTGTATTTTCATTGAAGTTACTAACAGTTTATTCATGATGTAGCAATTCAAAGGAACGCGCAGAATGTGAGTAATTAATTTATTTAATTACTCTTATTTTTAATATTGCTAGTATCATGATTAGGGTTGTTATTATTATTATTATTTGATTTGACTCACGTTATTATTGCTAAATTGCTTCCAATATTAATGTTTGTTCTATTATATTTATTGATCACCATATTGCATGTTTAAAGGGAATATGTAATTGAAAATCACGCCTAATAAGATAATTTTGAAAACCGGTTTAGGATCCTTTTAATCTTATTATTAATTGAAGTGATCACCAATATTTTAGAATTATGTGTGCATTAATCTTAAACCAATTTAGTTAAATAATAGTTTGGAGCGAATTGAATTATTGTTTGTATGCCTTTGAGATCACATGAGTGCTTTTCAATATAAGAATCGAGTAGAGGCCAATACGGGCGAATGTGACTCCATGACTCACTTCGTACCATCATCCCCAATCCTCCTTTTGTGGTTCCGAACCATATGGAGTTAGTAATCTCATGGATTATGAATGGGGTGTAACCTTCATGGGTCAATTGTTGTTGCCTATCGTTGTCCCTTATTCGTGGTTGCCTTTTATGATCCGTGAACGGTTTACAAGTTCCTTAAAAAACTTGTTGGCGGCTCCCTACTTTCCTTGTCCCTAATCGTATTATGTCAATTCCCACTTCCTATGAGTGCCAAGCATATTCACAACATGCTTTTATGTAGGCGCACTTCGAACGACGCCTACAATTTGGCGACTCCACTGGGGAGGATTCTTGGTTATTTATCGATTTAAGTGATCGATATTTAATTAAGATGAGTGGATGAGACTTGAAAGATTCTTGAAAAATATTCCTGTGATTAATTTGGCATTTTTGCATATGCATAGACGTTTTAACGTCGCATTTAGGTCTGCCCTGTAGGAAAAATTGAATAACTTGATTGCGTACGAAGGAAAACAGGGCAGCAGTCAGATTTTCTGACTGCCGTGCCACAACAAAATCTGACGTGTCACGGTACAGTGCACCGCCTGACGGTGTGCCGTACCGTGGCACGGGAATCTTTGCCGTGTCACGGCAGTCCTAAAATCAGTCCGGTGGCTTATTTTCTCTTCTCACAGTCAACTTCCTTTGATTTTTCTGAAAAAAACGTATGTGTTCTACATACGTCTTAGTCCCTGGGGATTTAAGCTCTTTCAAACCAAAAATGCTCATGGAAATAAGGGTTCATCCGAGTTATTAAATCCACCCAAACCATGGAGTCGAGTTCGATTTCATCACGAACTCGCGGAGCCGCCCGTTGGCATACACCCTCAAGGGAGGCTGCCTTGCTAACGCGTCCAAACTCTTAACCATGGTACCCTATTGACACCAAATAAACTTGACTATAGTCGAACATAGAACTTGACCTTAGGTTGCGAACTATTCTTTGCATCATTGTGCCTACATGTTTTATGTTTGGTCGTTTTGATCCTAACCTTAACGATCTTTCTTTGTCTATGGTGGATTATTTTATGTTTAACGATTGCCAATGGACCGTACTCACTTAGTAATTAGCAAAAAAAAAAAAATTGTCGTGTCACGGTACAGTGCACCGTCTGACGGTGTGCCGTACCGTGGCATGGGAATGTTTACCGTGGCACGGGAAAGTTCATCGTGTCACGGAAATTTCCACCGTGACACGGTGGATTGTCCAAAAAAAAAAAAAACGTCAATCAAGTCTTCCGTGTTAATTTGGTCCTCGCGTCAGTCATTTTGGCTATTGTTCACATGTCTAGCCATACGATCATACCCCGAGTCTAATAACATCACTTAGTCACTCACGAGTCAATTATATTCCACACACTTTCTTTATGTTCCGACTCGAGTCGTGCACCAGGTCTTTTATGATCGTATATTAGGTTCATGCACCCTTTTTTCGTCATAATAAAAAAATGAGTGGAGTTTTCTCACCTGTTTTCAAATGTCTATTTTTTCCTTCCTTTCCTATCTTGAGCAATGAGTCAAACAATTAAGTGAATTATTTTATTTCACAGTACTTGGTCAAGGAACAGGGATAGATTAATACGGTTCGAGTCATTACCGCAACAATCGATCAGATCTAATAGGCGTTCAAAGAGAACTTTGCCATCTCCATTACTCATCACCTTACAATGGCCACTAAAGAAGACATTGAGAACATCAACAAATCCATTGAGGCACTGTCTTCCATGATGCAAACCCTTACCACTAGGGTCACTACCATGGAACAAAACAAGGTCACTGTTTCCACCCTTGACAAACTGAAGGAACAAATGAGTAAGATCTCTGAGGATTTCACTTATGTGGAACGGCCTCCCACTCCTTTGGATGTGAAGGACAGACTCCCTGAAAAGTTCTCCACTGCTGATATTCCAAAGTTCAAGCCTACTGACAATCTAATATTCCATTTGAAAGCGTTCTCTGCAACCATGGCTCTTAAGGGATTGGACGTAACACTCTTCCCTACGGTGTTCCCTCTCTCCTTAGAACATGCTTGCCAACAATGGTTTTATTCCTTAGATGCCAAGCATACTGCGACTTGGAAAGATGTCACCGACAGTTTCATGAATCGTTACAAGTGTAACATTCAAACTAAAACTTCTGAACGTGAACTCTCCATTCTCAAACAGAAAGAGAATGAAGGCTTCACTGCTTACCTGAACAGGTGGAGGGAAACAGCTTTACTCTTGGTAGATCCCCCCTAAGAAAGAGAGATGGTTCGCCTCTTTATTCAAAATCTGAGTCATAAATATAGGGAACATCTCAAATTTCTTCCACTTAACACTTTCGAAGCTGTATACGACATCGGCATCAATATTGAGGATGAGCTAATAAAGACTGTTGGTAGTAACAATAATAACACTTGGAAAAACAAGAAGAACAACCATCCTTCTTCTTCGTCTTCTAAGCACGAAAATACTACCAACAATATAAGCCAAGTTGATCTCAATGAAGTGTTAGCTCTTCATACTCCATTGCCCAAGAAGAAAAGAACTTACACTCCTTTAGGAATGACTTATGATGCGACCTTTGATCTCCTTTACAGTCAAGGCTTGATCACACCTATTGGGCCATTTCCAGAGCCAAAACCTGAAGAAAGGAGCGCCAAATGGAATCCCAATGCCTATTGCAAGTACCATCAAGGAAGGGGCCACACTACGGAGCAATGTTGGAATTTGAAGGACGTCATTCAAGACTTGGTGGATGCAAACAAACTCCCTGTCCCTCCATGCGGCAAGAAGTAATGAACACAAGGCGCACAACAGATCCTTCGTGCAAGATTTCATGATTTCTTTCTTTATCATTCATCTACATTCCCCATTCATGTCTAGCATAGGTTTTCCATGTTTCATGTGTTTCTTTCACCTTTTCCATTAATAAAATGAGCGATTTTCCTTTACATCTCGATCATAGAATTTTTCATTCATTCATTCTCAATTAAAAAAAAAAAAAATATCAATTACCGAACTAAACCCAAGGTACACCAATGACTTGAGGCACCTTTTCAACCCATTCATTCCCCATTAACCATTCAATTACATATCCATTTTTTCATCAACCACTTTGAGCCTCGTCTAACGTTTGGCCTTCATTTCTTAAACCCACATTCACTTAACCCTGGGATTGGAAGATGTGTAATTGTATAACATTCATAAAGCAAGTAAAAAATAAAAGCAGCAAAGCAACAATAAAACAATGTCTAAAGGCAAGTGTTCCAATGTCTTTGATATGAACACGTCTCAAATTGCATCTCTCATCGAGTGCTTGGTACCGTGCCTGAGAAACATGAATGCCAAGTGAGTGATGGACCGTATGATCTGAGATTGCCTACATTGATTCACAAGAATGAAAAAAAAAAGAAGAAAAACATATATATTGAAAATAAACTTGCAAAATTCAAAATTTTCAAATTCAAAATTACATATCTTGGGGATTCTCTCGGGTCTTGAGCCTTTTATCCCTTCCTTCCTTAAACCATCAACTTAACCACATTACAACCCTTGAAATACCTCTGTGAGGTGTACATACACTTGTGCAAAGTTCGGTTAGAGCTACGTTCGGCCTGATTCCTAACGGATACGTAGGCAACCTCACATTGAGGTGCGGCCACATTCACATTCATATCTATACATGATCGAGTCAAAGAATATCCAATACTTATCCCTACCCATTTAGAGCTAGACTTGGGGGCTTGAACCCAAATCACATTAGCTTACCCAGCCTGAAGAGTCATCATCTTTAACTCTTCTCACATCTCTTTCCATCGCCATAACCCTTGCAGCCAGCCTTAGTATCACATTCACACACTTCACTCACACATCCATATCCATATCAATCATCCTTCCCTTTAAGAGCCCTTTATCATGAAATCCTGTTTCAACACTGTGCATGTTTCATCATATTTAAAGAAACATTGTATACTTGCTTAGCTTCCTGACCTGAGCAATGTTCATTATTTCGCATAATGTGCTAAGAAACATTTATATATCAATAATTTTTAATCATACAAAGCATATCGTGCTTAGCTCCTTGACCTAAGCAACGTTCATTATGCAATAATCACTATACGTGCTTAGCTTCCAGACCTAAGTGACGTTCAAAATCGCTTCTTTACACCATATATGATGCTTAGGACCATGACTTAAGTTGATTCATCTATCGTGTCACATGATGTAATTGTCCTTAGCCTTCTGGCCTAAGAGCTTGCATCATGCATACATTATTTTCAGGACAAGCAATTCAATCCATACGATTCATTTCGTCTTGCTCAAGTAGGAAGTTCAAAAGTTCTTTCCTTTTTCATTATTTTATTTTGGGGAAGTTCAGAAACTTTTTCCAAGTTTTCATCGAAGGAAGTTCGAAAATAAAAGTTCAGTTTTCACATCTTTCTTTTTCGGGATAAAGTCGGTACCCTCCATTCATGACAAAAATTGACGGAAATTTTTTGCTTTTGCATCTTCGTTTGCTTGTGTCTGCACACACACATATACACACACACACACTCACAAGTCATACACATGTTATGTCAAGTCAAACTTGGTCAAGTCTTTTGCTTTTACATTTTTAATTGCTTATGTCAGTACACACTCTCACTCAAGACACACACAATCACAAGTCATACACATGTCATGTCATGTCAAGTCAAACTTGGTCAAGTCAGTTGGTCAAGTTAATCATAGTCTATACAAGTCCCCTGGAAAATTTTATTTTGCAGGTCTATCTACAGCCCACATCTGGGGACAAGCGGACCATTTACAGCCCACGTCCAGGAACAAGCGGACCATCTACAGCCCACGTCCGGGGACAAGCGGACCATCTACAGCCCATGTCCGGGGACAAGCGGACCATCTACAGCGCACGTCCGGGGACAAGCGGACCACCATCATTTCATGACGCAAGGTTCTCGATACACAGAGACTTGCAATCTCATCATCTTTCGACTTTCCTCAAGCATGGAAAGTATTATCCGGTGGATTTTTTTTCAAATATAGAAAACTGCCAAATCGGCTTTCCTCAAGCATGGAAGGCATTATCGGTGGAACTCTTCAAGCATAGAATGACACCATATTCATCAGTCAGCTTTCCTCAGGCCTGGAAAGCGTTATCGGTGGATTTTTCTTCAAGTATAGAAAACCGCCAAGTCGGATTTCCTCAAGCTTGGAAAGCGTTATCGGTGGATTTATCTTCTAGTATAGAAAACCGCCAAGTCGTCTTTCCTCAAGCATGGAAAGCATCATCGGTGGATTTCTTCAAGCATAGAATGACACCAAATTCAAATGACGACTTTCCTCAAGCATGGATAGTATTATCCGGTAGGTTTCTTCAGGCTTAGAAAACTACCAAACTCCTCAGTTGGCTTTCCCCATGAATGGAAAGCGTTTCAACAGACGTCATCCGGTGGATCCCTTCAAGCATAGGAAGCTAACAAGCTCATTTGCCACAAATACACTGGTGTTAGATAAGAATTCTATCCCTTTACTCCTTTATCTGTAGAACTAACACTTTTTTGCAGGTATCGGCGTATACAGAATGATTTAGGATCGCAGAACGTCTTTAAACATTCTTCGTCCCTATCAGCTACTTTGACTATTGTTTTCAAAACTGACGTTTCTACAAACTCAGTCAAAGTGGGGGCTTCTGTAGACACCTAAAAATGTCTCCCCAAAACCAAACTCGTTGATGAACACCTTTCACTTCCATTATTGTTTGAGTTGAGTATTTACTCTTTGGAGTGCTTAAATCCATGTTCTATCCAATATATTTCATGAACCAATCCAATTTCTAGCTCATTTCCCTAAACCATAACCTATTTTCCACTTTTCATGTCCACATCGCAAAACTGAGAGAAACTGAATTTTTGGCTATAAAATTTTGATCCAATTATTATTTTGTTAGATAGGCCTTTAAATAAGATTTCCAACCATATATCATAAGCCCAATTCCGAGCTATAACGAAAAAGATATGAGCAAAACATTAAACTCGGTCCAAAACCGATACCCTTCTACTAAAACAGCCATATCTTAAAATCTAAAATTTTTTTGACATTATTTTAATTGGGTTGGAAATTAGACTTGATAAGCTTTCCAATGATATATTATATGCTTTATTCCGAGTTACGGATCAAAAGTTATGATGATTTTAAAAACCCGTAAAAAACTAAAATTACCACGCAGCAGCTAAAATGCCGCGACGCGGCAAGATCTGACGTGGCATGGGAGAAATTCCCGTGACACGGTAATTTGGAGGAGATTTTCATGTTTTTTAGTGCCCCGTGACTTGGCATAAGTACCGTGACCCGGCGCCATATGTCGTGACACGGTGGACTTTGCCGCGTCACGGCGTTTTCTGCCGTGTCACGGTGGGTTGCTGACGTGTCACGGTGCTTAAAACTTCTCCGCGTCACAGGGAACTGTGCCGCGACACGGGAATTACTGCCATGTCACGGTAGGAATTCCCGTGTCACGGTGCCAGTGCTGTGACACGGGACAACTCCGTGTCTTTTCCGCGTAATCCCTTCACACGTTTTTACTCCCGTAGGTCAAATATTTCCCGCGTCACTCTATTTTTCCCCGCGTCATGGTAGAATCTGTCGTGTTGCGGTAGAATCTACCGTGTCGCGGTAGCCTTTTTTACGGTTTTTATCTTTTTAGTGTTCCGTGTGTTCCCTCTGCTCATTTTCCCTATAAATACCCCCCTCCTTTCTGCAGTTCGGGGCACCAATAATCATTCTCTCTCACCTTACACCAAAAATCATTCTCTTCTCCCTCTTTAACCTAATTTCTAGCCTCCTTATTCTTCCATAATAATTCCCCTAAGCACTGGAATCTATACTTAACCCGAGGTTCCGTCCTTAAACCAAGGCGTGAAAGGTACAAATAACCAAATCAACTCTACTTTTTATTTAATATAATTTTCATTTACTTTGTATTTTCATTGAAGTTACTAACAGTTTATTCATGATGTAGCAATTCAAAGGAACGCGCAGAATGTGAGTAATTAATTAATTTAATTACTCTTATTTTTAATATTGCTAGTATCATGATTAGGGTTGTTATTATTATTATTATTTGATTTGACTCACGTTATTATTGCTAAATTGCTTCCAATATTAATGTTTGTTCTATAATGTTTATTGATCACCATATTGCATGTTTAAAGGGAATATGTAATTGAAAATCACGCCTAATAAGATAATTTGGACAACCGGTTTAGGATCCTTTTAATCTTATTATTAATTGAAGTGATCACCAATATTTTAGAATTATGTGTGCATTCGTCTTAAACCAATTAAGTTAAATAATAGTTTGGATTGAATTGAATTATTGTTTATATGCCTTTGAGATCACAGGAGTGCTTTTCAATATATGAATCGAGTAGAGGCCAATACGGGCGAATGTGACTCCATGACTCACTTCGTACCATCATCCCCGATCCTCCTTTCGTGGTTCCGAACCTTATGGAGTTAGTAATCTCATAGATTATGAATGGGGTGTAACCTTCACGGGTCAATCGTTGTTGCCTATCGTTGTCCCTTATTCGTGGTTGCCTTTTATGATCCGTGAACGGTTTACAAGTTCCTTAAAAAACTTGTTGGCGGCTCCCTACTTTCCTTGTCCCTAATCGTATTATGTCAATTCCCACTTCCTATGAGTGCCAAGCATATTCACAACATGCTTTTATGTAGGCACACTTCGAACGACGCCTACACTATCTGACACAAATTAACCTCAGATGCCTTCTAGAATTGTGGCCTTTAAGGCCCAATTCCCAAGAATGCCGCAAAACGGTGCAGCCTGCCAAATCTAGGTCAAGTAACCTAAGAGATGGTACTTTTCCCAGCGACCCTATAAATAGGGAGATATCCCCCATATTAAGGACACATTCAATCAGTTATTACACCTACATTATATTACAGCATACCCTACCTGATCTCGGAATCCGAGAAGATCCTCTTTACTTTCTACACCTTTTTTCACATTCTCCTACGCGCTCTAACTTGATCGTCGGAGGCGGAGCTCTAATAACCCGGAGTCTCCGTTGTTTTGCAGGTACAAGCGCAGTTGGATCAGTCTCTAAGCTGTAACTCTCCCGAGGGACAAATACACCCAAAACACCTACGATAATAGGTTTAGGCAAAAACATGACATGAAGCAAACAAGGACTTATCACAAGTCATATGATTTATAGCACCAATATCTTCAATTCAATCCATCGAACCACAATCCATCGAACCACAACATGACAAATCAGAATGAATATTTAAAACATATATGATACCTGCAAAGTTCACAAAAGTGCTACAAGGATTAATCACATCTTTTTGTTGTCCCTGCCTTCCTTTCATCAGCTTTACCATTTCCTTTGCAACTGCAGAAACCAGAGCAACATCAACATATGGATCCTTGCCTTTGTCATGAAAATCCAAAGGTGAATCAAAAGCTTCAATCTCAGAAGCATTAGCAGCCATTATAGTGGAACCATCAAAGCCTTCATTCTTATTGTGCATGGTAATATACCACTCAAGAAAACCATAAGCTTAAACAACCATCAATTGTGTATCTAGACCTCTTACAGTATTCACACTTACAATCAAATTTGTTTGTTTTATCAAACTTGACACGCTTAACATCTCATTTACCAGATGGTAAAGATTGTCCACATTAAGAAGATTGATTATGCTTGTAAATAGCAAATGCACTAGTTTAAGAAATCACATCAACCTTCTCATTCAATTTATGTTGTATCTCAATTTGTAGAAGCGTATAATATGCTCTATTAACAGTAGGAAGAGGATCCAACTGATGATATTAGTTTTGGTAGCATCATAATATCTATTTAATCTAGATTCTGATTAGCAGCTAGAATCTTCATCAAAATTCCACAAGTACATTGAGCCAAAGTTCTACAATCACAGTCAGGAAAATTAAACCTTCCAACAACTGAATCTCATCTCAAACTCTCTTCAGCTTATAATAATATTGAACAATTAAATCGAATTCTTAATCTATAGAAATCAATTTCTTAAGCAAATCAAACAATTGAGGTGCATTGGACTACCATACCTCTCAAGAATTTCAACATACAGCTGGTGTGTAGTTTATTGAAGAATAAAACCTTCAGAAATCAACTTCTTTATCGAACTCAACAGCCAAGACTGTACCATATAATCTTTGCGTATCCATTTCTGAAGTTCAGGAGAATCAAATGCAGGTCTTCTACAAGTGCCATCAATGAAGTCGAGCTTATTCTTAGCTCCAAGAGCATGACGAATAAAATGATTCTAGGTGAGAAAATTATCTCCATTAAAATTTTGAGCCCCAAGATGTTGATCAGGCTGATCACCAGTTCCAAGAAAATACTTATTAGTATATCAAAAAGTGAGCGATTGTTAAGTTTGAGATTCATGAGATGCCATTGAAATGATATAAGAATACAATTGAAGAAACAAGTTCAATCGATTAAAACAGAGTGATCAGAATCCAATCGATGAAACAAGTTCAATCGATATAAAAAACTAAAAATATACCTTAATTTTCAAGAAATTGAGTAAAAACAAGAATTTCAGCAAATTGCGGAAGAAAATGAATTAAGTTCAAACGGAAATCAAATAGAAAATCAATTAGAATTGAGCATTCAGCTTTGATACCATGTGAAATCGATTCTCTTAAGCTAGAATTAGAAGAAAAATGGAGAGAGAATTGTAAAGTAAATTTGGGAAATTTTTATAATGAAAAAATATGGGTATAAAATACAGAAGAAGACATATATATATATATATATATGTATATATATATATATACATATGTAAATATATGTATATGTATATATATGTATATATATATATATATATATATATATATATATATATATATATATATATATATATATATATATAGTTAGTTAGTTAGTTAGTTAGTTAGTTACAATCTCTAACTAATAAGCCAGCTAGGACAAGGAGCCATAAATATCTCAAGCTGAGCTGTACACAGGAACATTCCAGAAGCTACAAAAAGGAAGCGTCTTATAGAAGCTTCTAAGATTAACTATACTCTTCTATTAGGTCAAATATGATTACTCATCAGCTTAGATATAATACATACATATTTATAATTAGCAAGTCTAAGATTCAGATATCAACAATAAAGCTAAAACTATAAGCATGAATATCCATATCAACCACTCAGTCTCTCATAAGGTTTTGACAGAAGGTACATATTATTCAACTCAAGAAAAGACCATCGGTTAAAGTGTTATATTAAGAGATCATGTTATTAAAGAAAAAACAAATTTTGCCACCCTATTCCCTAAGAACAGATCAAATGTATTACCTACATAATTTTAAGAAAGACTAACATCATCACCAATAAGTACTCTAGTATTCCTAAATGGAAGGTTACTATCATCACTGAGAGCTCCGGTAGAATAAATTCCAAGTTCCCTTTCATCATGCTAGAAAATTCCTACAAAAGCTACAATTTATACTATGCTTACTAGGAAAAAACTGATAGGAATGGTATCCTTCGAACAAGTGTATATTCCGGTAGAGGGTACAAAATTATTAGAAAGCTAATTATTCACTAAGGTCAAGTGATCGAAATGCTTAGGTGGAGGCTTAATCTTAACTGAACCTTTCGGGTCACACCCAAGGAACTAACGATTCGACACGAAAAATTAATTCGAAAGGAATTAATGAGTCGCTCGAGTAATTAATATTTAGACGTTTGAAATTGAGCTTTGAATGTTGAAACCAAGTGTCGTAATTCGAGTCAAATTAATTAAAGAAGAGACGATAAAATAAATACTTAATTAACAAGATTACCAACATACCCCTAGCATCGAAAATCCCCGTGCAAATCGAGTGGTAGGGGCCTATGGTGCTAGTATGCGCACCACACCAATGTTATGGTGCTTGGTGAGAATGGCTAGCTAAATGTGGCCGTGGCTGGTCGAGCTGGCAGCACCAGTCGCACACATGCAAGTAGCAGCACGCACTGGTGTGTGGCGTGCTGCGTGCACAAGCATGTTGGGTGCGCAGCATGCTAGCAGCGGCTAGCATGCTAACAGCACCAGCGCGCACTTTGGCTTACATCCCACAAGCACGCGCAACTTACTGGGACAAGGGTAATAGTAGCTTGTTGGGCCATAGCACCATCACACACCCAAGGGTGGGTGCCACGTGGAAGCGACCGATTAGGGTGCTTTAGGTGCATGTGGCTGGTTATGCGGAGAGCTTGGGATAAGGTTTGATTTCCCCTTTCCCTTATGGTCCTTACCTAACCCCTCCTTTATGTGTGACACTTTTTTATTATTAGTTGTTAGCTATTTAATTTTATGTTTGATTTAAAATTAAAGGAAATATTGATTTTACCAACTCTTTCCCATTGATGGGAGAGAGGATTTCACTCATGCGTTTCCCTATAAATACCCAACTTGGGAAAACACACTTGAGTAAGATTTAAAAAAGGCATCTCCATTGAAAAAAACCTTTAAACTCATAATTACTCGAGTAATTTGGTCGGACTTGGCTTACCTCCAAGTTGTAGACCTTGTCGGGGTCGTGTTGCGGGTGGATAACGTAGGAAGTTTTTGCCTGTTGCGAGACTTAAGATGTCTCAAGTAAGAGCTCGGGGTACGAGTGAAGCACGGTTCAAAGGTAATTTCCTCTTTCCTTAATTCTTTTTAATTATGTCTTTTCATTATATTAATTGTGAGTTTGATCTTAGCTCGAGTTTATTTTCACAATGCGTCGGACTCATCAAAACCCAATAGCGGTATCGGAGCCTTGCTCATTAATTTTTATAATCATAATTTTAAAGGTGTTTATATGGCTTTAGTTTTCTGATTTTATGTTGCTAATTAGATTAGTAGCTTGGTTTTATTAATTTTAATCTCGTGTTAAAGCTGATTGTGGCCCTAAACCCATATTTTTGCCCAAAAATAGTGAATTTTTGGTGGAAAAGACGTTTTGAAATTTTTTCACCCTTTTAGGATTGTGTTTTA
This sequence comes from Chenopodium quinoa, assembly GCF_001683475.1. Taxonomy (NCBI): domain Eukaryota; kingdom Viridiplantae; phylum Streptophyta; class Magnoliopsida; order Caryophyllales; family Amaranthaceae; genus Chenopodium; species Chenopodium quinoa. The sequence goes on from NW_018743955.1 coordinate 1,670,325, forward strand.
GGCCAAAATCTTACCATAAATGCCTTTTTTGAGGGATTTTTCGTTTTGACAAAAACTTTTAAGTCTTTCTAACCTTGAATCTTAATGGCATATTTATGGTGATTATGTATTTGGTTCTTTACTTAATGTTTCTGCATTTTTGAACCTCTTTAAGCATTGTTACTTGATAGGTAATTAGTGCTTGAAAGATTGGTTAAAATTTTCACATAATAGAAAATCCATTGCATTAAGTGTGAAAAATTTATTCTTTGAGGCTTCTAAGTACTAAAAATTCAATCTTTAATTATTTTAAGTGATTGGAACTTTGAGTTACTAAATTCCATGAATATTTGGTTGAACTTTTGATTTAATCATATAGTAAGTTGATTCACAAAGTTTGAATCTTGTGATAGAAATTTCATTTATCTTCATATTGGAAGATATAATTTTTGAAGGATACACAAGTTAAAGTTGGGAATCTTTATTAGAATATTTGTGTTCATAATTCAAACTCCCTTTTATTTTGTCAAAATGTCATGACTAATTTAAATTAATTAAATTAATAGCGAGTGATTGCCCTTGTTTATTTTATTGCACCAAGTTGAATTAATATTATTAAAGAATGGTTCTTGGAATTAATTTTTCTTATGTGCACTTTGATGATTTTTTTATTTAAGTTGGACTTGTAATAATTTTTCAATTTTTTTCTCATTAAATTTATTCTAAAAAAATTAATTTAGAATTAATTATTTAAGTCACGCAAAATTTAGGTTAAATCCCGAGGCTATGGCATGAAGATTGAGGCAAATACCTCCCTTGGCTAGTCGGGCTGCACAACAGCTCGCATGTGGCTGCCAAGGGGGCTACCTTGTGGGTGTGCTGCCTTGCGTCGTTACTGCTTGCTAGCGGCAGCATGGTGCGCCAGCCAACAAGCAAGCAGCAGTATGGTGCAGTAGTAGCGACCAAGTTGTGTGCGCATGACTGTGCGAGCATGGCTGGGGGAGCAAGCGTGCACTTGTGGTGTGGGGTATGCTGCGAGTATTTGCATCTTGGTGCGTTACGAAGGGGCAAGCAACCTTGTGTGTGTTTCCTTGCACCTTGCAACCCGTAGCAAACACTACTAGGCTCGGCCTAGCTAGTGCTTCTTATGGTGGTACGAGATCACGCACCAAGCCACATTGTCCAAGGAGTGCTACGCACCCTTGGCTAGCAATGGCGTGCACTTACTAGTCTAGGTGCGCAAACCATTTGTGTGCGGTTGGCTACGTGTTTGCTTATTTTGCCATTTTAATAATTCTAATTAATTTTATTATTTTGGTTTTAATTATTTTAATTAAAATTTTTGAGGCCAGGCCTCGGTTTTGAGCGGCATTGGCAAAGTTTTATTTTATAAAATTTTGGGTTTACTAGCTTAATTAATTGGATTAATTAAGATGGATGCACAATTTAGTCGGAACTTCAAATTTAATTGCGCTAAATTACATAATCGGTTAAACAACTTTGACTAGTTTTAATTAGGCGTGTTTATCAGATTAACGACCTAAATTAGTTACTAGTTTACGCGTGTAGGGAATAATTTCAAGCCTTTAAAATCCCACTAGCTTGAACCCCACTGTGATCATGCACTAAAGTACGGTGGCATCCAAAAGGGAAAAAGATAGAGCAAAAGAGTCGCCATCAAGTTTTTAAGGAACTTGTAAGCCGTTCATAGGATGAAGGTTACACCCCTTAACGATCCAAGAGATCGTCAACTCCATAAGGTCATGAACCAAATAAGGGTCCGGGGATGAAGGTAAAAATCCAACCTAAAAGAGATTGAACCTGCCCTAATAATAAGCCTCTACTTTATTCTGCTCGTATTCATGCGCGCTTTCTGATTAACATGCAATCAACAGATTTAACCCTAAACCTGTTTAATCTATATTGGTTGAATTTAATGCACAAATAAACTATTATTGGCGATCACTTGAATTATAATCACAATTAACCTAACAAGATTATTAATTATCTTATTAAGCGTGTTTGCAAATACCAATTCCCTTTGAACATGCAATAAAAGGTGATCAAGCAATAACAAATAAAATAATATGCATATCAAGCAACATAATAAATAATAATAATCAATCATAATCAATAATCATGATAATCATGAATATGATAATAATAAATATTAGGGAGAATATAGGAAGCATCATACTTTTAATCATACTTCATACTAAAGTTACCCTAGACATGATACTAGGAATCAAAATATTATTTCGACATCATAATATCAATTAATCAATTAAAGTACTTACTTAGATGCCTCGTACCTCTTTCTAATAACAAAATACACGCGTTAGTAACTTCAAGGAAAATAATAATCAAAACAATTAAATTAAATAATTGAAAGAGAGATTTGGGACCAAACCCTCAGAAATTAAAATCTTTCACGTCTAGGGCGAAGGCAACTTCGAATATGGCTAGATGTTTCTAGATCTTGCGAATGCGGAATTTTGTATTAAAAAGCAAAGTATAAAAAAGAAATAATGAATGAATGTTATGAATTATTGACGAAAGAGATGAAGATGATGAAAAGAATTGAATTGATGAATAATTTTGTGAATGAAGAGAGTTGATTATTGGTCAATGAATATTGATCATTGGTGAAAACCTAAGAATAAAGAGAATTTGTGACTCTTGGTAAATCAAAACGGAGTTTTAAATACAAAATTTACAGAGAAAATCATCCAAAAAAGATAATTTATCAAAATAGAGTCTGAAGACCACAAAACCACCTAGGCGCCAGCCCTGGCTCATTGGCGCCAGGACTAGTGGCTAGCGTCAGGCGCCAATCCTGGTTCCAGGCGCCAAGGCCTGGGGTTGGACGCCAAATTGGATTTCAACGCGTTTTCGAAAATCTGATAAATTTCCCATACTTGAAGATAAAATAATATAATTTCAGTCGAAAATGCTATTTAATCTAATTAAAACTCTAAAGAGTCCTAATTGAATTAAGAATGATAAGACCTTCTAGAATGTTCTAGAAGACTAAAACCATTTCTAATTACATTAGGAATGATAAATCATATTAGGCCCTCCCCTAGATCATTGGGCCGTACTTAAAGCTCAAACCGGGCCCAGTTTAGTAAATTGGCCATAAATTCCTCAATATTCATCGGAATTGGGCTTATAATATATCGTTGGATAGGTTTTTGCAAGCCCCATTCAACTACACCACTATTGGACCCATATCATGGACCCAACCAAACTGGATTGGCTGTTTTCTTAAAATAAAGTTTTCAAAAACAGAGAGAAGAGAAAAGAAAAGAAATAAAACTTTCCGCAACACTAGACCTTTCCACACTTTCGTTTCATTAGATTATGATTCGACGTTAAAGGTACTCATCACTGGGTTTGGTTTTGGGGAGACACAAATGGGTGTCTACAGAAGCCCCCACTTTGACTGAGTTTGGAGAAACGCAAGTTTCGAAAACGAAAGTCAAAGTATCGATAGGGACGGAGAATGATTCCGAACGTTCTGCGATCCTAAATCAATCTTATAACGCCGATACCTGCAAACTAGCGTTAGTTAAACAGATAAAAGAGTTAAGAAACGCGTATCTTGCACCGTCGAGCACACGTCTCTGAAAGTAACCAATTGTTGCTGCTTTACTGTTTTGACGACCTCCTACAAGCTAGAGAATGCCATCCCGCCTGAAAACCGCTACGCCTTGTAACTGCTTCCAATTAGAAGATTGCTTCACCTGAAACTATCCTCTTCGCTGTGATAATATTCCACGTCAAAGGGAATATCATCGAAAATTATTTCTCTTGAAATAATTCTCATCCGCATAATGATCATCTTCCATGCCTCAGGAACTATGATCGAAGACAATTTCGCCCTGAAATTACCTTCAGTTGTTTGTGACAAATTTCCGCAAGCTAGGGAATGATGTCGAAGACATCTTCTCTTGAAGTCATCCTCATTTGATGCGATAATTTTCCAAAGGAAAATACCGAAGATACATGCTTGTCGATCCTTACAAGTTCGCCTGAACTTGCCTTTGTTATGCCTGTATGTCGGCGCTCTTTTCTCTTGTACCTGTATGTCGGTGCCCTATGCCCTTGAACCTATATGTCGGTGCTTTTTGCTAATGAGCCAATGCTTAGGCGCTTTAAGCTAAGTGAGACGATCTTTTCATCAAGTCGATCACTTTGTGTAATCAAGCCGATTACCTAATCATGTCAAATTTCTTAGAGGGGCTAACTGGCGTACCAAGGAACCCAAAATATATTGCAGAAAGCTAGCACAACCTCAACAGGTAGCTGGCTGCTTTGGCGTCGCTGAAAATCAATCAGCGCCAGCCTTATGGCATTAACGCCATGCGCTGGAATTGGCGCCTGGCGCCAAGCACAGAATGTGACGCCAATGCCTAGGGACTGGCGCCAGCACGGATTCTTCTTTAAATTCAGTTTTCCGTTTTATTTCTTGCTCTGTTCGTCGCGAAACAGCCCGAGAGAAGTCCAAAAACTTCAATTGATCGTTGCTCTCTCATTTCTCAACCGAATTCGCTCAAATTTGTTGCAAATCAAAGCTCTTCTCATCCATATTCCCGATCTATGTAATTTTTCCTCCAACTCACACCGGTTTTTATGAATTTTTGGCACGTTCATTCACAAATCTCATGAAAATTCAAAACTTATAATGCTCAATTTGCTTTGTTTATCAAGTTTTATGCCATGAAATTGCTTGTTTATGTTTGTATGTTGCCTTGGGAGTAATTTGAGACTTGTTTGACTCAATTTGGTGAAGAAATGAGCAATCTGCCATTGTTGGACCGTCCCGAAACACTAGACGGGAGCATGAGCCCGTGGAGGACGACACTACACCGTCCACTTCGATTGGTCAATTCCTAGAGTGGGATGAGCAGACCTTGTTTTTTGCCCCTGCCACCACATTTCTGAGAGGGTGAGACGGGGAACCAAGCCTGGGAGGACACGACATCACGGCTCTGGCTGTGATGGTCTAGGCAATTTGTATAGGATGCATATCGCCAGAGACCACGAGACAAGACTCCTATGGGAGTCTTGCGGATTGGTTGCCCTGTTTGAGACCTCCGAGGCTATGGTCGCCTCTAGCGGGGGTCACCACGTAGTACGTGCTCTGGTGGAGTTCTTCTGGGACACCACCAACACTTTTCATTTTCCTTGGGGTGAGATGATGGTCACTCCTACAGACTTCAGTCTCATCACAGGACTGGAGTTCTCTTCTGTGCCGCTGTCATTCGACGGCGATATCGACGTCTTTTCTCCAGAGGTCGAGGAGCTGTTGTCTATAGCTTTCCTTTTCCCCTTGTCTTTAGTAGTATTCTTCTTCTTAGGCATTGTAGGTGTCTTGAACTCAATTCTTGCACCTAAGCGTTCCTTGGCCGGTGTCACCCTGTCACCTAGACGATTCTTCACATCGGTTCTACCCTGATCAATTGAAGACTTCTTCAGCAACCACTTCTTTACATCATTAGGTAAAGAAGGGGGAACCTTTTGGGTAATCACTTACCATAAAGGTCTAGCGCTCCATTAAGTGTCAAATTTATCTACTTCTTGAGATATGGGATACTCATAGGGAGGATGAAGATCCCCGGAAGGAATATTTTAAAGCAAGCCATATTGTCTCTTTACTCTGCAGGGGTAATAATATGTCATGCGAATTAAGCTTGGAAGACGGAAGAAAGGTTGCTTGTTAACACCAACCATCCTTTTTATTTTCCACCATGGGATGACCCACTTGATAGTGAAATCACGTGATTCAAAGACTTTCTTCCACCCATGGCGCCCAATTTTAGGGATGCGCTTCTTTCTTCTCACAAAGCAAGTGGGCGTATAACTTTCAATGTCGTCCGGAGGACTAATTAATCCTAGCCTCTCCATTAGCCACATCTGTAAAAAAATTCCAATGCAAATAAATTAATATTACAATACAAAAATATATTTTTTGGATTTCTGTAATCAAAAATATTATTTTTCTACCTGTAATAAAATTGGAGAACCGCGAAGAGGTGCTTTTGGGTCCCTTTTCAACCCATCTAGACTAATAATAGTCTCTCCAACTATCAATGGCATTGGATTTCTCCCTGATTCAATTTGTTCTAGCACAGTGGTTATAATTGATTGACCCTCGTTAATTTTACCACTACTAAGACAATATTGATTAAGCATGCAGAATAAGAATGCCCTTCTTCTATATATGTGAAAAGATTCAGAAAGCGGTTTTTCAAAATAATAGCGTACGAATTCTTTTAAGTTCACTACGTTGCCATCTACTATCTTCGATAAATCCCTTTCCTTCAAGTTAAAAAAGCGCTCAAAATCCTTATAGTAATATGCATCTACTCTAGGGATTACCACCAGGTCTATTGCAGGGAAGCCTAAAATAGCACCAAATTCCTCTGCCAAAGGGCTAATTTCATCATACCCTATTCTAAAACAATGTGTGTCAATGTTCCAATATTCTAAAGCGGTATGTATGAAGTCTATGTCTAGATCAACCCCTTTAATGCCATATATTCCCCCCAAGTGAAATAAATCAAATTCTTTTCTTTCTCTAGCATTAGTGGCTAAAGACATGATGATTATTATTTTTTTCTAAAGAGAAGAATATTTTTTTTCGCTGGAATTATGTGAAGAATCGGCTGAGCAGGGGGCTATTTATGCACAAATTGCGAGGAATTTCAATCTGACTTGAATACGGAGTCAGCGTCAATTGGCGTCACACACCGAGAATTGGCGTCACCCATCAGCTTTTGGCGCCACACGCTAGAAATAGCGCATGGCGCCACGCGCCACAGGCTGGCGCCAGCTGGCGCCAAGTCAGCAGGACAGCCGCGCGTGCTCACTTACGTTTTGATATTAAATTGGAGTCGGTTAATGACTTTATGGCCCCGTTTTAATTTCTTCTAAATATCTTTCTATCCTTTTCTTAATTAATTAAATATAGAAATTATTTTTAGTTAATTTTTATTTCCTTTTTTGGATTTTATATTAAAATTCAAAAAATCAGCCTTTCTCTCCGTTTTATTTTTCCTTTTTATTTTTCCTTTTGGGGGAGAGAGTCGGGTAATACACTCCATCAATAATGAAAATGACGGAATTTTTGCGCAAAATTGTTATCACATTTGCACACACTAACATACACTAACATAATAATAGATAATAATGAATTTACAATAAATAAAGTGTCTAAATAATAAGTTAAAGGCAAAGTTCTATAAAAAGTCAAAATAAAATGCATATACAAAAATGAACTACGGCACCGGAGGACATAGGCCCATCATGCCATAAAACTGCGCCGTCCGAGGAGTCACCTCTCCACCAACTCCGGCCTCAGCACCAGTTCCAGTCTCCGTAGGAGGAGGGAAACTCAAAACAGGACCGCTCCAGCCAAGGTCAACCTGAGGCTGAGACCGCGGAGGCTGCTGCGATGACGAGCCAACCTCGTACATCCTACCACCTTTGAAAGCCGAGGTAGCCTCTCCCACCGGTGCAGCAGGAGCACCCTCAGAAGAAGACCCTGAGCCCTTAGCAACGTCGGCTCGAGCAGCCTCGGAACGACCACCTCTACCTCCTGACGAAGTACGACGACGTCTCGAGCTAGACCTCGCCGGCTCTCTCCGCCCCTCAAGCCTCGTACGGGTGTGAGAAGAAATCGGCTGACCCTGCAAAAAGAATTAAATCAGAAACAAGGTAAAACTGGAGCCATAATGCAGAAATAATGAGTAAAGAAAAGTTACCTCTCGAACAGTGTCGTCTCGACGACAGGTAGCCGCATTCCTCATCCAAACGAGTTGGCTCCGGAAGGCATCTATGCATCGTGCCATAGCCTAAACAACCTCGCGTGAGAACTGTCAAGGAAAGTTAAATTAGTAAAAGTGCATGATAACTGAATACAAGACTCTGAATTAGAAATAGACTTACCCTAGTCTGGTGACGAGGAATCGACCGCTCCACGAAGCGCTCGTCCTCAGGAGCCGGAGAAATCATCTCCTCGATCGGCCCGTACATCCCTTGGTAGTGGATGGACATACGGGGTGGCACAAACTCAGTGGGACCATCCTGCTAAGACAGAAAGAAATCAGCAAGGTATTACTTGGGGGCTACTTAGCGAAAAATAAAAAGCTAAGGATCTTACCCTCACATCCACGGCCGGTACAGGGGCTGGAGCCAACAAAGGAAGTAGCTCCTCAACATAACTCCGCCCAAGGATTACATGGGACCGCCAGAGGGAACCAAACTCCTTAGCCATGCTCGACAACTCTCTCTCGTCGAACATGTGGCGTGGTGGAGGAACAGGAACAACAAAAATATCGGAAGAGTGTTGTCTAGCAACTCTCTCTCCTAAGTACGTAACCGCTCCATAGGTCCCCAGAAAGTAGCTGCGCTCAGCAGAATACTGTGCGGCTAATCCGGGGACTGTCCAACCACCCCATGGTTGGTATACTACCTCAGGTCCCTATAAAAATACCAATCGGGTAAAAACATGTATAAAACGTCGCAGAAGAGCAAGATAAACACTAAAAGTCGTACCGAGATGATCCGACTCTAGACACGTGCAGTAGACAGGTCCGCATGGTGGCCGCCCCAAGAGGCGCTCACCGAATACCCCCTCGGCGATGGTCTCGCCGGCGCAATGGAAGGAAAATACTCATAGAACCAGATCTACAAGAAATTAAACGAGTGAGTAAATGCTGCCTAACATGTAGGACTAAACTTTATAGGAAATAATGTTTACCTCTATGACTTTCCAGAAAGCAGACAAAGCAATGTTCGTCCTAAAAGACCGATGGCGACACGAGTCCCTAAGTGCGCGAACAAAGTCAGTATAGGCCAAGCTGGCCCAGTCATAAGTTCCGATCCGCCGGAGATCGCAAACAGCAGGGAGGTAGTAAAGCAACGCCCTACTACCCCTGTCAGGGGAGAATGTCCCTGACAACAACATCAGCACAAAGATGCGCACCCGCTGCTCTCGGGTGGTCGCATCATCGTTAAGAGCCGCTAAGTATTTTCTCATTATTACTATCGGAATCTTTTTCCTTTGACCATGAGTAGTGGGAGATCTCTTGTTTAAGTACTGGTCCGCTTTGGTATCCGCCAAACGTCTGCCGTTACTAGGGATTATAAAGACAGATATCGGGCGGGTGAGTCCTCTTAGTAAGAGAAGCTACATTACAAGACTGGAAATGTCCCCCTACTAACAATAGGGAACATGTCTTGTTTTTTACAAGGCCTCTCGAAGAGCGAGACTGTGAAAAATGCATGGCCGTGCTCAGATGGATTTTAGAAATCATCTGCTTATTAAGAGTCAAGCTCGGATTTCGAGAAACACTTCTGGACGTAACAGAGATGACTAGTAATCTTACTCTGTAGTTCATAAAGAGACATGAAGAGACATAGGATAAGGGCTATACACTAAATGTACACTTGTCCGGAAGGACAAGTGGGAGATTGAAAGGAATGGTGTCCTTCGAACAAGTGTATTATTCTGATAGCGGGTTCAGAATTATTAAAAAGCTAATATATTCAGTAAGGTTAAGTGATCGGAATGCTTGGGTGGAGGCCGCTTCCGATCAGTAATATTAATATAATTAATATAACAGCTTAATCTTGACTGAACCCTTCGGGTCACACCCAAGAAAAATATACGAACCAACTTGACGAATTAATTCGAAAGAAATTAATTCGCCGCCCGAGTGTTAAACATTTAGACGTCGGAAATTCGAGCTTGGAGCGTCGAAACCGAGCGTCGGAGAATCTCAATGTCGAGCCAAAATTTAGGATTTGGCGAGACGGGAAAATGCATCAAGTAACAAGTAAAATCCTAGCCACGCGAAAGGCTAGGAATGCATGCCCAATAGGAGCATGCCACGTGGCAGCACACGTGGCAGTACACGTGGCAGCCACGTTGGTAGCCACCACATTAGCTGCCACCTAGTGGAAGCCACTAAGTGGCAGCATGCCACGTGGCAGTGCCATGGTGGCGGCGTGCCATGGTGGCGGCGCGCCACAGTGGCAACACATGTGGCAATGGCCGTGGACCCGGGTTGATGGGTCATGGACACGGGCCAAAATAAAATGGGCCAACCGAACCCAACTTGGGGCTCAAGGTTGGGTGACACATGGTTAGTTCACATTGCATGTGAAATGCCTTGGGGACCAAGTGAGAAAGTGGTCCACACCTAACCATGTGACACTTGTTACTTGTTCCTTTGTTTATTTAACTAAGGGTTGAATTCACCAATCTTTCCATGTGGGATCTTTTTGTGAAAAGTCCCACATTGAAATATGAGTGAAATTCACAAGGCATACTTCCTTATAAATAGTCATGGAATGGCTTGAGAATTCTTTGCTTGAGTAGGAGTTAAAAAGAGCATTCCATAATTTTTGGGAAAACTCTTAAACTCATATAACACTCGGGTTTTGGTCGGACCTTGCTAACCCCAAGGTAGCGGACCTTAAAGTTGTGTTCGCCTTTTGTGGGTGGATATCGTCGGAGGCGCGGCGCTTGACGTGCTCGTAGCTTTCAAGTAAGAGCCCCGATTTTTAGGCGAAGCTCGCTTCGAGGGTAAGATTCATTATCTTTTCTCTGTGATTATTGATTTATGCTTTATGATTTTAACTATTGCGAGTGGTTCCTCGGGTCGGGGTTTGTTTCTGCGGTGAGTCGGACTCACTAAACCCCAACAAGGCGCCCTAATGGAGCCGTCAGAAAGACAGTCTCAATGTCCGAATGGTACCAAGAACCATCCGTCCCATATTTCCTTGTCGTTTGCTTTGTTTTTGCCATCGTCTCCTGCAGAGGCACAAACACTGTCGGATTTGGAGTTGTACTTAAAGGAAAGTTCTCAAACGAGCATTCGGAACTCCTAGTTTTAGATTCAACCGTCCCCGGTGATCGGGTGTTCTCTAATCTAGGCCGTGCTGGGTGCGTTTGGGAAACCATTTTTGATAAAGAAAAAATGAAAAGAAATAAGTAAAAAAAAAGATCAGGCGGTTACCTTAGAAGAAGGTAACGAGAGTCGTCGGTCTTGGGCGTCTGGTTGTGCGGGCGAACTACGGGGGCCGGTTGTCGAATGCTCTGGAACTCAAAGACTTTGAAAGTCAGAGATTCAAGATTCACTTAAAGATTCACGAACGTGTGAATCCAAGGAGAAGCATCCTACTATTTATAGAGGGGGTGAAAACCTGAGGTTAAAACCCTAGATTCCCCTCAACAGTAAAAAGTAAAATATTCGGCCAATCAGAGGCCGACACCTGTCACAGACGCCATATGCCAAGCACGTGACCCCTGTGAGGGGCAAATATTTTAGGTATTTTATACCCGGCCAAGTGGCCCAACCAGAGCCTGACATGTGTCACTTGAAGGGGCGCCACCTTGGACCTTCTAGATGCTGACACATGTATACCCGACCAAGTTGCCCAACCAGAGCCTGACATGTGTCACTGGAAAGGGCGCCACATTTGACCTTTCAGATGTGATTTGGGGTATCTGATGATCCAAAGTGGACCAATAAGAGAGCGGCATGTGTCGCCCTAAGAGATGCCAAGTGGCCTCTCAGGATGAGCGATACGTGTCACTAAGATATCGCATTTGAAATGGCGACCTTCAAGGCCCAAATTTAAAGGCGCAGCAAAACGGCGTGCCCTAATCCCTAGGTCATCATACCCTAGGGAGGGCACACTTCCCCAAAAGACCCTATAAAAAGGGGCACTTCCCACATTTATGGGGACATCTAACAACTTTGCATTAATTATTGTAATTAATGCTAAGCTTTCGTTCTCAAGAAACAGACAACACCTAAGCTTTGAATCCAAGAAGATAACTTAATTTCTGCACGTTTTACTCCGAACCCTATACTAACTTAATCTTCGGAGGCGGACCACCGACCATCCGGCAGTCCGTTTGTTTTGCAGGTACATGCGACCTTGTGAATCCAGTTTTGAACTGTAACTCTCCCAAGGGACACAAAAAACCCCAAAAGACTTTGTAATAAGCAAATTCGCCATTGCATAAATCAATCCAACAGATATTCATGACTATAAAAACACCAAATTACTCTCTATTTACTTTTTAATCAATGCAAAAAGAAATATTAAATAATTTTCAAGTTTACCAACCGGCATAAAGCATGAAACTCATTTAGTCATAAGTCATATAATAGTACTGCACATGTCTTCAACTACTGCTATAACATGCTCACATTATTATTAGTATATCATTCTATGAATAATATGGAAAAAGGAATAAATATAAATGGAACACCAAGAAATCACTAAACAATTTGTATAAACTAAGCATCAATGACGGTAATTAAAGGACAAAGTTTAATAATCTTTTAACTTATGGTAAAAAATATATGCAAATGAAAAAACAACAAAGAATAAACATGATAATTATAAAATCATGAGAAGGCATATGAATTCAAAATATCATATTATGCATCCATACACATATACATTGAATTATATGTCTTAAAGGTTATTTGTAGTTACCTCAATCAGCTGGAAGAGTAAAAACAAGCCTGATCCTACTTGTGTACCAAGGTGATCTTGTTTGTTGTTGTCCCCTTCACTATGTGCCCAACAGCCGATTTCACTTAGTTTATCATTTGAAGAGTAAGAGAACAAAATAAATTAATTTACTCTAATATTGAATTATGTAAAAAAAAAAAAACAAATATCAAGAAGTGAAGGGGATGTTCTGGTTTACTAATCAAAGTAGAAAAAAGTTAAAATAATGACATAGTTCATTCATTATTATACACTTTCTCAAAGTTGTCCATGAATTACTCTAATTTAGGGATATATTATAAGAAACACAATATTAAGCATAATTGAGCTGACATACGTGCGATTGCATATTTACCTTTTACTTCCAAAATAAAATGAAATTGTCTAAGGGTTCTAATTTAAGATCCCTAATAATCTACTTTAGTTAATTATACTTTTTAAATCTTACAATATCTACATTAGTCCAATTCACACTAAGCTTAGTGAGTGCATTTTGTCAACTTAAATTATACTTCACCATTCAAATTTTGTTTAAGTTGCGGTGCTCATCTATAAGTTACTAGTGCTTTAAGAGTTCAAACAGATTTTTCGTTATTGTTTTCAAACAAAGGCTTATTTCTCTGAAAATTTTGTGCTTTTATTAATAAAACAAAAGATACAAGCAATGAGCTACAATTATTTACAGATCAAAAAGTGATTAGTTGACCAAAGGACCTAACTAATCTAAACTATAGAAAGTAATGAGATTTTTTTACTTAGGTGTAGACACCTAAAAATGTCTCTCTAAAATCAAATCCGATGATGAACAACCTTTCATCGTCACTATTGGTCGGGTTCAGTATTTAATATCGAGAGTGTTTAAAAAAATCGAATTTAATTAAATTCAATTTTTGAATAGTCCATGGATCAGACTTGATGTTTAGTCAAAGCATAGTATTTTAATTTCAGCCCAAACCTTTTTTATTTATTGTTTTATTATTTATTGTGGCCCAAACCTTTTATTTATTATTTATTTTAGCCTAAATAAAAATAATAAATCAGAAATGGCCCGAAATTATCAATCGACACCTAAAATGCTGAACGAAATTAGGGTTAAAAATGAATTTAGACGGAAAAACAGACCACAGACTCCCGCGTCACGGCATTTGTACATCGTGTCACGGGAAACCGTCCCATCTGACGGTGGGATTCCCCGTGAAACGGGGGTTTTCGTGTCCTTTCCGCGTAAACCATTAACGCGTTTTTGTCCCACGTTCACTAAATATTTCCCGCGTCACATAGCAGTACACTATGTCACGGGAATGTCCCCGTCTGACGGTGGGATTTCCCTTGTCACGATATACATTGCAGTGTCGCGGTGCATTTTTTTAGGGATTTATCTTTTTAGGGTTCCGTGTTTTCCCTCAGTACATTTTTACTATATATACCCCTTCATTTCTAATGTACGGGGCATCAATTAATTCTCTATTTTTCTCTCCTCTATGCTATAGCCTAAACACTAGCCTACCCTTCTTCTTTCAAAATTCCTTCTTCAAGCACTCCAAGGAGTCCATACTTTACTCGTTGTTCTATCCTTAAGCTAAGGCGTGAAAGGTAGAACTGTTTGAGGGTTTGGCCCCAAATCAACTCTACTTTATTTAATTTAATTTAATTATTGTTTTTTTTTAATTATTTCCTTGAAGTTACTAACTCGTTTATTATTTTATAGTTGCAAGCAAACCGAATCAAAGTAAGAATTATGTTCCTTTTATTTCTATTATTTTTCTAACGATTTTATATTGTTGGAATTATTGTTAAATTGCTTCCATTGTTAATGTTTATTCTATTTTATTTTTAATCACCATATTGCATGTTTAAAGGGAATATGTATTTGAAAATCACAACTAATAAGATAATTTGGACGACTGGTTTAGGTTCCTTTAATCTTGTTATTATATCAAGTGGCCGCGATTGAAAGGAATGGTGTCCTTCGAACAAGTGTATTATTCTTATAGCGGGTTCAGAATTATTAGAAAGATAATATATTCAGTAAGGTCAAGTGATCGGAATGCTTTGGTGGAGGACGCTTCCGATCAGTAACATTAATATATAATTAATATTACAACCTAATCTTGACTGAACCCTTCGGGTCACACCCTAGCAAATATATGAATCGACTCGACGAATTATTAATTTGGTAGAAATTAATTCGTCGCCCGAGTGTTAAATATTTAGACGTCGGAAATTCTAGCTTAGAGCGTCAAAACCGAGCGTCGGAAGTCGAGTCGAAAAATAGTAAAAGACGAGACATGAAAATAATAATAAATCAACAAGACAAAAATACCCCTAGTGTGGTACCATGTGGCGCAATTTGAGAGGAGGTTTGAGGGGTGTGTTGGCCGGTTTTTGGAGAGAGAGTGGGGAGCAAGTTTGGTCCCCCCTACTCCAAATGATCCTCACCTAACCTCTCTCATGAGCTTGGCACTTGTTGATTTATTACTAGTTTGATTATTAGTTTTATTATAGATTTAAAATAAATAGATAAATCAAATTCTCCCACATTGATGGGAGAGCCTTTTCAATCTGTTGTTTTCCCTATTAATACCCAAGTTGGGGTATTGGGAAAATCACTTGAGTGAAAGTTGAAAATGTTTGAACTAATTAATCACTCGAGTTTTGGTCGGACCTTAGGAACTCCAAGGTAGCGGACCTACAAAGTCGATGTTTGTCCTTTGTGGGTGGATATCGTTGGAGGCTCGGTATTTCCGGAGCTAAATCTTTCCAGTAAAAGCCCATCAGGTCGGGCAAAGCACGTGTCAAAGGTAAATTCTGATTTTATCCTTTTATGTTTATTTGTTATGCTTTATGGTTTTATTAATTGCAAGTGATTCTTTGGGTCGGGGTCGTTTCCTCGTTAAGTTGGACTTACCAAACCCCAACAAAAATATTTTTAGAATTATGTGTTGCATTAATATTCAACCAATTTAGCTTAATAATAGATTGGAGCAAATTGAATCTTTGTTGGTATGCCTTTGAGATCGCAGGAATCACTTTTCACTATAAGAATCGTGTAGAGGCCAATACGGGCGAATGTGACTCCATGACTCACTTCGTACCATCATCCCCGATCCTCCTTTCGTGGTTCCGAACCATATGAGGTTAGTAATCTCATGGATTATGAATGGGGTGTAACCTTCATGGGTCAATCGTTGTTGCCTTCGTTGTCCCTTATTTGTGGTCGCCTTAAATGATTCGTGAACGGTTTACAAGTTTCTTAAAAACTTATTGGCGGCTCCCTACTTTATTTGTCCCTAATCTTATAAGTCTATTCCCACTTCCTAAGTGTGCCAAGCATATTCACAAGATGGTTTAACGTAGGCGCACTTCGAATGACGCCTACAATTTGGCGACCCCACTGGGAGGATTCTTGGTTATTTATCGATTTGAATGATCGATATTTAATTAAGATGAGTGGATGAGACTTAAAAGATTCTTGAAAAATATTCATGTGATTAATTTGGCATTGTTGCATAAGCATACATGTTTTAATGTGGTATTTAGGTCTGCCCCGTAGGAAAAATTGAATAACTTGATTGTGTACAAAGGAAAATAGGGCACCGGTCAGATTTTATGGCTGTCGTTTGACGGTGTGCAACATCGTGGCACGGTGCTTTCTGTCGTGTCACAACAGTCCTTAAATCAGTCCGGTGGCGTGTTTTCTCTTCTCACTGTCAACTTCCTTCGATTTTTCTGAAAAAACTTGTGTGTTCTACATACTTCTTAGCCCCGGGGGATTTAAGCTCTATCAACCCAAAAACGCTCATGGCAATAAGGGTTCATCGGAGTTATTAAATCCACCCAAACCATGGAGTTGTGTTCGATTTCAGCACGAACTCGCGGAGCTGGCTGATGGCATAAACCCTCAAGGGAGGCTTCCTTGCTAACGCGTCCAAACTCTTCACCATGGTACCAAAATGACACCAAATAAACCTGACCATAGCCGAACATAGAACTTGACCTTAGGTTGCGAACTATTCTTTGCATCATTGTGCCTACGTGTTTCATGTTTGGTCGTTTTCATCCTAACCTTAACGATCTTTCTTTGTTTATGGTGGATTATTTTATGACTAACGATTGCCAATGGACCGTACTCACTTAGTAATTAGCACAAAGAATTAAAAAATTATAAAAAAAAATTGTCGTGCCACGTCAGCATCGATCCATCGTGCCACGGGAAAGTTCTACGTGTCATGGCAGTTTCCACCGTGGCACGGTGGATTTCCAGCTTGTATCGTGACACGGTATAATTTGTCATGTCATAGTGCCTAGGAAATAAGTCCTATCAGCTTTTTTTAGTCTTCCGTGTTAATTTGGTTCTCGAGTCAGTCATTTTTGTTATTGTTCACATGTCTAGCCAAACGATCATACCACGAGTCTTATAACATCACTTAATCACTCACGAGTCAAGTATAGTCCACACACTTTCTTTAGTTTTTTTACTCGAGTCATACACCATGTCGTTTATAATCGTATACTAGGTTCATGCACCCCCATTTTCGTCATAATAAAAGATGAGTGGATCGGAGTTATTCTCACCTATTTTCAAATGACTTTTTTTTTTCTAACTTGAGCAATGTGTCAAACAATTAAATGCGGTTGTTTTATTTCACAGCACTTGGTCATGGAGAAGGGGTATATTGGTATGGTTCGAGTCATTACTACATCAACCTCTTATACCTAAGAGGCATTTAAAGAGAACTTTTCCATCTCCACGTCACTCATCACCTTAAAACTACTTTTAGTTTGTCCCAATGGCCACTAAGGAAGATATTAAGAACATTAACAAGTCCATTGAGACAATGTCTAACATGTTACAAGAACTCACTACCAGAGTCAACACAGTAGAGCAAAACAATGTTACTGCGGCTGCAATGGACAAGACCAAAGAATAAATGAGCAAGATTTATGAGGATTTCACCTATGTGGAATGACCTCCCACTCCTTTGGATATTAAGGAAAAACTCTCTATAAAGTTCTCCACTGTTGATATTCCAATGTTCATGCCTACTAACAATCCAATATTCCATTTGAAGGCGTTCTCTGCAACCATGGCGATTAAGGTATTGGACGTAACACTCTTCCCTACAGTGTTCCTTCTCTCCTTAGAACATGCTTTCCAACAATGGTTTTATTCCCTAGATGCCAAGCGTACTGCGAGTTGGAAAGATGTCACCGACAGAGTCATGAACCGTTACAAGTGTAACATTATTCAAAGTAAAAATTCTGAACGTGAACTCTCCATTCTAAAACAGAAAGAGAATGAAGGCTTCACTGCTTATCTGAACAGGTGGAGGGAAATAGCTGCACTCTTGGTAGATCCTCCCAAAGAAAAAGAGATGATTCGCCTCTTCATCAAAAATTTGACTCACAAGTACAAGAAACATCTCAAATTTCTTCCTTTGAACACTTTTGAAGCTGTATATGACATTAGCATCAATATCGAGGATGATCTAATAAAGACTGTCGGTGGTAACAATAATAACACTTGGAAAAACAAGAATAACGACCATCCTTCTTCTTCAATGAAGTGTTAGCTCTTGATGCTATTAACAATATAAGCAAAGTTGATCTCAATGAAGTGTTAGCTCTTGATGCTCCATTGCCCAAGAAGAAAAGAACTTACACTTATTTAAGAATGACTTAGGATGCGGCCTTTGATCGCCTTTACGGTCAAGGCTTGATCACACCTATTGAGCCATTTCTAGAGCCAAAACTTGAAGAAAGGAGCGCCAATTGGAATCCCAATGCCCATTGTTGTTGGAGTTTGGTAAGTCCAACTTACAGCGGAAACGACCCCGACCCAAAGAACCACTCACAATTAATAAAACCATAAAGCATAACAAATAAACACAAAAGGATAAAATCGGAATTTACCTTTGACGCTTGTTTCCCCCGACCTAATGGGCTCTTACATGAAAGCTTTAACTGCGAAAATACCGAGCCTCCAACAATATCCACCCACAAAGGATGAACACCGACTTTTTAGGTCCGCTACCTTGGAGTTAGCAAGGTCCGACCAAAACCCGAGTGGTTAAATGAGTTCAAAGGTTTTCACAATGGTGATGCCTTTTTCAACTCTCACTCAAGTGATTTTTACCAATACCCCAACTTAGGTATTTATAGGGAAAACAAGAGAGTGAAAAGGCTCTCCCATCAATGTGGGAGAATGTGGGAAAACAAGTGGCAAGCTCATGAGAGAGGTTAGGTGAGGACCATTTGGAGGAGGGGGGACCAAACTTGCTCCCCACTCCCTCTCCAAAAACCGGCCAACACACCCCTCAATCCTCCTCTCAAATTGCGCCACATGGCACCACACTTGGGCACCAATGCACCCAAGGTGGGCTGCCATATGCGACTTCCAGGAGGCCCAGCACAAGCGTGCGGGATGCTCGTGCACTCAGCCAGCGAGCCACGCATCAAGGATGCGGGCTGCTGCTGAGAGCTGATGCTCCCATGCGTGCCTTGGCCCAATGCTACTAGCCTTGCGATGCTACCATTGGTGAGCTAGCACGTACTAGCCAGCCTAAGCTCGGCTTGGTGCGCTTGCTTGCCACCATGCTATATCAAATGCCCCTAGCACTCGGTTTTCTCGGGGCATTTCGATGCTAGAGGTATTTTGGTCTTGTTGAATTATTAGTATTTTCATGTCTCGTCTTTTACTATTTCTCAACTCAACATCCTGAAAGGAATGGTGTCCTTCGAAGAAGTGTAATATTCCGTTAGTGGGTTTCATAATTATTAGAAAGCTAATATATATTCAATGAGGTCAAGTGATCGGAATGCCTGGGTGGAGGCCGCTTCCGATCAATAATATTAATGAATAATTAATATTACAGCTTAATCTTGACTGAACCCTTTGGGTCACACCCAAGCATTCAACAAACCAAACCGACGAATTAATTCGGAAGGAATTAATGAGTCGACCGAGTAATATTTATTTAGACGTTGGAAATTCGAGCGTAGAGCGTCGAAACCGAGCGTCGGAAGTCGAGTCGAAAAATAGTGAAAGACGAGACGAAAAATAGTAACAAATTAACAAAAGATCGAAATACCCCTAGCATCGGAATGTCCAAGCAAACCGAGTGCTAAGGGCGTATAGCCTAGCATGGTGGCTAGCATGCGCACCAAGCCGAGCCTAGGCTGGTTGGTGTGTGTTAGTGCACCCATGCTAGCATCGCAAGGCTAGGCGCAGCCTAGTGCGTGCTAGCATGCTAGACGCAGCCTTGCGCGCGCAATGGCTAGCAAGCCATGCCGCATCAAGCTGCAGCAGCTAGCACGCTAGGCACGCCAGCTCGCTACAGCTAGCAGCAGCATGGCTAGGCCATTGCTTGCTGCCTAGAAGCGTGAAGCAAGGCACAAGGCCAGAGGCAGCCCGAACAAGCATGCTAGGCTTGCTGGCCAGCAGCGCCTGACAGCCCGCATGCGAGTGCTGGGCCTGCTGGGCTTGCTGGGTGTGGCTGCCACAGACAGCAGCACATGGCAGCCCACCTTGGCTTCCTTGTTGCCCAAGGGTGGGTGCCATGTGGCTTGTGGTCCTTGAGTGTGTGTGGAGTGAGGTGGCCGGTTATGGGAGAGGGAGTGGGGAGCAAGTTTGGTTCCCCCCTTCTTCAAGTGGTCCTCACCTAACCACTCACATGAGCTTGCCATTTGTTGAGTTATTACTATCTTGATTAATAATTTTATTTTAGCTTTAAAATAGAATTGGAAAATCATACTATCCCACATTGATGGGAGAGTAAATGATACTCCCATCATTTCCTATAAATACCCAAGTATGGGCATTGGGAATGATGCTTGAGTAAGAGTTGAAAAAGGCATTACAATTAGTGAAAACCTTTGAACTCAATATAATTACTCGGGTTTTATTGGTCGGGTCTTGCTAACCCCAAGACATTGGACCTAGTCGGTTTTGTAGGTGCGGGTGGACTTCGTTGGAGGTCTCCGTGTGAGCGGGACTTGAAGCTTTCAAGTAAGAGCTTATTTTGGAGCGAAGCACGCGTCAAAGGTAATTAGCTTATCTTAATCTTGTGATTAATTTAATTATGTTTATGGTTTTATTTATTGCGAGTGCGGTCTTGTTTTTGGGTTTGTTTCCGCGGTGAGTCGGATTCACCAAACCCCAACAACGGTATCGGAGCCTCGCTCGTTTATTTTTAAAATCATAATATTTTCAAGGTGTTTTTATGGCTTAATTTTTCTGGTTTTAAGTTGCTAATTAGATTAGTAACTCGTTTTTCCAATTTTACCTCGTATTAGAGCTGTCTTCAGCTCCCGAACCCAGATTTTGACCCCAAAAATAGTGAATTTTGGGTGGAAAAGGCGTTCTGGAAATGGTTTTCCCTTTCAGAACTCGGTTTTTGCCAAAAAACGACCAGAAATGCATTTTTCGAGGGATTTTTTGTTTTGACGAAAAATTTGAAGTCTTTCTAACCTTGAAAATTGATTACATATTTATGGTGGTTATGAATTTGGTTCTTTCCTTTATTTATAAGCAATTTTAGACCACTTTAAGCATGATTACTTGGCATTAATTGGTTCTTGAAAGTTTGGTTTTATTTTTTCACATAATTGCAAATTAATTGCATTAAGTGTGAAATTGTTATTCTTTGTTGCTTCCAAGTACTAAAGATTCAATCTTTATTTATGATAAGTGATTGAAACTTTGAGTTACTAAATTCCATGAATTTTAGTTAAACTTTGTTGATTTAATCATTTTTTAATTGATTGGAATCATAAAGTTTAAAACTTGAGATTGAAATTGGGTTATCTTCATATTGGAAGATATAATTTTTCATGAAGTCACAAGTATTAAAGTTGGAGTCTTTATTGAACTTATGTTCATTTTTCCAACTCCCTTTTATTTTGTGAAAATCTTAAGATTAATTTAAAGTGATTAAATTAATAGTGAGAATTACCCTAATTTATTTCATTTCACCAAGTTAAACCAATTTTATTAAAGAATGGTTCTAGGAAATAAATTTGGTTAATTGCTTTTGGATGAATTATTTAAGTTGGACTTGTAATTTTTTCATTTTTCCTCAAAATTGATTCTAAAATTTATTTAGAATTGATTTATAATGTCACACATAAAATCGATAATTTTCAAATCATTAGCACGCAACACGAGGCCTAAGAGCCCCGATCTAGCTCTCGGCCAGCTGGGCTGCTCACGCAACCCATATGTGGCTGCTAAGGCTGCTGGACACTTCGTTCTTAGGTGCTTGGTGATGTGCGTGTGTGTGTGCGAGGAAGGGCGTGGGCTGCTGCTCGCTGCCAGCAGCATAGCGCGCCAGCCAGCAGTAAGCAGCAGCATGGCGCAGCAGCAGCATAAGGTTGTGCGCGTTGTGCGTGCTGCTACGCTTGGCTGGGCGTAGCGCATGCGAGCACAAGCAGCCCACATGCATGCTTGGTGTTGCGGGGATGCGCATGGGCATACTACGTGCTTGTTGTACGGTATGTACAATCCCATAATTGGCACAATAACCCCGGGTTATTAAGGCGATGCTATTTTAAAGTTAATTTTAGCGTTGCTTAATATGTAAGTAAAGGTAATTTTTGGACTCCAAGTCTTAGTGCTAGGCACTTAGACATTTTGGAATACGTATTTTGCTTAAATTGTCGTTTTAATTATTTTAATTATTTTGTTTATTTAATTAAAATTTTTGGAGGCTAGGCATGGATAAAACCCTTAATACGAATTTTGCTTAAATTGTCGTTTTTGAGCGACATTTGCAAAAATTAATTTTGGCAAATATTTGGGTTCACCGACTTAATTAATTGGATTAGTTAAGTTGGATGCGGAATTTAGTGGGAGCTTCTCTTAGTTATTTCCATAATCGGTTAAAAGAACTTTGACTAGTTTAATTAGGCGTGTTAATTGAATTAACCACCTAGATTAGTTACTACTTCCCGCGCTTTTTATGCATTGTTACTTGTTTATCATTGTAAAATGCATGGGCCATTCACAGATAGTGAATGGATGAATGGAATGTAAATTCTCTCACAGGTTTTATGAAATGGCAACTAGTGGAGCCCGATTAGGACAGAAAATACGGACTGTGATCCGTGATGTATTTTTGTAAATCTAAATACGGTCTGCGAACCGTTGAGTATTTTTGTACCTTAATATTTAGATTATTCCTAATCGTAGATACTAGCAATTGTAATATTTTGGTCAAGTCTTGAAGACGGGGTTCTTAGAAAACAAAGCCATGAAGTTGCAAATGAAGACCTTTTGAAGACTTGAAGATCTCAAGGGGTCATGCTAGTTGCCAAATGCGTCTTTATTTATGTTTTCGATATATATTTATGTTTATATATACATGAATTATATGTTAGATGCATGTTTAAGATTTCGAATGTTTAGATGATTAATTAAGTTCACTTAAATCAACCAACGTGGAAACCCTAGGTCCCTAAAATATTGAGTAAAACTTGCCATTCCAAAATACACTTACCAATCGAACGAGGGTAGTGGTGGGCTACGCCAAAGCAAGGCATCACTACTTCTCCAAGGAACGTAAGGCATACCGGGTATGCAAGGTGGTTTTGGTTATAATCAACGATATGAGTGATGGAGTCCTAACATATCGTGGCAAAGTGAATAAATTGTTTAGAGAGCATTGGATGCGACGATTTATTCAACCAAGAGTGTCTTGGAGCCATTAGCAAAGCGTTGCTTACCTTAGGAGATTGAGTGTTAAGACAAGCCAAAGCATGCTTAACCACTCTTTGTTTCTTTAGATCTTGGAATTGACTTATTCTCACCTAAAATGGGGACAATCTTTAATGTGTGAATAAGACGTTTTAAATAAGTTTGATTAAAATGCATGAATTCAATCTTATTTAAGTATAATGAATGGTTTTTCATTTCAAATTCTTTCAATTGTAGAATCATGTCTTCAAATAACTCAAACAACCAATTCTCGTTACGCTCAATTCTCGACAAGGAGAAGCTGATTGGGCCAAATTTTCTTGATTGGCAAAGGAACTTGCGAATTGTTCTCATGCAAGAGCAAAAGGAATATGTCCTTGATGAGGAAATGCCCGAAGCTCCCAATGAGGAGGTGACTCAAGCTGCCCTAAATCGATGGAAAAGTGCCAATCGAGATGTCAAATGCATCATGTTGGCCACAATGTCTCCTGAGCTTCAAAAGACTTTCTTTGAAAAAGAGACCACTTTTGAGATCATTTCTGAATTACAGAATATGTTCCAAGAGCAGGCCCAAACTAAAAGGTTTGAAACCTACAGGCAGATCCTTGAGAGAAAGCTCAAGAAAGGAGAGCCAGTCAGCCCACATGTACTCAAAATGATTGGATTGTTTGAAAACATGGGAAGGCTTGATGCGGGGTATTCAACCGAGATGGCAATTAACATCATTCTCCACTCGCTGCACAAACGCTATGATCAATTCAAGATGAAATATAATATGCACAGCATGGAGAAAACCCTCACCGAGCTTCATGGTATTTTGAAGAAAGCTGAGCAAACGCTCAAGGATAAGGGAAAGCATGATATTCTCATTATTAAAAAGGGCAAGCC
Source organism: Chenopodium quinoa (assembly GCF_001683475.1). Classification (NCBI taxonomy): domain Eukaryota; kingdom Viridiplantae; phylum Streptophyta; class Magnoliopsida; order Caryophyllales; family Amaranthaceae; genus Chenopodium; species Chenopodium quinoa. The sequence goes on from NW_018743955.1 coordinate 1,694,428, forward strand.
GTTTAAATTTTCGGGTAAGAAGAAGAAAGGCTTTAAGGGGAAAGGTAAGAAGAAAACTTTTCCGCCTAAGTCTAAATCTACCAAGGATAAGAAGGTAGCATCTTTTAAATCTGATTCCGAATGTTTCTACTATAAGAAGAAGGGACATTGGAAGAGAGATTGCCTCAAGTTCAAGGAAGATAAGAAGAACGGAACCGTTGCTTCTGAATCAGGTATATTCGTTATAGACTTTAACTTCACTAGCTTAACATCATGGGTATTAGATACCGGATGTGGCTCACACCTTTGTTCCAATTCTAAGGGACTAAGGAACGCTAGAAGGCTAGAGAAGGGAGAGATTGAACTCCAGGTCGGCAATAGAGCCAGAATTGGTGTCGTATCCGTAGGAACTCTCAGTTTGTCTTTGCCCACCGGGCTAGTTTTGGAACTCGATAATGTTTATTATGTTCCTAACATTACCAAAAACATTATTTCAATTTCGGCGTTGGACGCCAAAGGTTTCGAATTTCGAGTAAAGGACAAAAAATGTTCGTTTTATCTCGATAATGTTTTATATGGTATTGCACATTCTGAAAATGGCCTTTATGTGCTTTCTTTAGGCAAACAAGTTTATAATGTGAATAATGATAACAAAAGAGATAAGACCATAGAGTCAATTCAGACTTACTTGTGGCATTGTCGTCTTGGCCACATCAACATCAAACGCATCAAGAAACTTCTACAAGAAGGTGTTCTTGACTCTTTCGATTTAGAATCGTTTGAGAATTGCGAGGGATGTCTATTAGGCAAGATGATTAAATAACCATTCTCCAAGTAGGGAGAAAGGGTAAGTGACTTATTGGGTCTTATACATACCGATGTATGTGGACCAATGAGCTCAACCACAAGAAATGGACATCGATATTTCATCACTTTCACAGACGACTATAGTAGATAAGGCTATGTCTACCTCATCTCTCATAAATCTGAATCATTTGAAAATTTCAAAGAATTTTAGAGTGAAGTTGAAAATCATCTTGGCAAGAAAATCAAAGCCCTTCGATCGGATCGAGGTGGTGAATACTTGAGCCAAGAATTCGATGACCATCTGAAAGAAAAGGGTATACTTTCAGAATTGACACCTCCAGGAACTCCAAAATGGAACGGAGTATCCGAAAGGAGAAATCGGACCTTGTTAGACATGGTACGATCAACAATGGGTCTTAGTGATCTTCCTATCTCTTTCTGGGAACACGCACTTCTAACTGCGGCACTAACGTTGAACCGTGCTCCATCAAAAGCTGTAGAAAAGACTCCATATGAATTATGGACGAAGAAACCTCCTAGGATATCTTTTCTAAAGATATGGGGATGCGAAGCATATGTCAAGAAATTAATTTCTGACAAACTTCATCCCAAATCTGACAAGGTTTACTTTGTGGGCTACCCAAAAGAAACCAAAGGGTATTACTTCTACAACAAATCGGAGAACAAAGTGTTTGTTGCTCGCGATGGTGTCTTTTTAAAGAAGGAGCACCTTTCCAAAATGATAAGTGGGAGGAAAATCAAACTCGACGAAGTTCGTGAGGATGAGCAACAAAATCATAATGACAGTCAAAGTGCTCAAACAACATCTGTTGACGTAGGTCAAAATGATCAAAATGTGCAAAGTCGAACCGACAATGCAAATGCTCTATCCATTACCCTACGTAGGTCTCAGAGGCCGAGATCTCAACCTGATAGATATCTTAGTTTAGTATCAACCGAGAATCAAGACATCCTGATTATGGATGGAGATGAGCCGACAACCTACAAGCAAGTGATGGCAAGCACCGACTATGCTAAATGGCAAGAGGCCATGAGATCTGAAATGGATTCCATGTTTGAAAATTAAGTCTGGGACTTGGTTGACTTACCCGAAGGTTATACACCTATCGGATGTAAGTGGATTTTCAAGTTGAAAATCGATAAATATGGAAATGTATTCATTTACAAAGCTAGATTGGTGGAAAAAGGTTACAGACAAGTTCATGGTATTGATTACGATGAAACCTTTTCACCAGTTGCAATGCTTAAATCCGTTCGGATCCTCCTAGCGATTGCTGCATATTACAATTATGAAATATGGCTAATGGACGTCAAAACCGCCTTCCTTAATGGTTATTTGGAAGAAACTTTGTATATGACACAGCCTGAAGGTTTTGTTGACCAAAACAATGCTAGGAAAGTTTGTAAGCTTCAGAAGTCCATTTATGGATTAAAGCAAGCAAGCAAAAGTTGGAATCTGCGATTCGATGAAGCCATCAGTAAGTTTTGTTTTATCAAGAATCCAGATGAATCTTGTGTTTACAAGAAGGTCAGTGGGAGTAACATCGCCTTCATAGTCTTATATGTCGATGACATATTGCACATTGGAAACAGCATTCCGTTGTTAGAGTCTGTAAAGGCCTAGCTTGGAAAGTGCTTCTCAATGAAAGACTTGGGAGAGGCTCAATACATACTAGGCATCAAGATCTATAGGGATAGATCGAAAAGGATGATTGGATTGATTTAGAGTACTTATATTGATAAGATACTTTCTCGATTTGTCATGGGGGAGGCCAAGATAGGTCACCAGCCAATGTCACATGGCATAACCCTAAGCAAGAAGCAGTGTCCACAGACACTTGATGAGCGGGTAAGAATGAATCAGATTCCATATGCTTCGCTTATTGGATCGATCATGTATGCCATGATATGTACTAGGCCAGATGTATCGTATTCCTTGAGTGCTACGAGCCGTTACTAATCAGACCCAGGAGAGGCGCATTGGACTGCGGCCAAAAATATCCTAAAGTACCTGAAAAGGAACAAGGGTAAATTCCTAGTGTATGGTGGTGCAGAGGATTTAGTTGTGGAAGGTTATACCGACGCAAGCTTCCAGACAGACAGAGACGATTTCAAATCGCAATCTGGATATGTGTTCTGTCTAAATGGAGGGGCGTTTAGTTGGAAGAGCGCAAAGCAGAGTACAACTGCAGATTCTACAACTGAAGCCGAATACTTAGCAGCTGCTGACACAGCTAAGGAGGCTGTTTGGATTTGTAAGTTCGTAGGTGAACTTGATGTTGTACCCTCTATAAAGGGTCCAATAACCCTCTATTGTGACAACAATGGAGCTATTGATCAGGATAGAGAGCCTAGGGAACATCAAAAGGTCAAACATGTCAAGCGGCGATTTCACATGATTTGAGAATGGAAATCAGAGGGTGAAATCAGAATTTGCAAAGTTGGAACGGATGACAATGTAGGCGATCCACTTACTAAACCTTTGCCTCAAGTGAAGCACAACAAGGACGTTGAGGAAATGGGAATCAAGCATGTAGGAGACTGCATTTGATTTCCTTGTTTAGTGTTTTAGTTAATTTTGAGAAAAATTAATGTAAGACGCTAAGGAAAACCATTCAAGTTTTGGAGTAATATAAAATTTCATGCAATATTTTATTACTCCGTTATGCTATTTAATTGTGGTTTAGGATTAAATAATGGGTCCATTCGATTTTAAGAATATTCAAAATAGGGTTTCAAGACCAGTCTTGGTAAGGAAACACCTATTAAGTGAACATTGAATATTATAATAAAAAATTATCCCTAATCAAGGTAATTTAAACGATGGACGATTAATGACCGATTGAGATTAGTGTGTAGTTTGATTTATAGCACCGTTTCATGTGCTACAAGGACATGATTGTCATAAATCATTTGCACAGGTATTGGTTTAGAAACATACTGGATCGACCTATGAGAATACTTTAAGAAATTAAAAAATTTGTCATAAGTATACTTCTCATTATGGCTATCGGAACCTATTTCCTCGACCATGAGTATTGTGAGTTCTCTTGTTTAAGTACTAGTTCGCTTTGATGTTGTCAAACGTCAGCCGTAATAGGGGATTATAACGGCAACACACAGGCGATTAGGTCCTCTCAGTAAGAGGAGCTACATTACAAGACTGGGAATGTCCCCCTACTAAAATAGGGAAGATGTCTTTGTTATATACAAGGCCTCTCGTAGAGCGAGACTGTAAAATGCATGGTCTTTCTTGGATGGAATTTAGAAATCATCTGTTTATTGACTCGGAATCGGGAAACACTTCTGGACGTAATAAGGATGACAAAATAAATCTTACCTTATAGTTTATAAAGAGACATTAAGCGACATAGGAAAAAGTTGTACACAAAATGTGCACTTGTCCAGAAGGACAAGTGGGAGATTGAAAGGAATGGTTTCCTTCGAACAAGTATAATATTCTGTTAGTTGGCTAAGTGAGGTCAAGTGATCGGAATGTCTAGGTGGAGGCCGCTTCCGATCAGTAATATTAAAGAATAATAGATATTACAGCTTAATCTTGACTGAACCCTTCGGGTCACACCCAAGCATTCAACAAACCAAACCGACGAATTAATTCGGAAGGAATTAATGAGTAGACCAAGTAATATTTATTAAGACGTCGGAAATTCGAGCTTAGAGCGTCGAAACCGAGCGTCGGAAGTCGATTAGAAAAATAGTGAAAGACGAGACGAGAAATAGTTATACATCAACAAAATACCAAAATACCCCTAGCATCGGAATGCCCAAGCAAACCGAGTGCTAAGAGTGTATGGCCTAGCATGGTGGCTAGCATGTGCACCAAGCCGAGCCTAGGCTGGCTGGTGCGAGCTAGCGCACCCATGCGAGCATCGCAAGGCTAGGTGCAGCCTAGTGCGTGCTAGCATGCTAGGCGCAGCCTTGTGCGCGCAATGGCTAGCAAGCCATGCCGCAACAAGCTGCAGCAGCTAGCACGCTAGGTGCGCCATCTCGCCACAGCTAGCAGCAGCATGGCTAGACCATTGCTTGCTGCCTAGCAGCGCTGACCAAGGCACAAGGCCAGCAGCAGCCCGCATAAGCATGCTGGGCTTGCTGGCCAGCAGCGCCTGGCAACCTGCATGCGAGTGCTGGGCTTGCTGGGTGTGGTTGCCATGGACAGCAGCACATGGCAGCCCACCTTGGCTTCCTTGGTGCCCAAGGATGGGTGCCATGTTGCTTGTGGTCCTTGAGTGTGTGTGGAGTGAGGTGGCCGGTTATGGGAGAAGGAGTGGGGAGCAAGTTTGGTCCCCCCCTTCTCCAAGTGGTACTCACCTAACCACTCACATGAGCTTGCCACTTGTTTATTTATTACTAGCTTGATTATTAATTTTATTTTAGCTTTAAAATAAAATGGAAAAATCATACTATCCCACGTTGATGGGAGATTAAATGATACTCCCATCATTTCCTATAAATACCCCAGTATGGGCATTGGGAATGATGCTTGAGTAAGAGTTGAAAAAGGCATCACAATTAGTGAAAACCTTTGAGTTCAATATAATTACTCGGGTTTTATTGGTCGGGTCTTGCTAACCCCAAGACATTGGACCTAGTCGGTTTTGTAGGTGCGGGTGGACTTCGTTGGAGGTCTCCGTGTGAGCGGGACTTGAAGCTTTCAAGTAAGAGCTCATTTTGGAGCGAAGCACGCGTCAAAGGTAATTAGCTTATCTTAATCTTGTGATTAATTTAATTATGTTTATGGTTTTTTTTATTGCGAGTGCGGTCTTGTTTTTGGGTTTGTTTCCGCGGTGAGTCGGACTCACCAAACCCCAACACATCCGACGCTCGGTTTCGACGCTCTAAGCTCAAATTTCCGACGTCTAAATATTTAATACTTGGGCGACGAAATAATTTCTTCTGAATTAATTAGTCGAGTTGGTTCATATATATTATACATTAATATTACTGATCGGAAGCGGCCTCCACCAAGGAATTCTGATCACTTGACCTTACTCAATAATACACTTGTTCGAAGGACACTATTCCTTTAAATCTCCCACTTGTCCTTCCGGACAAGTGAGCATTTAGTGTATAACCCCTTTCATATGTCTCTTAATGTCTCTTCATGAACTATAAGGTAAAATTATTTCGTCATCCTTATTACGTCCAGAAGTATTTCTCGATTCCTAGTCCGACTGTCGATAAACAGATGATTTCTAAAATCCATCCAAGCACAGCCATGCAATTTTACAGTCTCGCTCTACGAGAGGCCTTGTATACAACAATGACATCTTCTCTATTATAGTAGGGGGACATTCCCAGTCTTGTAATGTAGCTACTCTTACTAAGAGGACCTAGCCGCCAAAGTGTTGCCGTTTGTAGACACCCAAATGTGTCTCCCCAAAACCAAACCCAGTGATGATTACCTTTCACGTCATTTGATTATCGAACAAAGCGAAAGTGTGAAAAGTCTAGTGATGAAGATGTTTTTATTAAAATATCACTTCTTTCTGTTTTTGAAAATATTTCTTTTCTTACCTTTTTTTTTAAAAAAAAGTGTATTCCAATTTTGTTTGGTCCATGATAAGGTTCCAATAATGGTGTATTTAGATGGGGCCTGAAAAGACATTTCCAACGATATATTATAAGCCTTATTCCGATGAATAATGAGGAAGTTATGGCCAAATTACTAAACTGGCCCGATTTGAGCCTTATATGCGGCCCAATGATCTAGAGGAGGGTCTAATATGGATTTATCGTTCCTAATGCAATTAGGAATGGTTTTAGTCATCTAGATTCTTCTAGAAGGTTCTTTTCATTCCTACTTCAATTAGCATTGATAAATGGACTTTTGTTGACTTTTTGGAGTTTTAATTAGAAGAAAAAAAGTGTTTTAAGGAAAATATGATTGTGCCCTTCTGAACGGCTAAATTTTATCTGAATTAAGAAAACGTGTGAAAAAATTAATTAGCGCCTAACGACAGACATTAGCGCCTGGCGCTAACTTCTTTTTTCCTCGTCAAATCTTTGATTTGTTTTTCTATCTTTTTGGCTGATTTTCTCTATAAATAGCCTCCTAAAATCTCTGTTTTTCATCAACAACTCTCTAATTCTCTTCTCTCTTTTAAGCTAAAGCTCATTCTCTCTCTTTTCTAAACCAACCCTTTTACAAACACAATTCTTTATACATTAACACTAGAAACACCTAGCCAAATTCGAAGTTGCATTCGCCCTAGACGTGAAAGATTTTAATTTATGAGGGTTTGGTCCCAAATCTCTCTTTTAATATTTTAATTTAATTGTTTGATTATTATTTTCCTTGAAGTTACTAACGTGTGTATTTTGCTATTAGTAAGAGGTACGAGGCATCCAAGTAAGTTCTTTAATTGTTTTATTAATATTACGATATAGAAATCATGTCTAGGTTGTTATTATGATTCCTAGTATCATGTTAGGATGCTTGATGTTTTGAATGACAACATTGATTCCTAGTATTATTTGTAGGGAAAAGGTTATAATATCAAATATGACAATTATGATTTATGTGATGCTTCCTATTTTCTTTCCTAATATTAATGTTAGTATTATGTTAGGGTTAAAGCTTTGATTTTTAATTTTTAGTGATATGCTAGGGTTTGTTATTAATCATGTTAGTATCGATCCTAGGATCTTGCTATTATTATGCTTTAGCATGATTATGATGACTTATTATGTTGCTTGATATATATATTTATTGTTATTTCTTGATCACACCTTTTATGCATGTTTAAAGGGAATGGGTACTTGTAATCATGCTTAATAAGATAATAAATAATCTTGTTTAGGGTTAATATGATTATAATCTAAGTGATCGATAATAATAGTTTATTTGCATTAAATTCAACCAACATAGATTAAACAGGTTTAGGGTTAAACCTATTGATTGCATGTTAGTCACAAAGCGCACATGAAAACGATCAGAATAAAGTAGAGGCTTATTATTAAGGCAGGTTCAATCTCTTTTAGGTTGTATTATTTGTACCTTCATCCCCGAACTACCAGTTATGGTTCCAAACCTATTGGAGTTGACGATCTCCTGGATCATTAAGGGGTGTAACCTTTACCTCGTGAACAGTTTACAAGTTCCTGAAACTTGTTGGCGACTCATTTGCTCTATCTTCTTTCCCTTTGGACGCCACCATACTTTAGTGTATGATCACAGTGGGGTTCAAGCTAGGTGTAATGCTTGAAATATTCTTTACAGTTTTTTGGCGACTGCACTGGGAGGATTTCTATTTTAATTCCTGAAATTTATTTCGGCAATGATTTAGAATGAGTGGATGAGACTCGAAAAGTTTTAAGTATTTCATGTGCGTAATTTTTATTAACATAATTTTCATATGCATAAAAAAGATCTCATTGGAAAGACCATCCGTAATGAGTTAAAACATAGGATTTTTACACATAGGAAATTTGAGGTATATCTTTCACAACTAGGATCGAAATAATGCTGCGCGAAACTGGAAAATTTATCGAGCACGGAAAGCTGATGAGGCATGTAGGAACTAGCGCCAGGGAACAAAGTCTAGCGCCAATTATTTGACGTTAGCGCCAAGTTCTTCCAATACCGAGCCAGAATTATGCATTCTAATTTTGACCAAATTTTAGCACTGTTTGCTCGATCCTACTTCATGATTCAGTTTTTCTCACTTTTCTAAAACCCATATGTGTTCTATATATGGACATAACCCTCTGGGAATTCATGCTCCATCTATCTGATTGAACGCTCTGAGCAACAAAGAGTACATCCGAGAATGCTGAATTCACCAAGCCATGGAAGCGAGTTTTTCAAAACTCGCGGTGTCCCATCCACTCGCGCCAAACCTTCACGGTTAGGCTTTCCCGCGGTGCATCCGGACAATAAACCATGAGCCCTCTATTGACTAACCTATATCCCGAACTTTACAGAACTAGAGCCATGGTTAGGTTGCAAACTCATTGCATCATGTTGTGCCTACTTGACTAATTGTGCATTATTTGTTGTGCATACTTTATTTGTTGTTTTTCCTAACCGTTTGTTTGACTTGTGTTAAGACTAAATAAACTAATTAATGACTAAAATACTTTGCTTAATTAATTAAGTAATTAATTTGAGCTAATAAATATGTCTAAAGTCGAGTCATAGTTCCTTTAAGTCAACCCGGATTTTTATTCCCCTATACTGCACAAACGTCAACTTGTTTTGGTCATAGCTAGAGTTCTATGAGGAACTACGAGTCGTACAACCTTTGGATCTGTAGCCGCGAGTTTTGTCTTTAATTTGGCACTGGTTTCATCCCAATCAAAGTCACAGATTAAAAGTTATTACTAAAATATTGCAACTTGTCTAGTTTAATGCATATACATGAAGTTTTGACTTAGTCTTTGCTTGAGCCTAGTCATATAGTCTAGCCACATGGTCATGACACAAGTCTTAATATGTCACATACACTCATTACACTAACTAGTATTAGCACACACTTTTAGTATTTATCATCACGACCATGTCTTAGGTTCATGCATGAGTCGGATTTTTTCCGTAATTTGAGTTGGGGGTACATTCCATTCCTAATTCTTCATATCCCTCCATCTAAATCATCTTTCTTCACTTTCTCCATCCATTGCATGTGGAATAGAGTTTGAGTCAAATAATTAACAATGAATATCCCCAAATTTCTTTTCCGCAGTACTTCGTCGACGAGAGAAGAGCGATTAATCAAGGACAACCTCTTTATTCAAGTCTTACTTTTTGATTAACCGATTCGTCAAAAGTGGAAAGCTAAAAAGATAATGGCAACTCAGGAGAAAGTTAATAAACTTAGGAGTCAATTGACTGATGTGACTGAGGCGTTGAAGGAATTAGCTCTCAAAATCAATGACCCTATGAAGAAACAACAAATGGACCTTATGCAAGAAAGCTTGAGCAAGCTATCTAGTGATTACAAGTTTCAAGGCAGTAGTTCACAAGGGGTCTTGGTGGACAAGGAACTTCTTCCACATAAGTTCAATGCCAACGACATCGCAAAATTCAAGGCAACTGATAATCCTTACCTTCTTTTAAGGGCCTTTGAAACTATAACGAACATTAAGGGGATTGATAAGAAAGTCTCTCATTCCTTGTTTTCTTTATCTCTTAAAACCGTTTGCCAACAATGGTTTTTCTCTCTTGACAAAGAGAAAACCTCTACTTGGGATGCTATTGTAAACGCTTTCATTAATAGATATAAGTGTAATATTCAAGTCGGCACTGATTGTAGACAGCTCGAGGTTCTAAGACAAAAAGAGAATGGAGGCTTTACTTCTTTTTTCAATAAGTGGAGGGAAACTTCCGCTTAGATGATTGAGGTGCCCACTGTAAAAGAGTCTATGAGGCTGTTTATCACGAACTTACAAGAAAAGTATTCAAAGATCTTAAAATATCAACACAACTTGAATACTTTCAAGGCCGTTTATGACATCGGAATCTAGATTGAAGACGACCTCGCAAAGCAAAAAGCTACTAACAATAGTAACCACGGTGGCTGGAAAGGAAAGAAGAAAGACAATCCTTCTAAGAAGCTTTGATCTCAGTGAAGTTTTAGCCATGGATAACCAAGGATCTAAGAAGCAACTAAGGAAAGACTTCACCTCCATTGGGATAAGCTACGATACTGCCTTCGATCGACTCCATGCCAAAGGACTAATTACTCCCATTGGACCTATTCAAGATCCCGCGCCTGAAAAGAGATTGCCTAGTTGGAATCTAGATGAATACTGCAAGTACCATCAAGGTAGGGGTCATGCTACTTGGAGCTGTTGGAAGCTAAAGGAGGCTATCCAACATTTGATTGATAATAACAAGCTTCCTATACCTCCAGTTAACAAGATGGGCGAGTGATGATAAAGCAAACAACACAAGACAAGAGGCGAGCTTCAACGACAAGATTTCGTGACCTCTTTTTCTCTTTCTTTTTTATTTACCCTTTCCCCAATAAGTCTAGCATAGGCACCTTTTTATTCCCCTTAGATTAAATTTGTAGATTCTTTCTTTTTTCCTTTTAATCAAATCAACATTTATTTTCTTGCATATGACATTTCATTACATTGCATTAAAAAAAATCCATGTTAAACTAAGCACAAGGTATACCAATGATTTAAGGCACCCCTTGTAGCAACATCATATTACCTTTTCCCCTTCAAATTGCAATACTTTTTTTATACACCACTTTGAGCCTTGTCTAACGATAGACCTTTCTTTTTCAACCCATATCTACCTAACCTTAGGATGGGATGGTGTGAAACTTATGCAATTTTCAATTTCATAAAAAGCTTGAGTGACTTCAAAATATCAAAATAAATTGAAATAGCAATAAATAAATAAAAGTGTACAAAAGGGCAAGTGTTCCGATGTCTTTGATATGAACACGTCTCAGATTGCGTCTTTTATCGAGTGCTTGGTACCGTGCCTGAGAAACATGAATGCCAAGTGAGTGATAGACCGCATGATCGGGATTGCCCACACTTATAAAATAAAATAAATGCTAAAGCAAAAAAAAAAAAAAAAAAAAAAAAAAAAGAGAAAAGAGAGCTAAAAAAGAGTAGAAACTCAAGCATAAAAATACAAAGATCCACAAGCAAATTAGCACACCTTGGGGGGCTTATCTAGGGTCTTGAGCCTCTATCCTTTTCTTCTTCAACCTTTAGCCTAACCACGTTAAAACCCTTAAAAAAACCTTTTTAAGGTATACACACACTTGTGCAAGGTTCGGCTAGAGCTACGTTCGACCTGATTTCTAACGGATACGTATATAACCTCACATCGAGGTGCGGCCGTAATAAAAATGCATTCATGTTCACATTCACACACTCACACAATGATCATATCCAATGCTCATCCCTATTCATTTAGAGCTAGACTTGGGGGCTTGATCCCTACATTGATAGCCTACCTAGCCTAAGAGTCACCATCTTTTGGCTCTTCTTAAAATAATATCTTTCCATACACTTAGCCCTTGTAGCCTAACTTTAGTATCACTTTCACAAACCGCATAGATACATGACCAAATAGTCCTTCCCTTAGGAACCCTTTGTCATGAAATCTTAACATAACGCAGAAGCATGCCTTGTCATATCAACGTCAATCATCATTGCATCACGAAGTATGAAGTGCTTAGCCTCCGCGCCTAAGTTACCTAAATACTTTCATTATCGAGTCAACAAGGATAGTCTAAGATTTTACAATCCTTGTACTATGAGATACAACGTTAACGAATTAAGCTCATTCAACATGCACCTTCAAAAACTAAACATCGATTCTTTTTCGCGTCTTTCTTTTTTGGGAGAAAGTCGGTACCCTCCACAAAAATGACGGAAAATTTTTGCTTTTTTCATTTTAAGTCGCACAATTACACTATAATGCACACTCGAGTCATGTACACATTGAGTCATGTCATGATATCACCTTAAATTGAGTCTAACACATGTGTCAAACACTTTGAGTCGAGTCAACCTCGAGTCAATCACAGTGATTCAAGTCCATACCTTGAGTCATGACAAGTCAATGAGTCAAGAAATACTAAGTCTTAGGTCAACCCTAAAGAAGATAAGCAAAGTCCTATAGTCAAAGATATAAATGCAGGTGCATCCCAGCAAGCGAGGACATTCCTAGTTTTTTTTCAAAAAACCACGAATATGATATAGGAGATTCCTCCGAGATAAGAGGAGTTACATAGATCAGTAAATTAGAGATGAAGAGCTTTAATTTAAAAAAGATTTGAGCAGATTTGGTTTAAAGGAAACGACCAAGCTAAAAATTCGGAGCAAAACCAAGCAACAGCGGCAGCAAGAGCAGAATAGGGAAGACCCGACTCCAGCGCCAAACGACAAGGCTATCGACTGGCGACAACATCTTTCGTCTAGCGCTAGATCCCAGCGTCTGGCGACAGAGCCAATTCTTGGCACCAGCGATATTTCAGCAGCGACAAATCTCGAAGCCTCTCAGAACTGTTATTTCGATCTTATACGGCAATTTTGGGTTCCTTGGTAAGCTAGTTAGCCCCTATAAGCAAATTAACATGATTAGTAGTCGGCTTGATTACAATCATAGTAAGTGATTGACCTAACAAAAAATCGTATCACTTAGCTTAACCGCCTAAAACGCTGGCTCATTACAATCACCAACGTATCGGTTTAAAAGCAGGCACTTAAACGACAATATTTCCAAATATGGATTGTCGCGCATTCTTCTTAAACGACAATATTTCCAGTTACGGATTGTCGCGCATTCTTCTTAAAGGAAAATATTTCCAAATATGGATTGTCTCGCATTCTTCTTAAATGAAAATTTTTCCAAAAATTGGATTGTCATCCCCAACTGACAATATTTCCAAAAATAGATTGTCGTGCATTTTCTTCAACGAAAACTTTTCGAAGATTGGATTGTTATGTCTTGTAAAGTTTCCAAGCGTGGATTGTCGTACTACTTCTGTGTTTGGCAATTTTTTTCATGTTCGGATTGTCATCGCTTGCAAGTTTTCCGAGATTGGATTGTCATACACCAAGCTCCCTATGGCAAAGTTTCCCAAAGGATTGTTGTAGGACTCTACTCATCATAAATTTCGGCAAAGGTTCCTCAACGTGAATTGTCATTCATTTCAGTAAGTGGCAAATTTTCCCGAAGTGGATTGTCGATCGACACTTTTTGCAAATGTTCCAAGACACATATTGTCAATAGTAGCAATATTTTCCTAAAAGGATTGTCGCATAGCATTGGCAAATTTCCAAGGTGGATTGCTTTCAAGAGTTATATTTCAAGATGTGGATTGTCGATTGTAGCAAAATTCTTATGACAGATTGTTATGAAGCATTGGAAACTTTTCCCGAAATTGGATTTTGGCAAATTTTCCGAGATAAGGATTGTCGCTTCATCGTAGAAACATTTTCAAGGATGGATTGTTACGTGGCATTGACAACTTTCCCTAAAACGGATTGTCATATATCATACAAGAGTTTTGTTGGAAACTATTCCAAAGAAAATAGGTTTGTCATCACAGCAAAATCACTGACATACTGGTTCACAAGCAGCAAACCGCCGACGTACTAGCATAGCAGCATTAAGGATCAACAAGCAGTGATCTTTTCAAAGACTATCACAGCGGAAATTGGAGCCAGTTACAGGCGTACCAGTCTTAAGGCGGTATTCTCTAGCTTACCGAAGATCGTCAAAAAAACAGCCGGATGACGTTCCCCTAGCTTGTGGAAGGTTGTCACGACAAATGCAACAACAAATCGGTTACTTTCAGAGACGTGTGCTCGACGGTGCAAGATACGCGTTTATTAACTCTTTTATCTATTTTAACTAACGCTAGTTTGCAAGTATCGGCGTTACAAGAGTGACTTAGGATCGCAGACCGTTTTGAATCATTCTCCATCCCTATCGCTACATTGACTTTTGTTTCAAAACTTTCGTTTCTCCAAACTTAGTCAATGTGGGGGCTTCTGTAGACACCCAAATGTGTCTCCCCAAAACCAAACCCAGTGATGAATACCTTTCACGTCATTTTATTATCGAACAAAGCAGAAGTGTGAAAAGTCTAGTGACGAGGATGTTTTTATTAAAATATCTCTTCTTTTTGTTTTAGAAAATATTTCTTTTCTTACCTTATTTATGAAAAACTTGTATTCCAGTTTAGTTTGGTCCGTGGTAAGGGTCTAATAATGGTGTAGTTGGATGGGGTTTGAAAAAAACCTTTCCAACTATATATTTTAAGCCCAATTCCGATGAATAATGGGGAAGTTATGGTCAAATTACTAAATTGGGCCCGGTTTGAGCATTATACGTGGCCCAATGATCTAGAGCAGGGCCTAATATGGATTTTTCATTCCTAATGCAATTAGGAATGGTTTTAGTCTTCTAGATTCTTCCAGAAGGTTCTTTTCATTCCTAATTCAATTAGCATTGATAAATTGACTTTTGTTGACTTTTTAAAGCTTTAATTAGAATAAAAGAGTGTTTTTAAGGAAAATACGATTTTGCCCTTTTGAATGACTAAATTTGATCTGAATTTAGAAAACGCGTGAAAAAATTAATTAGCACCTAACGACAAACATTAGCGCCTAGCGATAACTTCTTTTTTCCTCGTCGAAACTCTAATTTGTTTTTCTATCTTTTTGGCTGATTTTGTCTATAAATAGCCTCCTAAAATCTCTGTTTTCATCAACAACTCTCTAACTCTCTTTTCTATTTTAAGCTAAAGCACATTCACTCTCTTTTCTAAACCTACCCTTTTACAAACACAATTCCTCATACATTAGCACTAGAAACACCTAGTCAAATTCGAAGTTGCCTTCGCCCTAGACGTGAAAGGTTTTGATTAGGGTTTGGTCCCAAATCTCTTTTAATATTTTAATTTAATTGTTTGATTATTATTTTCCTGTAACTTAATAATGTGTTTATTTTGTTATTAGAAAGAGGTAAGGGGCATCCAAGTAAGTTCTTTAATTGTTTTATTGATATTATGATATATAAATCATGTCTAGGTTGTTATTATGATTCCTAGTATCATGTTAGGATGCTTGATGTTTTGAATGACAACAATGATTCCTAGTATTTTGTTTAGGTAAAATGTTATCATATCAAATATGACAATTATGATTTATGTGATGCTTCCTCTTTTCATTCCTAATATTAATGTTAGTATTATGTTAGGGTTAAAGCTTTGATTTTTAATTTTTAGTGACATGCTAGGGTTTGTTATTAATCATGTTAGTATCGATCCTAGGATCTTGCTATTATTATGCTTTAGCATGATTATGATGATTATTATGTTGCTTGATATATATATTTATTGTTACTGCTTGATCACACTTTTTATGCATGTTTAAAGGGAATCGGTACTTGTAATCATGCTTAATAAGATAATTAATAATCTTGTTTAGGGTTAATATGATTATAATTCAAGTGATCACCAATAATAGTTTATTTGTGCATTGAATTCAACCATCATAAGTTAAACAGGTTTAGGGTTAAACCTATTGATTGCATGTTAGTCAGAAAGCGCATATGAATACGATCAGAATAAAGTAGAGGCCTATTATTAGGGCAGGTTCAATATCTTGTAGGTTGCATTATTTGTACCTTCATCCCCGAACTACCAGTCATGGTTCCAGACCTATTGGAGTTAACGATCTCTTAGATCGTTAAGGGGTGTAACCTTCACCTCGTGAATGGTTTACAAGTTCCTAAAACTTGTTGGCGATTCTTTTGCTCTATCTTCTTCCCTTTGGACGCCACCGTACTTTAGTGTATGATCACAATGGGGTTCAAGCTAGGGGTAATGCTTGAAATATTCCCTACACTGTTATAATCCCCTATTACGGCAGACGTTTGAAAACATCAAAACGAACTAGTACTAAAACAAGAGAACTCACAATAATCATGGTAAAGGAAATAGGTTCCGATAGCCATAATGAGAAGTATACTTATGTTGATTTTTAATCTCTTAAATTATTCTCATAGGTTGATCCATTATGGTTCTAAATCGATACCTGCGCAAATCATTTATGACAATCATGTCCTCGTATCACAAGAAACAGTGCTATAAATCAGACTACACACTAATCTAAATTGGTTAATAATCGTCCATCGTTTAAAATGACTTCTATTAGGGACAATTTTCGATTATAATATTCAATTTTCACTTAAAAGGTGTTTCCTTATCAAGACTGGTCTTGATACCCTATTTCTAAATATTCCAAGAATCGAATGGACTCATTATTTAATCCTAAACCACAATTAAATAGCAAATAGAGTAATAAAATATTGCATGAAATTTATATTGCTCCAAAACTTGAATGATTTTTCTTCGTGTCTTACATTAAATGTTTAAAATTTAACTAAAACACTATACAAGGAAATCAAAGCCAGTCTCCTACATGCCTGATTCCCATTGCCTCAACGTGCTTGTTGTGTTTCACTTGAGGCAAAGGTAGTAAGTGGATCGGGTACATTGTCATCCGTTCAAAATTTGCAAATTCTAATTTCACCTTCTGATTTCCATTCTCGAACACTAGGTGAAAAAAGGGATTTGGCAGCGGTTCAAACTCGGTCTAAGGCACCGGTTTGAACTGTTGCCTATGTGGGGGGTGCCAAAACCCATATTTTTGGCACCGGTTCAAAATCGGTGCTATAGGGTGAAATAGGCACCGGTTAACCGGTGCTATATGCCCACTTAGGAACCGGTTAACCGGTGCCTTAAAATCCTGCCAAATTTTTTTTTGGTGGCAGCTATTTTAGGCACCGGTTGCTGCCTAACCGGTGCCTATTCACCAAATTTTTTTTTCCAATTTTCGTGCAATAATATTTAAAAAAAAAATTTGTTTCCAGCATTAATAATAACCTGTAATTCCAGCAATTATATTAAATATAATAATTAATAATAATATTATTATTATTATAATAACTAATAATAATAATATTATTATTATTATAATAACTAATAATAATAATATTATTAATTATTACAATAACATACAAAAATAATATTAGAAACAAGAAATCAATAATATATATAGATATAAATATTCCCAAACGCAATACAAAAAAAAGTTGCTTACATATACAAATAATAGTAAGTACATATATAATGAATAATAAGTTATATAGTTCAAAAGTTAACATAAATAATTTACAATTACAATGCCATTTACATGTTGAAGGTGATAAATGACGCCAACATGTCACAAACTTCATTAAGCTCCTTGATTGTCAGCGGACCATCCTTTTGGACCTTGCAAAACTTGAAATACAAAAACATTATGTTAAAATTAATTAATTAGGCAAAACAATATGTATTTTATCAAATATTACCTATATGAATTCTATGTAGCCCATTTCCTACATTACTTATCAAATGAACTAATTCTTTCTCATAACATGTCAATGTTGGATAGTTGTATGTGTGTAGACCCTAAAATTATATAGGAGAGCATTTTATTAAGGTTTATGAAGTTTTTTACTGAAAATGGCCCGAATATGGCCTATATGACTTTACTTTGCCCATTTCCTACATTTCTTATTGAATTAAATTTTTTTATCTCATAACATGTAAATATTATCTAGTTATAGGTGTATAATGAAAGAAATCACAACTTAACACAAAATGGCCCTAATATGGCACATATGACTTCAATTCAGCCCATTTTCTACCTTTCTTGTGAAACAACCTTTTTGTTTATCATAACATGTCATTGTTGGGTAATATTAGGTGTCTAAGGCTAGAAATCACATCAATATAGCATTTCAATAAGTTTAACAAAGCATTTTACTCAACATGGCCCAAATAGGGCCTATATGACTTTTATGTAGCCCATATTCTACATTACTTATCAAATGAACTATTTATTTCTCATAACATGTCAATATTGGATAGTTGTATGTGTGTAAGCCTAAAATTGTATAGGAGAGCATTTTATTAAGGTTGATGACGCTTTTTACTCAAAATGGCCCGAATATGGCCTATATGACTTTACTTTGCCCATTTCTTACATTTCTGATTAAATGAACTTTATTTATATCATAACATGTCAATATTATCTAGTTATAGGTGTATAAGGAAAGAAATCACATCAAAAGAGCATATTAACACAAAATGGCCCTAATATGGCCCAATTGACTTCAATTTAGCCTATTTTCTACCTTTCTTGTGAAACAACCTTTTTTTTTCTCATAACATGTCATTGTTGGGTAATATTAGGTGTCTAAGGCTAGAAATCACATCAATATAGCATTTCAATAAGTTTAACAAAGCATTTTACTTAACATTGCCCAAATAGGGCCTATATGACTTCTATGTAGCCCATTTTCTACATTACTTATCAAATGAACTTTTTCTTTCTCATAACATGTCAATGTTGGATAGTTGTATGTGTTTCAGCCTAAAATTGTATAGGAGAGCATTTTATTAAGGTTTATGACGCTTTTTACTCAAAATGGCCCGAATATGGCCTATATGACTTTACTTTGCCCATTTCCTTCATTTCTTATTAAATGATTTTTATTTATCTCATAACATGTCAATATTATCTAGTTATAGGTGTATAAGGAAAGAAATCAGATTAAAAGAGCATATTAACACAAAATGGCCCTTATATGGCCCATATGACTTCAATACAACCCATTTTCTACCTTTCTTGTGAAATTGCCTTTTTGTCTCTCATAACATGTCAGTGTTGGGTAATATTAGGTGTCTATGGATAGAAATTACATCAATATAGTATTTCAATAAGTATAACAACGCATTTTACTCAATATGGCCTAAATAGGGCCTATATGACTTCTATGTAGCCCATTTTCTACATTACTTATCAAATGAACTATTTCGTTCTCTTAACATGTCAATGTTGGATAGTTGTATGTGTGTCAGCCTAAAATTGTATAGGAGAGCATTTTATTAAGGTTTATGAAGCTTTTTACTCAAAATGGTCCGAATATGGCCTATATGACTTTACTTTGCCCATTTCCTACATTTCTTATTAAACGAACTTTGTTTATCTCATAACATGTCAAATCATTTGAACAAAGCTTTTTAAATCGAATGAAGGTCCAAAACACATTTAAACAAAGGTGTTTCATTCAAATGAAAGTCAAACACATTCAAACAAAACTTTTTGAATGGAATGAAAGTCTAGTTAATTCAATGAAGCTATCTAAATCAAATGAAAGTCAAAAACAGTTAAACAAAGCTTTTGTAATCAACTAAAATTCAAACACACTCCCCTCGAAGGAAACTCTGGAACTTAAGGTAGTTTATGAATGGACTCCACCCTTTTGCTCTATGTGCAATAAAGTGGGCCATGATTGTTCTGTCAAAGTGCCATCAGCTCCTAAGCATTCAGTTACTGCAGCTCCCAAGCAGTCAGTAACTGCAGCTTCTAAAGTGCAGCAAGTCTGGGTTGCTAAGCCTAGTCAAGCTCCAACTCCTGTTGTTAATGTTGATGCTTCTGTTCATGGGAAATCTATTATCACTCCACAGGTTCATACTTCTCAAAACTCAGATGGGGGGTGGAGAATAGTTGGAAGGAAGACAAAAAGTCAGCAAACTAAGGTTAATCAGCCTGCTTCTACCTCTAATGCTTTTGTTGCTTTATTTGAAAATGAAATGGATGGTGCAGGTGGTTTCACTATAAATACAAGCTGGGGTGAGGTTAATCCCCCTTTGGTGTCATGATTTACTCTATCTGGAATGTTAGGGGCCTGAATGACCCTGGAAATGTTGCCTCTGTAAGGAGGTTGCTTCATTCTCATTCAGTTGATGTTATTGGCCTTCTTGAAACAAAAGTCAAATAAAAAAATGTTCTCACTTACTAGAAGAAGTTTGGCTCTTCTTGGCTTTGGATGTGTAATTATGATCATTCTCCTAATGGGAGGATTTGGCTTGGTTGGAATGCAGATAGAGTAGCTATCAATGTCTTCAAGATTCATGAGAAGTTCATACATTGTAGTGTCCTTTCTAAGGATATTTCTACTCAAATTCATCTCACTGTTGTCTATGGGCTTCACTCTATTCATGATAGGCTTCCTATGTGGGAAGGAATTAGGAACATCTATATTCAACATTCTCCATGGCTTTGTACTGGTGATTAAAACTCTGTTCTTCATAATTCAGACAAGTTTCATGGTACTGATTTCATTGATTATGAGACTAGAGATTTCTAGGGTCTTTGATGATTTGGACCTCACTAAGGTCAAGAGCAAAGGAGCTTTTTACTCTTGGTCGAATAAGGCTCACACTGGTCCTAGAACTCTTTGTAGGATTGATAGAGTCTTTGGTAACCAAGCTTGGCTGGCCTCTCATGTGCATATTGAGACTGTCTATCTTCCCCCTTCCTTATCTGATCACAGTCCTGTTCTATTGGATATTTATCCTGCTCCTGCTGGGAGAGGTAGACCTTTCAGGTTTTTAAACTGTATTGCTGATCATCCTGATTTCCTTGATACTGTTTCTCTGGCTTGGTGTTCTGGTGGTTCTGTTTGGCAGAAGCTTAATTCTGTGAAGTCTAGTATCAAGTCTCTTAATAGCAAGCAGTTTGGAAACATTGAGGAGAAGATTGATCAAGCTAATGTTGAGCTTGCTGGAATTCAGAACTTAATGGCTCAGAATCCTTATGATTTGGATTTATATGTTAAAGAATCTGATGATATTAAGGTTGTCAAACACTGGAATGATACTCAAGAAAGCATCTTCAAACAAAAGTCTAGGATCAACTAGATTAAGCTTGGAAATGGCAATTCTCATTATTTTTTCTCAGTGATGAAGAATAGACAAGCAAGGAACATAATTGACTCCATCTTTGACTCTGACCAGGTTTTGCTTAAGGATCCGGATGATATTTTCATGAAATTATCTTCTTCTATAAGTCTCTTTTAGGGACTCAGGCTCCTTAGCTTCTTGCTATTGATCTTGTTACTAGGAGGAGGGGTAAACAGCTTAGCTCTGTTGCTCAAAGCTATCTCATTCAGCCTGTCTCTCATGTTGAAATTGATGCTGCTCTTAAGGGAATTGATAGAACTAAAGCTCTTGGTATTGATGGCTTTAACTCCTTTTTCTTTAAGAGATCTTGGCATATTGTGAAAGATGATATTTATGCTAGTGTTATTGATTTCTTTACTAAAGGAACCTTGCCTAAGCAATGGAATTGCACAACTATCACTCTTGTTCCTAAAATCCCTAATGCTTCCCATGTTAAGGATTTTTGACCTATAGCTTGTTGCAATGTGGTTTATAAGCTCATTTCTAAGATCATAACTGCTAGAATTGCTTCTATCATTGGTGAGGTCATTGATGATGCTCAAGTAGGTTTCATTCCAGGCAAGCACATTGGTGACAATATCCTTTTTGCAACTGAGTTGATCAAAGGCTATGATCACAAATTTATTTCACGTAGATGTATGGTTAAGGTTGATCTGAAGAAAGCCTATGATTTAGTTGAGTGGGGATTCTTGATTACTGTTATGCAGGAGCTTGGTTTTCCTAAGAGATTTATTAACTGGATCTGGACATGTCTTACTTCTGTCTCTTAATCTATTCTTATCAATGGTTTCCCTACCCCTCCTTTTGAAGCTAAGAAAGGTTTAAGACAAGTGATCCTATGTCTCCCTTTCTTTTTGCTATTGGTATGGAATACCTATCTAGATGCCTTGATGAGGTTAGGTTAACTCCTAATTTTAACTTTCATCCTAGATGTGAAAAGTTAAACCTAACTCATATGATGTTTGCTGATGATTTGTTGATGTTTTCTTGAGCTGATAGTGTTTCTGTTAAGCTTCTCTTCCAAGCTTTCTTGAAATTTTCTAGTGCTTCAGGGCTTTCTGCTAATCTTGATAAAAGTGAAGTTTACTTTGAGGGAGTTTTTGTTGAAGTTCAGACAGAGCTTAAAAAGCTTTTTGGTGTTTCTCAAGGTTCTATTCCTTGTAGATATCTTAGGGTCCCTCTCTCTTCTAAGAAGCTTACCATTGCTCAGTGTAGGCCTTTGGTGGAGAAAGTGATTGCTATAATTCAAGGGTGGATGGCTAAAAACTTGTCCTATGCTGGGAGGCTCCAGTTGGTTAAGTGTGTGTTGTTTAATATTCAGACATATTGGGCTTAAATCTTTATCATGCTAAAGAAAATTTTGAAAGAGATTGAGGCTAGATTCAGATGCTTTCTTTGGATTGGATCCTCTGCTCCTGCTAAGAAATCTTTGGTTGCTTGGAACTTTGTCTGTCTTCCGAAAGTCTGTGGTGGCTGGAACTTGCTTTCTCTCCCTGAGTGGAATAAGGCATCTGTCACTAAGTTACTTTGGGATATAGCTCACAAGGCTGATAATCTTTTGGTTAAGTGGGTCCATATTTATTATTTCAAGCATAAAGATTGTTAGACCAGTCCTACCTCTGCTAAATGCTCTTGGTTTTTGAAAAAAATTCTGAGTTGTAGAGATATTGTGAATGATAAAGGGGTATGGGATGGTTTCATACAGGAAAATAAGTTAAAAATTAAGAAGCTTTATGCTGCTATTAGGCCTCAAGTCCCTAAGGTTCCTTGGAAGAGGGTCATTTGTCATAACTTGGCAACTCCTAAAAGTGTATTTATCTTGTGGCTAGCTTTGTCGGATAGGCTTGTCACTAAGGATAGGTTGCTACAATGGAACTTATCTTTGATCCAAGGTGTTTCTTTTGCTTGAATGGCAATGAAATTGTTCAACACTTATTCTTTGATTGTGAGTACTCTAGACAGGTTTGGAACAAGGTGTTGGGTATTTTACATGTTTCCAAGCCTGTTCAGCAGTTTGATGATGAGATTGAATGGTTGAAGGAAATCTGCAGAAGTTCTAGAATGAAAAACAAAGTGATCCAAGTTGCCTTCACTGAAATAGTCTATGGTATTTGGATACAGAGGAATGCATTTTTGTTTACTGGTTGTTGCAAGCATGTTGATGTTCTAGTTAGGGATATTATCTTTCATTCAGCTTGTAAAATCCCAGCGGGAAGCAAATACTTGATTGTGTAATTTTCTGCTTAGTTGGTTTTATCAAGGGGCTGCAGGTTTGCTGGTGCTTTGTTTTGGTTTCAGGCTTCTGGTGCTATTTTGAAGTCTGCAGTAGCCTAGTTTGCTGCTACTGATGTTCTATTTTGCTGTTGTTGTTGCTGAATACTATTGTTGTTCTTGTCAGCAAGTTGGTTGTTGCTGATCTGATTTCTGAAGCCTATAGCAGCTGGTTGCTATTTTTGCATTTGTTGTTCTGGCAGGCTGGTGCAGTGTCTACAGTTTCTGATTCAGGTGGCTCTGTTGCAGCTGTTTCCATTTGTTGCAGCCTGGTCTGTTTGTCAGGCGCTGTTGCTGTTTTGTTGTTACTGTTTTGATTGTCTTTTGCAGCTTTGTTTGTCAGGCGCTGCTGCTGTTCGTTTGCTGTTGCTGAACTGTTCTGTTTTCAGGCCTGAAACAACTTGTTTTGGGTAGCAGTTGATGTTGTTGGTCTGATGCTGATGTTCCTGATCTGCTACTACTGCTGTTTTTTTAGTCAGCAAATTGCAATTTTGTTTTGTCTTTTCTGGTGCTTAGTTTGGGTGTATTCTCTGAGTTGATGTATTACCTCTTTATGTCTAGTCCTATTGCTTTAAAAGCTGAGTTTAGGTGGGGGTTTTTCTATTATAAATTTTGCAGGGTTTGTGTTTATTGTGTTTGTTTTTGTATTCTTGGGCCTGGTTTCCACAACCCTTCCTAGAAGGTGGCTGGACGCTTGAGCTCAGGTTGTTCTTGTCTCTTTCTCTTGAACCCTGCCTAAAAGGTGGCAGGAGATTGAGCTTGAACTGTTTGGTGGTTGGTTGGCCTATTTGTCAGGTATTGTGGGGTTTGGTGTTTGTTATAACTTAGCTCTTGTAAGTTGTAACTTTTCCTTCTAGTAATATAATTTTTCATATTTTCCAAATAAAAAAAAAGTCAAACACACTCAAACAAAGATTTTTAAATGAAATGAAAGTTAAACACATTCAAACAAAGGTTTTTGAATCAAATGAAAGTCAAAAACATTCAAACAAAGCTTGTTTAATTGAATGAATCTCAAATGCATTCAACGAAGCTAATTAAATCAAATAAAAGTGAAAAAAAAATAAAACAAAGTGTAGACACCCATTTGTGTCACCCCAAAACCAAACTCGGTGATGAGTACCTTTCACGTCGAATCATAATCGAATAAAGTGGAAGTGTGGAAAGTTCAGTGTTGCGGATGGTTTTAATTTATTTTCTCTTCTCTTTGTTTTTTGAATACCTATTCTAAGAAAACAGTCAATCCAGTTTGATTGGTCCAAGATATGGGTCCATTAGTAGTGTAGTTTGATGGGGTTTGAAAAGTGCTTTCAAACGATATAGTATAAGCTCAATTCCGATGAATATTGAGGAAGTTATGGCCAAATTACTAAATTGGGCCCGATTTGAACCTTATATGCGGCCCAAAGATATAGAGGAGGGCCTAATATGGATTTATCATTCCTAATGCAATTAGAAATGGTTTTAGTATTCTAGATTCTTCTAGAAGGTTCTTTTCATTCCTAATTCAATTAGCATTGATAAATTAACTCTTGTTGACTTTTTAGAGTTTTAATGAGAATAAAAGAATGTTTTTGAGGAAAATACGATTTTATCCTCCTATACGGTTAATTTCTATCTGATTTTAGAATACACGTCAAAAATTTAATTAGAGCCTGGCGCCTGGTGCTAGCGTAGACGCCTGGCACTAGCGTAAGCGCCTGGCGCTAATGTTAGCGTCTGGCGCTAACTTTGTTTTTTCGCGTTAGAACTCCGGTTCGATTTTCTATCTTTTTGGCTGATTTTTTCTATAAATAGCCTTCTAAATACTCCGTTTTCATTCATCTACAATCATCAACTTTCTAATTCTTATTCTCTCTCTAAGCTAAAGCTTATTCTCTTTCTCTCTCTTATTCTAAACCAACCCTTTAGCAAACAAAATTCCACACTCACAAGACCTAAATACACCTAGCATTATTCTAAGTTACCTTCGCCCTAGACGTGAAAGGTTTTAATTTCTGAGGGTTTGGTCCCAAATCTTTCTTTCAATTATTTAATTTAATTCTTTGTTTATTATTTTCCTTGAAGTTACTAACATGTGTATTTTGTTATTAGAAAGAGGTACGAGGC
Organism: Chenopodium quinoa; assembly: GCF_001683475.1. NCBI lineage: Eukaryota > Viridiplantae > Streptophyta > Magnoliopsida > Caryophyllales > Amaranthaceae > Chenopodium > Chenopodium quinoa. The sequence goes on from NW_018743955.1 coordinate 1,719,918, forward strand.
ATCCAAGTAAGTGCTTTAATTGTTTAATTGATATTATGATGTAGAAATCATGTCTAGGTTGTTATTATGATTCCTAATGTTATGTAAGGGCGTTTTGATCTTCCTAGTATCATGTTTTGGGTAACTTTAAAATCAAGTATGATAAAAAGTATGATGTCTTTTATGTTCTTTCCTAATATTTATGTTAGTATCATGTTAGGGTTAAAGCTTTTATTTTTATTGTTTAGTGACATGCTAGGGTTTGTTATTAATCTTGTTAGTATCATGCCTAGGATCTTGCTATTATTATGCTTTAACATGATTATTATGATTGTTATGAATATAATTATTATTGTAATGATTATTATTATGTTGCTTGATTATATTTATTGTTATTGCTTGATCACACCTTTTATGCATGCTTAAAGGGAATTGGTAATTGTAATCACGCTTAATAAGATAATTAATAATCTTATTAGGGTTAATTTGATTATAATTCAAGTGATCGCTTATAATAGTTTTATTTGTGCATTAATATTCAACCAACATAGATAAACTGGTTTAGGGTAAACCTATTGATTGCATGTTAGTCAGAAAGCGGACATGAATACGATTAGAATAAAGTAGAGGCCTATTATTAGGGCAGATTCAATCTCTTTTAGGTTGGAGTTGTACCTTCATCCCCGAACTACAAGTTATGGTTCAAGACCTATTGGAGATGACGATTTCCTAGATCGTTAAGGGGTGTAACCTTCACCCTATGAACGGTTTACAAGACCCTAAAACTTGTTGGCGACTCTTTTGCACTATCTTCTTTCCTTTTAGACGCCACCGTACTTTAGTGTATGATCACAGTGGGGTTCAAGCTAGGGGTAATGCTAGAAATATTCCCTACAGTTTTTTGGCGACTCCACTAGGGAGGATTTCTATTTTAATTCCTAAAATTTATTTCGGCAATGATTTAGACTGAGTGGATGAGACTCGAAAAGTTCTAAGTATTTCATGTGCGTATTTTTTATTAACATTATTGTCATATGCATAAAAAAGATCTCATTGGAAATACCATCCGTAATTAGTTAAATACATAGGAGTTTTACACGTAGGAAATTTGAGGAATATCTTTCACAACTAGGATCGAAATAATGTTGCGCGAAACAGGAAAATTTTATCGAGCAGAGAAAGCTGATGAGGCATGTAAGAACTAACATCAGCGAACAATGATTAGCGCCAGACGACAGCCTCTGTCGCCAGACGTTAAAGCCAAAAAGTGGCGCTGGCCTTTGTTTGCTGGCGCCAAGTTCTTCCAATACCGAGCCAGAAATATGTGTTCTAATTTCGACCAGTTTTTAGCACTGTTTTCTCGATCCTACTTCCTGATTGATTTTTTCTCACTTTTCTGAAACCCATATGTGTTCTACATATGGACATAACCCTCTGGTAACTCATGCTCCATCTACCTGATTGAACGCTCTGAGCAACAAAGGGTACATCTGAGAATGTTGAATTAACAAAACCATGGAAGCGTGTTTTTCTAAATTTGTGGTGTCCCATCCACTTGCGCCAACCCTTCACGGTTTGGCTTCCGCGCGGTGCATCTAGAAAATTAACCCTGGACCCTCTATTGACTAACCCATATCCCGAACTTTAGAGAACTAGAGCCATGGTTAGGTTGCAAGCTCATTGTATCATATTGTGCCTACTTGACTAATTGTGCATTATTGGTTGTGCATTCTCTATGTGTTTTTCGGAACAATTTTCTTGACTTGTGCTAAGATTAAACAAATTAATTTATGACTAAAAGAACTTTGCCTAATAGATTAATTAATTAATTAATTTAAGAAAGTAAAGTCTAATGTTTAATCATCGTTGACTTAGTACGACTTTAGGCATCCCCTTGTTCCCTAATCGACGCTCAAACAATGGTGCCAAAGTTTGAATTGTAGCACCACTCTGTGGAGTGTAGCACCTGACAACAATCCAATCGTCTAGCGCTACACTGCAAAGAGAGGCGCGGTCCTGTCGTTTTGACGACAGTTCGGTTTATTGCTCGAGTCATCACCTTGTGTCTAATTACACAGTTTGCTAATCAATTCGGTTAATTTTTACTGTTAATTATACCTTGTTAAGTCATTAATTGAGTCTAGGCATTAAGTCCCATAGTCTAACACAAAATTCAAAGCATGTCACTTACACTCACCACATAACGCACACACTAATACACACTTTTGACCATGTCTAAGAGAGTCTAGTATACGCGTTTTTCCGTCATTTTTTTAGGGGGGTAAGTTTGATATTAATCCTCAAATTTAAACCATTTGATTAAATACCATACATAATTCCAAAAAATATATACCTTATTTTTTACAAAAATATAAACCTATTTTTTACTTTTCCTTTTTAAAACTGTAAAGTCAAAGTCAATTTGAGTCAAATAATTAAAACAAAAATTGGTTAAATTTATAGCGCGTGGTCATGAACGGAAGGGCGGTTAATCAAAGACAATCTTTTTGTACAAGTCTAACTTTTCGTCAAACCCATCGCTCGTAAGAGGAAAGCTAGGATAATAATGGCAACAAAAGAAGAGTTCAATGAGCTCAGGAACCAACTGGTTACCGTGACTGAGGCGTTAAAGGTTCTAACCCTCAAGATTGATGATCCTATGAAACAACAACAGATGGACCTCATGTAAGAGAGTATGAGCAAGCTATCTAGCGACTACAAGTTTCAAGGGATTAGCTCACAAGGGGTCTCGGTGGACAAGGATCTTCTTCCGCAGAACTTCAATGCCAACGACATCCCGAAATTCAAAGCAACTGATAACCCTTACTTTCATTTAAGAGCATTCAAAACAATAATGAGTATTAAGGGTATCGACAAGAAACTGTTTCCCTCTCTATTCTCACTATCTCCCGAAACCGTTTGCCAAGAATGGTTCTTTTCTCTCGAGAAAGAAAAACCCTCCACCTGGGAGTACATAGTAAATTCTTTCATTGATAGATACAAATGCAATATTCAAGTTGTGACCGACTATAAGGAACTTTAAATCCTCAAGCACAAGGAGAATGAAGGCTTCACCTCTTTCTTTAACAAATGGAGAGAAACCTCAGCTAAGATGATTGAGGTTCCCAGTAAAAAAGAGTCCGTAAGATTATTCATCAAAAACCTTCAAGAAAAGTACTCCAAGCATCTCAAATATCAGAATAATCTCCACACCTTCAAGGCCGTGTACGATATTAGAATTAATATTGATGATGACCTGGCTAAGTTTAAAGCTGCCAACAATAACTCCAACAATGGCTGGAAAGGCAATAAGAACGACAACCCTTCTTCTTCCAAAACCACCCACTCAAACAGTGTTAGCACTTGTAACCTAAGTGAAGTCCTTGCTATGAATAATCAAGGACAAAAGAAACCATTTAGGAGGAAATTTACTATTGGACCATTTGGGGACCCAGGCTAACTGGAACCCCAATGCACATTGCAAGTACCATGAAGGTAGGGGCCATCTTACCGAGAACTGTTGGAATCTTAAAGAATATATCCAAGACTTAATCGACAACATATTGATTAGATCCACTCAAGTATCTCTTTCAGAAATATACACTCAATGGACGCATATCGAGATGGGTAGTCAATTTAGCCCAGTTTGATGTAAGGTTTATGCCGGAAAAAGCTATCAAAGGATCTGTGGTGTCAGGCATTCTAGCAGATTTTCCAATAGAAGACTCGACGCCAATACAAGACAATGAATTTCCGGATGAAGACTTAATGGTCACCGAAGATGATACTTGGATCTTGTACTTCGACGGATCCTCAAACCAAAAGGGATGTGGCGTTGGAGTATTACTAGTATAACCTAAAGAAGAGCATGTCCCAATCTCCATAAAACTTGATTTCGACGTTAACAACAACGCTTCTGAATACAAAGCGTGCGTGATAGGCGTCGAAACAGCTTTAGCATTGGGAGTAAAAAAGTTAAGGATATTCGGAGACTCTTCATTAATCATCAATCAAATATCCAAAAGGTGGAAAGTAAGGAGTGAAAGTCTAGCCCCTTAACAAACCTATCTGGAAACTCTTACTGATCAGTTAGAGAAGGTAGAATACACATACCTACCTAGGGAAGAAAATCAATTTGCTGATGCCTTGGCAAGACTAGCCTCAATGGTTAGGATTCCCATAGAAATCGAGCAAATGCCTCTAACTATAAAGAAAAGGCACAAACCAGCATACATCCAGGCTATAGAAGATGATGAAGTAGTCCCAGACGAAGAAGAAGAAGAAGAAGAAGAAGAAGAAGAAGAAGAAGAAGAAGAAGAAGAAGAAGAATAAGAAGAAGAAGAAGAAGAATCATGGTATACGGATATACTCAATTATGTCACCAAAGGAGAATACCCTCCCCATGCTGACAAAAGAGCAAAACGAGCATTAAGACTCTTGGCTTCCCAATGCGTACTCATAGACAACGATCTATACAAAAGGGTACTTCAGGGTCAAGCTCTCCTATGTGTAGGAAAAAAGGATGCCCAAAGAGAAATGAGGATAGTCCACGAAGGAATTTGTATAACTCACGTAAATGGCAAGATGTTAGTCCAAAAGATAATGCGAGAAGGATACTATTGGACTACAATGAATAGGGATTGCCATCAATACATAAAAAGATGCCCAAAGTGCCAAATCTACGCTAATTTACAACACGTTCATCCATCTTTGCTCTACACCTACACGTTGCCATGGCCATTCTCTACATGGGGAATTGACATCATCGGCAAAATCACTCCCCTAGGAACGGGACGTCACGAATATATCTTAGTGGCAATTTATTACTTAACAAAGTGGGTCAAAGCACAATCATACGCTAAACTCACTGCAAAACATGTAGCACTCTTTATCCAAAGAAATATTATTTGTCGATATGGAGTCCCACATGAAATGATAATTGATAATGGAACTCACTATCAAGCCGAATATGAAGAATTTCTATATAAATATGGTATTCAACATCACCATTATTCTCCTTATAGACCTCAGGAAAATGGAGCAGTTGAAGCAGCTAATAAAATTCGAAAGACTATCATCGAGAAAATGACGGAAAATTACAAGGATTGGCCTGACAAACTTCACTTCGCATTGTGGAGTTATCGCACGTCAATTCGCACATCAACAGGAAATACGCCATTTCCCTTGGTTTATGGAATTGTTGTCGAACAACCTATCGAGCTAGAGATTCCATCTCTACGCATCGCATTAGGGAGCAAACTCGATGAAGCTGAATGGACTAGGGCAAGATATGAGAAGCTAATTCTACTTGATGAAAATCGACTAGAAGCTCTAATCCACACTCCATGTTACCAAACTCGTATGGCTAGGCATTATAATTAGAAGGTCAAGACAAGAAACATCAAAGTAGGAGACTTGGTGTTAAAAGCGTTTTAGAAAAATGTTTTAGATCCAAGGGGAAAATTAAGACCTAATTGGTCTGGACCCTACATTGTGAAAACAATCCTGTCACGAGGTGAAGCAAAATTAACTGACATGGATGGCAATGAGTTCTCGAACATGACAAATCTTGACCAACTTAAAAATTACAACCCATAATTACTTGAGTAGGACACTCAAGAGAGCTACGTTTGGCCCGATTCCTTTAGAAAAGATACGTAGGCAACCCTTTACGGGTGCGACCACTTAATTTTTTTTCAAATCTCGCATCCCAGACTTAATAAAAAATTCAACAAAAGATCGACGAAACATCAGCGTCATAGAAATTAATGCTGGCGCCAACCGAAGAACATTAGCGGCAGACGACAGCCTCCGTCGCCTGACGCTTGACTGCCGTAGCTGGTGCCAGTCGAAGAATAGTGGCACCAATTTACTGTAAAATATCGGGCAATATTTCGGTGTTTTTAGGAAAATTTTTGACTTCCGTACTCGAAAAAATTTCTGGAAAATTATTTTTTTTCGGTTTTCATTGCTTTATTTAAAGTAAATAATTTAATTAAAAAGCTGCAATTTCATTAATGAAATAAACAGCTATTTCACCAAATGCCACTAACAAATTTTAAAATTTATCAAACGCCATCGCACTTTTCCGAATTCAACAAATGCCACTCAGAAACAGTAAAATGTCATGTCGTGCCATTAATGAGGTCTGGACGTTAACAGTCCGTTACTAGGATTCTTAATTCGCAAATTGCCATTTACAAATTTGTAATTTGCATGAAATGCCATTAATTTTTTAAATTATTTCACAGTAACCCTCTAATCAAATGAGTACTAACGGCTAGTTTATTTGAACATTTTTAAAATATTGTTGGGGTAAAATAGCCATTGCACCCTTTTTCTTGTATAAATATGAGACTTAGAACACACATTGCATCCCTCTACATGCATAATCATAAGTTTGTTATCAAACACATCCTTCTCCACATACGAGTATTCATATGTAAGAGTTCCAAACAAGTTTAGCGGTTGTGGTCGGAAATACGCAATTAGAAGTTCGGAGTCAACATCAAAACCTCAAAGGCTTTATTACAAGTGCAACTTGTGTAATAGTTTCAAATGGTGTAAAGTCCTCAAGCCGGAAGAAGCTCAAAGTAGGGGAAATTGTTATGATAGGGATGGATCAGGACATAGCGATGTGTATGATGAATTGAAGCAATTGAAGAAGAAAGTGAGGCAGCAACAAAAATTTCTCAATTCTATTATGAAAGAAGGAGTTGTTATGTGTGTATTAGTTGTGATTTTAATGATGAAGTGAACAACAATGTAATTGCAATGAAAGTAAATAAAGTGTTAATTTAAACATTTTTAGTATAATTATTCATGTTGCAATCATGTTCATCCAAAAAATTATGGCTACTGTTTTCTATTCATCTAAAAAAATGCCCTTGCTGACATAATTCAAAATTTTTCCCAAAAAAGAAAACACTTAGGTACAGCACATAGTGGAATATTAATGTTCAAAAATTAGGATTTCATTAACAAATATGATGTGCATTCAAAAGGGCAAGGTTGTGGAGTTTATGCAGCTTTCTTTGATCTCTTCTTGGTCTTTTAAGTGCTTGCTTCAGCCTCTGCATTGTTGTTGATTGCTGCAGTTGTTGCTTCAGGCTGCTCAATGCTTTTGTTTGCTGCACTTGTTGCTTCAGCTGCTGCACTCTTTTTCTTTGCTGCGCATGTCTTCATGTTGTGGCCCAATTCTTTGCATAAGCTGCACTTGACTGAACAATGTTTCTTTCCCTTTCTTACTTCATTTGCCCCTCTTCTTCTCTGTTTCTTGGGTCTGCCTGCTGATCATTTCATTAAGGGTGGTAGTATGTCAGGGAGGTTGAATGAAGGCCACCGAGTTTGGTCAGGCATTGGGTGCATATGCTCTCCATCAGTGTTTTTGTATGCTCTCCCTTTGAAATAAGGTGATACAAAATCTGTAGCTTGCTGCCTTTGGTGGTAAATCACCCTGAGCACATGCTTACATGGGATCCCTAAATGTTGCCACTTCCCACAACCACAAGTTCCAGCCCCTAGTTTTATGGGATAGTACACATGTGCATCTCTCACCTCAAACTCATCACCCCCACATGGTGTAGCATAGCAGAACCTGGACTCATCTGATCTTGTTTGCAAGATATTTGTTGTATACTTAGTGAGTTCCCCATCCCCCATTGAAGTTGTTTTATCAAACCTTGGAGCCATCCTTCTCATGCATCATTTCCTTATAGCTGCAAAATTAAAACCAGTTACACACAACTAGGTTGAAATGGCATTTGCAAAGTGTTAAAACATGAGAAAATTCTTTGTTGCATACTAAGTGAGTTCCCCATCCCCCATTGAAGTTGCTTTATCAAGCCTTGGAGCCATCCTTTTCATGCACCATTGCCTTATAGCTGCAAAATTAAAACTAGTTACACACAGCTAGGTTGAAATGGCATTTGCAAAGTGATAAAACATGAGAAAATGCTAGTTTAACCTTCAAGAAGCTTTAACACAGGTAGATCTCTGTATGGTTTGGTGCAAGAGTTGAATGATTCAACAAAATTTGTTGTGTTATGGTCACATCAGACAACTGGGTCAAACTTATGCCTGGACTAAACTTCAGTGGTACTCTCCAAATATAGAACAACATCTGGATTGTAGGCATGAATCTTCTCCATTCCTTTGTTGAAAACATATGGATTGTAAGCATCAGTAGCAACCCAAAACACATTGTAAAATATTGTTCCACTAAAGCCTTTTTTTTTGCAGTTGTTGTACAAGTGTTGACAACATATTCTTCTACTAGCTCTGGGAATGTCTCCATAATTGCTGCATCAATTCCCTGCAAAACCATATAACAAGTGAGTAAATAGTACTGTAAAGTAATAAAAAAAAAAAAGAAAAAAAGTGTATGCTAAAGAGACTGATTTACCTTCATCCTATCAGAAAGAAATGTCCAATCATCTCTGTTACATCCCTCTTTCTCAAAGAGGCACTTTAAATTCCTCATAAAACAACCCCAAGTATCAACACTCTCTGTACTGACTATGCCATAAGCAAACAAAAATATCTCATTGTTCTCATCAATTCCAACAGCTCTTAGCAGTATCCCTTTATAATATCCACTAAGATGGGCTCCATAAATGCCAATGATTGGCCTACAGCCTCTCAAAAAACCTTTATCTTGTGCAGCAAAAGAAAAGAAGCATGCTTTGTACCTAGGTTGGACATTTGTAGGTACTTGTGTCAATGTCACTAGTGCATAACTCCCTAGATTGGTCTGCTTGACCATCTTAGCATATCTTGGAAGGAGACTATAGGCCTCTCCAAATCCACCATGAATGAGCTCCTTGGCAATTGCTTTGACCTTGTAAAATAACCTTTTCTTCACTTGAATTCTGTATTTTTCCATACAGATTCTTTGCAGAGACTCAACTGGAATGTCAGGATTGGCTTGAATATCTGATTGTAGATGTCTGCAAAGCCAATCACAGCCCACAATTGAATTTATCTCAAGCCTGCCACAAGTTGCATGCTCTCCTATCAATGTCTTGATTGCCCAGCTCACTTTGTCAGCCATGCTTGATGCATGGATTTTCCAGTTGCAACCATCTATAGCACATCTTGCTATAAACCTGGTAGGATCACTCTTTTCAACAAAAACTCCAAAACCTTCTTGTACACAAAAATCCTTAAACACTTCATAGAATGACTCTTTGGCTGCAAAAATCAACCATGGTTCCAGTTTAATGCTTCCAAACTCACAGTCTCTCAAAACCTTGTCATTCTTGTATGTCTTATCCATTTCTTGGGTCCCATAAAGGTAATATTTAAATTCTTTGGGTGGGATGTCATCATACAGGCATTGTACTTCTTTCTAATCTTCTATGAAGTCAGCAAGATCCAAATCATCATCATATTGTTCACTGTCAGATTGAATGTAATTAGAATCCTCACTATCATCATCATCAGAGCTCTCATCCTCACTACTTTCAACCCCAGCTGGTGGCTTCTTGTGTCTTTCAGATCTCCTTAAGCTCACTTTTTCTACATCTCTTTTTGGTTCTAAATCCTTGTGGCCTTGATCTACAAATTTTTATAGGTTTCTCAGGCATAGTAGTAGCTTGTTCTGATGTTTGATTGACATTATTTTGAGCTGGAACTGATTCTGCCTGAGGAACTGGTTCTGATCTTGTTTGTGGTGGAGGTGACTCTGCTTGGTGAGCTGAAATAGGTGGTGATGGTGGTTGTGGTCCAGGTGAATGTGGTGCTTCAAGTTAATGAGGTGGTGAGTCAGTTTGACAATTTTGGTTGTCAGTTTGAGGTGGTGAGGTTGTTTGAGGTGATGATGTTGGTTGAGGTGGTAGGTGGTTTGAGCTGGTGAGGTGGTTTTAGGTGGTAGTTTTTTTTTGGGTGTTTTCTTCCTTTTCCTTGGGGTCATATTCTTCCTCACACCTGAGGTTTTGGGTTGGTTGAGAGGAGAAGTTGGTTGACATTGTTTAGGTGGGGTAGATGGTTGAGTATTTTGCTCAGGCTCAGGCTAAGATTGCCTAGGAAAAACCTCATCAGCTTATGGAGTCACAAACACTCTTACATACTCATCCTCACCCCCATCCACATTAGCAACAGGAACTTTAACTGCAACTGTAAAAGGTTCCAGTTCCTCCAACTCTCTCTCAGCCTATGCCTTTTCAGCTTCTAACCTAGCCTTCTAAGCCATGGCCTTAATCCTTTTTTGCTAATTATCCTCAGCATCCTTAAACACCAGACTAGGACTTTCTTTTTCCTCTAAATAGATTACTATTGTTTCCTTATGTCCAAACCACTCCTACATTTTCCGCATATGCCTATCAGAACACAACTCCAACTTCCTATTAGTTCTAGGTGGCAGTACATACAAACTAAAGTACTTTGGAAGGATCACATTTTGCTTAACAGAGTCCTCAAACATAAACTCATACAAGTCCATTAAACTTGTTCTGTCAGTATCATCAACCAATACATCAAACCCCAGATCCCTATAATGGACATCAAGCCACACTTTACTCAACCTATAAACAACAAATTATAGATACATTACTATACAGAACATCAACACATATGATTCATATCAACACATATGATTCATATCAACAACCACATACCAAACCCTAACATAACAGTACACAAAATTGCGAAATATGGAATTCAAAGACCTCACAATCACAAAACATAACAATGTCAAATCAATACCAACAAATAACAATTTTAATATGAAATTTAACAATAATTCACACAGTCAATTCAAGTAATTACATTTAAGATGAACGTTTCAAAAAACCCTAACCCTAACTCAATTTTCGCAAAAATTGCCAGATTCAAAAGGCGAATGGAAAAGCGAAAGAGCGATTATTACCTTGACAGCTATGTCGAACACCCCAAACTCAAATTCAAGAGCTTTTTGCTTATACTTCCTCCCCTACTTGTCATTGGTGTACTGGTTCGCGCAACTTCAATCGCAAAAAAAGATTAAATTTTAAGGAGTGTTTTGTTCATGTGTTAACGAAAGCTTCTAGTTTGAGTATGGTTTTGAGAGTTTTAATGAGGGTGAAAGTTCGAAGAACAGAGAAGAATAATGATGGAGTTTTTTTTAATCTAAATTAAAGAAGTCAGAGAGTTAATGAGCATTCACGCGCCATTAACCCCAAATATGGGTATAATGGTCATTTCGCATTAACGGACTGTTAACGTCCAGACCTCATAATGGCACGACATGACATTTTACTATTTGTGAATGACATTTGGTGAATTCTGAAAAGTGCGATGGCATTTGATGAATTTTTAAATTTTTCAATTGCATTTGGTGAAATAGCCGTAAAATAAATTACATTATTGATGGAATTTAAATAAATAAATTAACTTTGAATTTAAAAAACTAAGTCTAATAATTGAAAATTAAGCAATGCTCTGAATCTTCTTTCTCTTTCTTAGACCTTTTCCAATTCTTGTCTGCGTCTTCTTCCTCATCCATAACCTTAGCTAGTAGGCATCCTTTAGAGGACCTACATTCAATCTTGGAGTAAATAGTTTCTCCCTTAGCTAGGACCCCATGCTTCTTTTCCACCCAAGCCTTCTGCTCTGTGGTGTCAGCTTTTCTTTTTCCTTCATCCTTCGTAGAACTTTTCTTCTTAGGCATCGTAGGTGTTTTGAACTCAACTCTTTCACCCAAGGGTTCCTTAACAGGAATCACCTTATCACCTAGATGACTCTTCACATCAGTTTTACTCTGATTTTTCTTCACGTCCTTTGAAGGTTTCTTCAGAAGCCACTTGTTCACATCATTGGGCAAGGAAGGAGGAACCTTTTGGGTAATCACTTCCCATAAAGGTCTAGCGCTCCAATAAGCATCAAATTTGTCTACTTCCTGAGAGAAAGGGTACTCATAGGGACGACGAAGATCACCGGAAGGAATTGTTTGAAGTAGGCATACTGTCTTTTTACCATGCAGAGGTAATAAAAGGTCATTCGGTACAAGCTTGGAAGACGGCAAAAAGGTTTCTTGTTAACACCAACCATCTTTTCTATTTTCCACCATGGGACGACCCACTTGATGGATAAATTATAAGACTCGAAGACCTTCTTCCATTCGTGGCGCCGCATCTTAGAGAAGTGTTTCTTTATTCTCACAAAACAATTTAGAGTATACTTCTCAATACTGTCTGGAGGGCTAATTAATTCCAGTCTTTCCATTAGCCACATCTGTAAAACATTTAACGCAAATAAATTATAATTATCATATAAAAATATATTTTTGATTTATTCAATTAAAAATATTATTTGTCTACCTAAAAATAAAATTGGAGAGCCCCGAAAAGGTGCTTTTGGATTCTTCTTTAACTCATCAAGACTAAGCATAGTTTCTCCAACTATTAAGGGCATTGGATTTCTCCCATATTCAATCTGCTCTAAAACAGTAGATATAATTGCTTGACCCTCATTATTTTTACCACTAGTGAAAAAATATTGATTAAGCATGAAAAATAGAAAAGCCCTTCTTCTATAAACATGGAAAGATTCAGAATAAGGTCTCTCAAAATAATGGCGACCAAATTCTTTCAAATTAACTATGCTACCATCTACTATTTTGGTTAGATCTTTGTCTTTTAAGTTGAAGAAGCGTTCAAAATCCTTATAGTAATATTCGTTTATTCTAGGGATTACTACAAGATATAGTGTAGAAAAGCCTAAAATAGCACCGAATTCTTCCGGCAAAGGGAAAATTTCATCATACCTTAATCTACAATAATGAGTATCTACATCCCAATATTCTAGAGCGGTATGAATAAAATATAAATCAAGATCTACCCCTTTGACACCATAAATACCCCCAGGTGAAACACATCTAATTCTTTTATCTCCTTGGCATTAAGAGACCGACACTATTCATGAGTAAAGTTTATAAAACTTTTAGAGACTAGAGACATGTTGTTATTTTTTTCTAAAAGCTAAGAATATATTTTATTTGCTTAAATTATAAAGAAAATTGCCCGGGCAAGGGGCTATTTTACACAAAATCGACGCAGTTTTCATCTAGGAAGGATTCGGAGTCAACGCTCATTATCGCCTGACGCCAAACACTGGCGCCTGACACCAGAGCCTGGCGCCAAATGCTAAGTGTAGCACCTGGCACTAACGTGTCTTATCGTACAAGCTTTCCAAAAACCGCGTTTTTTACCTGATTCGAGTCTGATCAATGACTTTACGGTTTCTTTATTCTCCTTTTATATCTTTTTTCTAAAATTCATTTATTTCTTCCTCTTAATTAATATAACTATTAAATTAATTATATTATTGTTCAGATTTTATTTTAACTTCCAAGTTTTTATAATTCCAATATTTTTTGACCTTTATTTTTCATTTTTATTTTTGGTGGAAAAAGTTTGATCCCTCCATCAATAATAAAATGACGGAATTTTTGTGCAAAATTAATTCTTTGCACACACAAACATGCACATAAAAATAAAAAATGAAAAACAACGATAAATGATGAATAAACTCATAATAGTATGTATATACAAACATGTCTAAATAATGAGTCTAATTAAAGACAAAGTTTTATCCTAAGTAAAAAAAAATAATAAAAAGTACAGGAACAAACTACGGTGCCGGGGGACGTACACCCATCATCTCATAAAAATGCGCCGTACGAGGAAAATCCTCCCCACTAGCTCTAGCTCCGGTCTTCTCGGGAGGTGGAATCCTTAGCACAAGACCCGTCCACCCAAGATCAACCTAAGGCTGAGGTTGCGGAGGCTGCTGCGATGACGAGCCAACCTCGTACATCCCACCACCTTTAAGAGCCAAGGTAGCCTCTCCCTGGCTTACCAGCGTAACATGTGCACCCTCAGACGAAGAGCCTGAGCCCTCTATCGCCTCGGTACGAGCAGCCTCATAACGATCGCGCCGACCACCCGAACTAGTGCGGCGACGTCTCGAGCTGGACCTCGTCGGTTCCCTCTGCACCTCAGGTCTCGTACGCGTACGAGAAGGAATGGGCTGACCCTGCAAAAGAAACTAAAATAAGAAATATGCAAAATTGAAGCGGTAATGTAAAAACATAAGAAAGGAAGCTACCTCCTGAACGGCGTCATGTCGACGACATGTAGCCACGTTCCTCATCCGGACGAGCTGGCTCCAAAAGGCATCTATGCATCGTGCCATCGCCGTGACCACCTCGCGCGAAAATTGGTAGGAAAATAATGTCATTAAACATGCATAAAATATATGGACTAAAGATGCAAATAAAGTTGCTAGGAATCGACCGCTCCACAAAGCGCTCGCCCTCAGGAGCCGGAGGAATCATCTCCTCAATCAGGTCGTATGTCCCCTGATAGTGGATGGACATACAAGGTGGTACGAACTTAGTAGGACCGCGCTGACAAAGCAAGTCAAAATCAGTAAAGCATTACTTGGGAGCTACTTAACGAAAAGTAAGAGCTGAAAATCATACCGCCACCTCCTCAGCGGGTACAAGAACTGGAGCTAACAACGGCAGTAGCTCCACCTCATAGCACCGCCCAAGGATCGTATAAGATCGCCAAGGGGTAATTCTCACTAACCTCGCGGCATTAAACATGTGACGCGGTGGAGGAGCAGGAACGACAAAAGTATTTGAGGAATGCTAAATAGCAACCCTCTCCCCAAGATACGCGACCGCTCCATAAGTCTCCAAGAAATGGCGACGCTTAGCAGAATACTGCGCGGCAAGCCCAAGGACAACCAAGTCGAACCACGGTCGGTACATCACATCAGACTCTTGTAAAGAACATCTATCAAATGAGAATCTATCGAAGGTATCACAAAATGTTCAAATATGTAAAGAACCATACAAAGATGATCAAATCTTGGACATAAGTAGTGGAAATCCCCACACATCGGCTACCCCAGGAAGCACTCACTGGAAACCTGCGCGGCAACGGTCTCCCCGGCGCAGCTGAGGGGAAGTACATGTAGAACCAGATCTACAAAAGGTAAAAATTATCAGCGACTGCTAACTAAGGCTTAGAGCTAAACTTTTGGGGTTTGGTGAGTCCGACTCACCGCGGAAACAACCCCGACCCGAGGAACCACTCGCAATAATTAAAATCATAAAGCATAAATAAATAATCACAAAGAAAAGATAACGAATCTTACCCTCGAAGCGAGATTTGCCCAAAAACCAGGGCTCTTACTTGAAAGCTATGAGCACGTCAAGCGTCGCGCCTCTGACGGTATCCACCCACAGAAAGGCAAACACAAATTTAAGGTCCGCTACCTTGGGGTTAGCAAGGTACGACCAAAACCCTAGTGTTATATGATTTTAAGAGTTTTCCCAAAAATTATGGAATGCTCTTTTTAACTCCCACTCAAGCACTTTACTCCAAATCCCAAGGTTGGTATTTATAGAGGAAACTATGAGTGGGAATTTCTATCCCATCAATGTGGGATCATGAAATTCCACAAATTAATTTAAAGCTAAATTAAATTAAAATTGCAAACTAATAATAAATCTACAAGTGGCATTACCATGTGAGATGGGTTGGTGAGGACCACATGGAATGTAAGGGACCATACTTGCTCCCCACTCAATACTCTCCTTGTGCCACATGTCCTCTCCCACTTGCTCCCATACTCCATGCTTCCCCTTAATCCACGGCCCTATGGCCCTTGCCAAGCCACGAGCCAAGCCCGAGCCTAGCCCGCACTCAGCTGCTGCTGTAGCGCGGCTGCTGCTGTGCTAGCGTGCCTAGCCGCGGCAGCTAGCTGCTGCACGCACCACGTGCTGCGGCTGCTAGCTGCTGTTGGCCGTGGCTGCTAGCACGGTGCGCTAGTACGCAGCAGCCAGCCATGCTCGGCTCGGCTTGGTGTTTGCTAGCCACCTTTGCTAGGACATTTTTTCCCCTAGCATTCGGATGCTCGGGGCGCTCCGATGCTAGGGGTATTTTGGGAATATGGTCAATTTATTATTATTTTTGCGCGTCTCGTCTTTTATTATTTTGACTCCACTTCCGACGATTGGTTTTGACGCTCTAAGCTCGAATTACCGACGTTTAAATATTTAACACTAGGGCGACGAATTAATTTCTTCCGAATTAATTCGTCGAGTTGGTTCGTATATTTTGCTTGGGTGTGACCCGAAGGGTTCAGTCAATATTAAGCTGTAATATTAATTATATTAATATTACTGATCGGAAGCGGCCTCCACCCAGGCATTCTGATCACTTGACCTTATTGAATATATTAGCTTTCTAATAATTCTAAACCCGCTATTAGAATAATACACTTGTTCAAAGGACACCATTCTTTTCAATCTCCCACTTGTCCTTCCGGACAAGTGTGCATTTAGTGTATAGCCCTTATCCTATGTCTCTTCATGTCTCTTCATGAACTATAGAGTAAGATTACTAGTCATCTATGTTACGTCCAGAAGTGTTTCTCGAAATCCGAGTTAGACTATCAATAAATAGATGATTTCTAAAATCCATCTGAGCACGGCCATGCATTTTTCACAGTCTCTCTCTTTGAGAGGCCTTGTAAACAACAAGACATGTTCCCTATTGTTAGTAGGGGGACATTTCCAGTCTTGTAATGTAGCTTCTCTTACTAAGAGGACTCACCCGCCTGATATCTGTCTTTATAATCCCCAGTTACGGCAGACGTTTGGCGGATACCAAAGCGGACCAGTACTCAAACAAGAGATCTCCCACTACTCATGGTCAAAGGAAAAGAGTTCCGATAGTAATAATGAGAAAATACTTATGACGATTTTTAAATCTCTTAAAGTATCCTCAAAGGTCGATCAGTATGGTTCTAAACCAATACCTGTGCAAATGATTTATATCCTCATAGCACAAGAAACGGTGCTACAAATCATACTACACACTAATCTCTGATGGTCATCAATCGTCCACAAAATATGACCTTGATTAGGGATAATTTTCGTTTAAAATATTCAATGTTCACTTAATAGGTGTTTCTTTATCCAAGCCATTGACTTGATACCCTATTTTGAATATTTATTAAAATCGAATGGACTCATTATTTAATTCTAAACCACAATTAAATAGAGACGGAGTGATTTAAATTGCATGAAAATTTTAATTACTCCAAAACTGAATGGTTCATCATGGTGCTTTACATCAACATTGTTCAAAATTTTGTTAAAACACTATTAAATAGAATTCAAAGCCAGTTCACGACATGCTTGATTCCCATTGCCTCAATATGTTTGTTGTGCTTCATTTGAGACAAAGGTTTAGTAAGTGGATCGGCTACATTGTCATCCGTTCCAACTTTCAAATTCTGATTTCACCTTCTAACTTCCATTCTCGAATCATATGAAATCGCCTCTGGACATGTTTGACCTTCTAATGTTCTCGTGGCTCTCTATCTTGAGCAATAGCTCCATTGTTTTCACAATAGAGGTCCATTAGACCCTTGATGGAGGGTATAACACCAAGTTCATCAATGAACTTGCGAATCCAAACTGCCTCCTTGGCTGCCTCAGATGCTGCCAAGTACTCGGCTTCAGTTGTAGAATCAGCGGTTGTTCTTTGCTTTGCACTCTTCCAACTAAACGCTCCTCCATTAAGACAGAATATGTATCCTGATTGTGACTTGAAGTCGTTTATGTCTGTCTAGAAGCTTGCGTCGGTATATCCCTCAACAACCAATTCATCTTTACCACCATAGACCAGGAATTTATCCTTGTTCCTTTTCAGGTACTTTAGAATATTCTTGGCCGCAGTCCAATGCGCCTCTCCTGGTCTGATTTGTATCGGCTCGTAGCACTAAAGGCATACGATACATCCGGCCTAGTACATATCATGGCATACATGATCGATCCAATAAGAGAAACATACGGAATTTGACTCATCCTTTCTCGCTCATCAGGTGTCTTTAGACATTGCTTCTTGCTTAAGGTTATGCCATGTGACATGGGTAGGTGCCCTCTCTTGGCTCCTTCCATTTGGAATCGAGCCAGTACCTTATCGATGTAAGTACTCTGACTCATTCCTATCATCCTTTTTGATCTATCCCTATAGATCTTGATGCCTAATATGTACTGAGCCTCTCCCAAGTCTGTCATTGAAAAACATTTCCCGAGCCAAGCCTTTACAGACTCTAGCAATGGAATGCTATTTCCAATGAGCAAAATGTCATCGACATATAAGACTAGGAAGGCGATGTCACTCCCACTGACCTTCTTGTAGACATAAGACTCATCTGGATTCTTGATAAAACCAAACTTATTGATGGCTTCATCAAATCGCAGATTCCAACTTCTGCTTGCTTGCTTTAATCCATAAATGGACTTCTTAAGCTTGCATACCTTCTTAGGATTATTCTGGTCGACAAAAGCTTCAGGTTGTGTCATATACACAGTTTCTTCCAAAATCCCATTGAGGAAGGCGGTTTGACGTCCATCTGCCATATTTCATAATTGTAATATGCAGCAATCGCTAGAAGAATTCGAACGGACTTAAGCATAGCAACTGGAGAAAAGGTTTCATCATAATAAACACCATGAATTTGCATGTAACTTTATTCTACCAGCCTTGCTTTGTAAATAAATACATTTCCATCTTTGTCGGTTTTCATCTTGAAAATCCATTTACATCCGATAGGTGTATAACCTGCGGGTAAATCAACCAAGTCCCATACTTGATTTTCAAACACGGAGTCCATTTGTATTTCATGGCCTCTTGCCATTTTGCAGAGTCGGGGCTCGTCATAGCTTGCTTGTAGGTTGCCGGCTCATCTCCATCCACTACTAAGATGTCCTGATCTTCGGTTAATACAACACCGAGATATCTGTCAGGTTGAGATCTTGGCCGAGTCGACCTACGTAGGGTAATGGACTGAGCATTTACTTTGTCGGGTTGACTTTGCATATTTTGACTTTGACCAATATCAACAGCTGCTTGGTAAGCACTTTGATTGTCAACTTGTCCTTGTTGCTCGTCCTCTCGAACTTTGTCGAGTTCGATTTTCCTCCCGCTTGTCATTTTGGAGAGATGCTCCTTCTCCAAGAAAACACCATCACGAGCAACAAAGACTTTGTTCTCGGATTTGTTGTAGAAGTAATACCCTTTGGTTTCTTTTGGATAACCCACAAAGTAAACCTTGTCAGATTTCGGATGAAGTTTGTCAGAAATGAGTTTCTTGACATATGCTTCGCATCCCCAAATCTTGAGAAAAGACAACCTTGGCGGTTTGCTTGTCCATAATTCATATGGAGTCTTTTCCACTGCTTTTGACAGATCACGATTTAGTGTGAGTGCCGCAGTTAAAAGTGCATGTCCCCAGAAAGAGATTGGAAGTTCACTAAGACCCATAATAGATCGGACCATGTCTAACAGGGTTCGATTCCTCCTTTCAGATACTCCATTCCATTGAGGAGTTCCCGGAGGTGTCAACTCTGAAAGTATTACATGTTCTTTCAGATGGTCATCAAACTCTTGGCTCAAATATTTGCCACCTCGATCCGATCGAAGCGCTTTGATTTTCTTGCCAAGTTGGTTTTCAACTTCTTTCTGAAATTCTTTGAATTTATCAAACGATTCAGATTTGTGTGACATTAGATAGACATAACCATATCTACTAAAGTCGTCCGTGGAGGTTATGAAATACCGATAACCACTCCTTGCGGGTGTACTCATTAGTCCACATACATCAGTGTGTATTAGTCCCAACAAGTCACCGACCCTTTCTCCTAACTTGGAAAATGGTTGTTTTATCATCTTTCCTAATAAACATCCTTCGCAATTCTCAAAGGATTCTAAATCAAATGAGTCAAGAATACCTTCTTGTAGAAGTTTCTTGATGCGTTTGATGTTAATGTCGCCAAGGCGACAATGCCACAAGTAAGTTTGACTAGACTGTGTAGTCTTAGCTTTCTTTGCAGGATTATTAACGTTATAAATTTCCTTGTCTAGTGATAACACATAAAGACCATTTTCTGAATGTGCCGTACCATATAAAACATTATCGAGATAAAATGAACATGTTTGGTCTTTAACTCAAAATTCAAAACCTTTGGCGTCCAATGCCGAAATTGAAATGATGTTTTTGGTAATGTTGGGAACCTAATAAACATTGTCAAGTTCCAAAACTAGCCCCGTGGGCAAAGACAAACTAAGAGATCCTACGGAAATAACACCAATCCTTGCTCCATTTCCTACCCGGAGCTCGATCTCTCCCTTCGCTAGCCTCCTAGTGTTCCTTAGTGACTGTGAATTGGAACAAAGGTGTGAGCCACATCCGGTATCTAATACCCATGAAGCCGAGCTAGTGAAGTTAAAGTCTATATCGTAAATACCTGATGTAGAAGCAACGGTTCCGTTCTACTTATCTTCCTTGAATTTGAGGCAGTCTCTCTTCCAATGTCCCTTCTTCTTGCAATAGAAGCATTCGGAATCAGACTTAGAAGATGCTACCTTTTTCTTCTTGTTCTCTTTGGTAGCTTTCGGCTTATGCGGAAAGTTCTTCTTCCCTTTCCCTTTGAAGCCCTTCTTCCTTTTGCCCGCCCTTTTGAACGGCTTACCCTTCTTAATCATGAGCATATCACGCTTTCCCTCATCCTTAAGCGTCTGCTCAGCTTGCTTCAACATCCCATGAAGCTCGGTGAGGGTTTTCTCCATGCTATGCATGTTGTAGTTCATCTTGAACTGCTCATAGCCTTTGTGAAGGGAATGGAGAATGATGTCAATAGCCATTTCAGTTGAATACCCCGCATCAAGCCTTCCCATGTTCTCAAATAATCCGATCATTTTGAGCACATGTGGGCTGACTAGCTCTCCTTTCTTGAGCTTAGTCTCAAGGATCTGCCTGTGGGTTTCAAACCTTTCAGTTCGAGCCTTCTCTTGAAACATATTCTGTAACTCAGAAATGATCACATAGGCCGATTCCTTCTCGAAGAAGGTTTGTTGAAGTTCAGGAGACATAGTGGCTAGCATTACGCACTTGATATCCCGATCGGCTACTTGCCATCGGTTAAGGGCCGCTTGAGTTACCTCCTCATTGGGAGCCTCGGGCATTTCCTCATCAAGGACATACTCTTTCTGTTCTTGCATAAGAACGATGCGAAAATTCCTTTTCCAATCAAGGAAATTGGTACCACTCAACTTCTCCTTGTCGAGAATTGAACGTAATGAAAACTGGTTGTGAAAAACCATTCAAAATTACTTAAATAATATTGAATTTTATTCATGCAAATTTTCAATACTTATTTAACGTCTTATTCACACGTAAAATTTGTCCCTATTTTGTGAAAATAAGGCGATTCCAAGATCCGAAGAAACAAAGAGTGGTTAAGCATGCTTTGGCTTGTCTTAAACACTAAATCTTCTAGGGTAAGCATTGCCTTGCTAATGGTCTAAGACACTCTTGGTTAGACAATCGTCGCATCTAATGCATCTTTGACGATGTATCTCTTTTGCCACGGTATGTGAGGACTCCTCACTCATACCAATGAGTTAAACCAAAACCAACGTGCACACCCGGTGTGCCTTATGCCCCTTAGAGAAGTGATGGCACCTCGCTTTCGCGTAGCCTACCATCACCATCGTCCGGTTAGTAAGTGTTGTTTTGGAAAGGCAAGTTTGACTCAATATTATTAGGGACCTAGGAATTCTATGTTGGTTGATTTAAGTGAACTTAACTAATCATCGCAACATCAAGAAAACCTAAACATGCATCTAACCAATAATTCACACACATATATATATAAGCATAAAATATAGAGCGAAATTATAGATGCATATTGGAAACTAGCATGACCCCTTGAAATCTTTATATCTTCAAAAGGTCTTCATTTGCAATTTAAGGCTTTGTCTTCCAAGATACGCCGTCTCAAGACTTAACCAAACTATGCAAAAACTAGTGTCTACAACTAGGAATAATCTAAATATTAAAGTACAAAAATACTTAACGGTGTGTAGACCGTATTTAGATTTACAAAAATACATAACGGCACGTAGTCCGTATTTTCTATCCTAGTCGGGTCCCACTAGTTGCCATTTCATAAAACCTGTGAGAGAGAATATATATATTCCATTCATCCATTCACTATTTGTGAATGGCCCATGCAATTTACAAATTTAAAACAAAGTAAAAATGCATTTAAACAACGCGCGCACTAGTAACTAGTCAAAGTTGTTTAACCGATTATATAAATTACGTCATTAATAATTGAAGCTCCCACTAAATTTCGCATTTCCTTAATTAATCTAATTAATTAAGTCGGTAGCACCCATTGTCAAAATGAAATTTTGCCAATGCTGCTCAAAACCGAGGCCTAGCCTCCCAAAATTTTAATTAAAATAAACAAAATTATTTAAAATAGGTAAAACGGAAAAATAATTAACATCAAGCCTTACTACGGCTAGTCACCTCACCGCACCAAGCATATGCACACGCCAAAAAACGAACACACGACCCACGGCACACGGCCGCGAGCTGCTGCCACGGCACAGCCGCGCGTGGCTGCTGCAGCCCGCGTGCTGCTGCCGCGCGTGTGCTGCTTCCATGCGTGGCTGCTGCCGCGCCTGTGGCTGCTGTCGCGCCTGTGGCCGCAAGCAAGGCGGCGCTGCCACCTTGGCAGCCACATATGGACTGTTGTGCAGCCCGGCTCGCCAAGGTGGTGCGTTGCCTCGTTTTGTGGGCCACGGACTCGGGATTTGATCCCTTTTTCGCGAGACAAAAATAATTAATTCTAAATTAATTTTAGAACTAATTTAAAGAGCAAAATAAAATTTTAAACAAGTCTAACTTAATAAAATTTTTGAAAGTGCAAATAACCAAAATAATTCCAAGAACCATTCTTAATTAAATTGGTTTAGCTTGGTGCAACATAAAATTGAAGCAATTTCTCACTTTCAATTTAATCAATTTAAATTAAACTTGAGAATTTGACAAAGTAAAGGGAAGTTGGAAAAAATATGAACTTTAATGTTCAAATGAAAATTCTAACATCTAATTTTTGTGAATCCTTGAAAATTATATCTTCCAACTTGAAGATAACCAAACTTCTATCACAAAAATCGAAACTTTATGTTTCCAATCAACTCAAAATGATTAAAACTGCAAAGTTTAATACAAAATAACATAGAATTTAGTGGTATTTAAAGTTTCAATCACTTATCACAAATAAAGATTGAATCTTTAACACTTAGGAAGCCTCAAAAATTAAACTTTCACACTAAAAAGTAATTAGTTTGCAATTATGTGAAAATAAATCAACCTTTAAGCATCAAATACTACCAAGTAAGTGTGCTTTAAGGGGACATAAAAATGTAGAAAATAATGCAAATAATCAACCATATAATCAACAATTTATGCCATTAATTTCAAGGTTTGAAAAGACTTAAAATTTTTCGTCATAAACGAAAAACCCCTCGAAAAAGGCATTTTTGGTTAGAATTTGGCTAAAATCACATTTTCCACCCAAAATTCACTAGTCTTGGGCGAAAATCTGGGTTCTGGGCCAAACTCGACATTAAAAACGGGATTAAAATAAATAAAACCGAGCTACAAATCTAATTAGCAACTTAAACCAGAAAATTAAGCCAAAATAAACCTTGAAAAACATGATTATAAAAATAAACGAGCGGGGCTCCGATACCGCTGTTGGGGTTTGGTGAGTCC
The DNA here is from genome assembly GCF_001683475.1 of Chenopodium quinoa. Lineage (NCBI taxonomy): Eukaryota > Viridiplantae > Streptophyta > Magnoliopsida > Caryophyllales > Amaranthaceae > Chenopodium > Chenopodium quinoa. The sequence continues at coordinate 1,743,534 of NW_018743955.1, forward strand.
GACTCACCGCGGAAACAACCCCGACCTGAGGAACCACTCGCAATAATTAAAATCATAAAGCATAAATAAATAATCGTAAAGAAAAGATAACGAATACTACCCTCGAAGCGAGCTTCGCCCAAAAACCGAGGCTCTTACTTGAAAGCTACGAGCACGTCAAGCGCCGTGCCTCCGACGGTATCCACCCACAAAAAGGCGAACACAACTTTAAGGTCCGCTACCTTGGGGTTAGCAAGGTCCGACCAAAACCCGAGTGTTATATGAGTTTAAGAGTTTTCCCAAAAATTATGGAATGCTCTTTTTAACTCCCACTCAAGCACTTTACTCCAAATCCCAAGGTTGGTATTTATAGAGGAAAGTATGAGTGGGAATTTCTATCCCATCAATGTAGGATCATGAAATTCCACAAATTAATTTAAAGCTAAATTAAATTAAAATTGCAAACTAATAATAAATCTACAAGCGGCATTACCATGTGAGATGGGTTGGTGAGGACCACATGGAGAGTAGGGGACCACACTTGCTCCCCACTCAATACTCTCCTTGTGCCACATGTCCTCTCCCACTTGCTCCCATATTCCATGCTTCCCTTAATCCACGACCCTATGGCCCGAGCCAAGCCACGAGCTAAGCCCGAGCCCAGCCCGTACCCAGCTGTTGCTGTGGCGCGGCGCAGCTGCTGCTGTGCTAGCGTGCCTAGCCGCGGCAGCTAGCTGTTGCACGCACCACGTGCTGCGGCTGCTAGCTGCTGCTGGCCGTGGCTGCTAGCACGGTGCGCTAGCACGCACCAGCCAGCCAGCCATGCTAGGCTCGGGTTGAAGTTTGTTAGCCTCCTTTGCTAAGACATTTTTTCCCCTAGCATTCGGATGCTCGGGGCACTCCGATGCTAAGGGTATTTTGGGAATATGGTCGATTTATTATTGTTTTTGCGTGTCTCGTCTTTTATTATTTTGACTCGACTTCCGACGATCAGTTTCGACGCTCTAAGCTCGAATTACCGATGTCTAAATATTTAACACTCGGGGGACGAATTAATTTCTTCCGAATTAATTCGTCGAGTTGGTTCGTATATTTTGCTTGGGTGTGACCCGAAGGGTTCAGTCAAGATTAAAATGTAATATTAATTATATTAATAATACAGATCGGAAGCGGCCTCCACCAAGGCATTCCGATCACTTGACCTTACTGAATATATTAGCTTTCTAATAATTCTGAACCCGCTATCAGAATAATACACTTGTTCAAAGGACACCATTCCTTTCATAAAATTTATAGAAAATAAAGTATACTTCTACGACCCTCCAAAAGCCAGATACAACAACGTTCCCCGTGAAGGACCGATGTCAACACGAGTCCCGCAACGCTCGGATAAAATCAGCAAAGGCAAAGCTGGCCCAGTCATAAGTCCCGATCCGGTGTAGATCATGGACAACATGAAGGTAGTAAAGCAGCGCCCTTCTACCCTTATCGGGGGAGAACGTCCCTGACAGCAAGATAAGTGCAAAAATGCACACCTGGTGCTCTCAGGTAGTCTCACCATCATCAAAAGTCGCTACTAGAGTCGAGCGACTAATCCCTTTTGCGCTGAACTGAGTCGACTCCACCTCAGCTCGAGCCTAAACAACAACCGGACCAAAAAAATCCTTGACCTCGGGAGAAAAGACGCTGATCTCGCTATCGAACGGCGGCGCCACAGAGTTAAACTCCAGTTCCGTAATGAGACTGAAGTCGGTTGGGGTGACCATCATCTCACCCCAAGGGAAGTGGAAAGTGTTGGTGGTGTCCTAAAAGAACTCCACCAGTGCACGAACCACATGGCGACCCCCGCTAAAGGCAATCATGGCCTCTGAGGCCTCAAAGAGTGCAGCCATTCCGCAAGACTCCCATAGAAGTCTCGTCTCGTCGTCATTGGCGATGTACATCTTGTACAGGTCGCCCAAACCGTCGCAACCGGAACCATAGCAGCGCGTCCTCCCAACTGTGATGCCCCGTCTCTCCCTCTCAGAGATGTGGTGGTTAGGAGAGAATTACAAAGTCCGCTCATCCAACTCAGGGAGTCGGCCGAGTGAAGTTGACGAATTAGCGTCATCCTCTACGGGCTCATGCTCCCGTCGAACGTCTCGAGACCGTGAACTAGATCCTCGCTGTCTAGCCATGCTATATTGTGCAAAATCATCATAAATTAAGGTTCCATGATATCTAAGGTTCGCCTAGCCGCATGATACTATGTTCGCAAAAAAAAAACCAGAGTACGTAGTACTAAAACAGAGCACAAATTCAAATTGAGCATGTACGACATTTGTCAAGTGTTCAAACAATTTCTTGCAATACTATAGTAATTATTGTGACAAATTGGACAAGAATTGCTAGCAAAAACGTCAAGAACAAGCCACAATGTCTTCTTGACCTCAAGAGATCCAAAAATGGTGATTCATTTGTTTCTTCGCCAAATTGAGTCAAACAAGTCTCAAATTACTCCAAAAGCAATATATAAACATAATCAAGCAATTTCATGGCATAAAATTTGACAAACAAAGAGAATTTAGCAATTTAAATTTCGAATTTTTAAGAAATTCGTAAACAAATGCATGCAAAATTCATTAAAATCGACGTGAGTTTGGAGGAAACTTACATAGATCGAGAAAATGGATGGAATAAGCTTTTATTTGCAACAAATTTGAGCGAATTTGGTTGGGAAACGTGCAAGAACGAGCCAAATGAAGTTCTGAGAATATCTCGACCAAGAACGCGAGTAGCAGCAGCGGAAATGAAAAAGAGAAGGGTATTTAAGGCTTAGCGCCTGACGCTAGTACCAGCGTCTGGTGCTATAGCCAAATAAGCAACGCTAGCGTTATTTCAGCGGCGCCAGACTGTTGATGAGTGTCATTTATGGCACTCATAGGGTAGTCTTTTAGGGTTATTTCTTTCCCTTTTTCATGCTTTCTTCTCTTATTTTTGGTCCTTTTTCCTTAGGTTACTCTTTCTCCTTTTTTATTTATTGTTCTCGTGTTTTCCTCGTGTTTTCCTTTTATTTGGCTATATTTCCTTTTATTTCCTTTCTTTGTTTTCTTGTGTAGGTATTTGGAGAATCACCTTTGCAAAGGAATCAAGTTGGGGCCTTAATGATCAAGTAACGAAGAAGCATTTGGCTAGAGAGGGCTTAGAGAGGCCTCGGAGAGGTCTCCAAGGTATTTCCAGCAGGCCACGGGCGCGGGTCAGTGGAGCCACGGGCGCGGGCTCAAGAAGAGTAAATTGCAAGATCTTGGCAGGAGCTTCCCGCGGTTGCCCCGCAGGCTCTCTGCGGGCGCGGGAAAACTGGAGAGGGAGCTCCATCTCAGAGAGACCGCGGCCCCCTGATTGAGTTTTGGGAGCAGGGGATTAGCCGCAGGCACGACATCTTTAGTCGCGGGCGCGGGTTTATCTTATCGCGGGCGCGGGTGCTGCTTAGAAAGCCCGCGGAGGGTTCCGTACCCATTTCTCCGCTGTCGCGGATTCATCGAGAGAGACCGCGGGATTTGCCGGTTTCTTCTATACCTATAAATAGAATTGTAATTCCTTTTTGAAACCAACTTTTTGATAATATTTCATTAGCTTTATTTAAGAGAGAGAAGTTAGAGAGAAGTTCTTGGTTTTAGATTTGTAACTCAACATTTGATCAATCAAGTTTGGATTTCTTCATTTTCAATCATCAATATTAGTGAGAATCTCTTCCTTCTTTCATCTTTTACATGCTATTTAATTTTTGCTTTTTGCTTGTTCTTCTTTGGATTTGAATTTTATACTGTTGAATATTTTGATTTCTCTTAGATTTTTATATACAATGAAGATTAATGCAATTTCTAGTTATTTGTTATTGAATTTCACCATGATTAGTGAGTAGATTAGTTGCTAGGGAAAGGGGGAAGCATGTTTGATTAATGAAATTGCTAGTTGATGCTCTTTGATTGATTGATTTTTTGCAATTAAATTGGTTGACATAGTTTTGCATGTGATTGATTAGACTAGGAGTGATAAACCTATAAGATTAATCTAGATTGCATTGCAACTCTTAATGACATGAACAATTGAATTGAAAGTTTCTCTAATTGATTGGGTTTGCTTGTGATTCTTCTTGATGTTCCTTTCATAGTGACACCTAGATTGGCCTATAGGAGATAGCATTTGAACTCTCTTGATTGCTACTATTGTTTGTCCATTGCAATACTTGAATTAATCGATTGAGCTCTAAACTAGCATTATCATTGAACTTGCATGTGGAACCCATATCCCTAGTGTTTAGACCTTTGTTTTACTTGATTAGACTTGTTTTAGTTTACCATAGTGCCAACCATAATCTCAACTCCATCTTCGAGGTAGCTTGACTTAGAATCTAGTTTTCATCACTGCATTCCCTATTGATCGACCCTTAACTTGCCCTATATTCATATAAGGTTGGTTAGGTGTTTACAAATTTTGTTTGACTTGGGAGAAGGGTAGATAACAACATACATTTTCCTCTTGTCAAAATGGCGCCGTTTCCAGGGAATGCTATTGGTGCTTGGCTTTTGTTGTTGAGTCTACTTCATTTTAATTGAAAAAAAAATAAAAATAAATAATAATAAAAAAAGATTTTGTTTCTTTAGGCTACACTTGTAGCCGTGCTACTAATATTTTCTTTGAAGTTTTGCATGCATAGAACTCGTGATCGATCCATTGTGCCTTTTGACCCAGAAATTGAAAGGACTCTCTCAAGGAGAAGAATAGCTAATCGATCCTAGGGGTATAGTTCTTCAAGTGAAGAAGATATTGAAGAAGAGTAAGGCATGGGAGAAAATCGGAGAGTGGCCTTGAAGGAGCTAGGAATACCCGGTGCTTATAGGAATGAGAGCGGCATAGCCATGATCACCGGCAAATGATTTTGAGATTCGGCCAGCCATGATCACCTTAATTGAGAGGAGGAAATATAGTGGGGCTAAGAATGAGAGCCCATTGAACCATCTCAAAGAATAAGAGAAATATTGCAACACCATCAAAGTCAACAGAGTTTCTCAAGAGTTCATCCACCTCAAGTTGTTCCCCTTCTCTCTCATAGGAAAATCCTTAGAGTGGTTAGATAAAGAGGTGAAGCCCAATTCCTTGAGAACATGGGATGATGTTACAAAGGCCTTCTTGTCCCGCTTTTACCCTCAAAAGAAAGCCTTTACGAAGCATGGAGAGATACAAAGATTATCAAAGGGAGTTCCCTCACCACGGAATCCCAACATACCAAGTTGTCCAAATATTCTATGGCGGTTTAAGTCCCCAAGGCAAGTAATGCCTTGATGGGGGGGCCGGGGGTCCTATCATGAACAAGATCGAAGAAGAAGTGGTGGACATTATTGAGGACGTGGTGACGTACTATAGAGATTGGCAAGATGGGGAGAGAGACTCTTCAAGCAAGCAATCTTCATTGTACTCGGTGGACTATCTAAATGCGATCAACAACCTTTCCTCCCAAATGACAAACTTGGGAAAGGAGATGACCGCAATCAAAGCCAAGTTGGAGAGCACTTCTTCTTCTTCCCAAACTTCTAATCTTCCCTCCTAATTTAAGGGGAGAGGTACTCCTTCTAACTCTGAACCCCCTCCCTCTTCACATAATATGCCTATGGGTTGTTTGTTTTATGATGCATGTGGATCGTATGATCATGAATCTAGTAATTGTCCTAATGAATGTGTTGATGAGTTTGATAACAATGAGATTGAGCATGTGAATTATGTGTCAAATAATAATGCTCAAAGGTTTGATAATCAAAGAGGTCAATGGAATAGGAATTACCAAAACCAAGGCAATTTTGACAACTATAACCAAGGTGGTGGTTATAGAAACCAAGGTTCTCGTGGTAGCTATAATAACCAAGGTTATAGTGGCCAAAATCAAAGCCAAAATTATGTTAATCAAAACCAAGGTTATGGAAATCATAACCAAGGTAGTGGTAATCATAATCAAGGTGGTGGTAACCATAATCAAAGTTATGGTAAAATCAAAATAGGGGTACTTGGAACAATCAAGGGAGGGGCAATTTTCAAAATAATGCTCAAAGAGGTCCGCCACCCGAATTTGTTCCAAGGACTCAAGGTGAAAATTCCTATTTACAACCTTCTTCACCTAGTACCAATTTGGAAGAAATAATTGAGAATCAAACCAAGTTGTTGAACACATACATGGCCGTCAGTGTTCATTGATATGCTAAACCAAATGCCAAATTCATGAGACACAAATTGGATGAACAATTTGGGAGATTCATTTATATGCTAAACCAAATGCCAAATTATACCAAATTCCTCAAGGATATTTTTAGTGGGAAAAGGACTTGTGAGGTTGTGGAAACTATCAATTTGACCGAAAATTGTAGTGCTATCATCATGAACAAAATGCCACCCAAATTAAAAGACCCCGGAAACTTCTCCATCCCTTGTGCCATTAACAAGATGCAAATTGATAATGCCTTATGTGACTTGGGAGCTAGTGTGAGCATAATGCCATATACGGTTTATCAAAGACTTGAACTACGGGAACTCTTACCTTCTAACATTACCTTGCAATTAGCCGATAGGTCAATCAAGTTTCCAAAAGGTAAGGTAGAAGATGTTCCATTGAGGGTTGGGAAGTTTGTGTCCCCGGTGGATTTTATTGTGCTTGAAATGGATGAAGATGCTACCATTCCAATCATTTTAGGTAGACCCTTTCTTGCTACCTCGGGTGCTATTATTGATGTGAGGAGTGCAAAGATATCCCTTAAAGTAGGAGATGAGGTCATTGAATTTAATTTGAATGAAAGCATGAAGTCTCCATCTTTTTCTCTAGGAAATTGCATGATGATTGATTCACTTGATCATGTTGTGTCTTCCATGCATGAGCACTTGCTCACCCCTAACGATGCTCTTGAGAATGTTTTGTTGAACAAGGACAAAGTAGGTACACCATTCAAGGAAGTGGCATTCTATGAAGAATTTCTTAATGGAAGCATGGAGGAAGTGGATGAGCAAATGTGCTTAAAAATCTCAAGCCAAGACGCTTTGCAAGCGGCCACATCAAACGAAGGTAATGGTGTTCCTATGGAAGAGCTCAAACCTCTACCATCACACCTTAGGTATGAGTTCTTGGGCCTTCATTCCACTTATCCCGTGATAGTTAGTGCATCCTTGAGCGTGAGCCAAACTCAAGCGTTATATGGTGTTTGGAGAAAGCACCAAGGTGTTTTGGGGCACACAATTGATGATCTTAATGGTATAAGCCCCGCCTTGTGCCAACACTACATAACACTTGAGGAAGGCGCCCTTCCTTCTATCGAACGACAAAGGAAACTACATCCCCAAATGGGAGATGTAGTTAAGAAGGAGATCACCAAGCTATTGGATGCGGGAATCATATTCCCCATCTCTACCTCAAGTTGGGTCTCCCCCGTGCATGTCGTTCCAAAGAAGGGGGGCATGACCGTGGTTGAGAATGAGAAGGGTGAGCCAACGGTCATGGGTTGGCGGATGTGTATAGACTATAGATGTCTAAACACATCCACCAAGAAGGATCACTTCCCTCTTCCATTTACTGATCAAATGCTTGAAAGACTAACAAGGCACAAGTTTTATTGTTTCCTCGATGGATATTCGGGATTCTTCCAATTCTCCATCCACCCCGATGATAAAGAGAAAACTACCTTCACATGTCCTTATGGGACCTTTGCCTATCGAAGAATGCCCTTTGGGTTATGCAATGCACCCGCTACATTCCAAAGATGCATGATGAGTATTTTTGGGGATATGTTGGAGGAGGAAATGGAGGTCTTCATGGATGACTTTTCGGTGGGGGGTGTCTCATTTGAGGAGTGCCTTTTGAACCTTGAGAAGTGTTTGGAAAGATGTGTTAAGGTCAATCTTTTTTTGAATTGGGAGAAATGCCACTTCATGGTGGAGGAAGGTATAGTGCTTGGGCACAAGATTTCAAATAGAGGCATTGAGGTGGATAAGGAAAAAATAGAAGTGATTGAGAAACTTCCACCTCCGGTGAATGTCAAGGGTGTGAGATCGTTCCTTGGTCATGCGAGTTTCTATAAAAGATTCATGAAGGATTTTTCACTTATTGCTAAGCCCCTAAATGACCTTCTTCAAAAGGATGTTGAGTTCATTTTTGATGATAAATGCTTGAAGGCATTTGATAGATTGAAGAAGGCCCTAATCTCCACTCCTATTATTCAAGCCCCAAGGTGGGATCTTCCTTTTGAATTGATGTGTGATGCAAGTTATTGGGCTATTGGAGGTGTTTTAGGACAACGTGTAGACAAGAAGCTTCATGTGATTTACTATATGTCCAAGACACTCAATGGGGCTCAAAAGAACTACAACACAACGGAAAAGGAATTTTTAGCAATTGTGCACTCTTTTGAGAAATTTCGTTGTTACTTGTTGGGTTCCAAGACCATAGTCTTCATGGATCACGAGGCCCTCAAGTACCTCTTTGCCAAGAAAGAGTCCAAGCCTAGGTTGATTTGATGGGTGCTTTAATTGCAAACTTTTGAGATTGAGATTAGGGACAAGAAGGGTGCGGAGAATGTTGTGGCGGACCATCTTTCTCGCCTTGAGGGTGATCACATTCATGATGATGGTTCACCAATTGAGGATAGAATGCTTGATGACTTCTTATATTCCATAGAGGTGAAGGAACTCCCATGGTATGCCGACTTGGTGAATTTTCTAGCATGCGGGGAGTTTCCACCATCTTTCTCAAAGGACCAAAGGAAGAAAATCAAAAGGGAGGCAAGACATTACTTGTGGGATGATCCCATCCTATACAAACGATGGGTTGATGGCTTACTTGGGCATTGTGTTCCAAATGAAGAGGTGCCTAGTGTTTTAAGGATGTGCCACTCGGACCCTAGTGGTGGGCATATGGGTGTTTCCAAGACCGCTACCAAGGTTCTTCAATGTGGTTTGTGGTGTCCGCATCTCTTCAAGGACTCATGGGGATTTGTGAAGTCATGTGACCGATGTCAAAGGGTTGGGAATATCTCCAAGAGGAATGAGATTCCTCAACAGCCCATTCTTGAGTTAGAGGTGTTCGATGTTTGAGGGATTGACTTCATGGGACCATTCCGATCTTCATATTGTAATCAATTCATACTTGTGGTTGTGGACTATGTTTCTAAATGGGTTGAGGCCATTGCCTCCCCTACTAATGACAACAAAGCAGTGTTGAAGTTCTAACCTTTGTAATGTTTTTGTCAATTTCAATTGATTTCTTTAAATTGGTTTGTTTACCTTGATTTTGAGCATGATTTTTGTGTTTTATGGTTGATTTATGGAAAATTTGGTATATTTGGGTGATTGTTACTTTTTCTAGTTGATTCATGATTATATTGATGAATGATTGTTGATATTGTTGTTTGTTGTTGGATTTTGGTTGTTGTTTTGATTGGAACAGGTACCTTGTAGTTTTTGGTGGTTTGGTTGGATTTGTAAGGAGGTTTGTGAGTAATTTTGGTGGAAGTTGTTTTGTTTTAGGGAGTTTGTTGTGTTCTTGTGAATTATGTGAATTTTGTTAAAATGGATTTGATAATAAGAGTCAAAAGTAGCAAGAAGCGCTCAAACCAATCCCCCGGCCAATCTTCTCAAGGCCAATCCTCAAACCCTCAACCCCAACCGCATTCCACGACTCAAGATGATGCTCCTCCTCCTCCTCTACCCCCTCTCAAATTTTTGAACCGATCTAAACAAACCCCCATCTATAACAAAATGAAAGACCGGAAGTTTAGACCCTCCCGCCATTACTTTCTTGAGGATATGGCAAAGCTAGGAATTGAAAATGACCTTGACATCCTTCTGGATAACCTAAGCTTGGGTGAGTTTCTAAAGTCGGCCCCTAGAACCTATTTGGAGCCTTACATTGAGTTTTTCTCCACAATTGAGTACAATAAGGTGGGGGAAACCGATTTTATTATTTCCTTCCAACTCTTTAAGGTCAAACATACCATGACCCTAGCCGGGTTCAATGTAGCCCTTGGTTTCAACCCCAATGGTGATATCTTCGAGCCCCTTATCTCCCTAGTCCAATCTGAGTATAATGAGGTTTCTTGGTGGAGAACCATAGCCAACAAGAGGGAGTTTGATTCGAAAAAGTCTCTTGCTAGTGAGATTATCCATCCGGCCCTTAGGATCCTTCATAGAATTCTTGGGTATTTGGTTTTTAATAAGCAAGATTTGGGGAAGTTGTCTCGAGAGGAGATTATTGTGTTATGGATGGCTATTTGATTTTTGCTTGTTGCTTGTTGTTCTTTGGATTTAAATTTAATATTGTTGAATATTTTGATTTCTCTTAGATTTTGATATAGAATGAAGAATAATGCAATTTCTAGTTATTTATTCTTTAATTTCACCATGATTAGTGAGTAGATTAGTTGCCAGGGAAATGGGGAAGCATGTTTGATTAATGAAATTGCTAGTTGATGCTCTTTGATTGATTGATTTGTTGCAATTAAATTGGTTGACATAGTTTTGCATGTGATTGATTAGACTAAGAGTGATCAACCTATAAGATTAATCTAGATTGCATTGCAACTCTTAATGACATGAACAATTGAATTGAAAGTTTCTCTAATTGATTGGGTTTGCTTGTTATTCTTCTTGATTTGCCTTTCATAGTGACACCTGGATTGGCCTATAGGAGATAGCATTTGAACTCTCTTGATTGCTACTATTGTTTGTCCATTGCAATACTTTAATTAATTGATTGAGCTCTAAACTAGAATTATCATTGAACTTGCATGTTGAACCCATATCCCTAGTGTTTAGATCTTTGTTTTACTTGATTAGACTTGTTTTAGTTTACCATAGTGCCAACCATAATCTCAATTCCATCTTCGAGGTAGCTTGACTTAGACTCTAGTTTTCATCATTGCATTCCCTAGGGATCGACCCTTAACTTGCCCTATATTCATATAAGGTTGGTTAGGTGTTTACAAATTTCTTTTGACTTGGGGGAAGGGTAGATAACGACATAAATTTTCCTCTTGTCAACTGTTCAGCTACTCAGTGTTGGTTTTTCAATCTCTTCCAATATATTTTAGGCTCCTTGGTACGCCAGTTAGCCCCTCTAAGCAATCTGACATGATTTTAGTAATCGGTTTGGTTACAATTACATAAAGTGATCGACCTGATGAATGATCGTCTCACTTAGCTTAAAGCGCCTAAGCATTGGCTCATTGCAAAGCACCGATATTATGGTTCATTCAGTAAGGCACCGACATACTGGCTCATTCAACAAGGCACCGACATACTGGTTCATTCAGCGAAAGGCACCGACGTACAGGTTCAAAAAACAGCAAAAATAACGACGTACAGGCATAGCGGAAGCAAAGTTCAAGAGAGCTTTTTAAAGATCGAAAAGCGTAGGTCTTCGGTAATTTTCTTTGGAATATTATCGCAAAAAATGAGGATAGCTTCAAGCGAGGGTATCTTCAACAGCGTTCCCTAGCTTGCGGAGAGTTGTCACAAACAACTAGAGGTGATTTGAAGCGAAGTTGTCTTCGATCGTGTTCCCTGGCTTGCGGAAGATGGTCACAAACTGCTAGAAGGTCGTTTCAAGCGAAGCAATCTTCGATGGGGTTCTCTAGCTTGTAGAAATCTATCATGGCGGAATTGGAGATGGTTACAAGCGTAGTAGTCTTTAGGCGGCATTCTCTAGCTTGTAGGAGGTCGTCAAATATAAGAAAAATACAGATATACAATAATGCAGCAACAAATCGGTTACCTCTAGAGTCGTGTGCTCGACGATGCAAGATACGCGTTTCTTAACTCTTTTATCTGTTTAACTAACGCTAGTTTGCAGGTATCGGCGTTACAAGAGTGATTTAGGATTGCAAAACGTTCTGAATCATTCTCCGTCCCTATCGCTACTTTGACTTTTGTTATTGAAACTTGCGTTTCTCCAAACTCAGTCAAAGTGGGGGCTTCTGTAGACAACTATTTGTGTTTCCTCAAAAAACAAACCCGGTAATGAGTACCTTTCATATCGAATCATAATCGAATGAAGTGAAAGTGTTGAAAGTTTAGTGTTGCGGATAGTTTTAACGGTTATTTCACCAAATGCCACTGAGTACTTAAAAAATTCACCAAATGCCATCAAGGCTTTCAAAATTCACCAAATGCCATCGAGCTTTTAAAAAATTCACCAAATGCCATTAATGACTAATGGTCGTTAACTCTGTTTGTCATTAAGATTAAATCATGACATGTGTCATGATAAGATTGGTTCATTTTAATTATTTATTTTAACTAGCCTTCTGGCCCGTCCAATGCACGGATTGTTCATAGAAAATTGCATTGAGAGATGAGTGAGGAAATACCGATAAATAATTGTGAGTGTAATATGTAACTGAAAACATAATTAAAGAGATAAAAATTTTGGTACTTTAATATAAAATGAGACTTAATAGAAAGAAGATGGAGGGACTAAAATCAAAGAGAGAAAATAAAAAGGTTGAATTAAAGAGGGGAGATGAAGATAAAGTGTTTAATGAAAGAGTTAAGAACAATAAAAAATATAAAACGACATGTGGCATATTGAGTTGAAGAAGATGATAGGGCAGTGTAATAGAATGATGACATATGTGTTTTTTGGTTTTCTTTTTTAAATACTCAGTATAGATTAATAAAAATAATACGAGTACTTTTTTTCTTGATTTTTGTGGCAAAAATAACTCGGGTATAGTTTGGCGGATCATTTTGACCCTTTATGGATACAAATTAAGCTCGGAATTGACAAAAAAAAAACGTAAATGCTCCATTTTGTGTTTTGAAAAATATTTATATTAGCGTGTCATTATTTTTTAACCATCAAAATTGATCGTGTAAGGTTTTGGGGGTAATGTTGACCTTTTATGGGTACAAATTAAGCTCAGCATTGGAAAAAAAAAAAAAAAAGCTATGTTTTACGTGTTCATAAATATTTCACTTAGCGTGTCATTATTTTTTAACCATGAAATTTGATTGGGTAAGGTTTAGGGGGTCATTTAGACCCTTTATGGGTTCAATTTAAGCTCCGAATTAACAAAAAAATAACACATATTTTTCCCCTTTTGTATGTGGAGATCGTAATTTTTTTCGGGAAAAAAAGCAAAACGAGGTATTTACATCATTTTTTTCCAATTTCGAGTTTAATTTTTACCCATAAAAGGGTCAAAATGACCCCTAAAACCTTACCCGAACAATATTCGTCACGAAAATCGAAAAAAAAGTATTAATTTTATTCATTAAAATAAATAATTATTGTGTATTAATTTTAAAAAGTAACGACATTTGGTGAAATAATTTTTAAAGTAATGGCATTTGGTGAAATAAGAATTGCATTAACGGAAAATTAACGTTCATATGCTATTAGTGGCACGAGGTGTCATTGTATGGTTTGTCAATGACATTTGGTGAATTTTGAAAACCTTAATGGCATTTGGTGAATTTTATAAGTACTCAGTGGCATTTGGTGAAATAGTCGTAGTTTTAATTTCTTTTCTCTTCTCTCTATTTTTAAAAACCTATTTTAAGAAAAAAGTCAATCCACTTTGGTTGGTCCATGATATGGGTCCATTAGTAGTGTAGTTGGATGGGGTTTGAAAAGACCTTTCCAACGATATATTATAAGCCCAATTCCGATGAATATTGAGGAAGTCATGGCCAAATTACTTAACTGGGCCCGATTTGAACCTTTTATGCGGCCCAATGATCTAGAGGAGGGCCTAATATGGATTTATCATTCCTAATGCAATTAGGAATAGTTTTGGTCTTTTAGATTCTTCTAGAAGGTTCTTTTCATTCCTAAATCAATTAGCATTGATAAATTGACTTTTCTTGACTTTTTAGAGTTTTAATCAGAATAAAAGAATTTTTTGAGGAAAATATGATTTTATTCTTTGTACGGTTAATTTCTATCTGATTTTAGAATACGCGTAAAAAATTTAATTAGCGCCAAACGCCAGACATTAGCGCCTGACGCTAAGCCTAGCACCTGGCGCTAGCGTTAGCGCCTGGCGCTAATGTGAGCGCCTAGCGCTAACTTTGTTTTATCGCGTCAGAACTCTGGTTCGATTTTCTATCTTTTTGGCTAATTTTCACTATAAATAGCCTTCTAAAAACTCCGTTTGCATTCATCTACAATCATTAACTTTCTAATTCTTATTCTCTCTCTTATTCTAAACCAACCCTTTTGCAAACAAAATTCCGCACTCACAAAACCTAATTACACCTAGCATTATTTAAAGTTGCCTTCGCCCTAGATGTGAAAGGTTTTAATTTCTGAGGGTTTGGTCCCAAATATTTATTTCAATTATTTTATTTAATTCTTTGTTTATTATTTTCCTTGAAGTTACTAATGTGTGTATTTTGTTAATAGAAAGAGGTATGAAGCATCCAAGTAAGTGCTTTAATTGTTTAATTGGTATTATGATGTAGAAATCATGTCTAGGTTATTATTATGATTCCTAATGTTATGTTAGGGCGTTTTGATCTTCCCAGTATCATGTTTAGGGTAACATTAAAATCAAGTATGATCAAAAGAATGATGTATTTTATGTTCTTTCCTAATATTCATGTTAGTATCATGTTGAGGTTAAAACTTTGATCTTTATTGTTTAGTGACATGCTAGGGTTTGTTTAAAATCTTGTTAGTATCATTCCTAGGATTTTGCTATTATTATGATTTAACATGATTATTATGGTTGTTATGATTATAATTATTATTGTGATGATTATTATTATGTTGCTAGATTATATTTATTGTTATTGCTTGATTACACTTTTTATGCATGCTTAAAGGGAATTGGTACTTGTAATCACGCTTAATAAGATAATTGATAATCTTGTTCAGGTTAATTTGATTATAATTCAAGTGATCGCCAATAATAGTTTTATTTGTGCATTAATATTCAACCAACATAGATAAACAGGTTTAGGGTAAACCTATTGATTGCATGTTAGTTAGAAAGCGCACATGAGAATAAAGTAGAGGCCTATTATTAGGGCAGGTTCAATCTCTTTTAGGTTCGGTTTGTACCTTTTCATCCCCTAACTAACAGTCATGGTTCAAGACCTATTGGAGTTGATGATCTCCTGGATGGTTAAGGGGTGTAACGTTCACCCTATGAACGGTTTACAAGTTCCTAAAACTTGTTGGCGACTCTTTTGCTCTATCTTCTTTCCCTTTGGACGCCACCGTACTTTAGTGTATGATCACAGTGGGGTTTAAGCTAGGGGTAATGCTTGAAATATTCCCTACACAAAGCTTTTTGAATCAAATTAAAGTTAAACAAATTGAAACAAAGCTTTTTGAATCGAATGAAAGTCAAATGCATTCAACGAAGCTAATTGAATCAAATGAAAGTCAAACAATCAAACAAAGCTTTTTGAATCAAATGAAAGTCAAACACATTCAGACAAAGCTTTTTGAATAAAATGAAACTCAAACACTTTGAAACAAAGCTTTTTAAATCGAATGACTGTCAAATGCATTCAATGAAGCTAATTCAATCAAATCAAAGTCAAAAATATTAAAACAATTTAAAGTCAAACACATTCAAACAATGCTTTTTGAATCAAATGAAAGTAAAACGCCTACAAACAAATCTTTTTGAATCGAATGAAAATAAAACACATTCAACGAAGCTAATTCATGCAAATAAAAGTCAAACACATTAAAACAAAGCTATTTGAATCAAATGAAATTCAAATACATTCAAACAAAGCTTTCTTAATCGAATGAAAGTCAAATGCATTAAACGAAGCTTATTAAATCAAATGAAGTCAAACACAATAAAAAAAAACTTTTTTAATTAAATGAATGTTAAACACATTAAAACAAAGCTTTTTTAATCGAACGAAAGTTAAATGCATTCAACGAATCTAATTGAATCAAATGATAGTCAAACACGTTTAAGCAAAGCTTTTGAATCAAATGAAAGTCAAACGCATTTAAACAAAGTTTTTTGAATCAAATGACCGTTAAACACATTTAAACAAATCTTTTGAACCTAAGTAAAGTTTAACACATTTAAACAAAGATTTTTGAATCGAATGAAAGTCAAATAAATTAAAAGAAGCTAATTGAATCAAATGAAAGTCAAACACATTTAAACAAAGGTTTTTCAATGAAATGAAATTCAAACACATTCAAACAAAGATTTTTTAATCAAATGAAAGTTAAACACATTCAAACAAAGCTTTTAAAATCTAATGAAAGTCAAACACATTCAAACAAAGTTTTTTGGATCGAATGAAAGTCGAATGCATTCAACGAAGCTAATTTAATCAAATAAAAGTGAAACACATTAAAACAAAGCTTTTTGAATCAAATGAATGTAAAAACACATTCAAACAAAGCTTTTTGAATTGAACGTATGTCAAATGCATTCAACGAAGCTAATTGAATCAAATGAAATTCAAACACATTTAAACAAATATTTTTTAATCAAATGAAAGTTAAACACATTCAAACACAGCTTTTTGAATGAAATGAAAGTCAAACACATTCAAATAAAGCTTTTTGAATGAAATGAATGTCAAACACATTCAAACAAAGCTTTTTGAATAGAATGAAATTCAAATGCATTCAACGAAGCTAATTCAATCAAAATAAAAGTCAAACACATAAACAAACCTTTTTGAATCAAATGAAAGTAAAAAACATTGAAACAAATCTTTTTTAATCAAATGAAAGTCAAATGTATTCAACGAAGCTAAGTGAATCAAATGAACTAAAACACAATAAAATAAAGCTTTTAAATCAAATGAAAGTTAAACACATTCAAACAAAGCTTTTTGAATCAAATGAAAGTTAAAAACATTCAAACAAAGATTTTTAATTTGAACGAAAGTCAAATGCATTCAACGAAGCTAATTGAATCAAATGAAAGTAAAAAGTAATTACAAGAAAAGTGTAGAGAGAGAAAGTCCCAAGATCTAGAGAGAGAAAGTTGGAATCCGATTGAAACCCACAAATTTAAGCTTTGATTTTCAATCCAATTTCAATGGCAAAGAGGAAGAAAGGTACGGGAAGCAAGGGATCAAGCTCAAAATCGAAGAAAAAGCAAAAAGCAAAGCAGAATTCTGGACCCAAAACTAGGAATTATATGAAAAGGAAAGAATAGAGTATTTCTACTGATGATGTTTCGATTCAGAGCTGGCTTGATGAAGTTGTGGAGAATTCCGTGCAGGTGAATGGAATGATGGAGGAGGAGCGTGGTGAGCATCAGCAGGAGTTTAACAACTGGCTCTAGGTAATTCATTCCTCTGAATCCGCCATTAATGGTGAACTTCAAACTGATGAATGCTGTGATAGTGTCTTGAATAAGGATAACTATACTCCTATTTTGATGCTAAAACACTCTAGACACTCTAATTGTACTATGAATACGTTTTCCCCAATTTCTGAGAACCCCGAGTTGAGTTCCTCTGTTTTTCGTTCTCCTAATTCTGCTGATATTGCTCGATTGAATTGGAGGGAAAACTTGTTTTGGGGGACTAGGGATGAGGGGGTAGACCTGTCTAATGGAGGTAAGAACGTGAATGGGGGTTCCGGTGATAAGGGTAAGGGGGACAAGGTTCAAATTACCTTTGAGGATGTTCAGCCTGAGATTGATTTCTGGAACTCAGCGATTGTATGTCATATAATTGGTACTAAACCACCCTTGTCTGTTGTGAATGGGTTTGCTAGAAGGTTATGGGGAAATATGGGATTGATAAAGTCTCTCTTATGGCAAATGGTGTATTCTTGGTGCGATTTCGGACTATTGAGGCGAGGGATAAAGTGTTGGGGGCTGGACCTGTTTGGTTTGACAACAAACCAGTAATATTAAAGCAGTGGGTGACTGGAATGGACCTTGATGCTGAGCCAGCGGACTTAGTAACTATTTGGGTTAGGCTGCCTGGATTGAAATTGAATTACTGAGGGCAGAAGACTCTAATGAAATTGGCCTCTATGATCGGGAATCCTATCAAGACTGATAAGGCAACAGCTACTAGGGAAAGGTTGGAGTATGCTAGAATAATGGTAGAGGTGAAGTTTAATGTTGATTTACCAGATTCCATTGAGTTTTTGGATGAGTATGGAAATACAATCAAATAAGACCTGAAGTATGAATGGAGGCCTAGGATATGTAAGGTGTGTGGTGGGATCGGACATTTTGATGCTCACTGTCCTAACCATAAGGTGAAAGAGAGGAATAAGATGAAAATGCAGATTGATAGAGTCTAGAACAAGGACAGACAGAAGAAAGTTTGGAAACCTGTGCAAAAGAATGATACTTAGAAGGTTCATAATGAGAATAATAATTTGAATGTTACTCAACAGAATGATGTTGAAGATCAGCAACCTCAAAGTTTGAAATCTGGTGTTATCCTGATCAGTAGCAGTGGTAATAGATTCAGCATATTGGAGGAGGGGGAATGCTCTTATTCATTTCATGGATAAGATTGGGTACTGTAATGTTAGAGGTCTAAACAAGGCTAGTAAACTCTGTGATGTTTTGTGGTTCATTAGACACATGGGATTGGCCTTTTTGGACATCTGGAAACAAAGGTGAAGGCTGTGAAGTTTGGAGAGGTGTTTAATAGGCTGGGAAGTGAATGGTATGTGTGTGCTAATTACTCTCATCATAAGGGGGGCAGAATTTGGGTTATTTGGATGTCTTAGATTTTTTATGTTTCTGTGATTAGATGTGAAGAACAGTTAATCCACCTTCAGGTTAGCCATAAGGGCACTGGTGTTAGTTTTCTCTGCACCATGGTCTATGGTTTGAATGAAGCTGTGGCTAGGCTTAAGCTTTGGGAGCAAATTACTGAGATAGGTAATTGTGTGAACAGTCCTTGGGTTCTTTGTGGGGATTTTAACAATATCTTGAATTTGACTGAGAGAATTGGTAGTCTTGTGTCCCTGACTGAAGTGGAACCTTTTAGAGCATGCCTTAGACAGAACAATCTTACTGATTGGGCTGCTGGGGGAATGTTCTATACTTGGTGTAATAAGCAATCTGGATGTGATAGAGTTTGTACTAAAATTGACAGAATCATTGTTAACTGTGAGTGGATGGATAGACTCCCAGATATGCAGGCTACTATTTTCCCTGTAGGCTTAATGGATCACTGCCCTTGTGTTATGAACTTTTTTGACTCTGGTGTTCAAGTCAAGAAGCCCTTTAGATTTGTTAATATCTAGGTGGATTCTCCATATTTTTTTGATGCTGTTAAGCAAGCCTAGGAGATCAATATTGATGGAACCTTAATGTTCCAGTGTGCTAGGAAGCTGAAAGAATTGAAAAAAGTTTTCAAAAGTTTGAAATGGTGAATTATTCTTACATTGAAACTGAAGATGCTGTAGCTGAGAAGGCTTTACAGGAAATTCAAATGAAGCTTCAAGCTGAGCCTGACAATGAGAGCCTGATTGATATGCAGAGGGAAGCTAGGGTGAGGTATGCTAAAACTCACCTGGATAGGTACAATTTTTTGAAGCAAAAAGCCAAGGTTCATTGGCTCAAAGAAGGTGATATGAATTCTGCTTTCTTCCATGCTGTGATTAGGAAGAGAAGACTTCAAAATAATGTTTATTCCATTGTGAACAATATGGGGGAGGTGACTTCTGACCCTAAAGAGGTGTGTGAGGCTTTTCTGGATTATTACCAAGGGTTGCTTGGAACTGAAGTTGAGATACATGGCACCATTCACTCTGTAGTTATAGATGAGGGCAATAGGTTATCTGATGAGCAAGGGTTGTCTATTGTAGAACCTTTTTTTAAGAACGATGTCAAATATGCTCTTTGGAGTATTGATGATGATAAGGCTCCTGGTCCTGATGGGTTTTCCAGCAAGTTCTTCAAAGCTGCCTGGCATATTATTGGTAATGATGTTACTAATGCTGTCCTGGACTTCTTCAGTGCTGGTAAATTACTTAAACAAATAAATGCCACTACTCTGACTTTGATTCGTAAGATTGAACATGCTAATAAGGTCACTCAATTCAGGCCTATTGCTTGTTGTAATGTGGTGTATAAGATCATTTCTAAAATGATCTGTTCTAGATTGAAGGAAGTTTTGGCAGATTTAATTGATGATTGTCAAGGTGCTTTTGTTTCTGGAAGATCTATTCTAGATAACATTCTTATCTGTCAAGATATGCTGAAGGCTTATAATAATAAAAGGAAGCCCCCTAGATGTACTATCAAGCTAGATGTTAGGAAGGCTTATGATTCAGTAAGTTGGGAGTTCATCCAGGGTATGATTGTTGCTTTAAAGTTCCCCATTCAGTTCATCTCTTGGGTTATGCAGTGTATTACTACTCCTACTTTATCTCTTCTGCTTAATGGTGGTACTTATGGTTTTTTTAAGGGGAAAAAAGGAGTTAGAAAAGGTGATCCTATGTCTCCTCTTTTATTTGTTATTGTGATGGAATACTTATCCAGATTATTGAAGAAAATTGGGAAGATGAGAAGATTCAAATATCACCAAAGGTGTAAAGAGCTTGCCTTAAACCATCTGATTTTTGCTGATGATTTGATGCTATTTTCTTATGGGAATATTGAGTCAGTAAAGCTCCTCATTAAAGCTCTTAAGACCTTTGAAGCTAGATCTGGTCTGCAAGCTAATATTGAGAAAACTGCAATCTATTTTGGCAATGTTCAGCAAGCTGATCAAGACAGTATTCTGGGCTAATCTGGTTTTATGAAGGGTGACATGCCTTTTAGGTATTTAGGGATTCCCTTAAATGCCAAGTATCTGAAGATGGTGGACTATGATAGCTTGATTGATAAGATGCTGCTTAGACTTCATTGCTGGAGTAGCAAAAACCTTTCTTATGCAGCTAGGGATACCCTCATCAATGCAGTGCTGATGAGTTTGCATACTTATTGGGCTCGATGTGTCTTGCTTCCCAAATCAGTCATTGATAGGATTAACCAATTATGCAGAGCTTTTCTTTGGAGTGGTAATGTTGTTCTGTCCATTACCCCTCCAATTGCTTGGGATTGGTGTTGCACACCTAAAAAGGCAGGTGGTCTTGGTATTAGGGATTGCAGAATGTGGAATAAAGCTGCTCTAGGCTCTTATGTTTAGAAGATTACCAAGAAAACTGATTCCTTATGGGTTAAATGGGTTCACTCAATGTACATTAAAGGAGCTAACTGGTGGGATTATATCCCAAAGAAAGATGCTGGGTGGGCTTGGAAATTATTATGCAAAGTTAAAAATGAGTTGAGACATGGGTTTGAATCTAAAGGCTGGCTGAATAATAAGTTCAAAATTAGTGATGGTTATCACTGGTTGCAGGGTGATCTGGATAAGGTTCAATGGCATAAATGGGTTTAGAATCACTTCAATATCCCAAAGCATACCTTTATTGTGTGGCTTGATGTCCTGGGGAAGCTTAAAACTAGAAACAAATTGTTTCAATATGGGGTGAGTAATAGCAGTGATTGCTTGCTCTGTGGTGATGCTGTGGAGAACTGCAGTCATCTCTTTTTTTCATGCAGTTTCAGCAGGAAGGTGTTGAAGGCTGTCTCTCAATGGATTGGGTTTGACAAAGATCAGGTTGATATTCTGCACACCTGGAAACTTTGGAAAGCTGAGGGTAAGAACCATATTCAGAAAAACTTGATTCTTGCTAGCCTGGCTGCTGTTGTTTACAGTATTTGGATAGCTAGAAATCATGCTTTGTGGCATAATGTTGTTCTCCGGCTTGAGTTTGTTGCTAAGGTCATTAGAAGGGAGATGGTGATTAGAGGGCAGCAGCTTATCAACCACACTTGGACAACTGCTGACTGTAGATGGCTCCATCAGCTTAAAAGTAGGATTTAATTGTCTTGAGAAGTATGTTGGTTTGTTTGTTTGGGGTTTGTATGTTGTATGTGCAGGTTCTGGTAGTTTGGAGGGTGGTTGCCTTTCTTTTTAGGCTTGTGTAGTTTTGAGTTGTCCTGTCTTGACAGGGTGTATTATTTGTACATTTGTACAGTTTCTGATTTATAATACTTTCTTACTTTCCAAAAAAAAAAGAATCAAATAAAATCAAACACACTAGAACCAATCTTTTTGAATAACATGAAAGTTAAACACACTAAAACAAAGCGTTTTAAATCAAATAAAAGTCAAGCACATTCACACAAATTTTTTTTAACCAAATGAAAGTCAAACCATTTAAACAAAGTTTTTTAAATCGAATGAAGGTCAAATGCATTTAAAGAAGCTAATTAAATCAAATGAAAGTGAAACACATTTAAATAAAGGTTTTTCATTTAAATGAAAGTCAAAAACATTTAAACAAAGCTTTTTAAATAGAATTAAAGTCTATTTAATTCAACGAAGCTAACTAAATCAAATGAAAGTCAAACACATTTAAACAAAGCTTTTTCAATCAACTAAAAGTTAAACACATTCAAACAAAGGTTTTTGAATCAAATGAAAGTTAAATACATTCAAACAAAGCTTTTTGAATCAAATGAAAGTCAAACACATTCAAACAAGCTTGTTGAATTGAACGAATCTCAAATGCATTCAACGAAGCTAATTCAATCAAATAAAAGTGAAAAAAAATAAAACAAATCTTTTTTAATCAAATTAAAATTAAACACATTATGATGTAGAAATCATGTCTAGGTTGTTATTATGATTCCTAATGTTATGTTAGGGCATTTTGAACTTCCTAGTATCATGTTATGGGTAACTTTAAAATCAAGTATGATCAAAAGTATGATGTCTTTAATGTTCTTTCCTTATATTCATGTTAGTAACATGTTAGGGTTAAAGCTTTGATATTTATTGCTTAGTGACATGCTAGGGTTCTTTTTTAATCTTGTTAGTATCATGCTTAGGATCTTGCTATTATTATGCTTTAACATAATTATTATGATTGTTATGATTATTATTATTATATTGATGATTATTATTTTGTTGCTTGTTATTGCTTGATCACACCTTTTTTGCATGCTTAAAGGGAATTGGTACTTGTAATCACGCTTAGTAAGATAATTAATAATCTTGTTAGGGTTAATTTGATTATAATTCAAGTGATCACCAATAATAGTTTTAATTGTGCATTAATATTCAACCAACATAGATAAAAAAAGGTTTAAGGTAAACCTATTGATTGCATTTTAGTCAGAAAGCGCACATGAATACGATCAGAATAAAGTAGAGGCTTATTATTACGGCAAGTTCAATCTCTTTTAGGTTGAATTTGTACCTTCATCCCCGAACTACCAGTCATGATTCAAGACCTATTGGAGTTGACAATCTTCTGGATCGTTAAGGGGTGTAACCTTCACCCTGTGAACGGTTTACAAGTTTCTTAAACTTGTTGGCGACTCTTTTGCTCTATCTTTTTTCCCTTTGGACGCCACCGTACCTTAGTGTATGATTACAGTAGGGTTCAAGCTAGGGGTAATGCTTGAAATACTCCATACAAAAAGCTTTTTGAATCAAATTAAAGTTAAACACATTCAAAAAAAGCTTTTTGAATCAAATGAAAGTCAAATGCATTCAACGAAGCTAATTGAATCAAATGAAAGCCACACACAATCAAACAAAGCTTTTTGAATCAAATGAAAGTCAAACACATTCAGACAAAGCTTTTTGAATAAAATGCATTCAATGAAGCTTTTTGAAAGTCAAACACATTCAAACACTTTACAACAAAGATTTTTACTTGAATGACAGTCAAATGCATTCAATGAAGCTAATTCAATCAAATCAAAGTCAAACATATTAAAACAATTGAAGGTCAAACACATTCAAACAATGCTTTTTGAATCAAATGAAAGTAAAACTCATTCAAACAAAGGTTTTTGAATCGAATAAAAGTCAGACACATTCAATGAAGCTAATTCATGCAAATAAAAGTCAAACACATTAAAACAGAAATTGTGGAATCAAATGAAATTCAAACACATTCAAACAAAGCTTTTTTAATCAAATGAAAGTCAAATGCATCAACGAAGCTTATTGAATCAAATGAAGTCAAACACAATAAAAAAATCATTTTGAATTTAATGAAAGTGCAAAACATTCAAATAAAGCTTTTTTAATCGAACGAAAGTTAAAATTATTCAACGAATCTCATTGAATCAAATGATAGTCAAACACGTTTAAACAAAGCTTTTCAATCAAATGAAAGTCAAAAACATTCAAACAAAATTTTTGAATCAAATGAACGTCAAACACATTGAAACAAAACTTTTGAATCTAACGAAAGTCTAACACATTTAAACAAAGCTTTTTGAATCGAATGAACGTCATATGAATTCAAAGAAGCTAATTGAATCAAATGAAAGTCAAACACATTTAAACAAAGGTTTTTCAATGAAATGAAAGTCAAACACGTTCAAACAAAGATTTTTTAATCAAATGAATGTCAAATACATTCAAACAAAGCTTTTTGAATCAAATGAAAGTCAAACACATTCAAACAAATCTTGTTGAATTGAATGAATCTCAAATGCATTCAACGAAGCTAAATCAATCAAATAAAAGTGGAAAAAAATAAAACAAAGCTTTTTTAATCAAATTAAAATTAAACACATTATGATGTAGAAATCATGTCTAGGTTGTTATTATGATTCCTAATGTTATGTTAGGGCATTTTGAACTTCCTAGTATCATGTTATGGGTAACTTTAAAATTAAGTATGATCAAAAGTATGATGTCTTTAATGTTCTTTCCTTATATTCATGTTAGTATCATGTTAGGGTTAAAGCTTTGATCTTTATTGCTTAGTGACATGCTAGGGTTCTTTTTTAATCTTGTTAGTATCATTATTAGGATCTTGCTATTATTATGCTTTCACATGATTATTATGATTGATATGATTATTATTATTATTTTGATGATTATTATTTTGTTGCTTGTTATTGCTTGATCACACCTTTTTTGCATGCTTAAAGGGAATTGGTACTTGTTATCACGCTTAATAAGATAATTAATAATCTTGTTAGGGTTAATTTGATTATAATTTAAGTGATCGCCAATAATAGTTTTATTTGTGCATTAATATTCAACCAACATAGATAAAAAAAGGTTTAGGTTAAACCTATTGATTGCATTTTAGTCAGAAAGCGCACATGAATACGATTAGAATAAAGTAGAGGCTTATTATTAGGGCAAGTTCAATATCTTTTAGGTTGAATTTGTACCTTCATCC
Source organism: Chenopodium quinoa (assembly GCF_001683475.1). Lineage (NCBI taxonomy): Eukaryota > Viridiplantae > Streptophyta > Magnoliopsida > Caryophyllales > Amaranthaceae > Chenopodium > Chenopodium quinoa. Next base: position 1,768,708 of record NW_018743955.1, read on the forward strand.
CCGAACTACCAGTCATGGTTCAAGACCTATTGGAGTTGACAATCTTTTGGATCGTTAAGGGGTGTAACCTTCACCCTGTGAACGGTTTACAAGTTTCTTAAACTTGTTGGCGACTCTTTTGCTCTATCTTCTTTCCCTTTGGACGCCACCGTACCTTAGTGTATGATCACAGTAGGGTTCAAGCTAGGGGTAATGCTTGAAATACTCCATACACAAAGCTTTTTGAATCAAATTAAAGTTAAACACATTCAAACAAAGCTTTTTGAATTGAATGAAAGTCAAATTCATTCAACGAAGCTAATTGAATCAAATGAAAGCCACACACAATCAAACAAAGCTTTTTGAATCAAATGAAAGTCAAACACAATCAGACAAAGCTTTTTCAATAAAATGAAAAACAAACACTTTAAAACAAAGATTTTTACATTGAATGACAGTCAAATGCATTCAATGAAGCTAATTCAATCAAATCAAAGTCAAACATATTAAAACAATTGAAAGTCAAACACATTCAAACAATGCTTTTTGAATCAAATGAATGTAAAACTCATTCAAACAAAGGTTTTTGAATCGAATAAAAGTCAGACACATTCAATGAACTAATTCATGCAAATAAAAGTCAAACACATTAAAACAGAAATTGTGGAATCAAATGAAATTTAAACACTTTCAAACAAAGCTTTTTTAGTCGAATGAAAGTCAAATGCATCAACGAAGCTTATAGAATCAAATGAAGTCAAACACAATAAAAAAAAAATATCTTTTTGAATTTAATGAAAGTGAAATACATTCAAATAAAGCTTTTTTAATAGAACGAAAGTTAAAATTATTCAACGAATTTCATTGAATCAAATGATAGTCAAACACGTTTAAGCAAAGCTTTTCAATCAAATGAAAGTCAAACACATTCAAACAAAGTTTTTTGAATCAAATGAACGTCAAGCACATTGAAACAAAACTTTTGAACCTAACGAAATTCTAACACTTTAAAACAATGCTTTTTGAATCGAATGAAAGTCATATGAATTCAAAGAAGCTAATTGAATCAAATGAAAGTCAAACACATTTAAACAAAGGTGTTTCAATGAAATGATAGACAAACACGTTCAAACAAAGATTTTTTAATCAAATGAAAGCCAAATACATTCAAACAAAGCTTTTAAAATCAAATGAAAGTCAAACACATTCAAACAAAGCTTTTTGAATCGAATGAAAGACGAATGCATTTAATGAAGCTAAGTCATTCAAATAAAAGTAAAACACATTAAAACAAAGCTTTTGAATTAAATGAAAGTCAAACACATCAAAACAAATCTTTTTTTAATCGAATGAAAGTAAAATGCATTCAACAAAGCTAATTGAATCAGAAGAAAGTCACACACAGTCTAACAAAGCTTTTTGAATCAAATGAAAGTAAAGCACATTCAAACAAATCTTTTGAATCTAAGGAAATTCAAACACATTCAAACAAAGCTTTTTAAATTGAACGAATGTCAAATGTACTCAATGAAACAAATTGAATCAAATGAAATTCAGACACATTCAAACAAATATTTTTTAATCATATGAAAGTTAAACACATTCAAACAAAGCTTTTTAAATTAAATGAAAGTCAAACACATTCAAATAAATCTTTTTGAATCGAATGAAAGTCGAATGCATTCAACGAATCTAATTCAATCAAATAAAAGTAAAACACATTAAAATAAAGCTTTTGAATCAAATAAAAGTCAAACATTCAAACAAAGATTTTTGAATCGAATAAAAGTCAAATGCATTCAACGAAGCTAATTGAATTAGTAGAAAGACACACACAATAATCAAAAAAAGCTTTTTGAATTGAATGAAAGTCAAACACATTCAAACAAATCTTTTTAATCTAAGGAAAGTCAAAAACATTAGAACAAAGATTTTTGAATTAAACGAACGTCAAATGCATTCAATGAAGCTAATTAAATCAAATGAAATTCAAACACATTTAAACAAATATTTTTTAATCAAATGAAAGTTGAACACATTAAAACAAAACATTTTGAATGTAATAAAAGTCAAACACATTCAAATTAAGCTTTTTGAATCAGATGAATGTTAAATACCTTCAAACAAAGCTTTTTGAATCTAATGAAATTCAAATTCATTCAACAAAGCTAATTCAATCAAATAAAAGTCAAACACATAAACAAACCCTTTTGAATCAAATGAAGTCTAACACATTCAAACAAAGCTTTTTTAATCAAACGAAAGTCAAATGTATCCAACAAAGCTAAGTGAATCAAATGAACTAAAACACAATCAAAAAAGCTTTTGAATCAAATGAAAGTTAAACACATTCAAACAAAACTTTTTGAATCAAATGAAAGTTAAAAACATTCAAACAAAGCTTTTTAATTCGAACAAAAGTCAAATGCATTCAATAAAGCTAATTGAATCAAATGAAAGTAAAACACATTAGAACCAATCTTTTTTAATAACTTGAAAGTCAAACACACTAAAACAAAGCTTTTTGAATCAAGTAAAAGTCAAGCACATTCACACAAATCTCTTTGTGTCAAATGAAAGTTAAACCATTTAATCGAAGCTTTTTAAATCGAATAAATGTCAAATGCATATAAATATGCTAATTAAATCAAATTAAAGTCAAACACATTTAAACAAAGGTTTTTCATTCAAATGAAAGTCCCAAACACATTCAAACAAAGCTTTTTGAATGGAATGAAAGTCTATTTAATTCAACAAAGCTAACTTAATCAAATGAAAGTCAAACACATTTAAACAAAGCTTTTTCAACCAAAACAAAACTTATTAAATGAAAAGATTAGAGGTTTGACTTTCGTTGACTTTCTCTCTTCTCTCTCTTCTTCATGGTTCTTCATTTTTTATTGGTTTTCTTCATCAAATCTGGATATCAATGGCGAAGAAGAAGAAGCAAGCCATTTCTACACCTCAAGTAGCGCAACAAAAGACTGCTCATGAAGTTGTTGGTTCGATTTTGCAAAATTTGGGAATTTCAAGTACCCCCTTCGTTTCCTAGCCCGATACAAGAGGGGGATGAACTGCTTACTCCGGCGCCGGCATTAGTTCAGGAGGCTTGTGGTGCTATTTCCGGTGTTCCTTTGAATGTTGAAGCTACTTCTGTTGCTGAAGCTGCTGCTAGGCCACGTCAGTCCAATGGAACAGTACCTAGGGTTTCTGGGTTTACTGTTCCATTGGATGCTGGTGGATATGGGCATGGTGGTGAGCCAGGACGTTCTGTTCATTACTCCTCACCCTCTCTGAAACATAATGTGCACAAAGTTAATGAAGATCGAGCTGCTTCTCCCTCTGCCTTGGATTTGAACTCGCGCAATGATGAAAACCGAGCTGCCTCTTCCCCTATTCTGGAGCAGAATCGTGCTGCACCTTTTACTGGGAAATTGGCTGCAAAAGGGGCTACATTATCCTTTGTTGCTCCGAAAGTGCAAGATGGGAAACTCATTGCTGAGCTACAGGCAGCCGAGCTTGAGGAAGGTAATCGAAAATGGGCTAATGCTCTAGTTTTTTATGTGGTTGGCTTTTATCCTACTATTGCTGCTGTTCTTCGTTTTTTTGCTCAACAATGGAATGATATGCAAAACCCAGATGTGTATTGGCATGATGATGGGTACTTTATTATCAATATGTGTTCTAGCGATGATAGAGATACTATACTTTGTTCTGGTCCTCATATGTTCTTTGGAAAGCCTGCAATAGTGAAGCCTTGGTGTCCCAATTTTGATTTTCATGCTAAAATTCATAGAACTATTCCTCTTTGGGTTAAATTCCCTAATCTACCACTTAATTGTAGGGGATCTCACACTCTTAGCCGCCTTGGTAGTTTGCTTGGAGTGCCAATTTGTGCTGATGAGTGTACTACTAGAAAACTTAGAGTGTCTTTTGCTAGGGTTCTGATTGACATTGATGTTACAAAGCCTATGCCCACCTTTGTGTGGATTGAGAGTCCTTCAAAGGACTTATTGGAGATCAGGGTGGTGTATGAGTGGGCTCCATCTTTTTGCTCTAAGTGTAACAAGATTGGTCATGATTGCTCTGTTGAGCCTCCTATGCCTAAGCAGGCTTCTAAGCAACTGGCTCATGTTCCTCCTAAGTAAAAGCAAGTTTGGGTTCCTAAGCCTACCCATGTTCCTGCTTCTACTGCTGCTGTTGATGTTGGTGTTTCTGTTCATGGGCAATCTATTATTACTCCACAGGTTCATACCTCTAAGAATTCAGATGAGGGGTGGAGAATAGTAGGGAGGAAGACAAAAAGCCAGCAAACTAGAGTTCATCAACCTGCTTCTACCTCTAATGCCTTTGTTTCTTTATTTGCAAATGAAATGGATGGTGCAGGTGGTTTCACTATAAATCCTAGCGGGGGTGAGGTTAATCCCCCTTTGGTGTCATGATTTACTCTGTTTGGAATGTCAGGGGCCTGAATGACCCTGGAAAAGTTGCCTCTGTAAAGAGGTTGCTTCACTCTCATTCAGTTGATGTTGTTAGTTTGCTTGAAACAAAAATCAAATTGAAAAATGTTCTCACTTATCAGAGGAAGTTTGGCTCTTATTGGCTTTGGTTGTGTAATTATGATCATTCTCCTAAAGGGAGGATTTGGCTTGGTTGGAATGTGGATAGAGTAACTGTTAATGTCTTGAAGATTCATGAACAGTTCATTCATTGTATTGTTTCTTCTAAGGATCTCTCTACTCAAATTTATCTCATTGTTGTCTATAGTCTTCACTCCATTCATGATAGGCTTCCTTTGTGGGAGGGGCTCAGAAGCATCTCTATTCAGCATTCTCCTTGGCTTTGTGTTGGTGACTATAACTCTGTTCTTCATACTTCAGATAGGCTTCATGGTGCTGATGTTACTGATTATGAGACTAGAGACTTTCAGAATTTGGTTGATGATTTGGACCTCACTGAAATCAAAAGCAAAGGGTGCGTCTACTCTTGGTCTAATAAGGCTCATACTGACCCTAGAACGCTCTCTAGACTTGATAGAGTCTTTGGTAATCAAGCTTGGTTAGCTTCTCATGGGCATGTGGAGACTGTTTATCTCCCTCCTTCTTTATCTGATCATAGTCCAGTTCTGGTGGATATTTTCTCTGGCCCTGTTGGGAAAGGTAGACCTTTTCGATTTCTAAATTGTATTGCTGATCACCCTGATTTTCTTGATACTGTTTCGCAGGCTTGGGGTTCTGGTAGCTCTGTTTGGCAGAAGCTTAATTCTGTGAAGTCTAGTATCAAATCTCTTAATAGCAAGCAGTTTGGTAACATTGAGGAAAAGATTGACCAGGCTAATGTTAAGCTTTCTAGAATTCAAAACTTAATGGCTCAGAACCCTAATGATTTGGATTTATGTGCTAAAGAATCTGATGCTATTAAGGTTGTCAAGCACTGGAATGATATTCAGGAAAGCATCTTCAAGCAAAAATCTAGGATTAATTGGGTTAAGCTTGGACATGGCAATTCTCACTACTTCTTCTCTGTGATGAAGACTAGGCAAGCAAGGAATCAAATTGACTCCATCTTTGATTCTAATCAGGTGTTGCTCAAGGATCTAGATGTTATTTCTCATGAAATTATCTCTTTCTATAAGTCTCTTTTAGGGACTCAGGCTCCTTGGCTCCCTGCTGTTGACCTTGTTACTATGAGGAGGGGTAAGCAGCTTAGCTCTGCTGCTCAGAGCTACCTCATTAGGCCTATTTCTCATGCTGAAATTGATGTAGCCCTTAAGGGAATTGATAACACTAAAGCTCCTGGTATTGATGGCTTTAACTCCTTTTTATTTAAGAGAGCTTGGCATATTGTGAGAGATGATATTTATGCAAGTGTTATTGATTTCTTTAATAACGGGACCTTGCCTAGGCATTGGAATTGCACAACTATCACTTTGGTTCCTAAAGTTCTTTCTGCTTCTCATGTTAAGGATTTTAGACCTATAGCCTGTTGTACTGTTGTCTATAAGCTCATTTCTGAGGTCATAACTGCTAGGCTTGCTGCTGTCATTGGTGAGGTGATTGATGATGCTCAGGCAGGGTTCATTCCTGGCAAGCACATTGGTGACAATATTCTTCTTGCAACTGAACTGATCAAAGGCTATGATCACAAATTTATCTCTCCCAGGTGTATGGTTAAGGTGGATTTGAAGAAAACTTATGATTCAGTTGAGTGGGGATTCTTGATCACTGTCATGCAGGAGCTTGGTTTCCCTCAGAGATTTGTTGATTGGATCTGGAATTGTCTTACTTCTGTCTCTTACTCTATTCTTATTAATGGTTTTCCTGCCCCCCCCCCCCCCTTTGAAGCTAAGAAAGAGTTAAGGCAAGGTGACCCTATGTCTCCCTTTCTCTTTGCTATTGGTATGGAATACCTCTCCAGATGCCTTGATGAGCTTAGGTTATCTCCTGATTTTAACTTTCACCCTAGATGTGAAAAGTTAAGCCTAACTCACATGATGTTTGCTAATGACTTATTGATGTTTTCTCGAGCTGATAGTGTTTCTGTTAAGCTTCTCTTCCAACCCTTCTCGAAATTCTCGGGTGCCTCTGGGCTTTCTGCTAATCTTGATGAAAGTGAGGTCTACTTTGGAGGAGTCTTTGTTGATGTCCAGAAAGAGTTGAGCGAGCTTCTTGGTGTTTCTCAAGGTTCCATTCCTTTTAGGTATCTTGGGGTCCCTCCCTCTTCAAAGAAGCTTACTATTGGTCAATGTAGGCCTTTGGTGGAGAGAGTCACTGCTATAATTCAAGGGTGGATGGATAAACACTTGTCTTATGCTAGGAGGCTTCAATTGGTGAAGAGTGTGTTGTTTGGTATCCAGACTTATTGGGCTCAAATTTTTATTCTTCCGAAGAAAATTCTGAAAGAGATGGAGGCTAGGTTCAGGTGCTTTCTTTGGACTGGCTCTTCTGCTCCTGCTAAGAAGTCTTTGGTTGCTTGGAATAATGTCTGTCTTCCTAAAGTTTGTGGTGGCTGGAACTTGATTTCTCTTCCTGAGTGGAATAAAGCAGTTGTCACTAAGTTACTTTGGGATATTGCTCACAAGGCTGATAATCTTTAGGTTAAGTGGGTCCATATCTACTATTTCAAGCATAAAGATTGTTAGACCACCCCTACCCCTGCTAGATGCTCTTGGTTCTTGAAGAAGATTTTGAGTTGTAGAGATATTGTGAATGATCAAGGGGGATGGGATGAGTTCACTCAAGGCAACAAGTTGAAAATCAAGAAACTTTATGCTGCTATTAGGCCTCAAATGCCTAAAGTTCCTTGGAAGAGAGTTACTTTCCATAACTTAGCAACTCCCAAAAGTGTTTTTATCTTGTGGCTAGCTTTGTGGAATAGGCTTGTCACTAAGGATAGGTTGCTTCAATGGCACATCTCTTGTGATCCAAAGTGTTTCCTATGTCTAAATGGCAATGAAAGTGTTCAGCATTTATTTTTTGATTGTGATTTCTCTAGGAAGGTTTGGAGCAAGGTATTGGGTATCTTACGTGTTTCCAAGCGTGTTCAGCAGCTTAGTGATGAGGTCGATTGGATAAAGAAAATCTGCAGAAGTTCCAGATTGAAGAATAAAGTGATCCAGGTGGCCTTCACTGAAACGGTTTATGGTATTTGGATCCAAAGGAATGCAGTTCTCTTTACTGGTTGCTGCAAATCTGTTGATGCCCTTGTTCGGGATATTGTCTTTCATTCAGTTTGTAGAACCCGGCGGGAAGCAAATATTTGATTGTTTAGGGCTTGTCTCGGGCTCCTAGTGTTTGCGTTATGGTTTCTTTTTTACTCAGATGAGGTTCCCGTTGCATCTTTTTTTTTATGTTCTTTTTCTACTGACTGTTTTTCTCTATTGTATGTTGGTTGCTGCTGTTTGCCTTGCTGTCTTTGCACTTCTGGTGCTGTGTTTTGCTGGGTGTATTGCTGAGCATTGCTGTCTTGCTGCTGCACTGCTGGTTTTGCCTTGCTGCTGGTGCTGTGCCTTGCTGCTGGTGTTGTGCACTGTTGTTGGTGCTGCTGTGCACTGTTGTCTTGCTGCTGCACTGCTGGTTGTGCCTCTACACTGCTGTTTTGGTGCTGTTGTTGTTGCTACAGTGTGTTGGTGCTGTTGTTGTTGCTACAGTGTGTTGCTGTTGTCTGTTGATGTTGTTTGTTGTTGCTGCACTGCTGCCTTCTACTGCTGTTTTGCTGCTGCTGCACTGATCTTTGCCTTGCTGCTGGTGCTGTGCACTGCTGTTGGTGTTGATGTGCACTGTTTTGTGCCATACTGTCTGCTATTGGTGCTAGCTTTGGTGTTCTTATTGTTGCCTATTTTTGTTCTATTGGTTTTTTGGTCGGTTTGCAGGCATGTCTGCTCCTGACTGTTGTTTTTGGTGACTTTTGGGTGTTTGGCTTTGTTGTTTTTCTGGTTTTTTTGTTGTCTGGTCCTGGTTTCCGGAACCCTTCCTAGAAGATGGCCGGAAATCTAGGTCCAGTTGTTCTAGGCCCTTCCTAGAAGGTGGCTAGGTTTGGATCTAGAACTGGTTGTGGGGTTGGCCTGTTGTTTTCAGGTCTTTTGGTGTTCTGGTGGTAGTTATAACTTAGCTTTTGTAAGTTGTAACTTTCTCTCTTTTGTAATAAAATCTTATTTTCCAAAAAAAAAAAAAAAAAAAAGCTTTTTCAACCAACTAAAAGTTAAACACATTCAAACAAAGGTTTTTGAATCAAATGAAACTTAAACACATTCAAACAAAGCTTTTTGAATCAAATAAAAGTCAAACATATTCAAACAAAGCTTGTTGAATTGAATGAATCTCAAATGGATTCAACGAAGCTAATTCAATCAAATAAAAGTGAAAAAAAAAAATAAAACAAAGCTTTTTGAATCAAATTAAAGTTAAACACGTTATGATGTAGAAATAACGTCTAGGTTGTTATTATGATTCCTTATGTTATGTTAGGGCGTTTTGATCTTCCTAGTATCATGTTTAGGGTAACTTTAAAATCAAGTATGATCAAAAGTATGATGTCTTTTATGTTCTTTCCTAATATTCATGTTAGTATCATGTTAGGGTTAAAGCTTTGATCTTTATTGTTTAGTGACATCCTAGGGTTTGTTATTAATCTTGTTAGTATCATGCCTAGGATCTTGGTATTAATAAGCTTTAACATGATTATTATGATTGTTATGATTATAATTATTATTGTGATGATTATCATTATGTTGCTTGATTATATTTATTGTTATTGCTTAATCACACCTTTTTTGCATGCTTAAAGGGAATTGGTACTTGTTATCACGCTTTAGAATATAATTAATAATCTTGTTAGGGTTAATTTGATTATAACTCAAGTGATCTTCAATAATAGTTTTATTTGTGCATTAATATTCAACCAACATAGATGAATAGGTTTAGGGTAAACCTATTGATTGCATGTTAGTCAGAAAGTGCACATGAATACGATCAAAATAAAGTAGAGGTCTATTATTAGGGTAGGTTCAATCTCTTTAAGGTTGGATTTGTAACTCCATCCCCGAACTACCAGTCATGGTTCATGACCTATTGGAGTTGAAGATCTCCTGGATCGTTAAGGGGTGTAACCTTCACCCTGTGAACAGTTTACAAGTTCCTTAAACTTGTTGGAGACTCTTTTGCTCTATCTTTTGTCCCTTTGGACGCCACAGTACTTTAGTGTATGAACACAGTGGGGTACAAGCTAGGGGTAATGCTTGAAATATTCCCTACACAAAGCTTTTTGAATCAAATTAAATTTAAACACATTCAAACAAAGCTTGTTGGATCGAATGAAAGTCAAATGCATTTAACGAAGCTAATTTAATCAAGTGAAAGTCACACACAATCAAACAAAGATTTTTGAATCAAATGAAAGTCAAACACATTCAAACAAAGCTTTTTGAAAAAAATGAAAGTCAAACACTTTCAAAAAAAACTTTTTAAATCGAATGATAGTGAAATGCATTCAATGAAGCTAATTCAATCAAATCAAAGTCAAATATATTAAAACAATTGAAATTTAAACACATTTAAACAATACTTTTTAAATCAAATGAAAGTAAAACTAATTTAAACAAATCTTTTTGAATTGAATGAAAGTCAAACACATTCAACGAAGCTAAGCCATGCAAATAAAAGTCAAACACATTAAAACAAAGCTTTTTGAATCAAATGAAATTAAAACACATTCAATCAATGCTTTTTTAATCGAATGAAAGTCAAATGCATTCAACGAAGATTATTGAATCAAATGAAGTCAAACACAATAAAAAAAACGTTTTGAATTAAATGAAAGTTAAACACATTCAAACAAAGCTTTTTTAATCGAAAGAAAAATAAATGAATTTAACGAATCTCATTGAATCAAATGATAGTCAAACACGTTCAAGCAAAGCTTTTGAATCAAATAAAAGTCAAACGCATTCAAACAAAGTTTTGTGAATCAAATGATCGTCAAACACATTCAACCAAAGCTTTTTGAATCAAATGAAATGTTAAAAACATTCAAACAAAGTTTTTAATTCGAAAAAAAGTCAAATGCATTCAACAGAGCTAATTGAATCAAATGAAATTGTAAATGAAAGGGAAGTAATCAATCAAGAAATTCTAGAGAGAGAAAGATACCCACCATTTTCAACTTGATTTTTGAGCTTTTTGGAAGCCGATTTCCATGGCAAAACGGAGGAAAGGAAAGGGGAAGAAATCCTCGGGCTCAAAAAAGAAAGAGAAGAAGAAATTGAAGTCAAGAACGAGGAACCTCGACGAGAAAAAACAGAGTATGGCCATGGATGATGTCTCGGTTGAAAGCTGGCTGGATGGGGAGGCAATTAAGGTGATTCTGGTGAGAATGGTGACGGAGGAGGATAAGGCTCTGCATAGTGAAGAATTTAATCGATGGCTACAGGTAATTCGAACCCCTAATCATATGCATTTCAATGGAACAGTAGATTCTGATGTTTGTACTGGGTCTTTTAATTCGACTCCATTGTTGATGATTAATGAACATGATGGGTTAGGAAATGATTTTCATGTGAATCTGGAGGAAAACTTTGTGAAACCCCAACTTCGGAACCCAGTTTTTGAAACCCCTGTTTCTGCAATCCCTAATGAATCGGGTGGTATTAGCTGGAGTAGCATGTTTAAGAATACGATTGATGAGGGTTTAAATCTTGCTGGTAGTAATGGAGTTAATTGTAATTCATGCTGCAAAATGGATAATAGGAAAGAGGTGAAAATGAAACAAACTGAGGAAGATATTCTACCTAAAATTGAGTTTTGGAAGTCAGCAATTGTTTGTTATGTTCTTTGTGGTAAACCATCATTGTCTGTAATGAGTGGGTTTGTGCGAAGAATTTGGGGTAAATATGGAATAGATAGAATCTCTGCTATGAATAATGGGGTTTTTCTGGTTCGATTCAAGACAGTGGTGGGACGGGAAAAGGTGATGAACTCTGCACCTATCTTGTTTGATGGTAGACCAGTAATGATGAAGAGGTGGGAGCCAAGTTTGGATCTGGGAAATGAGAAGGTGTTTGAAGTACCCACTTAGGTTAGATTGCCTGGTTTAAACTTAAAATTCTGGGGTCAATCTTCCTTAATGAAAATAGTTGGGCTAATTGGGGAACCAGTTAAGACTGATAGAAGCACAACTACCAAGGAAATGCTTGACTATGCTAGGATAATGGTCAAGGTTAAAATAAATGGTGAGCTACCTGATGAGATTGAGTTTCAAGATAAATGTGGTGTTGATGTTAAGCAGAAAGTGATATATGAAAGGAAGCCTATTATTTGTAGTGTCTGTAGAGGTATGGGACATGGAGATAGGGATTTTTTAAATCACAGAGTTAAGTCTCAGAAGCCTCCTGCTAAGAATCAGCAACAAAAGCAGTAGAAGAAGCCTGTGGTAAGGAAGGTTTGGATGCCTAAGGCTTAGAAAAATCAGCAGGTAGAACAACCTCAAGGCATCAGAGTGGATAAGAATAAGTTTGTTGTTGATGTTGATCCAGATATTGTTTCTGGAATAGCTGATGGGGATAAATGTTCTATGGGATCAGTTTGCAGAATAGCAGATGGGAGGGTTCTGTTTGGTGACTGGGAGACAGGGGAGTGCTCATACACTCTCCATGGATAATTGGGGTTTTTGGAATGTCAGGGGCCTTAACAAACTAAATAAAGTTTGTGATGTTCTTTGGTTTTTGAAGAACCAAGGAATTGGTTTGTTTGGGCTTCTGGAGACAAAAGTGAAGGCTAGTAATTTTGGTAAGGTCTTCACTGGTTTTGGTGATAAGTGGTCTGTGACTGCAAATTATAGTAAGCATCCTGGAAGGAGAATTTGGATTGTTTGGTTACCTGATATCTTTCAAGTTGAGATTGATAGAGTTGAAACTCAGTTAATCCATGTGAAAGTTGTTCACAAGGCTTCTAAGTTTGTTTTCTGGTATACAGTTGTTTATGGGCTGAATACTGCAGATGAAAGAGAGGTGTTGTGGCATCAGATTGGGGAGATAAAAAAGGACATTATGGGTCCATGGATTTTAGGGGGTGATTTCAATAATGTTCTGAATACTGAGGACATAATTGGTTCCCCAGTTACTTTTGCTGAGATTGACAAGTTCTGAAAATGTGTTAGGCAAAATGGTCTAATGGATTATAAAGTTGGGGGTCTGTTCTTTACTTAGAATAACAAGCATCAAGGGAGTGACATAGTGTGTACAAAGATTGATAGGATCTTGGTTAATGATCTATTGACTGAAAACTGCAGAGAGTTTAGAGCTGATTTCTTGCCTGAGGGTTTAATGGACCATTGTCCTTGTATTATGAGGATGTTTGGGTGTAATGGGAATGTTAAGAAACCTTTCAGGTTTTTTAATATGTGGATTGATGCTCCAGGATACCAGGAAGCTGTTCAACAGGCTTGGAATAGTGATGTGAGAGGAACTGATATGTTCATTGTGGTAAGAAAGCTGCAAAAGGTAAAAGAAGCTCTCAAGGTGTTAAATTTGACAAATTTCTCCTCAGTGGAGAGTGCAGATGCTATAGCTGATGCTGACTTAGCAAAGGTGTTGTGTCAATTAAACAAGGATCCTCAGAATTTGGAGTAGATTCAAATGGAAAGTGATGCCAGGGAAAGATTCTTAGCTGCTCACTCTGCAAAACTGAAGTTTTTGAAGCAAAAAGCCAAATTACATTGGATGAAAGATGGTGATGTTAACTCCTCTTACTTTTATGCTTGTATTAGGAAAAGAAGAGTGCATAATAATGTGTATAGCATTCAGCTTGAGAATGGTGATATCATTCAGGACCTTGATAAAATTGCTGAAGCTTTTATTAGTTTCTATAAAGAGTTGTTAGGTACTGGTGGGACCCCTTCTAGACAAGTCCATCAAGCTGTTATAGATGTTGGTCCTATTGTGAATGATGAGCAACATCTGAGTATCTGCAGAGTGTTTATTGAGGATGATGTGAGAAATGTTGTTTGGAAAATTGAGGATGACAAGGCTCCTGGCCCTGATGGTTTTTCTAGAAAATTCTTCAAGAATGCTTGGGGAGTGGTGAAGAATAAGGTATGTAAGGCAGTTTTAGGGTTCTTTGAGCATGGTCAGCTGCTGAAGCGGGTGAATGCAACTACTTTGACTCTGGTTCCTAAATTGGACAATGCTACTAAAGTCACTTAGTTTAGACCAATTGCATGTTGTAATGTGCTGTACAAGATCATTTCTAAGACGCTATGTGAAAGACTCAAAGAGGTGCTGCCTGGCTTAATTAGTGAGAATCAAAGTGCATTTATTGCTGGGAGATCTATTCTGGACAACATTTTAGTGTGTCAGGAAATGTTAAAAGAGTACAATAACAAGAGAAAGTCTCCTAGATGTACTATAAAGGTGGATTTGAGGAAAGTATAAGATTCTGTGCACTGGTCCTTTATCCATGATATGCTGCAGGCTTTAAACTTCCCCAGCAAGTTCATATCTTGGGTTATGGAATGTGTTACTTCCCCTTCTTTCTCTATTATGATAAATGGTGGTCTTAATGGTTTTTTCAAGGGTAAGAAAGGAATCAGGCAAGGTGATCCTATGTCACCATTGGTGTTTGTCATTGTGATGGAGTACCTTTCAAGACTGCTTAAAATAGTGGGAGCAAAGAGAGGCTTTAGATTTCACCAAAGATGCAAATCCTTAAGATTAAATCACCTAATTTTTGCTGATGATTTGATGTTATTTTCTTATGTTGATAAGAATTCTGTCTCCCTCTTAGTAAGAGCTTTGAAAGCTTTTGAGGGTTATTCTGGTTAACAGGCTAATGCTGACAAATCTGCTATCTACTTTGGGAGTGTGCAATCTAAAATGCAGCAGGAAATTGTGTCTGAGTCTGGGTTTGTTATAGGAGAAACTTCTTTTAGATATCTTGGCATCCCCCTGAATTCTAAATACTTGAGAGTATCTGACTTTGATGCTATAGTTGATAAGATGCTGACTAGAATTACCTGCTGGTCTAGCATAAATCTGTCTTATATTGCAAGAGTTGTGCTGGTGAACTCTATTCTGATTAGTTTGCATACTTATTGGGCTCAGTGTGTGCTTTTACCTAAGTCAGTTGTCTTGAGGATTACTCAGTTGTGCAGAGCTTTTCTTTGGTGTGGAGATGTTGTTTTGTCTAAGGCTCCCCCAATTTCCTGGGATTGGGTCTGCAAAAGCAAAGCTGAGGGTGGCCTGGGTATTAGAGATTGTGGTATGTGGAACAGGGCAGCATTGGGGAAGTATGTGTGGAAAATAGCTAAAAAAGAGGACTCTCTGTGGGTAAAATGGGTTCATGCTTTGTACATCAACATTAAAGACCAAGAATGGTGGAATTATAGTCCTAAAAGGTCTGCAGGATGGGCTTGGAGGAGATTATATGCAGTTAAGGACCAGCTAAAAGAAGGTTTTGAGAAAAATAGCTGGATGAATGGCACTTATAGAATATCTGAGTGCTACAAATGGCTGCAGGGAGCTAAAACAAAGGTGGATTGGTGTAAATGGGTTTAAAATAAGTTCAATATCTCCAAAAATTCTTTCATTTTATGGCTTGCTATGCATGATAGACTCAGAACAAGAGATAAACTCTTTAAATATGATGCTTGTGCTGAGGATAGTTGTTTGCTATGTGGTGCTAATATTGAGGACAGACAGCATCTGTTCTTTAATGGTAGATACAGTCAAGAGTGTTTGATGAGAATTGCCCATTGGCTCCGTATTCCAAATCAGAATTTCTTCATTGATGAGGTTTGGAAGAACTGGCTCAGAGCAGTGAAAGATAAGGTGCAGCAGAAGGAGGTTCTGGCAGTTCTGGCTTGTGTTGTTTATCACATTTGGTTTGCTAGGAATACAACTTTTTGGCAGAAAGTTGTTATTCACCCTTCCAAGCTTTATAAAGCTATTGGTAGGGTGAGCATGGACAAAGTCAAGCAGCATATAAACAAGAATTGGAGTAGATTGCAGTGTAAATGGATACAGGAACTGTACAGCAGCATCCCAAATTAGTTCATTTTGGTTTGATGCTTTGTTGTTTTTTGTTTTTTGCTTGTTTTTTTTGTTAGTCCTTTTCAGTTGTGGTCTGTGTCCTTCCTAGAAGGCAGCAGACTGCTTCTGGATAGGTTTGCTTTTTTCTTCTTCAGGTGAACCCTTCCTAGAAGGTGGCAACTGAGGATTTTAAAGCTTGAGGTGGGGGTGGCCTTTGTTTTAGGTCTTGTGTAGTTTTGGAGTTGCCTGTTGTCAAGCTTGTATTCTTTGTACATTTGTACAGTTATTATAATTCCTAATGTCATGTTAGGGCGTTTTGATCTTCCTAGTATCATGTTTAGGGTAACTTTAAAATCAAGTATGATCAAAAGTATGATGTCTTTTATGTTCTTTCCTAATAGTCATGTTAGTATCATGTAAGGGTTAAAGCTTTGATCTTTATTGTTTAGTGACATGCTAGGGTTTGTTATTAATCTTGTTAGTATCACGCCTAGGATCTTGCTATTATTATGCTTTAACATGATTATTATGATTGTTATGATTATAATTATTATTGTAATGATTATTATAATGTTGCTTGATTATATTTATTGTTATTGCTTAATCACACCTTTTTTTGCATGCTTAAAGGGAATTGGTACTTGTAATCACGCTTAATAAGATAATTAATAATCTTGTTAGGGTTAATTTGATTATAACTCAAGTGATCTTCAATAATAGTTTTATTTGTGCATTAATATTCAACCAACATAGATAAACAGGTTTAGGGTAAACCTATTGATTGCATGTTAGTTAGAAAGCGCACATGAGAATAAAGTAGAGGCCTATTATTAGGGTAGGTTCAATCTCTTTTAGGTTCGATTTGTACCTTTTCATCCCCTAACTACCAGTCATGGTTCAAGACCTATTGGAGTTGATGATCTCCTGGATGGTTAAGGGGTGTAACGTTCACCCTATGAACGGTTTACAAGTTCCTAAAACTTGTTGGCGACTCTTTTGCTCTATCTTCTTTCCCTTTGAACGCCACCGTACTTTAGTGTATGATCACAGTGGGGTTCAAGCTAGGGGTAATGCTTGAAATATTCCCTACACAAAGCTTTTTGAATCAAATTAAAGTTAACCACATTTAAACAATGCCTTTTGGATCGAATGACAGTCAAATGCATTCAACGAAGCTAATTGAATCAAATAAAAGTCACACACAATCAAACAAAGCTTTTTGAATCAAATGAATGTCAAACACATTCAAACAAAGCTTTTTGAATAAAATGAAAGTCAAACACTTTCAAACAAAGATTTTTAAATCGAATGACAGTCAAATGCATTCAATGAAGCTTATTCAATCAAATCAAAGTCAAACATATTAAAACAATTTAAAGTCAAACACATTTAAACAATGCTTTTTGAATCAAATGAAAGTAAAACTCATTCAAACAAATCTTTTTGAATCGAATGAAAGTAAAACACATTCAACGAAGCTAAGTCATGCAAATAAAAGTCAAACACAAATTTAATCAAAGCTTTTTTAATCGAATGAAAGTGAAATGCATTCAACAAAGCTTATTGAATCAAATGAAGTCAAACACAATTAAAAAAAAGTTTTTTGAATTAAATGAAAGTTAAACACATTCGAACAACGCTTTATTAATCGAACAAAAGTTAAATGCATTCAACGAATCTCATTGAATCAAATGATAGTCAAAAACATTAAAGCAAAGCTTTTGAATCAAATGATAGTCAAACGCATTCAAACAAAGTTTTTTGAATTATCAAATGAACGTCAAACACATTCAAACAAAGCTTTTTGAATCAAATAAAAGTCAAGCACATTTGAACAAATCTTTTTGAATCAAATGAAAGTTAATCACATTCAAACAAAGCTTTTCGAATCAAATGAAAATTAAAAACATTCAAACAAAGCTTCTTAATTCGAACGAAAGTCAAATGCATTCAACAAAGCTAATTGAATCAAATGAAAGTAAAACACATTAAAACCAATCTTTTTAAATAACAAGAAAGTCAAACACACTAAAACAAAGCTTTTTGAATCAAATAAAAGTCAAGCACATTCACAAAAATCTTTTTGTGTCAAATGAAAGTTAAACCATTTAAACAAAGCTTTTTAAATCGAATGAAGGTTAAATGCATTTAAAGAAGCTAATTAAATCAAATGAAAGTCAAACACGTTTAAACAAAGGTTTTTCATTCAAATGAAAGTCAAACACATTCAAACAAAGCTTTTTGAATGGAAGGAAAGTCTATTTTATTAAACGAAGCTACTAAATCAAATAAAAGTGAAACAAATTTAAACAAAGATTTTCAATCAACTAAAAGTCAAACACATTCAAACAACGCTTTTTGAATCGAATGAAAGTCAAATGCATTTTTTTTTTTTTGAAGAAGAAAGTCAAATGCATTTAACGAAGCTAATTGAATAAAATAAAAGTCACACACAATCAAACAAAGCTTTTTGAATTAAATGAAAGTCAAACACTTTCAAACAAAGCTTTTTAAATCGAATGATAGTCAAATGCATTCAATGAATGAAGCTAATGTAATCAAATCATAGTCAAACATATTAAAACAATTAAAAGTCAAACACATTTAAACAATGCTTTTTGAATCAAATGAAAGTAAAACTCATTCAAACAAAGCTTTTTGAATCGAATGAAAGCCAAACACATTCAACGAAGCTAATTCATGCAAATAAAAGTCAAACACATTAAAACAAATCTTTTTGAATCAAATGAAATTCAAACACATTGAAACGAAGCTTTTTTAATCGAATGAAAATCAAATGCATTCAACGAAGCTTATTGAATCAAATGAAGTCAAACACAATAAAAAAAAAAGCTTTTTGAATTAAATGAAAGTTAAACACATTCAAACAAAGCGTTTTTAATCGAACGAAAGTTAAATGCATTCAACGAATCTCATTGAAACAAATGATAGTTAAACACGTTCAAGCAAAGCTTTTTGAATCAAATGAAAGTCAAACGCATTCAAACAAAGTTTTTTGAATCAAATGAACGTCAAACACATTCAAACAAATCTTTTGAACCTAAGGAAAGTCTAAGACATTTAAACAAAGCTTTTTGAATCAAATGAAAGTCAAATAAATTCAAAGAAGCTAATTGAATCAAATGACAGTCAAACACATTTAAACAACTATTTTTCAATGAAATGAAAGTCAAACACATTTAAACAAAGATTTTTAATCAAATGAAAGACAAACACATTCAAACAAAGCTTTTAAAATCAAATGAAAGTCAAACACATTCAAACAAAGCTTTTTGAATTGAATAAAAGTCTATCCATTCAACAAAGCTAATTTAATCAAATAACAGTGAAACTAATTAAAACAAAGCTTTTTAAATTAAATGAAAGTCAAACACATTCAAACAAAGGTTTTTGAATTGAACGAATGTCAAATGCATTGAATGAAGCTAATTGAATCAAATGAAATTCAACCACATTCAAACAAATATTTTTTAATCAAATGAAAGTTAAACACATTCAAACAAAGCTTTATGAATGAAATGAAAGTCAAACACATTAAAATAAAGCTTTTTGAATCAAATGAATGTCAAACACATTCAAACAAAGCTTTTTGAATTGAATGAAATTCAAATGCATTCAACGAAGCTAATTCAATCAAATAAAAGTGAAACACATAAAACGAAGCCTTTTGAATCAAATTAAAGTCAAACACATTCAAATAAGGCTTTTTTAATCAATGAAAGTCAAATGTACTCAACGAAGCTAAGTGAATCAAATGAACTTAAACACAATCAAACAAAACTTTTTAATCTAAAGAAAGTCAAACACATTCAAACAAAGCTTTTTTAATTGAACCAATGTCAAATGCATTCAATGAAGCTAATTGAATCAAATGAAATTCAAACAAATTCAAACAAATATTTTTTAATCAAATGAAATTTAAACACATTCAAACAAAGGTTTTTGAATCAAATGAAAGTTAAACACATTTAAAAAAAGCTTTTTGAAACAAATGAATGTCAAAGACATTCAAACAATGATTTTTGAATCGAATGAAATTCAAATGCATTCATCGAAGCTAATTCAATCAAATAAAAGTCAAACACATAAAACAAAGCCTTTTGAATCAAATGATATTCAAAAACATTAAAAAAAAAAAAGCTTTTTTAATCGAATGAAAGTCAAATGTATTCAACAAAGCTAGGTGAATCAAATGAACTCAAACACAATCAAACAAAGCTTTTGAATCAAATGAAAGTTAAACACATTCAATCAAAGCTTTTTGAATCAAATGAAAGTTAAAAACATTCAAACAAAGATTTTTAATTCGATCAAAATTCAAATGCATTCAACAAATCTAATTGAATCAAATGAAAGTAAAACACATTAGAACCAATCTTTTTTAATAACATGAAAGTCAAACACACTAAAACAAAGCTTTTTGAATCAAATAAAAGTCAAACACATTCACACAATTTTATTTGAATTAAATGAAAGTCAAACCATTTAAACAAAGCTTTTTCAATCAAATGAAGGTCAAATGCATTTAAAGAAGATAATTAAATCAAGTGAAAGTTAAACACATTTAAACAAATGTTTTTCATTGAAATGAAAGTCAAACACATTCAAACAAAGCTTTTTGAATGGAATGAATGTCTATTTAATTCAACGAAGTTAACTAAATTAAATGAAAGTCAAACACATTTAAACAAAGCTTTTTCAATCAACTAAAAGTCAAACACATTCAAACAAAGGTTTTTTAATCAAATGAAAGTTAAACACATATAAACAAAGCTTTTTGAATCAAATGAATGTCAAAACATTCAAACAAAGCTTGTTGAATTGAATGAATCTTAAATGCATTCAACAAAGCTAATTCAATCAAATAAATGTTAAAAAAATAAAACAAAGCTTTTAAAATCAAATTAAAGTTAAACACATTAAATAAAAGCTTTTTGAATCGAATGAAAGTCAAATGCATTCAACGAAGCTGATTGAATCAAATGAAAGTCACACACAATCAAACAATGTTGTTTGAATTAAATGAAAGTCAAACAAATTCAAACAAATAATTTGAATCTAAGGAAAGTCAAATACATTCAAACAAAGCTTTGTGAATCAACTAAAAGTTAAACACTTTCAACCAAAGCTTTTTGAATCTAAGGAAAGTCAAACAAATTCAAACGAAGGTTTTTTAATTGAACTAATGTCAAATGCATTCAATGATGCTAATTGAATCAAGTTATATTCAAACGCATTCAAACAAATCTTTTTTAATCAAATGAAAGTTAAACACATTCAAATAAAGTTTTTTGAATCAAATAAAAGTCAAACACATTCAAATAAAGCTTTTTGAATCAAATGAAATTCAAATGCATTCAACGAAACTAATTCAATCAAATAAAAGTTAAACACATTAAACAAAGTTTTTTGATTCAAATGAAAGTCAAACCTATTCAAACTAAGCTTTTTAAATTGAATAAAAGTCAAATGTATGCAACGAAGCTGATTAAATGAAACGAAGTCAAACACAAGCAAAAAAAGGTTTTGGAATCAAATGAAAGTCAAACATATTCAAACAATGCTTTTTGAATCGAATGAAAGCTAAATGCATTCAACGATGCTAATTTAATCAAATAAAAGTGAAACACATTAAAACAAAGCTTTTTAAATCAAATGAAATTCATTTACATTCGAACAAAGCTTTTAGAATCAATGAAAGTCAAATGCATTCGAAGAAGCTAATAGAATCAGATGAAAGTCACACACAATCAAACAAAGCTTTTTGAATCAAATGAAAGTAAAACACATTCAAACAAATCTTTTGAATCTAAGAAAATTCAAACACTTTCAAACAAAGATTTTTGAGTTGAACGAATGTCAAATGCATTTAATGAAGCAAATTGAGTTAAATGAAATTCAAACATATTCAAACAAATCTATTTTAAAAAAAGGAAAATTAAACACATTCAAATAAAGCTTTTTGAATCAAATGAAATTCTAACACATCAAAATAAAGCTTTTTCAATCAAATGAAAGTCAAACACAGTTAAACAAAGCTTTTTTAAACGAATGAAATTCAAATGCATTTAACGAATCTAATTCAATCCAATAAATGTCAAACACATAAAACAAAGCCTTTTGAATCAAATGAAATTCAAAAACATTCAAATAAAGCTTTTTAGAATGAATGGAAGTCAAATGTATTAGACGAAGCTAATTGAATCAAATGAACTCAAACACAATCAAACAAAGCTTTTTGAATCAAATGAGGTTAAACACATTCAAACACAACTTTTTTAATCAAATGAAAGTTAAAATCATTTAAACAAAACATTTTGAATCGAACAAAAGTCAAATGCATTCAACGAAGCTATTTGAATCAAATGAAATTGAAAGTGTAGAGAGAGAAAGTCTCAAGAATTAGAGAGAGAAAGTTGAAAATCCGATTGAAACCCACAAATTTGATCTTCGATTTTCAGCCCGATTTCAATGGCAAAAAGGAAGAAGGGTAAGGGAAGCAAGAGTTCAAGCTCAAAATCGAAGAAAAAGCAAAAAGCAAAGCAGAATTCTGGACCCAAAACAAGGAATTATACGAAGAGGAAACAGCAGAGCATTGCCACTGAGGACGTTTTGGTTAAAAGCTGGCTTGATGAAGTAATGGAGAACACCACGCAGGTGAAGGAGATGACGGAGGAGGAGCGTGGTGAGCATCAGCAGGAGTTTAACAATTAACTCCAGGTAATTCATTCCTCAGCTTCCGCCATTAATCATAAGCTTCGAACTGATGAATGCTTTGATAGTGTATTTAATAAGGACAATCCTACTCCTATTTTGATGCTTAAACACTCTAGTTGTACAATGAATGCGTTTTCCTCAATTTCTGAGAACCCCGAGTTGTGTTCCCCTGTTTTTCGTTCTCCAAATTCTGTTGATATTGCTCGATTGAATTGGAGGGAAAGCTTGTTTGGTGTGACTAGGGATGAGGGGGTAGACCTATCTAGTGGAGGTAAGAACTTGGATAGGGGTTCCTGTGATAAGGGTAATGGTGACAAGGTCCAAATTACCTTCGAGGATGTTCAACCTGAGATTGAAATCTGGAACTCGGTGATTGTTTGCCATATTATTGGTACTAAACCACCTTTATATGTTGTGAATGGTTTTGCTAGAAGGATGTGGGGAAGATATGGGATTGATAAGGTCTCTTTAATGGCAAATGGGGTGATCCTAGTTCGATTTCGGACTATTGAGGCGAGGGATAGAGTATTGGGGGCTGGACCTGTTTAGTTTGATAATAAACCAGTGATATTGAAACAATAGATGGCTGGAATGGACCTTGATGCTGAGCCTGTGGATTTGGTGCCTATTTGGGTTAGATTGCCTAGATTGAAATTGAAATATTGGGGGCAAAAGACACTAATGAAATTGGCTTCTATGATAGGGAATCCTATCAAGACTGATAAGGCAACAGCCACCAAGGAAAGATTGGAGTATGCTAGAATAATGATAGAGGTGAAGTTTAATGTTAATCTACCAGATAGCATTGAGTTTCTTGATGAATATGGAAATACAATAAAACAAGCTCTGTAGTATGAGTGGAGGCCTATGATCTGTAAGGTGTGTGGTGGGATTGGGCATATTGATGTTTAATGTCCTAATCATAAGGTGAATGAGATAAATAAGATAAAAATACAGCCTGAGAAAGTCCAGAACAAGGATAGACAGAAGAAAATCTTGAAACCAGTTCAGAAGCCTGTTTCTCATAATTTCAATAGTTGGACTGATAATTTGAATGGTTCTCAGCAGGAAGATGATGGTAATCAGCAACTTCAAAGTTTGAAACCTGGTGTTGTTTTGATCAGTAGTAGTGGAAATAGATTCAGTGTATTGGAGGAGGGGGAATGCTCCCATTCTCTACATGGATAAACTTGGTTTCTGGAATGTTAGAGGTCTTAATAAGGCAAGTAAGCTCTGTGATGTCTTATGGTTCATTAGCCATCATGGTGTTGGTCTTTTTGGACTTCTTGAAACTAAGGTGAAGGCTGAGAAGTTTGGTGTAGTGTTTAATAGATTGGAAATTGGTTAGTGTGTGCTAATTACTCTCATCATAAGGGTGGTAGAATTTGGATTATTTGGCTGCATCAGGTGTTTGATGTGTCTATTGTTAGATGTGAAGAACAGTTAATCCATTTACATGTTCTTCATAAGGGAAAAAATAATAGTTTTTCTGCACAATGGTCTATGGGTTGAATGAGGTTGCTGCTAGGCATAAGCTTTGGGAGCAAATAACTGAGATTGGTTCTTGTATGAACAGGCCTTGGGTTCTTTGTGGGGATTTTAACAACATCTTGAATCTTAATGATAGAATTGGCAGTCCTATTTCTTTGACTAAAGTGGAACCCTTTAGAGCTTGCCTAAGACAGAACAACCTCTCTGATTGGGCTGCTGGGGAATGTTTTACACTTGGTGTAATAAGCAGGCTGGTTGTGATAGAGTATGTACTAAAATTGACATAATCATTGTGAATTGTGTGTGGATGGATAGATTTCCAAACATGCAAGCTACTTTTTTCCCTGAAGGATTAACGGATCATTGCCCTTGTGTTATTAACATGTTTGATTCTGGAACTCAAGTTAAGAAACCTTTTAGGTTTGTTAATATTTGGGTGGAATCTCTTGAGTTTCTTGTAGCTGTTAAAGAGGCCTGGGAGATTAATGTTGATGCTACATTAATGTTCCAGTGTGTTAGGAAGTTGAAAGAGATGAAAAAAGTGTTGAAAAGTTTAAAAATGGTGAATTTCTCCTGTATTGAAACTGAGGATGATGTAGCTGAGAAGACTTTGATGGAAATCCAAGTGAAACTCCAAGCTGAGCCTGATAATGAGAGTCTGATTGAATTGGAAAAGGAAGCTAGAGTGAGATATGCTAAAACTCACCTGGATAGATACAATTTTTAGAAGGAAAAAGCTAAGGTTCATTGTCTTAAAGATGGTGATATGAATTCTGCTTTCTTCCATGCTGTTATTAGGAAGAGAAGACTTCATAATAACTTCTATTCCATTGTTAACAATGTGGGGGAGGTGACTGCTGATACTAAGGAAGTGTGTGAGGCTTTCTTGGAGTATTACCAAGGGCTCCTTGGAACTGAAGCTTTAATGCAGGGCAACATTCATTCTGCAGTCATAGCTGAAGGTAGCAGGTTATCTGATGAGCAAGGTTTGGCTATTTGTAGAGCCTTTTCTGAGAATGATGTTAAGTCTGCTTTATGGAGTATTGATGATGATAAGGCTCCTGGTCCTGATGGGTTTTCTAGCAAGTTTTTCAAAGCTGCTTGGCTATTATAGGTAATGATGTTACCAAGGCTGTTCTGGATTTTTTCAATTCTGGTAAGTTGCTTAAACAGGTCAATTCCACTACTTGGACTTTGATCTCAAAGATTGAACATGCAAATAAGGTTACTCAATTCGGGCCTATAGCTTGTTGTAATGTGGTGTATAAAATCATTTCTAAAATGATCTTTTCTAGATTGAAGGAGGTGTTGCCTGATTTAATTGATGATTGTCAAGGGGCCTTTGTTTCTGGAAGATCTATTCTGGATAATATCCTTATTTGTCAAGACATGTTGAAGGCTTATAAAAATAAAAGGAAGCCCCCTAGGTGTACCATTAAAGTGGATCTCAGGAAAGATTATGATTCTGTGAGCTTGGAGTTTATTCAGGGAATGATGTGTTCTTTGAAGTTTCCCACTCAATTCATCTCTTGGGTTATGCAATGTGTTACTACTCCTACCTTTTATTTACTACTTAATGGTGGATATTATAGTTTTTGTAAAGGGAAAAAGGGAATAAGGCAAGGTGATCCTATGTCTCCCCTCTTATTTGTTATTGTAATGGAGTATCTGTCCAGATTGCTCAAGAAAGTTGGGAAGAAGAAGAGATTTAGATATCATCACAGGTGTAAGGAGCTTGGTTTAAATTACTTGATTTTTGAACATGATTTGATGTTGTTTTCTTACGAGAATAATGATTCTGTCAAGCTCCTGATCAAGGCTCTTAAAACCTTTGAAGCTAGATCTGGTTTGTAGGCTAATCTTGAGAAAACTGCAATTTACTTTGGTAATGTTCAGCATCCTGTCCAAGATAGCATTCTGTGCCATTCTGGATTTTTTTTTTTTTTTTTTTGTGGTAAATAAAGAATTTTATTACCAAAAGTAAAGAGTTACTACCCATAAAAGTAGCAACTACAAGAAATGAAAGTGCAGTACATGCCCACTGGGCCAAAGAAGCAACAAAACCAAAGCCCGATGGCAATACAAAGATAACAACTTCGGAATATCTAACTCCCAAAGGGAGAGGAAACCAAAGCTACATCCAAAAGTGGGTAAAAAAAACCCATACATCCAAAGATAACAAATAAGGTGAGTATAATAAAGCATCAGCTTAGCTTGAAAGCATACACCATCCGCCAGCATCATCATAAAAACAGCTTGATAACAACACCACAGTAAGCCTGCCAGGACAGAACAACAGCATGCATGCAGTACAAACCAGGACAAAAGATCGCAGCCATGAACCATCATCCAGCAACACAAACATAAGGAGGCTCAAGCAAGACAGAAAATAAGATGCCAAAACAAAGGTAGATCAACAGCTATCACAATGGAAGAGGGAAAAGAAGGAGTCCTGGGAGAAACAGCAAACAAGGTAGCAATAGGAATACCACCCACCATACAATCCAGGCCATCAACTAGCACCTCATGCTAGAAGACAGCACTAAAAATAAGGCCTCAACCTACTACCCACCAAGCAAGCTAGAATAACCAAGACTCACCCATAACAACCAACTTCCACCATGCCAAGACAACAACAGATAATACACCACCACCAGCATCACCATAAAAAAGCAGCTTGATAACAACCCCATAGTCAGCCTGCCAGGACAGAATAATAGCATACATGCAGTACAAACCAGAACAAAAGATCGTAGCTATGAGCCATCAGCCAGCAGCACAAACACAAGGAAGCTCAAGAACACATAATAGCATAAGATGCCTGGACAGAGATAGATCACCAACCACCACAACAGAAGAGGCAAAAGAAGGAGCCCGGGCAAAAGCAAGACCCAAGGTAGAAAGAGGGATACCACCCACCATACAATCCAAGCCATCAACTAGCACCTCTTGCTAGGAGACAGCACTAAAAACGGGGCCTCATCCCACTACATTCCAAGGCAAGCTAGAATGACCAAGACTCACCATGACAACCAACCTCCACCAAATAAAACAAAGAAAAACACCCTCAATCAGCATTACCATAAAATCAGCTTGGTAATAACCCCATAGTCAGCATGCCAGGACAGAAAAAAAGCATACATGCAATACAAACCAGGACAAAGGATCGTAGCCATGAACCATCAGTTAGCATCATAACCACAAGGAGGCTCAAGCAAAGCATAAAATCATAAGATGCCGAGGAAAGGATAGATCAAAAACTACCACAAAAGAAGAGGCATAAAAAGAAGTCCAGACAGAAGCAAGAAACAAGATAGCAATAGGAAGATCACCCACCATACAACACAAGCCATCAACTAGCACCTCATGCCAGGAGACAGCACTAACAAAAACGGGCCTCAACCCACTACACACCAAGAAAGCTACCAAGACCTAGACTTAACCATGACAACCAACCTCCAACAACTATCCACCATCAATAGACATAATCATAAAATGACAGCTAAATAACAACCCAGAAACCAGCCTGCTAGGACAGCAGCACGGCAAGCATACAATACAAAACAGGACAAAGGATCGCTACCATGAACCATCAACCAACAACACTAATCACTAGGAAGCCTAAGCTAAAAAAGTAATACACTATATCTAGACAGTAGATACAACCAAAGAAGCAAATCCCATTTTGCCATTCTGGATTTGTGAAGGGTGAAATGCCTTTTAGGTACTTGAGGATTCCTTTGAATGCCAAGTATTTTAAAATTATGGATTATGATAGTTTGATAGATAAGATGTTGGTCAGATTACACTGCTGGAGTAGTAGGAATCTTTCATATGCAACTAGGGTCACCCTTATTAATGCAGTGTTAATGAGTCTGCATACTTATTGGGCTCAATGTGTTTTACTTCCCAAATCAGTCATTGATAGGATTAACCAGCTTCACAGAGCTTTCTTATGAAGTGGTAATGTTGTTCTTTCTTATGGATTGGTATTGCAGACCTAAGAAGGCAGGTGGTCTTGGAATTAGAGACTGCAGGAAGTGGAACAAAGCTGCTCTGGGTGTTTATGTTTGGAAAATAGCCAAGAAAACTGACTCTCTCTGAGTGAAATGCGTACTGTTAGTTTAAATTAAAGGTGAAAATTGGTGGGATTATGTTCCAAAGAAAGGTGAAAATTTGAGGCATGGTTTTGCTTCTAAGGGATGGCTGAATATCAAGTACAAAATCAGGGATGGGTATAACTGGTTGCAAGGTGATTTGGATAAGGTTCAATGGTGTAAACGGGTTTGGAATTCCTTCAATATCCCAAAACACACCTTTATTGTATGACTTGCTGTTTTGGGAAGACTTAAAACTAGAGATAAGCTATTCCAATATGGGGTGAGTAATAGCAGTGACTGCTTGCTTTGTGGTGATGCTGTGGAAACTTGCAGTCATCTTTTCTTCTCCTACAATTTTACCAGGAAGGTACTAAAGGCTGTTTCTCATTGGATTGATTTTGATAAAAATCAGGTAGACATCCTTCACAACTGGAAATTATGGAAATCTGAGGGTAGGAACCATGTTCAGAAGAATTTGATCTTGGCTAGTTTGGCTGATGTTGTTTACAGTATTTGGCTTGCTAGGAATAATGCTCTCTGGCATAGTGTTGTGCTTAGACCAGAGTTCATTGCTAAGGTCATTAGAAGGGAGGTGGTGACTAGGTGTCAGCAGCTAATCAATCATACTTGGACAATTGCTGACTGTAAATGGCTTCATCAGCTTAGAAATAGTGTCTAGTTGTTTCTTGATAGTCTTTTTTCTGTATGTTGGACTGTATTGGCAGGTTTTGTTCATTGTGTATCTTGTGCAGGTCTTGGTTCCCCTGCGCCCTTCCTAGAAGGTACCAGGGGTCTTTGAACCTGGTTTCTGATTCTTGTGTGTCCTGGTACCCTTCATAGAAGGTGAACAGGATACCCTTGAGTCTGCTGGGGGTGGTGTGCCTTACTTGTAAGGCTTGTGTAGTTTAGTGTTTCCTGGTTTGACAGGTTGTAATTTCTTGTACATTTGTACAAGTTCTGTTTATAATACTTTTCTCACTTTCCAAAAAAAAAAGAATCAAATGAAACTCAAACACATTAAAACAAAGATTTTTGAATCAAATAAAAGTCAAGTAAATTCACACAATTATTTTTGAATCAAATGAAAGTCAAACCATTTAAACAAAGCTCTTTAAAACGAATGAAGGTCAAATGCATTTAAAGAAGCTAATTAAATCAAATGAAAGTCAAACACATTTAAACAAAGGTTTTTCATTCAAATGAAAGTCAAACACATTCAAACAAACTTTTTGAATGGAATGAAAGTCTATTTTATTCAACGAAGCTAACTAAATTAGGGGTGGGACTTCGGTCTGGCGGTTCGGTTTGACCTCGGTTTGAGTCGGTTTTGGTTTGGAGCGGTTCAGATTGAAACGGTTTAGTTTAACTGGCGGGTCGGTTTGGTTCGGTTTGGGTTAGTCACGGCTCGGTTTGGTTTCGGTTTATTTCTTTGCGGTTTAAATTCGGTTTGGGTCATAAGCGAGTCGGTTTATAAACGATTCGGATTATGTCGGTTCGGTTTGATACGGGTCGGTTTAGGGGGCGGGTTTACCCGGGTCAATGTCAGTTCGGTTTACAAATGGTTTGGATCAAGCTGTTTTGGTTTGAAATGGGTCGGTTTAGGGGCGGGTTTACCCGGGTCAATATCGGTTCGGTTTATAAACGGTGCGAATCATGTCGGTTCAGTTTGAAATGGGCCGGTTTAGTGGAGGGTTTACACAGTTCAATTGGTTCGATTTATGAACGGTTTGGATCATGTCGGTTCGGTTTATAAGCGGTTTGGGTCATGAATTCATGATTTTTTTAAAGATCGCGTCATGACCATGATTTAATGAGTTGATACTTATAATACGATAAATCGATAATTAAGAATGTACAAGTATTCAATTAGATTGATCAACAAGTGTTTTAAACTTTTAAGTTTTAATAATCAGATATGTAAATATGTTTATCGATTGTAGTACATACCAATAATTCAATGAGGCAATGATACTTATGATAGTATGATAATGATACCAACCGTACATTCGTACGATATGATATACATAATAATTAATCTATAATTACATATACATTAACAATATCGTATTGAATCACTTTCCATTTCCAAACATTGCATTTCTTATAAATTATAACTTACACGAGATTAAATGGATTCGTTATTTAGTTTGTTACTTTATTTAGATTACTAACTCAAACAACTTAATAAGTTAAATGGACGAAATCACGAAATCATGACCATGATTTGATGAGTTGATACTTATAATACGATAAATCGATAATTAAGAATGTACAAGTATTCAATTAGATTGATCAACAAGTGTTTTAAACTTTTAAGTTTTAATAATCAGATATGTAAATATGTTTATCGATTATAGTACATACCAATAATTCAATGAGGCAATGATACTTATGATAGTATGATAATGATACCAACCGTACATTCGTACGATATGATATACATAATAATTAATCTATAATAACATATACATTAACAATATCGTATTGAATCAATTTCCATTTTCAAACATTGCATTTCTTATAAATTATAACTTACACGAGATTAAATGGATTCGTTATTTAGTTTGTTACTTTATTTAGATTACTAACTCAAACAACTTAATAAGTTAAATGGACGAAATCACGAAATCACTAATTAAAGTGGTGATGAAATCATTATGCAATACTAATGTACGAATAGTCAAATATACAACGGTTAGATTGAATGCCCATGAAAAACAATGGTTAGATTTTCATTACTTTATTAGTTATTAGTATTATTACTTATTAAGTTATTATTAGTTTATTATATATACTGATATACAGTCACAGACTCACAGATATATATAATATACATATAGAGATGTCAGATATTGATGTGCATTAACTCATTAAGTCATTAACTATGTCGTATTGAATCAATTTCAATTTTGAAACATTTGCGTTTCTTACAATTTATAACTTATAAGTAATAAACTATTAATAATAATAATAGTAATAATAATAATAATAATAATAATAATAATATTATAATAATAGTAGTAGTAAACTAGTAATAATAATAATATTAACAAATAATTATACTAACAATAATAATAATAATAATAATCCCTCAAAATAATAATAATAATAAATAATTAAAAAAACGGTCAAAAAGACCTAGAAAAGCACAAAGAAAAATCTAGACCGTTAGATCTAGATGAATATTCTGGAATCTACAAAAAAAAATGAACGGTTAGATGTTGAGATTGAATATGGACGGTTAGATCAACTGAACAAGTAAAACCTAAACCTAGAAAAAAAAAACCCACTCTATCAGCCATTCAGCCGTTTTACACTTTTACTCACTCAGTCACTCTTCTATTCTCAATCTATCATAGTTTCTCTCTCTAACTTCTTAGTTTCTCACTCTTTCGTTCTGAAATTCTCAAGAATCTCAACTTCTCAACTTTTAAAAATCCTAATTAGGGTTTTTGTTTTCGTTTCATTTGTGTTTTGGATCTACAGTTCTGATTTCTCGCTTTACATTCTCGTTTTTTTGTTTTTTCAAATCTTCCTCTCCTTCAATTTGAAGGCTTCAAGCCGTCAAAAGTTCAAAACTCAAGGTAATTTTTTGTTAATTTTTGTTGTTTTCGTTTTGATTTTTTTTCGTTTTTGTTTCGGTTTGTTTATTTAGGGTTTTTGTTTTCGTTTCATTTTTGTTTTGGATCTAAGTTCTGATTTCTGACTTTTCCATTCTTGTTTTTTTTTTTCAAATCTTCCTCTCCTTCAAGCCGTCAAACCTCAAGGTAATTTTTTGTTAATTTTTGTTGTTTTCGTTTTGATTTTTTTCGTTTTCGTTTCGGTTTTTTACTTTTTTTATTTAGGGTTTTTGTTTTCGTTTCATTTTTTGTTTTGGATCTAAAGTTCTGATTTCTGACTTTTCTATTCTCGTTTTTTTTTTTTCAAATCTTCCTCTCCTTCAAGCCGTCAAACCTCAAGGTAATTTTTTGTTAATTTTTTCGATTTTTTTCATTTTCGTTTCGGTTTTTTTTTTATTTCAAGTTCTGATAATCTACATTCTTGATTTTTTCTTTTGGTCTCCAGTTGAGGCAGTTCTCCATCTTCAAATCTCCTTCAAGCCGTCAAAGGTAATTACTTTTTCCTTTTCGTTTTTATTTAATACAGTTTTTCTGTTTTTGTATTTGATTATTGTTGTTGTTCTTGCTTGAATATCGTCGAAATATGCCTAAAATCTGTTGTTGATTGTATTTTTGTTTTTTTACGGGAAAATGGTAGATTTGTGCTGTTTTGTTGTTTATTATGCTCGATTTAAAAGTAATGATGATGGGTTGTTCAGATTATGTGATTATTATTGTTGGAATACATGCATTGTTTATTTATTGGAATACTTGTGCAGTTGTGCTTCATGCTTTGGTCCATACTCCATAAAAAATGATGGTTGACCATACGGTCAATTGCATACTTGTAATAATTGACATATTTTGTACTCAAGAATGAATTTATCCATTGAAATTCAATTGTGGGTCCTTATGCCTTACTGAAAAAAATGACTTACCAGGGAAATCATGCATGCTTAAAATGAATGGTAGTCTTCTATTTTTATTTGTAATGTCATAATTTAACTTTTAATAGAAAATCTGTTTCAGTTGCATGAGGTTGATGACGAATGTGATGATTCAACTAGATGCCCTCTGGCTGATCTTGAGGCATATTTGAATGGACCTCGTTCGCGATTAATTCAAGGGGAACATTTTGACGTTCTCAAGTACTGGGAATCTCAAGCTTCTTCTCTTCCTATTTTAGCTAATATGGCAAGGGATGTTTTGGCCATTCCTATTACATCGGTGGCCTCTGAATCTTCTTTTAGTTTGGGTGGTCGTATTTTGAACAAATATAGGGGTAAACTTTTGCCAAAGAATGTTGAGGCATTGGTTACCACCCAAAATTGGTGTCGTGGTTATCAAGCGGATGTTGAGGAAGACGTCCTCCTTATTGGTAAAGAGATTGAAGCCGAAAGTGCTTCATCTGCATAACTGGTATTTGTGTCTCATTGTGGTTTATTTTATCTTGAAAAATCGTTGCCCTTGTCATTTATTTTCAGACTTGTTGGCAGCATTTTTCAAGACTTTTAAAATCTTTGCCCTTGTCATTTATGTCGAGACTTAAATAGTTAAATGTATTTTGGTACTTGCTGGCAGCATTTCTCAAGTTTTTGTTAAAACAATCATTGCTCAGTGGTGTAAATCTGAGAGCAATTTTAAAAAACAAAAGCTATAATTTTGAAGTTGCTTGAACTTGTTATGAGCTGCTGCCTGCTGGTAGTGCTTTTGCCTTTTGGTGGTTGTCTCTGAGTTGTTATTGCCTATATTATTTCCTGCATGAGCTGGTTCCTGCCTCCTGCCAGCTTGAGGTGCTGTGTTGCTGCCTTTTGTGTTATAAATTTATGATAAGTTTTGTTGCTGCTGTTTCTTATGCTTGTTGTTTTAATTTTTCTTGAATCATCGTTGCCCTTGTCATTTATGTTGAGACTTCAATGTATATGTACTTGCTGGCAGCATTTTTCAAGTTTTAAGTTAAAACATCCATTGCTCAGTGATGATACGATAAACGTAAATCTGAGAGCAATTTTGAAAAACAAAAATAAGTTCATGTTGAGTCCCTTCTGCTTATATTATTCCTTACTTCTGATAAGTTGCTGATCTGCTATTGCGTGTGCTGGTTCCTGCTTGTTGATGCTATTTCCTCTGCTCTTGGGTGCTGTGCTGCTGCTTCAAGATTCTGCTCCCAAATCACTCACATTCTCACTCCTCCCTTCATCTTATCATGTATCATTTTTTGCAACCCTAAACTTGATGATGTTTCAGTTGATAAATCTGAAATCTAATCTGGGTAGTAGTGATAGTAGTTTCATTATGTATTGGTATATGTATTGTGAATTTTACTTAATGAAAATGGTGACTTTTTTTAATTGCTTGTTGATATTACTCTAATTTTAATGCTATTTATCTGCTGGATTTGTGGTAATGTTATGAAATAATTGTGGCTACAGATTTGGGATGCCTCCGTATTTATTAAAATTCTTTTACTTAATATCTGGTTTAATTTAAGAAAAGCTAAAAAATGTGTTTTATAAACATTTTAGTCCTCCCCTTTACAAAATACTTGTATAAGAAAGTTTTATAAAGTGATAATGTGAATGATTGTACGTCTTATTGACTAGTACAGTAATATTCTAATGCTTATGCCACTTGTGTAACGCAATCTCATACATCTCCAATCTTATGTTACCTTTGAGGCTTTGAGTGTTATTGGATGATCATGAATATCTTTATGAAGGAACAATGAAGATAATTTGGGTGGACTAGCATTAAACTGGAATGAAAATGATACAAATGATATATCTTGTAATTAAAATAAATAAGTAATCTGAAACGATATTAATAATGTCGTTGGCCTAGATCTAGGTGATATAAACCTTTGTATAAACCTACGCCGTTTGATTAGATCTACATTTATTAACATTAATTGTATTTACTATTTAGCCATTTAGGTTGTAAATAATTCAATTTGAATTAAGCAGTTTGTAATCGGATCAGTTTAAACAGGTTGCGATTCGAAAACAGTTCGATTTTAACGGCTTAACAGGTTATAGCAGTTCAGTTTAGAAGGTTAGCGGATTATAACGGTTCGGTTTATATGTGCGGTTTAAACGGTTTCGGTTCATAAACGGGTCGGTTTAAACTGTTAGCGGGTTACAAATGGTTCGGTTTAAACGGGTTTTTTTTCGGTTTAAACGGTTTCGGTTTATAAACGGTTCGGGTCATTAACGGGTTTATAAACCATTCGGTGCGGTTTCGTTTCGGTTCGGATTTGCGCAGTTTGGTTTGTTATTGGTTTACGGTCCGTAACAGGTTGACATTCAGCGGTTCAATTCGGTTTCGGTTTGATATTGAACGGTTCAGTTCGGTTTTCGGTTTATATTTATCGGTTTATAAACGGATCGGTCCGTGATGGTTCGGTTCGGTAACGGGCGGTTTCACGATTCGGTTTGAAAAGTCCTACCCCTAAACTAAATTAAATGAAAGTCAAACACATTTAAACAAACCTTTTTCAATTAACTAAAAGTCAAACACATTCAAAGAATGGTTTTTGAATCAAATGAAAGTTAAACACATTTAAACAAAGCTTTTTGAAACAAATGAATGTCAAACACATTCAAACAAAGATTGTTGAATTGAATGAATCTCAAATGCATTTAACAAAGCTAATTCAATCAAATAAAAGTGAAAAAAATAAAATAAAGCTTTTTGAATAAAATTAAAGTTAAACACATTCAATCAAAACTTTTTGAATCAAATGAAAGTCAAATTCATTCAACGAAGCTAATTGAATCAAATGAAAGTCACACACAATCAAACAATGTTGTTTGAATCAAATGCATGTTAAACAAATTCAAATAAGTAATTTGAATCTAAGGAAAGTCAAATACATTCAAACAAAGCTTTGTGAATCAACTAAAAGTCAAACACTTTCAACCAAAGCTATTTTTAATCTAAGGAAAGTCAAACATATTCAAACGAAGCTTTTTTAATTGAACTAATGTCAAATGCATTCAATAATGCTAATTGAATCAAGTTATATTCAAACGCATTCAAACAAATCTTTTTTAATCAAATGAAAGTTAAACACATTCAAATAAAGTTTTTTGAATCAAATAAAAGTCCAACACATTCAAATAAAGCTTTTTGAATCAAATGAAAGTCAAACACATTTAAACAAAGGTTTTTAAATCAAATGAAATTCAAATGAATTCAAAGAAGCTAGTTCAATCAAATAAAAGTTAAACACATTAAACAAAGCTTATTAAATCAAATGAAAGTCAAACACATTCAAACTAAGCCTTTTAAATCGAATAAAAGTCAAATGTATTCATCGAAGCTAATTAAATGAAACAAAGTCAAACACAAGCAAA
Organism: Chenopodium quinoa; assembly: GCF_001683475.1. Classification (NCBI taxonomy): domain Eukaryota; kingdom Viridiplantae; phylum Streptophyta; class Magnoliopsida; order Caryophyllales; family Amaranthaceae; genus Chenopodium; species Chenopodium quinoa. The sequence goes on from NW_018743955.1 coordinate 1,804,490, forward strand.
CAAAGGTTTTTTATTAAATGAAAGTCAAACATATTCAAACAAAGCTTTTTGAATCGAATGAAAGAAAAATGCATTCAACGTAGCTAATTCAATCAAATAAAAGTGAAACACGTTAAAACAAATCTTTTTGAATCAAATGAAAGTCATTTACATTCGAACAAAGCTTTCAGAATCAATGAAAGTCAAATGCATTCGAAGAAGCTAATTGAATCAAATGAAAGTCACACACAATCAAACAAAGCTTTTTTAATCAAGTGAAAGTAAAACACATTCAAACAAATCTTTTGAATATAGGGAAAGTCAAACACTTTCAAACAAAGCTTTTTGAGTTGAACGAATGTCAAATGCATTCAATGAAGCAAATTGAGTCAAATAAAATTCAAACATATTCAAACAAATCTTTTTTAATCAAATGAAAATTTAACACATTCAAACAAAGCTTTTTGAATCAAATGAAACTCAAACACATTAAAATAAAGCTTTTTGAATCAAAAGAAAGTCAAACACATTTAAAAAAGCTTTTTTAAATGAATGAAATTCAAATGCATTTAACGAATCTAATTCAATCAAATAAATGTCAAACACATAAAATAAAGCCTTTTGAATCAAATGAAAGTCAAAAATATTCAAATAAAGCTTTTTAGAACGAATGGAAGTCAAATTGTAGGGAATATTTCAAGCTTTAATCCCTAGCTTGAACCCACTGTGATCATACACTAAAGTACGTTGGCGTCCAAAGGGAAAGAAGATAGATCAAAAGTGTCGCCAACAAGTTTTAGGAACTTGTAAACCGTTCACGAGGTGAATGTTACACCCCTTAACGATCCAAGAGATCGTCATCTCCATAAGGTCTTGAACCAAATAGGGTTCGTGGATGAAGGTACAAATCCAACCTAAAAGAGATTGAACCTGCCCTAATAATAGGCCTCTACTTTATTCGGATCGTATTCATGTGCGCTTTCTGACTAACATACAATCAATAGGTTTAACCCTAAACCTGTTTAATCTATGTTGGTGAAATATAATGCACAAATAAAACTACTATTGGCGATCACTTGAATTAGAATCAAATTAACCCTAAACAAGATTAATAATTATCTTATTAAGCGTGATTACAAGTACAAATTCCCTTTAAATATGCATAAAATGTGTGATCAAGCAATAACAATAAATAATCAAGCAACATAATAAATAATCATCAAAATAATAATTATAATAATGAATCATAAAAATAATCATAATAATGTTAAAGCATAATAATAGCAAGATCCTAGGCATGATACTAATAAGATTAATAACAAACCCTAGCATGTCACTAAACAATAAAAATCAAAGCTTTAACCCTAACATGATACTAACAATCATAAATATTAGGAAGAACATAGGAAGCATCATACTTTTTCATACTTAATATTAAAGTTACCCTAGCTAGACATGATACTACGAATATCATAATAACAACCTAAGCATGATTTCTATATAATAATATCATTATCAATTAAAGCACTTACTTGGATGCCTCGTACCTCTTTCTAATAACAAAATACACACGTTAGTAACTTCAAGGAAAATAATAAACAAACAATTAAATTAAATAATTGAAAGAGAGATTTGGGACCAAACCCTCAGAAATTTAAACCTTTCACGTGTAGGGCGAAGGCAACTTCAAATTATGCTAGGTGTATCTAAGTCTAATCAATGCGGAATTTTGTATTTGAGAGAAAGCTAGTTTAGAAAAGAGAGAGAGAGTAAGAGAGAATCTTAATGAGAGTTGGTGAATCCAAACGGAGTTTTTAGGAGACTATTTATAGAGAAAATCAGCCAAAAGATAAAACATCAAAAACAAAGTTCTGACGCAAAAAAACCAGATTATCGCCAAACGCTGACCTTAGCGCCAGGCGCCAAGCATAGCGTTAGGCGCTGACTAAGAAATTGACGTGTTTTCTTATAATCAGATAGAATTTTTTGTACAAGAGGATAAAATCGTATTTTCCTAAAAAACGTTCTTTGATTCTGATTAAAACTCTAAAAAGTCAACAAAAGTCAATTTATCAATGCTAATTGAATTAGGAATAAAAAGAACCTTCTAGAAGAATCTAAAAGACTAAAACCATTCCTAATTGCATTAGGAATGATAAATCCATATTAGGCCCTCCTCTAGACCATTGGGTGGCATATAAGGTTCAAACCGAGCCCAGTTCAATAATTTGGCCAAAACTTCCTCAATATTCATCGGAATTGGGCTTATAATATATCGTTGGAAAGCTCTTTTCAAGCTCCATCCAACTACACTACTATTGGACCCATATCATGGACCAACCAAACTAGATTGGCTATTTTCTTAAAATAGGTTTTCAAAAACAGAGGGAGGAGAAAAGAAATTAAAACTATCCGCAACACTAAAATTTCCACACTTTCACTTCATTTGATTATGATTTGACGTGAAAGTTACTCATTACTGGGTTTTGTTTAGGGGAGAGACAAATGGGTGTCTACAGAAACCCCCACTTTGATTGAGTTTGGAGAGACGTAAGTTTCGAAAACAAAAGTCAAAGTATCGATAGGGACTTTTTGCGATGAGCCAATGCGTAGGCGCTTTAAGCTAAGTGAGACAATCTTTCATCAGGTCGATAACTTTATGCAATCAAGTCGATTACCGAAAATCGTGTCAAATTGCTTAGAGGGGCTAACTGGCATACCAAGGGACCCAAGATATATTGCAAAAGGTTAGAACAACCGTACTGAGTGGTTGAATGTTCTGGCGCCGCTGAAATAACATCAGCGCCAATTAACTGGCTGTAGCACCAGACATTGGAGTTAGCGCCAGGCGCCAAGCCTATCTGTTGATGCCAAGGTCTGGCGCTTGGCGCCAGAGTTGGGTTTTCCTTAAATACCCTTCTTTTCCTCATTTTCGCTGCTGCTCGTCGCGTTTCTTGCTCGAGAATTCTCAGAACTTCATTTACTTCGTTCTTCACTAGTAGAAAAAAATGTTATTTGTAACGCCCTATTAGTAACTTTCGTATATTATGCTAGTTACAGAAGCATCAGTAGTAACCGACTAAGATAATGCCAGTTACAAATTCCATGACATTAGTAACCAACGTAGTAAATGTCAGTTGCTAATATGTGGTGTATCTTTATTTGAAGTTTTATTAGTAACTGCCTAAATAAATGTCAGTTACAACTGTTCAGTCACAAAAAATTTGACTAAAAAACTTGTAACTACCTTACAAACGCCGGTTACAAATACTTAGTCAAAGAAAGTTTAACCAAAGAGTTTGTAACTAGCTTATAAACGCCAGTTACAAATATTAAGTCAAAAAAAGTTGAACAAAACATTTGTAACTAGCTTAGAAATGCCAGTTACAAATAACAAGTCAAAGAAAAGTTGACCAAAACATTTGTAACTAGCTTACAAACGCTAGTTACAAATAATAAGTCAAAGTAAAAATTTTGTAACTAGCTTACAAACACTGGTTATAAATAATAAGTCCAACAAGAATTTTTTTTTTTAAACCAACAAATATTAAGTTTGTAGTTTTTTTTTTTTTTTTTTTTGAAGGAAAGTTTGTAGTTTTATACTTTCTCTTAATTTTATTTATTTTTCATTAAATTTTTTTTTTGAAAAGTAATTTTCAATTAAATTTTGATTAAAGAAAAAAAAAATTAAGGTAGCTATTACTCAGAATTCGCAATTCAAATTAAAAAACCCTAGCCTCTCTTTCCTCTCTTCTCTCTAAAACCCTAGCCTCCATTGTTGAATTTTGGAGGGGCTTCCATCGGTTTTTATCGGTGGAAAGCCCCTATTGTTTGTTTTTGTGTGCTTTTTCTATTGTTTTAGGTTTATAATAATAATTCTTCCTCTTCTAGGAGGAATATTTCTCCCTCGAAAGACAGGGTTTTTCTTCTTCTTTAGGAAGATTTGGCTCCTTCAAAAGACCGGGTTTTTCTTCTCTCTTTTGAGGGAGGATTTGCTTTTTTATTTTATGGATTTCTATAGAGTTGTTTCATGGGTAAAAATTTGTGCGAGATCGAAAAAGAGGTTAATATGTCGATTACAATCTAGCGAATCAGACGAAAATTTTCTGCAGGGCTACAATAGATCAATAGACCCCCTCGCCAATGAAGGCTGTAAATCACAGCGATATAAAAGAGGGTATGAAGAATGCACGATTTGCAACAACGATCGTAGCTTTGCTTATGGAATGTTTTTATTTGATTCAATTATTATGTATTCATTAGATCTAAATTTCTTTGTAAATGTCGTATGACTTTATTTATGAATCAATTTTATTTCAAAAAAAAAAAACTCAGAATTCGCAAAAATAAAAAAAAACTAACAAAGTTCTTTGCTCCCCCTTCACGTACTGCTCCTCCTTCCCCCTTCACTGCTCCTCCTTCTCCTTCTCCTTCACCTCTCTTCCTTCTCTTGCGCTGCATCGCACTCCATTAATTGTTGCTTTGGTTTGTTCGAATTTGAGATCAGCTTTAGGGGATTTTTATCAAAGTTTTGAGGTATGTGTTCCTTTTGAATTAGGGTTATTTTACTTTTGAATTAGTGTTTTTACATGTAAATTCGAATTGATTGTTGTTGTTTTCAATTACTTGATTAATTTTTAATGAAATTAGATTATTAAAAAACCAAGGAAATTAGGTTTTGATGAATAATTTCGAACAAAAAAATCAATAAACGCTGATTGTTTGTGAACTGCTTTGTGTAATTGGGGTACATGCATGTCTAATTGGGGTACACTAGCCAATTATGTCTGGCTGCTGTTTAATAGATAAAGGTTTAATAGATAAAGCTTCTAATTGGTGTACACTAGCCGAGTATGTCAGGCTTCTGTTTTACTCTTTGAAGCGTGTGTAAATTTGTGTGTGCAAGTTAATTGAGATTACCGTTACATTGAGAATGCTGCTGTTTTTATTATTGTTATTGCATCTATGTTGAACGCTGTTGTGGTTGTTGTTGTGTTGAACGCTATTATTGGCAAGAAAGAAAGGACTAGGATGGGAAATTTGATTCTTATTTGAAGTCATATATGCATGTGGTAGTACACTTAAATTAAGTTATAAGCGATTTTAGTTATAGAACTCTTAAGAAGTTTATATGGATTCCATGAAAATTATGCATTATGCTTCGTTTAGATTATGATCTTAGGCTTTTTGGTTGGTTTTTTTGATTTAATTGTTTGTATGAATCCTACAATCAGGTTGAGCCGTTAAGTTATGTGAGAATCCTCAGTTTTATCAATGAGCTGAAGAGTAGTAGGGGTAAGTATGATTTTACAATGGTTAAAATCACAATGGTGTAGCAAAATTGATGTATCAAGTTTACTTGTTGAAGTTCTAGAGGGGTTGAGTTTTAGTTCATTCATATCAAACAAAAAAGCTAGTATCATAGTCTAAATCGTTTAATAATGGTCTATTAAAAATTGTCTTTTGAAAGAACATTTTTATACTAGCATGGTATTTAGTTGCTGCCAAGCTTTAAAATTGGCTGCTGCCAGTGGCCTAGTATCAACTATTCTACTACAACAAGTAACAGCAACTTCACCCCATTTCTATGTCGGTTATAAGTAATAGAGAAAGAGGCCAGCCTAATATGAATTATATTTCAAGTCCCTTTAAGCCGATCAGTTTAATATGCATAGACCAGTTTAAGATGCACTGGCTGTTGTGGTTGTTGGTGTGTTGTAATTGTAGTTTCTTGTTACTTATCTTGGTCTAATAGTCATGCTAATGTGTGTATCAAGTGGCTTAATTTCATCCTTTTTCTTTGTTGTTCGTTCTTGACATAATATAAAGGCCAAGATTGCAATCAAAATCTGAAACACTACTTTGTATAGTATAGTGAGACATAAAATATCCAATAAGATAATGAGCATATGGTAGAGTTTAGTGAGACATAACTCAGAAATTTATCAGAACTGATTTTGAGAGCTAGAAGTGTTGACATTTATCAGCAAAGTAGGATATATTGCTTTCGCCGCCACTGTTCAGGCTATCACACTTTAACATCAGAAATGATTTCAGAGCTGAAATTCATAACTGATTTCAATCCTAAAACTCAGAATTGATTTCAGTCCTGAAACTCAAAGTTAATTTCAGTGCTAAAATTCAAAACTGATTTCAGAATTGAAATTCAGAATTAATTTCAGAGCTGAAACTCAGAACTGATTTCAAACCTGAAATTCAGAACTGATTTCAGTGCTGAAACTCAGAACTGATTTCAGTGGTAAAATTCAAAACTGATTTCAGAGCTGAAATTCAGAACTGATTTCAGAGCTGAAACTCAGAACTGATTTCAGTGCTGAAATTTAAAACTGATTTCAGAACTGAATTTCAGATCTGAGGTTAAGAACTGAAAATCAGAACTCAATCAAAACTGAAATTCAAGACTGAAAATCAGAACTAAAATTAAAGTTTTGGATCCTTTTGAGTTTTGAGTGACGAGATAGTACTTAACAAATTCGCTAATACTTCAACATTCAAGTTCAAATCCACAACTTGGATAGCTGCAAAAATGGAATTGTAATATGCATTAATGAGTATTTCTTTGCTTCTTTTTTTATTTGGTGAATCCACAAATGTTTGTGTCTATGATCCATAGTTAAGTTTGATCAGTGAGATTTCCCACAACCTATCAAATTTATACTTATTCGTAAATGGATAGGCATTTCTTACAAAGATTACTGATTTGGGTTCTTGTAGTATTTAGAGTTTTACACTTTGCTATGTGGGTTTGAAGTCATTTGTGTTGTACTTATGCATTAGGCTTAGTTGCCACTAGATGCCTGCACTACCTGAAATGTAAACGAAACACGTGTGCCTTTGTTATGGTGATTGGATATTTGGACATATTATGGAATATTCCCTGCCGGCATGCACTGTTTTCCATTCTGAGCATCTGTTATATACCTCTTTCATCTTAAGGAATTGAAGTTAACAATTAGCATTGTTTGTTAAGCAGAACATCTGCCGGCATGCACTATTTTGCACTAAATAAAGCTTATTCAGAGCTGAAATTCAGAACTGAATTTCAGAGCTGAAATTCGGAACTGAATTTCAAAGCTGAAATTTAGAACTGATTTCAGAGCTAAAATTTAGAACTGGTTTCAGAGCTGAAATTCTAAACTGATAATCAGTACTAAAATGATTCAGATTCAAATTCAAAGCTGAAAATGAGTTAACACACCAATTTTATTCAGTTATTCCAATTGGTTGTATTGATTTAACCAAACTATAGTTCTAGAGAGAAAATGAATTAGTTGTAGCCTGGTAGGCATATATGAAGTGTGCATGCATTTTGTTCATACTTGTGACTTTGACTGTTTTTTGAGGTATTTTTTCTTGTGGGAGTTGATTGATAATCTCTGGTTGCTGTTCTATTGTAATTGTCTTTGTTTGTTTCTAATGTACTTGTTCTAATAGTTATATGCTTGCTTTTTCTATAATTTGTAGTAAGAAATGAATCGTGATTGGATGTATGTTAAAAATCAAACTCAACCCGAGTTCTTGAACGGGATTGAGGAATTTTGTAGAACTGATATTGAACACCAGAGGACTACTTAAGGAGAAACAATCTTTTGCCCTTATCGTGATTGCAACAATGTGAAGAAGTGGAAGGGAATTAGTGTGGTTGAAAACCATTTATTTCACCGTGGGTTCATGGCAAATTATAACATTTGGTATTGGCACGGTGAGAAAATAATTCCTATAACTAGTAGGTCATCAATCAATGATGCTGATATGTAGAATAGAGAACAATATGATGATAATGAAAGGGATATCGATGATTTTTTCGAGGAGGATCACATTCCTGGGATGATGGATTGTTTGGGTGATCATGTGAATGAAGAATCTCGTATGTTTGAAAATGTGTCAAAGGCCGCCGAGACACCTTTATATCCTTGATGTGTAAAGTACTCTAAGCATTCAGGGGTTTTAACATTATTTAACTTGAAAGAAAAGAACGGTTGGACCGATACAAGTTTCAATTCATTGTTAGAAGCTTTATCAGACATGCTTCCTGAAGGGAATGACATTCCTAAGTCTACCTACTATGCAAAGAAGCTATTGTGTCCCTTAGGTCTTGAGTACACGAAGATCGATGCATGTCCTAATGATTGTGTACTTTTTCGAAATGAGTATGAAAACCTTGATGCTTGTCCAAAGTGCGGTGTTGATCGCTACAAGCGCGAGGGTTCAAACCTCAACCGCAAGAAGTGGCCACCAGCTAAGGTGTTATGGTATCTGCCTATAATACCGAGGTTTAAACGACTTTTTTCTATCAAGAAGGATGCAAAAAACTTGTGTGGCATGCACAAGAGAGGAAGAAAGATGGGTACATTAGGCATCCCGCTGATTCGAAGCAATGGAAACATATTGATGATACATTTCCGGAGTTTGGTAAAGAGGCTAGGAACCTGAGACTTGCATTAAGTACCGACAGAATGAATCCTTACGGTACCCTTAGCTCTCAACATAGCACATGGCCAGTGCTTTTGTCGATTTATAACTTGCCTCCTTGGCTATGCATGAAACGTAAGTACATCATGTTGTCGCTTCTAATATCGGGTCCCAAACAACCCGGTAATTACATAGATGTCTACTTGGAGCCTCTCTTAGAGGATTTGAGACTGTTGTGGGATAATGGTGTTCCAATGTTCGATGCCCATACAAGTACAAATTTTACTTTGCGGGCCATGATTTTTTGCACTATAAGTGATTTCCCGGCTTATGGGAACTTGTCTGGGTACAAAGTCAGAGGGAAAAAACCATGCCCCATCCTTGTGGACAAAATGGAACCAACACACCTCAAGAATTTTGGAAAGGATGTTTATATGCATACTAGACAACTGCTTCGTCGAGATCACCCTTATCGTAAGAAAAAAGCTGAATTCAATGGGTTCCCAGAGAAACAATGGTTGCGTGAGCTACTTAGTGGTATAGAGTTGTGGAAGAGAATCAAAGATGTTGAGACAATTTTTGGGAAAGTTGGTAAACCTACCTCTATTACGGGTCTTTGGAAATAGTTGTCTACATTTTGGACTCTTCCTTCTTTGAAACACTTGTCTGTTAGACTTTGTCTTGATGTTATGCATATTGAAAAAAATGTATGTGATTCGATCATCGGGATATTATTAAATATACCTAACAAGACAAAGGATACTAAAGATGTCCGGAAAGACATGAAGCTTGCAAATATTCGACCAAAGTTATGGCCCGTGGAAAATGACGAAACAAAAAAAGACATTTTTGCCTCGAGCTTGCTACACAATGTCTAGAGAGGAGAAAAAAATATTTTGTGAGTGTTTGTACAACATCAAAGTACCTACAGGGTATTCGTCGAACATTAAGCCTCTAGTTTAAATGGTCGATAAGAGATTAATTGGTATGATATCCCATGATTGCCATGTCATAATGCAAGTGATGTTGCCTATTGCACTTCGAGGTCTTTTGCCAAAACATGTTAGGCACACTATTGTTAAACTTTGCCTATTTTTTAATGTCATATGTAACAAGGTGATTGATCCAGAAAAACTTGATGAAATGCAAACTGATGTTATAGAAACATTATGCAAATTTGAGATGTATTTTCCTCCTTCATTTTTTGACATAATGGTTCATTTGGTTGTCCATCTAGTACGAGAAATCAAGGAATGTGGTCCGGTTTTTATAAGATGGATGTACCCTTATAAGAGACACATGGGAACTTTGAAAGAAAAGGCGACCAACAAAGCACATCTAGAAGGTAGTATTGTTGGAGGTATTATTGCAGAGGAGGCTAGTAACTTTTGTTCTATGTTCTTAACTAAGGCTAAAGAAATTGGAGTCCCAACAACTCGTTATGATGGCAGACTTCAAGGGCAAGGGACGATTAGTCTTCAGTTTGTGAAGTCTCCATCAGATAGAATCCAGAAAGCTCATCGTTATGTTCTTCAAAACCTTTCAGAAGTACATCCTTATATAGAAACTCATCTCAATTATTTGAAAAGAATGAATCCAAGAATAAGTACATATGCTTTGATGCAAAAACATAATCATTCTTTTGTGGAATGGTTTCAAAACCAAGTGAAGTGTGAATTAGGGCAACAGAATAATAATGTATCTGATACGATCAGATCGCTTGCACGGGATATTGTTTCTATACTAGTCGTCAAGATGATAAGAGTGTAGATCAAAATAGTGGTGTCATGGTTGTCGCATCTTCTACGGAATACTCAAGCTCTAAGGATGCTGGGCATATTAATGCAACACAGTCATACTATGGGGTCATTCAAGAGATATGGGAGATGAATTATGTTGATTTTGTAGTTCCAGTTTTCCGATGCAGGTGGGCTGACAACCGGCGAGGCAAAAAGATAGATGAACTATTTGGTTTTACTTTAGTGGATTCAAGTCGATTTTTTGATGGAGAGGAGCCCTTTGTTTTAGCTTCACAAGCAAAACAAATTTTCTATATAAGGGATAACATTGATCATAACTAGCAGGTTGTTGTTCAAGGCAAGAGAAGAATTGTTGGTGTCGAAAATGTTGTCGATGAGGAAGAGTATGACCTATTTGATGATACACCGCCTCTATCTATTGGGGTTCAACCCCTAAGAGAGGGGGAAGACATTGTCGCTGATGAAGAGTATGCCCATGAGGAGGGAGAATATGTTGATACATAGGCTTCATTTTTTATCAATGTGTAGTTCTTTTTAATTCTTCGATTAATTTGTAACTATAATGATAGACAATAATGTTAGAATACTATAAAACCTCCAATTTCACTTGGATTTTAGTCTTTTGAGCTTTGACATATTAAATGGAATTTTACATAGTTCTTATATATGCAGCACAAGTTGACTGTTTTAATTGGTATTACAACTTCCGGAATCGAAAAATAATTTCTCTGTAGGTTGCTTTTATTATTTATATTTTCTTGCTTTGTTGCTTACTTGTAGATAGAAACCTTTTATAATCTGTAAAAATATAGCTATGTTCATGTGATATTTAATTCTATCAGTTTTTGTCTTTTGTTTTATGCAGGCACTTCTATATCAAGAAGAATAAATATGGCCATTCAACAAAGTCAAGAGCAAACTTCCTCAAGCCAAGATGTTGCTTTGCAAGCCACATCATCTAAGAAGAGGAGTAGGGGGCCATCAAAAGCAATACAATCAAGTAAACATATGGTGCTTGAATTTAATGATTTTGACTTGTCTACTGGTGAATGGGAACCCGTTTATGGAAAACAAATTGGTGCATGTGCTAAGAGATTAGACATCACTGTGAATGAGTATGCAAAAATAGATAAAGTGGATAGGGAAAATATATGGGAGGAGACAAAGGTATAAACTATTCACTTACTAGTTAGTCATGTTGCTTTTCAAAGTATTAGTTCACTTTTTTTTAATCCATAACTAATGTTCCACATTGAGGATCCAAGTGGAGAAAGGCAAAAAAGGTTTCATACTATTGTGGCTTCGCGATTCAGCTGTCACAAGTCGAATTTAAGGGCACGATTCATCACTTTTAAAAACCTATACCCGGCCACTTCTCTTGAAGCAAATATGAAGCCATGGGAAGTGTATGAAGGTTACTTTACAGAGGAGAAATGGAAGAGATTCGAAATATATAGTAAATCAGCAGAATTCAAGGTAACTACATATTTTAACTGATTGTGAAGAATATGATAATGTTTAACTCTCTTTTCTTTTCTTTTTTTTTTAAACAAAAAAACAGGAAAAGAGTGAAAAGGGGAAAGAAAATGCAAAGCTAAACAAATGTTGCCATCACTTGGGTTGAAACAGTTTTCAAAGAGCTCGGACAATTTGGAATAAGCAAAAGAGACTTGAAAATAGATTTCCTGCTTTGTCAGAATCTTCAACTACTGGTAACACTTCCCAGAGCAGTACATCAACTGGTTCTATTTTTAATCGTCGAGCTCTTGAGTGGGTTTTAGCTCATGAAAAGCGGTTTCCAGATGGAACATGGGGCATCGACCCAAAAGATACGGAGACTATTCGAATTGCCAATATAGTTGTATGTCATAGTTTATCAAAACGCGGAAATCTACTGGCATTACAGATTTCTGGTCATCTAATTAACTTTTTCTATGTTTTTTCAAACAGGAAGAGAACTTGGAAAAACAAGCAAAGGAATCTGAGGAAGGAGAGTATAAACAATCAGAACGAGGCGTTGATGCCCTTACTTTGGCATTTGGGAAAAAGGACCATCGTGGATTTGTGAAATGACTTGGTGGATGTGGGATTGGTGTCGGCTATAGAAAATCATTTGGCCCGGTAAAAGGTAAAAAACATGTCTAAAAGTGGTTGCTCATTACAAGAACTATATGAATTTAAAGAGAACTTAACTCGGGAATTTGAAGAAAAATTAAAGGAAGGCATTGCAGCAGTTGTAAATTCTTATCTTTCTGACTTCATACTACACATGACTGTTAATGATTTGGAAGTAAATGATGCTCAACCTTCCTTATCTAACTGAACCAATCCAACGGAGCTAAGTCCTCGCTTGTTAGAGGTAAACCTTCATTTGACTGAGATTGAACTCTTAATTATTATGACATGAGATGAATGCAGAATTGAGAATCAGAATGAATTCAAAGTCTAAATTCATAACTGAATGCAGAATTGATAATCAAAACGGAATTCAAAGCCAAATTTCAGAACTGAATTCAGAACTAAATATCATAATTGAATTCAGAGCCAACTTTCAGAACTGAATTCAGAGCTGAAAATCAGACCTGAATTCAGAGCTGAAAATCAGACCTGAATTCAGAGCTGAAAATTAGACCTAAATTCAGAATTGAAAATCTAAACTGAATTCTAAATTGAAAATCAGACCTGAATTCAGAGCTGAAAATCAGACCTGAATTCAGAGCTGAAAAACAGACTTGAATTCAGAGCTGAAAATCAGACCTGAATTTAGAATTGAATTCAGCACTGAAAATCAAATTTGAATTCAGAGCTGAATTTCAGAACGTAATTCAGAGCTGAATTTCAGAACTGAATTCAGAACTGAAAATCAGAACAGAATTCAGAACTGAGTTAGGATGGATAGTTTGTTCAGCGTCGTTTAGTCTTCTTAATTTTAGGTTTATGGAGTTGGTTGGTATTGCTTGTAGAATTTGCTGTTGGAGAGGTATTGTATAGTCTTCTTAATTTTAGGTATGTGGAATTATATGTTGTGAATCCTGGTATAGACTCACCCCTCAACTCAAGCGATGAAACAGTAACACTTATTTTTGTCTTGTTGTTACTGTCATATAGCTGCTCTGTCCTGTATCGCTGATTTGTGTGCTGATTTGTGCCTTCGCGTTTCAAAAACATGGTGTTTTTGTCTAGGGTTTATGAAAGGGGCTCAGGTGCAGCCCCTTTAGAAGGCCATGACATTTATCAATTACTGTTTCTGATATGAGTGTATAGACTTCGTTTGATATCAATCATAATCATATGCTCCATGAAGTTCGTTGAAGTTGTTCTTAGCCAATGCACTTTAAATCAAGGATCTAACCTAATGATGGTATTGCTATTTCCAGGGGAAATGTATGTACCATAATCCCACATGCCCAATGGCCCTTATGCAAAAAGCTTCAATTGAGGCACTGCATTACTTTTGATTCTCATTATATATTTATATGTATATCACCCAAACCTATCATCCCTTTTTTCCTAGAAACAAAAATATTGCATTGCTCTTTCTATCCTCAAACAGTCAATTTTTGTCTCCAAAATTATTAAGAAAGATACATTGTAGTTCTCATATTGTTTTGAGCATATTTCCTCATTTTAATCAAATAATAGTGATGGGTGCTTGATGTTTGACATCCTTACTATACTTCATTTGCACCTGACACATAGATGTTTAAATAAAATATTAGTTTTAGTGTTTGACACTTGGACTTGTACCTTTATCTAACAAGAGTACTTGAGCCAGAATTACTGTGATAAGCTACTTTAGAATATACCATGATCAGTGAACATTCTTTTTCATTGAGGTTCCATATTCATTGCTTCTGATGTTATAATCTGTATTTTGTACAATTAATGGCTGAATCATTATAATTTAGCTGGTTCATAATTAGATCTCGAGTTTTTTTTACAGGAGTATGTAATTCAAATAATTTGGAACAGGATTCCTGATGGCTTTTTTTTTTTTTGAATTCTCTTGGAGTTAAAAATAAGAAAACTAAAAGAGCCAAAGAATGGTTGCTTCAACATAAAAAAAAAAAAAAAATTATTTCTCCATGTTTGTAATAGAAAAAATGCTCAGCCTCCACGTACTAATTTAGTCATAAAATTATTTGCCCGCTCTTTGGGATTTTGAAATATTAGGAAAATATGATATGGAGAAGGCTGAATCAATGTTTCAAAGTGAAAAATCTCAAACAGTGGACAATAGAATGGAAGATTAGGATTCTTTGAGGCTTGATGCTAATGGGATGTGTCTTTACTTTCATGTATTCATTAGTTCTGGTTCTTATATTCCTTGGAATCTCAGGGTCTTAGATAGTTATAGTGTACGTGACATTTAGTCTATTGACATAATTATAATCTGGAAGCCTTATTATGTCCCTTGACACACATATTTATTAAACATGTAGACATATAGAACTAATCGGTCTTATTGCTTATATAAAATGTTTCTAATTTATGAAAAGGATAATATCATTCATAAATTTTATTAATCTTATTTTTTTACATCAATGCTTTAAAATATAAACACTGTATTCAGCTTTTGAATATTAGTTGTTAACTGTAGATTATGCTTTCATGTTTCTTACGACATGATCAATTATGTAGGTCCCAACTAAATTTCGTCTTGCTTTAGTTGATGAGTTCAGTGGGAACTCAGTGATTATGGCCGATGGAACGGCAGAACCTTGTCCTAGTGGAGTGATTCATAACAAGAAAATGAACCGTGACATCTATATAGTTAGTTAGTGATTATGACATCTCACCTAAATCTCTTAGAAGACTCTGATGACTGTATCACCAAGTTGAGTGAGGCAAAAGGTTATTTTTTAGGGTGACCGGCAGATTTAGTCTTCTTTACTGATGAGGTAATTCATTGATATGCTATGTAATGGTCTAAGATATTTGTAACTAAATTATATTAATATTTATCTTTTCTTAAAGGTTATGACTTTAGAAAAAATGACGGATAATGAATTGGTGCAAACCAAAGAGAAAGTTGATAGTTGCGGACCTATCAACTCAGAGCATTCAACTATTAAAGGCAAAGGCATAACTATTCCGGAAAATATTGTTGAGAGTCTTGGTGAACAATGTTCTATGTTGTATTATTGCATGACTTCAGGAAGTGGATATTATGATACTATGACAATTCCATTGAAGGCTCCACTGTTTTATCAAAAGGAAGACACACAAATTTATGTTACTAGTGATAATGTCTCTGAATTACTACGAGGAGCATGGGCTAATATTTCATTAATCCATGTCTACATATTGTAAATACTAACATTCATTTAAGTTATTTGAATTTGTTTTACTATGAAATATATTTTATTAGATCCATTTATTATACTAATTATTTATTTTTTCTGTAAAATGAAGGTACTTAATTGAAGAGCATATCTCATTATTTCAGAAGACTAAAATCAAGTTCTTGTGCTCCTAAAAAATTTCTACAGCTCAAATCAAGAAAGATTTCTTTGAAGTCCAAATGTATTTGAAAAATGCTTTTCTTACTGAATTAAGGAAAAAGGATGCACAATGCAAATTCATTTTGGCTCCACATATGGAATCGTATGTACTACTGATCCTTGAAATCTTTACTTTTTCATAATTTTATTATTTTAATTATGTGAATAATACAAACAAGTTTATTAAAATGTAGGAATCATTGGATACTCTTTGTGATTGATTTGCGTATGACTGTTGTGTATGAGTTTGATTCTGTTATTCAATCACCTCCGAACGCTCGAAACTCAGAGTTGTCCAAAGTAATGAAGATGTTACTACACAACATTCCTAGTACTACGTATTCATATGCATGTGAGTAGATATATTTTTCTTTCGTTTAATCTAATGATTTTTATGATTTTTTTAGACCTTACAATGTATAAAGGTCACAGCTTAAAGGAAATTCTTTCAAAACGAGTAAGCCACAATTACTACACATAAGAATGGAGGTAAGAGTATAATTTTTGCTTTTTCGTTCTAATATCAGAAACAGTAATTGATAAATATCATGGCCTTCTAAAGGGGCTACACCTGAGCCCCTATCATAAACCCTAGACAAAAACACAATGTTTTTGAAACGCGAAGGCACATATCAGCACACAAATCAGCGATATAGGACAGAGAAGCTATATGACAGTAACAACAAGACAAAATTGAGTGTTACTGTTTCATTGCTTGAGTTGAGGGGTGAGTCTATACCAGGATTCACATCATATAACTCCACAGACCTAAAATTAAGAAGACTATACAATACCACTCTAACATCAAATTCTACAACCAATACCAACCAACTCCACAAACCTAAAATTAAGAAGACTAAACAACGCTGAACAAACTATCCATCCTAACTCAGTTATGAATTCTGTTATGTATATGTCCTATTTTTGTTTTGAGATATTTAGGACAATGACATGGCTTTCGCATTTTAGTTAAAGTCATGTTCAAGAAATCAAGTTAGTTCTTTGCTTGTTTATAAACCAAAACAATTGTGTTTAAGGTTTAGTAATCTTACCTAATGTCTAAACGATTGTAAAGATCATTGCGATGATTTTATTCTCAAAGTTGATTTTAAACATCAAATATTTTCTTTGTTCTTATCAATCTTTGATTTTGGTCTTGCAGGTGGTTTGTTTACCATCCCTAAGCCAATGAGAACAAGTTCGAGTCATGAAGAAGTCGAATCTTAGTTCTTTCCTTTCGGAAATAGCTATGTATATACGTGTATTATCCAAGCGATTATTGAGAATCTGAAAATTTATTTATTTGAGAAAATGAAACAAAAATTCAGAGAGGGAATTTTGAAAACTATTTTTTGTTAGAAACATATTATTTCGAACTAGAATTCAAAATTTGAAAAGGGCCCAATAATTTAAATGAAAATTTGTTTTGAAAAAAATAATTTTTCATAGTAGCCAAAATACATAATCACATTATTTTCAAAACTGGACCCAAAATGGAAAGAAAAGTCTACCTCGTAATTGAGCGTGACTTTTTTGTCCAAGATTGATGAAGGTAAGTTGTAATTTGCAACTTATTTCAACAAAGATATGACAATGTGAGCGAACTTTTGTATATCTGATTTTGTTTATGTTTTATTCTTTTTAGTGTTTGTCATCATTGTCATATTTTGCTAATTGAAAGTGGAGTTCTTCCAATAAAAAGATGGCGTAGTTTGAAAATGAATATTTACCAAACTTAGGTTTGATGGAGTGTTAGAATAATTTATAAAATTATTCGAATCACTTTCCAAAATATGGTCTCATTTCAAAATGAAAGTTAAGGTGAGACCTATATTTTTAATTTGAAGCCCCCAAGCGTAGACTTTAGGTGGATTTTGGAATTCATTTATACATATGCTAGGGGACGTTTCTCATGTTTATTTAAGGCCCCAAGATTTGTATTTTCGATCTGCTGAATATTGCATATGTTTATCAAAAATTGTTTGATCAAGTAACATAATTAATTATCTTGGTCAAATAATGGGAAGTGGTATTCTTCCCTTTGTCATTTAAAGTTATTAAGATGGTTCGCAATAAGCTTTGTGTGACATTGATTTTGCAGCATAAATAGCGTGTTCAAGTCTGTAAATAAAGAGAAATAGGGATGTCCTGGCTTTTTTAAGCCCCCAACTTGAGGCAAAGAGCGAAAAAATTATACTATTTTCGAGTATTTTAGTTGTCAAATGGGAGGGATCATCCCGACTTACCCCCTAAAAAAGAGAACAAGATAGACGTACTTGAAAATATATTTTTATTCATTAATTAATGAGAGTGCAAAATAAGTAGATTCGACAGCATGAATCTCTTAGTCTATCATAAAAAAAACAAAGGAAAGAAACAAAACAAGACCTAGGGTGCTACATCTTGAATTGTTGACAACTTCTTGAGATTGCGTCTTCGAGCTTTGTCCATTTCCGACATAGGTGAAATGCTCTTTAAAAATCAAGTCCATCTATATGATTCATGGTTTCATTCATCAAGTCCCTTTCAATTAATGTTCCCACAGTATAAACCTTTCGAAATGTGTCTAAATCAAGGTATTGTAAATGATACTTGTATGGTGGAGACATATTGTCTATGAACTTTAGGACAAGTTCATGATCCGTAGGTATTTATGAAAGAAGAGCAACCTTTGATCGCCACCTGGAAAAGACGCCAATGAAGCTTTCTTCTCCCCTTTGCTTAAGCAATTCAAGATCGCGCAAGGTAGTTGTGAGCTCGATGTTATCTCCATATTGGGTTAAAAACGCTTTTATCACTCCAAGTGGAAGCTTGTTATGCATCGAGGTTATAAAACCATGATCTAGCAGTTGGGTCCAATGAAAGAGGAAAAGTACATGCATATAGACTTTTCTCAACCCTTTTCAATGTTGTAATTCCAATAAAGCTCATTAAGTGAGAACTAGGATTGTCCGTAACCTTAAAGGTTGTTAAATCCGTAGTCAAGAACTTTTTTGGAAGAGTCTTGCCACTAGGTTGTGGTGCAAGCTCATAATTGAAGTACTTAGTCCCTGAGCTAGCTCGAAGGACAAGTTTCTCCAAGGCCTCTAATCTTTCGGCTCTTTTTTTTTCTTGCAGAATATTTTCTTTTTCTTCCTCTGCTTTTATTTTAGCCTTTTCTGCTTTTTTTATGAGCCTTCATTTGGGCTTCTTCTTCTCGTAGGGCCTTTAGGTTTTGGAGTTCCTCTCTAAGTTTCTCCAATGCTGCTTTGTCACCCATGATTGGACTAGTATGCAAATGTGGAAGATGATCTAGTAATTTATATCACGAGAAATTGAGTGCGTTCACTAACAATAGGCAGCATGTTCATGGAATCAAATTCTTCCCAAATAGCATTCATGCAAGTGTAATATTCATTCACAGGCATGGAATCTTGTTTAGTTTCAAATAATTCTTTGCTAAGCTTATATTTTCTAGATCCATTAGTCAAAGAAAAATGTTTCTCTATATTCATCTAGATTTCTCTAGCAAAAGTCATAAACATAATGAATTACTTAATAGAAGGAGAAACATTGTTAGTGATCTAGGCTATTACCATGTCATTGCAGGTATTCCATAGCTTTGAGTTCATCATCAGTAGGTTTGAGCATCGTTCCCATCACAAATTATATTCTAGCTTGTGTTTTGATGAGAGGTTGATCTCCATAGATCTGCGCCATGATTTGTAATCACTGGAACCTTAAAGTTTGTCCACCTGAACAGATGTAGCACTGTCTGAGGGATGAATAAGAAATAGAGGATTTAACATATCCTGGAAGGAAATTCGACCTCCAGTCATTGCAGAAAGATAAGAGGAAGAAGAAGAGAGAAGAAGAGAGGAAAGAAAAAGAGAGAATAGAAGAAATAGAGAAGAAACATAAAATATTCTTGGATCAATCAAAAATTTCAGAAGATCGGAAGGAAAATTAGCAATCAAGGAATATCAGTAATCCAACACTGCATTAATTGGCTATGATACCATGATGATTAAATCAAATCATTATGCAATTATTCAATGCAGAGGATATTAGAGTGAAAGAGAGAGTATGATTAAATTGCTTGAATGAAAAGAAAATCCATCTTATACCCTTATAGCATGTGCTCAGGGAATCTAGCAACAAACTTAGGATAGCTAATCATTCATACAATGAACCTGAAAAAACCGTTAAGGAAAAAGACAAAATAACAAAACAAAAAATATTCTTGAAAGTATGACATGGCAGCTGATATGGAAAGATTATGGTAATAATTTTATTACATTTCATTGTAGTTTAATTTTACTTTCTTTGTCCGTTAAAAATTGTCTTAATTGACCTTTATGGATCTTCTATTTTTATTTGACTTTCAATGATTTCCAAAACACATATTATAGGGTAAGGAAAGAGAGAGTATAAATTAAATTAAAAGTACCATCTTATGTTAAAGTATCAAATAAGTCTAAAAAAAGGGACAGAAATCCCATCCTAGTTAGTGCTGTCAAATTTCAAACCGAAACCGTTTAACTGCCCGAATCCAACCGACCCAAATGAGAACCGAACCGATTAAAAACCGTTTCTTTGAAACCGAAAACCGACCCGAACCGCATTTTAGTAAACCCAAAACCGAACCAATCCGAGTAATGTTAAACCGTTTAAGAACCGAACATGTTAACAAACTGAACCAAATATAAACCGAACTGTAAGAAAACCGAACCGAAAAAGAACCGAACCGTATCTAACCCGAAACCGATACCAACCCGAAACCGTTTGAACTGGCATAAAAACCGCTTACACCGAACTGTTAGCAAACTGCTACCCGTTTGCACCGAACCATTTAAAAACCGAACTGATTGTAAACCGAACTGCTTATAAACCGAACCGTTTATGAACCGAACCGTTTATAAACCGAATTGCTTATAAACTGAACCGTTTATGAACCAAACCGCTTATAAATCGAACCGTTTACAAGCTTTTTTTGTATGTAATAATAAATTTTTTTTTGGTGCACTTTTTTATGTAATTATATGGATTAAGTATTAGAAATCTTAGAATATATTTAGCATATATTCCATACTTATCAATTTTTCTAGAGACCATATACTTATCATATTAATTGTATATATCTTAGTAACTTAGTTAATACTAAATTCCCTTAGAAATAGCACTTCGTTAGCTAATCCGTGAGTATTGACTTTAATTTGGTTTTTGGGGAATAATCTGCAATTTTGGTTTTTTGGGCAATAACCTATAATTTTTTGGCCTTTTGGGCCTTATTCATCAACATAGCAGTATTCCAGTAGCATAATAGGATTAATAGCATTAACAAGTTATAAAACTTCTAATTCAACAAGTTTCAACTTAACAAAACCAAAACAAACCAATCCAATCCATACACATAATTAAACAATTTTTAACAACAAAGTAACAAAATCAAACCAACCAATCCATACAAACAAGTTTTAACAACAGAATTGTACAAGTTTTTAGCATAACAAGATTAACACCAGCACCACAGTCTGCAGCAGAATGGCAGATCAGCAGCACTGCAGACTGCAGCAGCAGAATGGCAGAACTGCAGCGATGGAAGAAGAGCAGCAGAACAACAGAATGGAAGAAGAGCAACACAACAGCAAAATGGAAGAAGAGCAGCAACAGAATGGAAGAACAACAGCAGAACAGCAAGTCAGCAACACAGCAAGTTAGCAGAACATCAGTAAGGAGAAGAAGCAGTCAGCAGTAGCAGCACCCTATACTTATCATTAGTGTAAGAAATGAAGCTACACTTTTCTCACAAAAAAAAAACAAGAAAGCTTGAATTAAGCAACACAATATAAATTAAGCATCAGTAAAATAGCAACATCCATACCTTTCTAATTAGATGCAAAACTTTCATCTATCACCTCTTTACCAATTTCAAGGACGTCTTCTTCAATATCACAATCATAACCACGTAACCAATTTTGTGTGGTAACCAACGCCTCAACATTCTTAGGCAAAAGTGCACTCCTATACTTGTTTAAAATACGACCACCGATGCTAAAAGAAGACTCAGAGGCTACCGATGTAATAGGAATGGCCAAAACATCCCTAGCCATAATAGCTAATATGGGGTACACATTAATTTGAGATTCCCAATACTTGAGAACATCATAATTCTGCCCTTCAATTGATGGTTGACGAGGAGTATTCAAATAATTATCAATCTCCATCGATGGTCGATTTAGGCTATCATCAACATCAACATCCTAGAAAAGTGCAAAAAATATGCTGTTATTAAATAATAAAAATTAAGACATACAATTATTATTTTAGTAAACCACAATAAACAGAAAATGATTACCTTGAATATATCATCATCATCCAAGAGACTATTTGATTTATCAACCCCAATAGGGATGGAGGGGGGAACAATTGTACTTGACTTAAAACCGGAACACATAGAAGAATAAAAGTTATACAACTCCAAAAGAGCATCTTTAATCACCTTCGCCTTTTCAACACATGCCTCCTCAACATAAAGCACTTTCAACATATTCGTCAATCGAAAAAGCTTATAGCGAGAATCAAGAACAATAGCTACTGAAAGGATCAAACTATAGTCATCCCAATAGCCCTCAAACTTTTCAAGCATAACTTTTGCCATGGGTGCAAGTTTAGGGTCTATATGGGCTTTAGTTATTGTGTGCTCAATTTTCAAAACACTAGCAAAATACAAATTTGCGGTAGGATATTCAGAACCAGAAAATAACATAGTGATTTCATAAAATGGCTTTAGGAAATGACATATTTTTGCAAGGGTATCCCATTCATCATCCGAAAGTTTGAATTCATAACCCATATACTTATCGATAACCACTTTCAAGGCTTCCTTTGCTTCTAAAGCTTTTCGGAGCATCGTATAGGTGGCATTCCAACGAGTCACAACATCAAGACGTAACTTACCGTTAAATAGACAGTTAACCCCAGAAAGAGCATGCTCAAATTGAGTAAGTCTAGAGTCCGAAGAATCAATATATTTACAAACCTCACGCAATTTTTGAACACTACTATCAACTTCTTTCAAACCTCTTTGAACAATAATGTTCAAGACATGAGCTGAACATCGAATATGAAAAAATTTACCATTACAAGGAAGAGGAGAAGTCAACATTAAATCTTTCTTCAAAAGTTTAACCATAACATCCATAGATCGAGCATTATCAACAGTAATTGCAAAAGCTTTACCCTGAAGGTTCCACTCCCCAATAAGTTTAAACACAAATTTTTCTATCTCAGCACCAGTATGAGGAGGACCACAATATCTAAAATTCAGAATTGTAGACCTTAGACACCAATTTTTATCAACATAATGTGCAGTTAAAGTGAGATAACCTCGATTAGTGCATGCTGTCCACAAGTCACAAGTGAAGCTAACTCTACCTTCAATTCCAGAAAAAGATTGCAACAACAAGGACTTAAACTTATCATGCTCAGCAATACAATATTTCAACATAGTGTTTCTACACACATGCTTCACATTAGGATTCAGATTCGTAAAAACTTCCCTAAGGCCATGATGCTCCACAATATTTAAAGGATAGGAATGCAAAATTATAGCTCTAGCAAGCAATTGTAAATGACGAGTTTGATTAAACGTAGGATCAACAACACCTTCAAGATTTGCAGGATGATGTATATTTTTACCCATGCATGCCTTAGTATGAGCTTTACAAGTGGAAGTACCAGCCTTACCTGGTGCTTTATATTCATTACCGCAAACATTGCATCGCGCATATCTTATCGGAGCAAGACCAACAATCTTATAAAAAAAGGTGTAATGCCTCCACACATCTGATGTTCGTCCACGCTTACTACCACTAGTGGTAGTGACTTGTTGCTGAGAAGAATCTTGATTCTGAATAGTGTTTTGAGACTCTGAAGTTTCTAAATAATCTTGTATGTCCTCACCATAATTTTCATACCCTTGATCCATTGCTGAAAAAACAGGATCAAAACAACACATTTCAGCCTTATAACAAATAATTGTCCCTATCAATGCTAACACATTTAGGTACTTTTTACACTCTAGTTAAGAGTCGAAAACCCATTACATTGAGATGTACACTTAATAGTGAAACCAACAAATAGAATAGAGAGTGAAAAGTCATTAATCCCATATTATTTTTCTATAAACGCTAATAAACTCATATAATCAAATTTCAGTAGCAACCCATTAATTTTTAACTACTAGAAAATTAAATAAAATGAACCCATATTATATACTATTACCATTAACTTACAATTATACAATTATATACTCATTAAGGGGAATTATAACTATAATAATGCAAAACGTAGTGGACAACTATGTTATATAGTGTGGTAGCTTAGAAAACCTAAATTTTAATGTCAAGTTTGATTATTGGTCTTTCACTCTTTCATGTTCAATTCTTTAATCTTGATTCATTTTGATTGATATGCAAACAATAATGCAAAGCAGTCAAGAAATACAACCGTCAAATACTAACTAACTTAAGATAGACCACTAATCAGAGTTATACAGTAAACCACTAAATTACAATTATACAATTATATACTCATTAAATCAACTACAACTTTAATTCTTCTACTTCATAAATCAGATTAAATCAGTTGCAAGAAGTACAAGGAAGAGAGATATCATACCTGGACAAAAAAAGAGAGGTTTAGAGCAGCAACAACACTGATAAGCGAGGATTAGAGCAGCAACAACACCGATGAGCAGCAACAACGAACGAAAGGCACCGTGAATGAATTAGGGAGAATTGAAAATGAATGAGAGAGACGACAAACGAAGAGACGCCGTGAATGAATGAGTGAGATCTGAGAGGAGATGAGAGAGAGAAAGAACTAGGAGGCGTGAAAGTGAAAGTGGAATTAGGGTATCAAAATGATTGAGA
This sequence comes from Chenopodium quinoa, assembly GCF_001683475.1. Lineage (NCBI taxonomy): Eukaryota > Viridiplantae > Streptophyta > Magnoliopsida > Caryophyllales > Amaranthaceae > Chenopodium > Chenopodium quinoa. The sequence continues at coordinate 1,829,081 of NW_018743955.1, forward strand.
TGTAAATCTAACCATTGATTTTTTAATCTATGGTTGAGAATGGTGATCCGTGTGTGTTGTGGGGAAAAGAAGCTAACCGTAGATTGTTTTTAATCTATGCTTGAGAGTGGTGATCCGTGTGTGTTGTGGGAGAAAAAAATTAACCGTAGATTGTTTTTGATCTATGGTTGAGACTGATTAGATGATGTTTTGTGTGTTGTGTATTCATTTGATCGGGATCAGTCTCCAAGACGCGTATTAAAACATCTACGTAGTATATTGACAAGCGCACATTAGAGCACGCTTTAAGGCATATAAATGGGTGATTTTGGATGTATTTAGGTCCGTTTTGGTTGTTTATTGCCTTGTTACACTCGTTTCCTTCATATTACGTGCTTCACGGGTTTCGGTCTGTTTTTGGTGTGTTAACAGGTATAGTTGACCAAGTTATGTCGAGTCCCAAACCATTGGTGCGTAATCAGGCTATTATCGATCCTAGTCCACCAAGCTAAGGCTTTGCTACGGTTCTCAAGGCCTTGAAAGGCAAGTTAAGTAGCAGGCAAGGCAGAACAGTTCACAAATATGACACCTGTTCACTATTTTACTCATAACTTTCGATATACAAATGATAATGGAGTTATTCTAATTGCATTGGAAAGTAGACTTGAAGATCTTTCCAACGATATATTGCACGCCTCAAACGGAGCTCTGGATAAGAAGTTGTGACTATTTTAAGAAGACCAAAGTGCCTGCAACCTTCCTGCCTATGCTTGCACGGCCGTGCAGGCATTAGCACGGCCGTGCCAAATTCAGCACGGCCGTGCCATTTTCCAGATTCAGCACGGCCGTGCCAAATTCAGCACGGCCGTGCCAAAATTGAATATATTGCGGATCAGCTACTGCCTTGCTTGCACGGCCGTGCCACTTCTAGCACGGTCGTGCTGATTTACGAAGGGCAGCCTGCGCAATTGCTTTCTAAATTAAAACATATATATATAACCCTATTGTGAGGGTTAAGAACAGACAGTTTTAGAGATAGTTTTTGAGAGCCTTTGTAGAGAGTTATTGGAGAACGTTCTTAGTATTAGAGATTCATTAGTTTTCTTAGAGATTATTCTAGCGATTTTAGTTTTCTTGGATTGATTTGAAGCAAGATTTGTGAAGATTCTTTGTATTATCCATTGACGACGGATATCAAAGTTCTAAACTTTTCCATTGATTCGCATCAATACAATTGGTATTATTCATTCTTGTTTATTAATCTAGCTTTATTATTCCTTAATCAGAATTTATGTTTAGATCTATGATGTTTATGGAATCTATTATTGTTGTGATTATGAATAAGTGTGAGTAGTTTCCTAGCTAGGGTTTCGGGATGAAACCCGGCCTAGGTAATCTACGCAATTAAGGTTTGATTTTGATAAACGGATTGTGATTAAATTGATTATATGCGATTGCATGTTGATTCACTATAATAGGAGTAGCTAACCTAGAATCTTGAATTTGATTGCATGTTATTCTTGGTTTGAACAAGAGATTGTGAATTGAGTATTTCATTATTGAATGTGGTTTGATTATGTATCGAGTAATGTTGAGTGCATGAGAAATCCAAGCTTAGTATTGCCCGTTGTCTTCCTATCGCACGATATTGATCAGACATATAGTCTTTGCATATCCCGTTTGTCTCTATGATTCCTTGTTGCGTAGTTACCGATGGTTTGGTGAATTCCCGTTCTCCCTAGTGTCTTCGTTTATTGATTTATTCCATCTTTTTAGTAGTATTTTAGAACACCATTTTCCATTGATTTCGAACTAGCTTAGGTTTAAGATTGATTTGCAATTACTCTCGTTCCTCGTGGACCGAACCTTTATTTGCCATTGTACTTGGTTATAGGGTGTTCGTATAAGTATTGTTTGATTGAGAGTTAGATTGTAGCGACCGATTTAACCCTTGTCATATATCTTTATTTTCATACAAGTAAAAATTATAAAAACGTTATATTAATAAAATATATAATGATACAAATTTAGAAAGATCACTCATGAAGTCATGAGTCATGACTCATGAGTCTCGTGACAAAATTAAGTTTTACTGTTTTATAGATTAGTGGTAATTTATGGTCAATATTTTCAAAGTTTGACCCCAAAAATGTCAAAGGGACAAAATAAAGGGACGGATGGAGTATTAAAATAATAGTTAGAGATGGTGTAGATCATTATACTTAAACTACACGAACAATGATCCTAATTTAATTTAAAACAACAGCTCAAGTTATTGATCCAATCAAAATAATGTTCACTAATTTATAACTTTGTACTAATACATACGAAGTATTTAACTATGAGATGGTTAGATGCTATGCGTTAATGTGTACATACGATTGATTGAACTAATCAATATTACCTTGTTAATAAATCATTAATGTTTTCTTTCATTACACAAATCAAACTACTTTGTAATATCTTCATAATTTCATGAAAATATATAAAGATAAACGAGCCATAATTATCAGTTTTGTTGATTAATCAAGTATCGAATTACCAAATTGCAAATTTCCATTTAATAAGAACTCATCAAATCATGACTATGACACTAGTATTTAAATGATTAAATAAGAAACATATAACAACCTAGTTGTAAAAGAATAATACATTAATTCACTAACTTTTATAATCTACTTCGTAATACACTAGTAAGATCAGTATGACTAAACTTGAAACAGAACATGATATATATTTATAAAATCAATGTGAATTTGTTTATAATATAAGGCCTAAATATGAAATGATGAAGTCTCGACTTTATATAAAACTTGTTAACCAGCAAAAGGTTAGCAAATACTATCAAATTTCAAACCAAAACTATTTAACTGCCCAAATCCAAACGACTCGATAAACAATCGATTTTTTGAAACCGAAAACCGACCCGAATCGTAATTTAGTAAACTCGGAATGGAACCGATCCGAATAACGTTAAACCGCAGAAGAACCGAACTAGTTATAAATTGAACCAAAAAAGAACCGGATCAGTTATAAACTGAACCGAAAAAAACCGAACCAGTTATAAACTGAATCAAAAAAGAACCGAACTGTTTCCAACCCGAAATCGCTTCCAACCCGAAACTGTTTGAATCGGGATAAAAACTGTTTACACTGAACCATTAACAAACCGCAACCCATTTGCATCGAACCGTTTACTACCCGGACGGTTTACAATCCGAACCGAATTAAAACCGATCTAGATTAAACCGAAACCGAATCGAACCGATAAATATTTAAACTGAACTGAAACCGACCCGCGAGACATTTAAACCGATTTCAAACCGACCCGATTTAATACCGAACCGATTTCAAACCGAACCAAACCCGAACTGTCAAACCGTTTGACAGAATGAATCCTAGTAATGCACATGAACGTTCAACCATCAGTGCAAAACCCAGCTGGAAGACCCTTGCCAGTTGCCACTCACCCTAACTACCTATCTGTTAGTCCCATTCAAGGCCACCTATTTAGTTTACAAACAATTTGAAAATTACTAGTAAAAATATTATTAACCCTTTCTAATCTATTTTAAAAATTGGGACTACTATTTAAAACCCATGATTAAATCTCGTCTAAACTTACCTATTTACCTCTAGAAAATGAAAACAAACCCGAATATGAATGAATGGTTAAAAACATTTTTAACCGTTATAAACTCGACAACAACTCGTGAGTCGGGATTATATATTAATCATATAAATCAATAACAGTAGGTGAGCAGTAGTGCAGTTTACATCGCATCCTTTGTGTTATCTGTCATCTAAAAGAAACGCTGTCCTGTCTGTCAAAGTTGAACAGGGCACCTTCTTCTTCTTCTCTCTCCCAATCAACATAGACAACCAGATATTTATACATTAACAGCTATTATCAAAATACTCTCACAAAATAAAAATTAAAATTAAAAATAAAAAAGTGAGCTTAGACTTTAACAAGAAATTGATCGATCAATCAATTTCTGCTTCTGTTGTTGAGCAAAAATGAGGGAAGTGATCAACATTCACATTGGTCAAGCTGGAATTCAAGTGGGAAATTCTTGTTGGGAGCTTTTTTGCCTTGAACATGGAATTCAGCAAGATGGCATGATGCCCAGGTTTCTGTTTTTTTAATTTCTTCTTATAGTTATTTATAAATTGGTTTATTAATCAATTGAACAATTTTTTGATGTTTATTTTGCATTTGATGAAATGGGTTTGTTTATATTTTCCTTGATTATAATTAGATAATTGCTTTTGAGTTGGATTTTGAGATTAATTGTTGGAATTATGATCTGAAGTTTCTAGTAATAGATGATCAAAAATTTATGTTTGAAATTTCTCGATCTTTTTTTTTTTTTTTTGAGATATTTAGTTTGACTAATTTAGTTCTCATAAAGTAAATGGCAGTATGCTGATATGTTGCTGGAATGGCGCCAAATTTGACAATTTTTTTTTTTTTTCCTTTTGAGTAGATGAGGTGAGGCGGGGTAAATGTTAGTTTTCCATCCCCTTCTTCACCAAATATTTTCATATCTATCCCCACTTTAAAGGTGGGTCCAAAATTCAACACATCTCACCCTGACGAATATAAATCTAAAAGCATCTCGTCCCACCACCTACTTGAGTATTCATATCCACCTATTTCCTACCTTTTTGCCCTACCAACCGCCTAATCCTATCCCACCACCCGCCAAATCCCAACCTTATAACTCCACAAAATTGTACATATCCTGTAAAATGTTTTTTACGGAGTACCAAAAAAATTAAAATCAATAAAGAACAAAGTGTGCCGAACCAAAAAAATGGTTACAAACTTAATTGTCCAACAGGTATCAAAATCATTTGGTTTGTCTACCTCATTTGGAGTTAAAAATAAAAATAAAAAATCAAAACCAAATTCAATATAAAGATAAAATCCATTGTTAAATCTAGTTGTTCTTATTTTTTTTGTTCTTTAAAAAAAAAATTATTCAATTTTTGTAAGTGTGTACAACTTAAGATCCAATCTCGCCCAACCACCTATGGCGGATACAATCACCACCCTTAAACTCTAGATCCACCCCCGCCCCAATGGGGGAGGGGGATGGGGAGGCTCTCCTATTTGGCTATTTGAACCGCTCCGCTGGCATCCTCACTTTTGATTTTAATGCTAATTTGTGTAGATTTTGTTAGTCTTGAAGGGATGGTAGGATATAATCAAGGTTGCACCGGTGCACCCTCTATATACCAAATATATAACATTTTGTTTTTTCTCAATTCTTCCTAATGTCTCTCAAATATTTCTTGCTAATTTGAAGTCATTATAATCAAAGGGAGAGAAATGGTGTCAATGAGGAACTGAATGAATTATTTAGGATAGTAATTTGTGTGATTGTTGTAGTTATATGCTTCACATAGATATAGTTAAAGAGTGAATTATAGCTTGTTTACAATATCTACTTTAGTATTATAGTATAGTGTATGATGCTAATGACCCGGAGGTAGAGCACTCAATGAATAAAATATTTTACTAGCATGCAAAACTAGATTACAGATTATGCTGTCTGCATTGCTACAAATTAGTCAGTGTTCTTAATTAGATCCAAGTTAATTAATTGTTGAACATAAGTGATGAACTACGATTGAAAGGATGGCGTTAATATCTTCATGGAATGAATGACTTGTCAAGCTGATCATGTAGTGTATTTGTACTTCTTAGATATCTGATTGTGATGAAACATTTTGTTCCTTATATCATCAGCAAAACTTGTATGATTTGGTATGATTTTCTCAAGCAGATGATCAATCCTGGAATCAACACAGTAATTTCCAAGTTTTGTTTTGTGTCTAATTTTTTCCTTATTCATTTCTTTCAGTGACACGTCTGTAGGTGTTGAAAGTGATTCGTTTAATACCTTCTTCAACGAGACTAGCTCTGGAAAGCATGTGCCTAGAGCTGTGTTTATCGATTTGGAACCAACTGTGATCGATGAAATACGGACAGGGCCATATAGGCAACTTTTCCATCCAGAACAGCTCCTCACAGGGAAAGAAGATGCTGCCAACAACTTTGCTCGTGGACATTATACAGGTTGCTGGATTATTTTTAAGCAAGATGTCAAACTTGCTACTTTATGTTACACTCTTCATTTATTAAATGAATTGTTAATTTTCCTGTCTTGCAGTTGGAAAGGATATGGTTGATTTGTGCCTTGACCGGATAAGGAAATTGGCCGACAGTTGCACTGGGTTGCAAGGCTTCTTGGTATTTAATGCTGTTGGTGGGGGCACAGGTTCTGGTTTTGGGTCATTGCTTCTAGAGCGCTTGTCTGTAGAGTATGGGAAAAAGTCAAAACTGGCATTTTCAATTTACCCTTCTCCTCAGGTACGTGATTTATGATCTGACTTCTCCTGTTCATGTAATGAAAGCTTGAAAATCATGGTGTTACTTTTCAATGTTTAGGTATCAACAGCAGTTGTCGAACCTTACAACAGTGTCCTCGCCACTCATTCTCTCCTGGAGCACACTGATGTTGCCGTGCTTTTAGACAATGAAGCAATCTATGATATATGCAAGAAATCCCTAAGCATTGAGAGGCCTACATATACCAATTTGAACCGTTTAATATCCCAAGTAGTATCTTCATTAACAACTTCTTTAAGGTTTGATGGAGCCATTAATGTGGATATTACAGAGTTCCAAACTAACCTTGTTCCATATCCTCGAATTCACTTCATGTTATCATCCTATGCCCCTGTTATATCTGCTGAAAAGGCTTACCATGAGCAGCTTTCAGTACCTGAGATCACAACGGCTGTATTTGAGCCTTCAAGCATGATGGCTAAGTGTGACCCAAGACACGGAAAGTACATGGCTGCCTGTTTGATGTACCGTGGTGATGTTGTTCCCAAAGACGTCAATTCTGCTGTTGGCACTATCAAGAGCAAGAGAACAGTTCAATTTGTTGATTGGTAAGTTTAGTATTGCATCTAAAGAGTCTATGTCTAATAGTATCAATTTAGGTTACCAAAACCACATTAGTGTACATATTAATTGTGCTCAACTGATATCGTTTTGCAATTAGTAAAGCAGATTGTGTAATGCCGTTCACTGGAAAGGGATGGGGGAATGGATACAGCTGCAAGCCATTTTGGCTTCTTATTTCTTCAACGTGAAAAAATTAGTAAAATACTGTTTCGGATCAGAATTAATTATGTTCTGTAAAATCAGATCAAGAGAACAAATTGAGGGCTAGTTTTGTAAAAAGATTTTGATCAAAACTTGCATCATATTGTGGCTAGCCTTTGGCTTATTGTTCAAATAATGAAGGCTCTTTTTTATTAATAGTCTTGATTTTAAACATGTTACAGGTGCCCTACTGGTTTCAAGTGTGGAATCAACTACGAACCACCAACAGTAGTACCGGGTGGTGATCTTGCCAAGGTGCAGCGTGCAGTCTGCATGATCAGCAACAATACTGCAGTGGCAGAAGTTTTCTCCAGAATTGACCATAAATTTGACCTTATGTATGCCAAGAGAGCATTTGTGCACTGGTATGTTGGCGAAGGTATGGAAGAAGGTGAGTTTTCAGAAGCTCGAGAGGACCTAGCAGCTCTTGAGAAAGACTATGAGGAGGTTGGGGCTGAGGGCAGTAATGAAGAGGAGGAAGAAGAGTACTAAGGTGGTGGCATCACAATCACAGGGTCAATGTTAGCAATTTCATCTCTGGTTTCTAGTACCCTTTTTTGCAGTATATTTATTGTAATTTTTTTCTGGTGGATAATTGATTTTCGAGTGAAATTCCTGTGTAAATTTATCATTCAAGTGGCATCGATCTGCTATATACGTTGTTGTTTAGGGACTGGGATTTTGAAAAATGTACATCCTTTCCACATTGTGTAAAAATCTAAAATTATAGCCTGATGTCCAATTTCTACTTCTTTTTCTTTTTTTCTCACAATACACTCAGTACTTACTGTATTATTGAACTAAGATGGTTCAAACATTTAGAACATCCCAAAACTTGTCTGAATCGGGATCTAAATATCTATACGGATCCAATGTATCACTGGTTTTTGTTGCGGCTTTGTAGAACAAAAGATGATTTATATCGTGACCATTGCATCCACTTTATTTGTTGCATTTCATAGTACAACTTGTATTTGTGAAAGATTTCGCATTTTTTTCAAATAAGGCCTCATTATTTGATAATTAGCGGATAGCAGAAAGCTGATTGCATTAGTTGATCTAGCTAACAGCAATAAGTGATTAAGTGGTTTGATAGAATTTTGGTTAATTTTACTAGCAAGTGAAGAAGTGCTAGTGAATAAGTGATGGCCCAAAACACAGTAGGTTGATGTAGCTCACTTCTTGGCATCCTTCCTAATGATGTTCATCAGTGCATGTACCATGCATATAAATAAGATAAACAAGCATCAATAGGTATAACATAAGAGCAAAAGAATTATTATAAAGGGGCATAAATGTGACTAATAATGTATTTATCATCTACCCTAGACTTGTCAATTTAGGTTTTTGGGTCAGGTTCAATTCAGGTCATGTCGAGATAATATAGTTAGGGCCACACCAACTTCAAATGACAAATTGTTTAGTTCGATTTCGGGTCAAATAAGGTAATGAAAATTTGGGTACCAAGTATTTAAAGGGATAAAATCATTATTAGAGGTGCCAAAACCGTACCACACCCGACCCGAAACGACCTGATTCGAAATCGAACCGAAAAATATTTGAAATTTATTTCGATTCATGTAGACACAAATTTAACATGACTCGAATTTAAAAATAAATCTGACCTCACTGAATTCGATCCGAACATTCGAAGTGACACCTCTAGCGTAACGGAGTTAAGGCATTAAGGATTAAGGTAAATATATTTTGTATCACTTTTCAATTCGGTGGAAGAGCCAGAATCTAGAATGTCAGATAATGTTTAAATAATAATAATGATTAGAAAAGAATAATTGACAAAGTTATGGAGGCCATTTATTATAATAGATATTTTCAACGAAGCCTATTCCCCTCATCAACCGTTAATGAATATTTCTGCCTCTATTACGAGGGTGCCACTATCTCACGTCTTAGCTTACTTATATTGTTAGTCTTAGGAATTAAAATAGCAAAATATTCATTGTTTTGGGTCATTATTACACATATAATATGATGAACATGATTGTTTCAATTTCAAACAATTAAAATTAGTCACAAAGTTATACATGCCATGTTGCCACATAACTTGTATTTTTTATATATATGTTTCTTTTGTATGCGATATTTTTTATATATGTTCATGCATGGTAGCAAACATCAGTACATGTATGTGTATAAAGATTATAAGTCCAACGAATAATTCATTGTCAATCTGAGGAAAATCTAATTCATAGCGACATAAGAAATAAAGGCGTTGATAAATCTAACTGGCTTGTGAACAATTTAATCTTGAATTCTTAATACTATATAATTGTTAGGAACTAACTTGCCTCTAGAAGTTTGTGTGTTAGGCTCGACATTTTTTTTTACTATTGTATCTTACATAATATGAACTTTAATGTGAATCAATACTCTCTTTGTCTCAGTTTAGTTGTTAGTAGTCTTGTCACACCTTCCTTATAAAGTCATTTATAGTTAGTTGACACACGTCTTCTTCTTTCTTTTCTTTTTTTTTCCTTCGTAGTAGTATGGGTATGATAATAAAAGTAAACAACAAATTTTTAAATATGAAATTGCTGTTATATACTTCGTATTAAGCTTTAATCAATTTTACTCAAGTGGAGATTTCAAGGTAAGTGAACTTGAGAGTTGAGATTAATGTTTGAAAAAGTTTGAGTTTTGGCTCGAGCTTGATTACTCAAAGTTATTTCCTAGAAGATTTGGTTCAAACTCAGTCTTAGTCAATTAGGCTTGTAAAGTCCCTGATAAGAAACCAATAGTTTATGTAGCACCCAACAACCAAGGAGGCCACTCGTTCTTGTTTCAAGACTAATACCAACCAAACACGCTTAATTAACTATAAAGTGTGATTTGTACATCATGCCTCTAAAAACTAAGATGCACTTTTGTTGTACATCAAATCCTTTTTAATTTTTAAAGCAAAGCATGGGATCGAATTACAATTACAAAAAAGAATAAAGGACTTGCTAATACAATGAACTAATGAATAAACCATTTATGTAACCCTTTCATCATTGACATTAATTATTATAGAGTACACAAGTATGAAAATGTGTATACATATGTAGATACAATACAATCACGCAAGAGATTAGGAGAGGACAAATTCCATCTCTCTTAAAACTCCTCGTCAATAAATTTCCAACAAGCTTAAAGTTGATCCATTCCTAATACTTAACCAAGACCAAAATAGGTAAGAAAAAAAAAAAAAAAAACTAAAACAAGATTGATAAGATCAAAGCCAAAGAGTGTTTTCTTTTAACTCTTTTGGCTTTCACCCCTCTCAACTAGCAAAGTTGAGGTGTTTTGGCTAATCAACCAAGGAAGGCATGAACAAAAAGGCGAAAATGGACTATCAAATTGAGCAAAAAGATGAATAAAGTGGAGGAAGATCCCAAAGGGATTCAATAGGATCATGTACAAAATCGATGAACTCGTGTAGTCCATTACTACTCACGTTGTAGTAGGATGCTGAGACATCCTTCTCCATTTTAATCTTCTCCATCTCAAACAATTCCACGCCCATTTCTTGTGGAAGTGCTACATTTTTAGGCATCTCCGACGTCTCTTGGCTTTGGTTTTGGCAGCTTAGACTTAGAGGTAGCTTTAGCAAGCTAGAATTTATGTCACAACCTCCAGGGTTACCACATTGGAATAATGTCGAGTAATCAACTAGCTCGTAGTTTCCAACAAACCCATTCATTTGAGGCCTATATACATCACCATTATACACCCTATTTTGATGTAAACCTTGTGTTTGTGCAACAAAATTATCAAGATTTTTATACCCAAAATTATCCTGAAATTGGGCTGTACTACTATTAGTACTAGCTAAGTTAAAAGGGTCTGAAAAGGCGGTGTTAGTAGTGCTTGAGGGAAATGCAACCGAATTGGTAGTTAAGGGTGTAACTAAAGTATTATCAACTTGATGATCATCAACATTGCTTGATTTTTGGGACTCTAGTTTTTTGTTTTTGAGGAGGTTTTTAATCCTAGATGCAACAGGGGAGTTAGGAGAAACATGAGTGACAACAAAATTGGTTCGAGTGTTTGACCCTCGAAGCAGGCAGGCTGCTTCATCGTAGGCACGAGCAGCTGCCTCCGCGGTCTCAAAGGTGCCTAGCCACATTCTTATCTTTTGGGTTGTATCTTTGATCTCGGCCACCCATCTCCCACTCGGCCTTTGCCTTACCCCTACAAATTTATTGCTTCTATTCGCGCTACTTGATGATTTCTTTGATTTTCCTTTGAGCTTTGTGACTTTGTTTATTGGTATCACACTTTTCCCTCCCATTTGACCAATGAAGTCTTGTTGGAATTGTATCTCCATAGAAATATTCGAGTTTCTTAAACACGCGCTCTCTTTCTCTAATCAAAGGGCTCGAGTTAAGCGAAAATTGAACATAGGAAAGGAAGACATGAAGGGATGAATTTAAAGGGGGTTGAAAGAAATGGAGGGAATGGAAGTTAACTAAGAATGGTCATTTTCATGTAAGTTAGAATTAGTGGGGGAGTTGTCAACATGTCTTTCATTCAATTCAAATATTTGGTACTTAAAATATTTTGTGCTCTTCGTGAGAATGTATTGTTTTATAAAAAAAAGATATGCTAAGCTGACTATCTTCGTTGAAATCGTTATCGTTTCTAGTTTAGACTAATTGTTTTTGTTACAAATGATGTATTACTGCTACAGATGTCTTTGTCCTAATCTAAGAAAAATGACTAAAATACCCTCTAACAACCATTAACAAGGTTTAATGATTGTATTAATATGTCATTCTTCTCTAGATTAATTGTATTCATCTTCTTCTAGTAGGGATCATCTTTGGGGACCATGAGTATTCATGTTAATTAGCTTATTCTATATCTAGATATGTTATAGATATATTATCATCGTTATAAAAATATATTAAAAAAACACTTAAATGCCAATAATTTAATTTGTAATTCAACTCATTATAAGAATTTAAAAGTTCACATACTTTATCACTATTCTCTGTAGAAACAACCTTAACATATTAGATTACAAGTCTTGCATACCACCTGCAAAACTTCATTAAGATAGCTAGCATTCACTTGAATTTAAAGCTTTTCGATTTCAAATAATTCCAAGTAAAAAAATTGACATATATGACTCATTCGTCTTTAAGTTTTAGTAAAAAAAAATTTACAATTAATTTTCAAGTACAAATTTATCAATTGTTTCAAAAACAGAATCTATGAATTTCAATATCATATCCTACTATCTACTCAGTCTATTCTGTAGTCATTAGGAACCAGTATTGGCATATTGCCATTACTAAATGGCTACCATATATCCTCCATGTGACCATATCTTTACAAAATATAAGTTCACAAAACCACAATGTAGTCTTTTTTTTTTAAATTGTTAACGTAATTTAGTAGACAGATTGTGGATTTCAAGGGTAAATCGAGTGGGTGCAAGGTGTAGTTGTAATTTGTAAACCAACTTGGCTCGAATAAAGTTTTCCGCATTTGTCATTTATTTTATCGGTTATTTTGTAGTGTAGTTTGTTGTAATGCTGTGTTTTCTTTGCTTCTTGTTTGTTTGTTGTATCATTTGTAGTTCTTAAAAAAAATAAAAATAAAAAAAAAATAAACTACTTAATACCCTACGTTTTTAAATATTTGCTCCACTTTCCTTTTTCGTCCGATTTTTAATTCTTGCTCCATTTCTTATTTGGAAATCTTTTACAATATTTAATTCATTTCTCACCCAGTAAACTCAACATAAATTATATTTTATTATTTCACATTCTCTCCTTTAATTCTCTCAACTACTTTTGTTTTTTATAACTTTTTAATCTCCCCCAACCCTTCTACGTCCATATTTTGTAGTGTATTTTGTTGTAATGATGTGTTTTCTTTGCTTCTTGTTTGTTGTATCATTTGTAGTTCTAAAAAAAAAAAACTACTTAATACCCTACGTTTTTAAATACTTGCTCCACTTCCCTTTTTCATCCGATTATAAATTCTTGCTCCATTTCTTACTTGGAAATCTTTTACAATATTTAATTCATTTCTCACCCAGTAGACCCAACATAAATCATATTTTATTAATTTCACATTCTCTCCTCTAATTCTCTCAACTACTTTTGTTTTTTACAACTTTTTATTCTCCCCCAACCCTTCTACGTCCATATTTTATTATTTTCTCCAATTTCTCCTAAAACTCCGAGCATAAAGAAATAGAGCAAGTATTTAAATACGGAGGGAGAACTAATCTTTTAAGGGACGGAGAATAATATAACACAAACATGTTATACTTCCTAGTTTCCTGGGTTGAGCAACAAGAATAGCAAATACACAATTGAATTCTTTTTGTTATAGTTTTTAAATTATTTACACATACAACAGCATGGAACCATTTTAAAATAAAGAATTAAGATATCGAGCAAACCTCAAACAATGAATAAATACACGATACACCCCAAAAATGAAGTTGGTTACTGCAGAGACAAAGACCCCAAAATTGCTACAAAATTGATTCACAAAATTTTTTTCAAACTGTCAAGAAATTGAACGCTATTAGACAACATATATATGACCTCACACTCTTCTATTTCCTTTTCATCTGTTGTAACTTAAGATCACAGCAAGATAACTGATTACAGACAACTCATAATATACACATTGTACACTGATATCTGATCTTCCCCAACCAAGACAACCACATTGACCAACAACGTGCCACCAGCAAAAATTACGATCGAGGTTATTATATATGCTATGAAAAAAGAATAATGAAATAGAAGACAATAGACCTGCTCACATCTTGAGCAGGCTTCCACATAAAGATGAAACAAACAACACATGAAACTATTGGGAGAGAATTGACTGCAAGGCCAACACCTGCTGAGGTTGAAGGGATGACCAGGTCGATGCAAGAGTAGAGGGCGGTAGGGTTTGTTGAAGTTGCCTTAATAAATTGACCATTCGGCTTGCAGTTTGCTCTGTTGCAAGATCTTTACCCGCACACAAGACCTAGAAGCACCATAAGTGAGCAAAGGTTTAGTGGAACAAATCAGAGACGCAAGATATTACCAGTTTTTTGCAGATATAAATTAGAGCAACACTTAGTTTACACAATAACTATCAGCAAGAGATTAGAAGGTGTGTAATGGGTTAAAGGTACGCAAATTAAGAAAACATGCCAAAGTTCCCACTTTTCTCTAAGGCAAACACAGAGGAACATGTGATGTATGCAGGTACTCAAGAGATAACCCCAGTGTACCTCATATATGCTATCCAAGTTCAAATCTCACTTATTTACAGGTAAGAATTATAGCTTAACAAAATGCTGATATAGTATTAAAATAAATAAATGAAGCATGAATTGAGACTTAACTGCCCCATAAAATGGTAGTTCAAGTTAAAGTAGCATTCATGAGATAAAAAAAATTCACATCTGACAGTAAGGTGTACCTCAGCAAATACTGCTACTATTTTGGACAAGTACTGATTATTCGGTCCTAACAAATCTCCATCAGACCTGCAGAGAACACAATTGCAAATGTTATAACAAAGAAATCATGTGAAACAGTGATATTCAAATACAAACCTAAACATAAATCAATTTACAACAACCCCTACATCCCTTTATCCATAACTCCAACAAAAGATTAAAAAAATAAAAAAAATCCCATTACAATTCTTAAAGTTTTAAAGTGAGAAGGAATGAGAGCAAGTTTCGCATAATAACATGCATTTAAAGCACTTTACCTCTCAACCATAGAACAAAGTTGATCATGTACAACCTTGGCTTCAATTAGATCTCCTTTAATCGGCAAGCAATTTAACCACATAGGAACAACCTGTAAAGTCAGATAAATATATATATGTTAAAAGGGTGAAAATCAAACAAGGGAAATATAATTACTCCCTCCGTCAACTATAGTTTGCCTCTTTATCGAGGCACGTAGTTTTAGGTGGAGTTTGGAAGTGTAGCAAGTGACAGTTATTTTATTAAAAAGGTAGAAGTGATGAGAGATGGTGGGAAATTTTTTAAATTGAATGAGTACGAAGCCTAAATTTTTAGTAATTTGACCAAAAAAAAAAAAATAGTGGGTCCTTAACTCCTTGCCAAATAAAAGAAACGGGCAAACTATATTGATAGAAACTACAAACTCGTTCCATCATCATCATTTTTTGTTTTTAGTTTTTTGTTTCTTTGAAAACTAAAAACAAAAAAAGGAAACCACAAAAAGTGGTTTGGACTTTTTTGTTGACAATTTTCAAAATTAAATAAATTCTAATAAATTTGACCATTTTTGTATTATTTTTACGAAGTATTTCATGATATTAAACAATAAAATAAAAAAACACAAAAAACTGAAAACTATAGTGATGCCGAACGGACCCTAATTTGGATACATGTAGTATAATTATTGAAATAAGAAATACAAGTAAATAATTTTTCATTCATTCAAAATCCGACTGTCAGTTAAAAAGCTCCAATGGTCAGATTAAAATCACCATCATTAGAGAATTGAGGAGCCGACCCCACTTATGAGATTTTGGCTTCGATTGATTGATTGATTATAGATATTGAGGGTCAAATACATTCAACTAAAAAAGATGAGCATAACATTAACAGATAGACACGTTTGAAATACCTGAGCAGCATCTATACTATCACGATGAAATTGGCATATCTTCCCAAGAGCTGAAACAGCATTGTCATATGCCATCACATTCTCTGCACGTGTAGCATTGGGATGCCTTATCACAGCATCCAATCTTGAAAGGGCCTCTGGATTTAATCCCAAATTACTTGTCAACAGATGATATTATGGAAATCCAAATTGTGAAGAGAAAACACATTAAGTAAATCACACCTCTAACAAGAGGCTTGAACACAGATCCACCAAACTCGGCACAAACACCAAGACCATAAACAGCCGCCTGCAGACAGAAAATTATATAACTAGAATGCCAAGTGCAACTCTAACAATTACACAACAGAAAAAGAATTTGCAGTCACCTGCCGAACATCTGAGTTGTCATCATTGCAAGCTTCCAAAAGGAAAGGAAGGAAGGTATCATAGTATCTGCATTACCAACACATGCAATAAATATATAAGATAAAGAGGCAAATAAAAGGAAATAACAGTGAAAAATATCAGTTATAGTATCCACCTAAGTGCTGCTTCACGACAATGCTCCACAACATCATCAAAGATACAAATGGCAATTCTTCTTTCTTCTGTCGTTTTATCCTTGCCCTGCATGCCAATAAACCTAATTAATTCACCCTCAACGTGAAACAAAGCACAGATACACATTTGGATAGTTTGCATATTAAGAGAGAATGAAACATTACTAAGAATGCTCTAGTTCTGATGTAATACCCCAAACAATGGCAATTACTTTCATGATTCAATTTACATAAATTATATTAATTGTAATTAAATAAAAAGTGTTGAGAATATTAATGAGCACAAGGTCATCATATAACAAATCACCACAAAAGATAATCCTCAAAAAGGATTAAAGGAATTATCTGCAAACAGAAAGATACTCCAAAACTAGAGCTAATACAATATGCAAAAATATTACATAGGGATTAGTTGGCGCTTGGCAGTACAATATAGCAAACACAGAATAACAACTAGTTTATCTTATATCCAGCAACTTAAATTTTTGACAGACACAGGAACTCAATCAACACATTTGGCACAAAAAAATACCTACAGTGAGCCACATAACTCTATGAAAACAATGACTGTCTATAAAATTACATGTCTCAAAACCATAATACAGCAAAACCTAATAATTTTAATGTTACTTGAACAAAAAGTTGTTCCAGGGAGATAGAGAACCTACCCACATAGGTGTCAAGTATGACGAGAGCTCATCAAAGAAGAGCAAGAAAGATGCCTTGAACGTCTTGATTAAAGTGCCTAAGCAATCACCAATCTGGCTCAAACATAAAATAAAAATTAATAGCATCAAAAAATTCTAAGTTAAAACCTAATAATAATAATAAAAAAATCAAACACATCTCAAAAAATCTAAGCCTACAATGCTTTTAATACTCACCTGATCAAAAAGTTCTTCTTCTTGCTCATTTTCTTCCGTAAGAATTTCTCCTTCTTCAGCATCAAAATCCTCAGCTTTAATCCTTTCTGCTCTCTCTGCCTTTCTGGAGGCGCTCGCTGTAATAACCTGCTTTATCTCATCTACTATAATTCTTACTTGGCTTTCATCCAGAAGTGTTCCAGATACCTAACAGAAAAATGGAGTTAGCTTTGCCACCAAATAGTTAAGGCAATCATAATATATTTAATAGGATGATTTTTGGCAAAATTATAAGCAGTAACATGCCAGAGTACCAAGGAATCTTAGATCAAACAATCTATACTAGATATTAGAAAGCGTATTCAAACAAGCTTAGGTGTCACGTGTCGCTCTCCTCATTTTAAGTCTTTTATTTCATGCGTTTAAAAACAAGGATTGTACAAGATTTGAACTCAAAACCTTAAGTAAAAGCTATGGTATAACCACAAAGATATTACAATAATACGAAGTACATGTTATTCTCTCAAAAGTGTTCCTAAAAAAGCTTAGGTGTCACATGGTGCTCTCCTAATTTAATTGAAGCTTTTCTTTCATGTTGGATTGTAAAACATTTGAACCCACAACCTCAAGTTTAAAAACGAAAATGTTGACCACTAAACTATCTCAGTATTACAACATTACATGTTATTCTTTTAAACTTAAACATAATAAGTATTTGAATCATGGCAAGAATGCGATAACTCCAGGCATCGCCCAGTCCCAAAAAGTAGTTATTTGCTAATCAAAGCTTGAAAACTAGACATCAGCGCTAAAATTTCACAGGCCTATGAGAAATACCTGAACACACTCATTAAGCGCATCAAGCATGTTTGAACAGATCTCCACTTCAGGTTCCTGCAAAATTAGTAGAATAACGAGGGTCAGATACAGATTCACCAGGGAGATGAAGGAATTCATGCAAAATCAAGATCATCAATACTATAAACTAATCAAGGAAACAGAAAAAAATCATCACCTTGTGTAAAGCCTCTACCAAAGCAGGTATAATATAATCAGACAATTGCTTAACATAAGACTCGTTCCGACCTTGGGCCAACCCCTTCTCCACAGCTAACTTAGCAGAGCGCAGCAACTCTGGCATGGCTGTAAAACACAAAATTAAAGAGCACATCAAAGCTATAGCTGATATAATCAAGAGCATAGAAGCAGCAAACAAGCCAAATACCTGACACTGCTGCCTTTCTAACTTCCTCGTGGAAATAAAATTTAAGAAGGGGAACCAATGTAGGAGCAACCTGCAAATTTTTATGAAATCTATCAACTCCAACCACCCATAGATTAAAAGGAACCAAGAAAAGGCAACAGGCCTTCAGCCCCAGATGATTTGCTACAAAGGATGCTAGCCTCAATCAACTGAGAAAAGACTATACAAAAGAATAAAATATGACCTGGTCAATCCACGGAAAGAAGCCTTCTTTTAGCTCGTCAGCATAGCAACACAACATGTTGCAAGCCGTAGCTTTCTCCTCAAGAACACTGGTCTTGATTCCAATCCTTTTGTCCCCGAGGGTGATGGTCTCAATGCTATAATTAAAGCATTAAAATCAGGTTGTACTTCTTATATGAAAGCAAAATGAACATGTGCATGGTTCATTTTTGTGGTGATAGAGACAAATCATGAACCAAATATCAGTAAAAAAAAAAATCTAATTAAACGAGCATAGCCATAGAAGACTTAGTCTCTTCAACTCAATTAACAAAATCAGCATAAAAGAAGCACTACTGAATCTAAAACAGTTCCAATCAGTAAAAGCAATTATGAGTCCGTAAGAGGTTAATCCTAAAGAAAAGGTTGAACAGGCAGAAGATGAGAAGACAATCAAATCATAAAAGTCAAAATTACCTCTCGTCATCAGATTCATCAATATCAGCATCTGAATCTGCTGATGTGATTGTCACATCAGGCTTAAGTTGAGCAGAGTGAAGCAACGGAGGCATAACAACACTCATATAAGGAAGGAAATCTTGCCCCAGACATTTGCAAAGTCTTGCCCATGCCTGAAAAAATATTTGTATCCATTATCCATGAACAAGAACAGCCGTTTGTTTATAGGAATCAGCTCAGAATATCAAAACTATTCAAAGATATCAATGCAATTTTATAGCTAAACCTGAAGCATATAACTAGTTGTTGGATCATCAGCTTCCATTTGTGATCCTTGTAACTGCATCAGAACGTCCATGACCTATAACACAGAAAAGAACCATATATTAGCTTATACAGCAAATCATAAGTAATATATTCAGATGTATAGATCCTAACCAGTTATGACTAGTACAGTAACTGTTTCATAATAAGAGCAATTATGTTTTTAAAGTACCTGCTTAGCATCATCTCTAAACTTCTCTTTCCCAACAGCCATTCCAACCAAGCTTATACATTCCATCGACTTTGCACGTAGCATACGATTGGACTTGTCAGTTGCATTGACCAGTATAGCCTTAAGGTATGGCATAACAGCATCATAATACTTCTGGAAAAGCTCCTGCAATTAGAGGTAATGTCAGAAAATACATCAAGGTCATCAACCCAATGATACCTCAAATGTTTGTAAACATAGGGTACCTGTGATGAATCAGCAACTGATGCTAATGCAGTCAAAGCCCCTTCCTGAACCATTTGCTTTCCATTCTGGATAACATAGCACAAAGACACTCAAAAACTACTTCAAAACATTAACTAAGAAGCAAAAATACAATAAATATATGATCCAATACTGACTGAAAAACAACCAGATGCATGCACAAAACAGAGTTAATATATCTGTGCAAGTGATGAAGGTACCTGCAAAAGGACGAGCAATTTGCTCACAATACCATCTAAGTATGGCGTCAAGATCTCTGGAGTGCAATTTTCACTGAAGTTCAACACAGCTGAAGCAGCATGTGCCTACCATACACAGCAAAAAGAAGATGAACAAAAAAAAATCAAGATGCAAAATTTTTCATGAATTCACTAATTTTTTAAAAACACAGAGAAGTAAGATGACTATGCATGAACATATAGAATCACCGAGTAGACAATACAGAAAAAGAGTGGAAGACAGATGGCAGATTGTTTTAGCTCTCTGCTATTCAGAACCAGCCAATTCAATGAAACTGAATATAAGCAGATATTAACACTTCATAACAGGATCATTTTCAACAGATCTACAACATTAGAATACTGTGGGAGTTGGATTCCATTTCCCTCAAGGATCTTAGTCAACAAAGTTTGGCGAAAGAACAGCAATTCGAATACATAAAACAGGTAAAAGATCAAAAATATATCTGGAGAGGGATTGATTAGCACAAGAATTTAATGCCGTGCATATTGTAGAGGCAGCAACAATTCCACTAGGTGTAGTCACAAGTCAAAGGCTATTTTATCAAAAAAAAAAAAAATATTCAATTAACAGAAGTATTGCACGAGAGAAAACAAGAATTGATGAGTGGCAAAATGACATGAGTACATACATGAAATAAGTTCATAAACTTTAATAATCCCTTAACTAATGCATTTAACCCAATACTGTTAGAATCAAGATTCTACCTGGGCCAAGTGCAGTAGCCTCTAATTGAAGCTATTATGACTTAGACCTGATCAAATTCTATATGTAATGCTCATTTTCAATATTCAAGCACGCTAAAAAATCACTTTATTTTTGTGAATCTAGTAAGTAGTATTCAAAATTCAGTGACTATAGGTAACACAGACATTTTAAGGACATATGTCAAGTATCTCAAACATATGCAAAGCCAACATACCCCTACGACACACCTCTGAGAGACTGACCTGTGTATGTGATTTTATGGTGATGCCTCAATCAAGAATTGTTCCGCTTCATATTATTTGCAACTTTTGCCAAAAATGGATGCTACACGTTATTTGCTACAATTTTTTTCCTTTCATTTTTAGGTTATCATTTCTCTCTATCTCTCTCCTCATCACATACATCCACATGTTTCTCTCCATTTTACACTCAAACAAATTTTGCCAAGCAGTCCGTACGGTCTTCAAAGTTGCAAAATAATATGAAACGGAGGTAATATTATTTTTGTAAGTATCAAACAAACATATTCAAATCAAATTATAAACATGTTATCGATAGTTCAATAGGTTTGACATGTATATTTTGTCTATATGGAGAAAATGTAACATAATTTCTAAAGTAATCATTTCTTTCTGTTTTATCCGACTAGTGTCTAGTGCCCAAGTCCATAAAAATGAAACAAGTAACTTTTATATACATCCAGTGTACAATAATTAATAATTTACTGTACTTCAAGGGTCTTTCTTATCAAATTTAGGGTCACTTTTACAATTTTTTTATAACTGTTATCAATAAAGCATAAATACTCGTAACTTTTATTTATGTCAAGGTAACTTTTATTCATATGAGGGTAACTTTTGCTCATTTTAGGGTAACTTTATAACGGATGTACATCCGATTTTTGTAAAAGTTAATGAAACTAGATTATATAACTTAAGTATACAATGCTTCAATTAACTCTGATGAGCTCAACCTCTAACCCAATTAGACACACATGCTTTGTCACAATAAGACAATTCCTTGCATCAAAAGATCAGCCACGTAGACCAAAAGGCAAGATAATAAACAAAGGTATTGGAACACCGAAAAAATAAAAGCAATATTGTTAATTACTTGAAACAATGCCAATCAACAAAGCTACCTGGACACGAGGATTTTGGAAATCATCCATGGAAGATGCCAAAGCAGGCAAGACACGATTGTGATATTGCATTTGCAAATCTGGCCCCAAGTCCGTTGATAATTGACCGATTGCATTAATAGCAGCCCAACGCACACGAGGATGTGGGTCTTGAAACGAATTTAACACCATTGACACCACTTGCTCTAAATTCTTTATCATCACCTGTCAACTCAAATTGCAAAAGAAACTTAGTTATAACACTAAACTCCCAAAATCATTAAGTATGACAAAACAAAGAATTAACACAATGAAAACATTATAATTGGCAAATCATAAAGGAAAACCCCCACTTATCAAAAGCTCGAAAGATAGTACCTTTGAGCAACCCTCTGCAATTTGAGCCAAACAAATCAATGCAGCATGATGCTTTTGCCATTCTGGAGCAGCCAGGTAAGCCGGCAACACCTCCGAAGCAACAGGAACAATGGTATTCCCTCCCAACGAAATCGACAACCTATCCAAACACTCCTGCGCAACACTATAATTACTAGACTCCCCGGCATCCTCGTCCTCGGTATCAGCCGTATGCCACACAGGATCATCCTCAATATCAAGCAACATCTTCATCAATATCCCAAACAACCTGTGAATAAACTGTGGCAACTTCCTCATCATACCCGGCGCCCTCTCCCTCGCCTCAGCAAGTGTAATCACAAACTCAATCGCCAAATGCCTCGTCCCTTCCTCAAGAGTCTCTGCCTCCGCAATCTGCAACATTGCCCCAACAACATCAACCAACTGCCTCCTCAAAAACCTCGGCTCGGTCCCGGCCAAATCAATCAACAACTCAAGCGCCTCCTGAGCAGTCGCCTCCTGCCCACAATTCAAAGCCTCCGTCAACGTCTGCATCATCGGAGGCAACAAATCCTGAAACCTATCGCGATCCGAAGCACTCGTTAAGCATTGTATGAAATTAATCGTAGCTCCAAGCGCAGCAATCCGAACCTCGGCACTCGAATTTCCACCCAAACATTGAAAAAAACACATTATGAAGCGTATCCAAATGCGGAACCAATGTTTCCCCAATATATTGCGCCAATTGCGCAAAAATCAACAAAGCAGATTCTCGAAGCTTCGGATTATCCGAAGTAACACACTGAAACATAAACGGCAAAAGCTCAGGCCAACCATAATCAGGGATAATACCAGCAGCAAGCTCGGAAATAGTATCACACAACTTCTTCGAAATCGTCTTCGCATCTTCCCTCGGAACACAAGCAAGAAGAACAGATTTTAGGGTATTCTGAGTCGAACCACTGAGTTTCGGCCATAGAAACGAGTCATCCCGAGTCAAGAGCTTTCGAAGGAGAATCGCCGCCATAGCTCGAGCTTCAGGGTGAGGAGAAGACTGAAGAAGGTGCGCAAGCTTGAGGGAGAGAGCGTCGGGTTGATGCTGCTTGCAGAGATTGTAGAGGGTTTCGGATTGAGAACGTTGGTCGTTGTTTGTGGACATGAGTTGGGAAATTAGGGTTTCGAAATGGGATGGATCGGGGCCGAGAATCGCCGCCATTGAAGCGTGTTGGAACTGAGTCAACTCGGACGCCATTGATGGAGGTTTGGAGGTAGGAGAGGGTTGTTTGCGCCTCACAAATACTGGGGAAAATTAGGGTTTTTGGGGATAATTTTTGAGAGAGAGGGGGGAAAGAGAGAAGTGGAGGCGCTAAAAGGTTTGTGTGCTAGTCTCTTTCTCTCTCTTTCCTTTTTTTTTTAAAACTAGTTGGATCGCCGCATGTCATCTTAAGATTAAAAAAAATGACTAATCACCTAAAAAAAACATTTTAGACAACATTAGGATATAATAATATTATATAAAGACA
Source organism: Chenopodium quinoa (assembly GCF_001683475.1). Classification (NCBI taxonomy): domain Eukaryota; kingdom Viridiplantae; phylum Streptophyta; class Magnoliopsida; order Caryophyllales; family Amaranthaceae; genus Chenopodium; species Chenopodium quinoa. The sequence goes on from NW_018743955.1 coordinate 1,852,880, forward strand.
AATTAAAGTTATAAGTTAAATCACAACATTACACTTTCTCCATTATTTAAAATCACATTTCTTTTTTTTTTTTTTTTTTTTTTGACAACGATCCAAATATATATATATCAAAAAAAAAAAAAAAAAAAAAAAAGATGTAAAATCACAGCATTTACAAAACATAATTTTGCACACACTCTTTTGACCGTCTTTTGTAATTTATACATTAAAAATATAAGAGTAAAATTGTGTGGGATCTTGTTAGATTTTCCCGAAATATATTTATATAATATCAAAAAAAATTTATTATAACACAACTAAAAATATGTAAATCATAAGATGTATATACACACATGCAAGTAACCATGAATATTATGATTATTTATTTAACTTTTTTTATAAGCTCAATTTTACAAATTAGAGTGTGTCCACCCTTCTACCACACCCTTTTTTTTAAGAATAATTAGTTAGAACATAAAGATAGTTTAAAATAAACATTATTAAAACTAAGAATAATAATTAAAAACTTTTAGTAAATGAAATTAACCCTTAAAAATTGAAATGAACTCCATATAAACAAAAATAAACTCAACTAATGAAGATAAACCTAAACAAAATGAAAAATAAATAAAATTAACAATTAAAACCCTAAATAACGAAGATAAAAAAAAAAAAAAAAAAAAAAAAAAAAAAAAAAAAAAAAAAACCACCACAATAAAAGCAATTTTTTTGTGTGTGTTTAGAGAGCCACACAAGGGCGGGGTGAGAAATGATCCCAGGATCACTTGAGACCAAGAATTAAACATTAAATTCTTTGACGATAAAATACTCTAAATCTATAAGAGACAATATATTTTGGATTTGTCTCATTGTATATTTTATCAATATCTATTGTAGTTTTTATAATTTTTACACGCCAAATGGAGATAAGACCGTGAAGCCCCAAAAAGTTAAAGGAAAATTGTTAAAAATAATATAACCTTTGGAACATTCTTTTTTAATAACACAACTTTTTGATTATTTTGTAATAAAACAATCTTAAGGGAAAGTTCATATTAAACAAGACAAAATCGAATTTTCGGTTAGAAAAAATGGAGCAAAATATTAGATTATTAGTGAATGAGAATGTATAACATGCACTAATTTCTACTCCGTACCATATCTTTTAATATTTCATACTCTTTTCGTGTTTTAATAAGTATTACATTTTAACCCGCACAAAATTTTAGGCACTTTTATTAACTAAAATAAAATATGAGGTAAGTGGGATAGTTAGAGTATTAAAAAATTGTACAAAAAAGATAGTAGGTTTAATAGTTTATTGAAAAGTAACGAATGTGAGGGGAAAAAAAGAATAAAAAAAAAAAGTATTGAGTTTGAGGGAGGACCATGATAAGAGAGATATATATATTATTAAAGTGTAAATTTTTTACCAAAATAATGTAATACTTATTAAAACACGTCCGCATTTGATAAGTGTAAACTTATTAAAATACGGGAAGTGTAATGAGTAATATGTAATTTATACTTATTAATAATTAAATATATTATTAGTCAACATTTTACATCGATATGTGTACCAAGTTATCAAAAAATTACGATCGAAATACGTAAATAGAATGATTTTTGTAAAACGAATGAAGTAATATATAGTGTATATAAAGGTGTCCTATAGTCTATACGGGGTTATACCTATAACGTCTATATACTCCCTCCGTTTTTAATTACTTGCTCCATTTCTCTTGGGCACGTATGCCGATGCTAATCTATGATCAATTATATGTTTAATTATCAGTAAGTATAAATTCTAACAATTAAAAATTAATAATCTATTCATTGAGACAATTCCAACAAGTAACCACAAGACTATATTTTTTCTTGTATATAAATCACAAACATTAGTCAAAGTAGGACAAATGAATAGTGTAAAAAATAGAAATGGAGCAAGTATTTAAAAACGGAGGGTCGGAACGGTTGAACTGTAGAAAATTCTGTACAAATTCAAAAAAAAAAAAAAAAAAAAAAAGGGAAACTGTACAAATTCAAAAAAAAAAAGAAAAAAAAGGGAAATAAAAATAAATAAATAAATAAAAAGGGATAAAAACAAACTTTGCCAACACCACAACCCATGAGAACGGTTGAACTGTAGAAAATTCTGTACAATTTTTTTTTTTTAAAAAAAAGGGAAATAAAAATAAATAAATAAATAAATAAAAAGGGATAAAAACAAATTTTGCCAACACCACAACCCATGAAAACGGTTGAACTGTAGAAAATTCTGTACAAATTCAAAAAAAAAGGAAAATAAAAAAAATAAATAAATAAAAGGGACATGGATGGAATTTATAGGAAACAATATACTGTGCAACTGCCCTTTTGATGCAAACCATGTTTTCTCTTTTTAGAAGGTTATAGAAAAAAATGAAATAGTGTAGTAATAATTGCTTTGTAAGTTGAATACAAAAAAAAAAAAAAAAAAAAAAAAAAAAAAAAAAAAATTGCTTTGTAAGTTGGTATTATATTCTCGTACTCAACTAGGGAGCCAAGTGGAATGTTGAGGGAGAGAAAAGGGGAAGATTTTGGAGGGGATATAAGTCAATTACCATTGTTGTCCTTGGATTCGTACTATACATGGCCGTCATAGTTTGCTACTTAAAGTAAACATGGTTGTCATGCGGTTAACCCTCAAGGGTCTCAACAGATAGTTGTTACTCCCTTTGTCCCTAATTATTTGCCCCAAATTATAAATTTATTTTATTAAGGCTTTGGGCAAAAAATAATGCACATGGGTTGACACAAATATCAATGAGGAGAGAGATAGAGAGAGTGCAAGTGGGAAAACATGCCAAAAGTAGTATGGGGTAATCTTTTGGAGACACCTTTAATAGGAAAGTGAAGCAAACAATTAGGGAAAGAGGGAGTATTTGTTAGCAAACATATACGGAGTAGAATACAAATATATACCACTACATGCATAATACGAAGTAAATGACAAATGGTAAGTATTTTGGGGGTAAATATTCAACATATAGGATGGTAAAAAGTAGTACTACATGTATAATAGTACACAAATAATGCAATTAAGACAACTTATACTTTAATGGTACATTATAAATGCATGATGGTACATAATGGTACAATGGTACATTATATGTACCACTGTAGAGTCCGCTTTTTTCTAAAAGCTTGTCAAATTTACATTTTTTCCCTCCTATATGCTTTATAAATGCATAGCACCTATGCGATGAGATACACTCTCGTCATGTTAGGGCACAATCATGAGACGCATTTACAATAAAGTCGAGGTGAGTAAAAATTTTGGGTATCCAATACTGTTTAACAACTGACAATTTTGAAATCAAGATAGGCAAAATTGGATATGATGATTTTGTTAGATAAGATAATTAAAAGTAAAAATATTGACTTGAAATAAACATTAATTACACCGGTCGACACGTAATTTTGACATATATTCCCAAATCAATATATTTTAAAGGGTTATCTAACACCCCCGAGCATTCGTTTGCAACGTTTGGGAAAAACTAGTGTTATGTGGCGACAACTTGGCATTATGCAGCTCAACAACTTACATGGGTAGCAAACACAAACAACCGTGCGGCTGGTCATTTGTAAGGTCATCAACAAGTGTTGCCACGTTGAGAGGAGAACACACATACTAGTGTCCACCAGTTGGTCACTAGTAAGTTCGTTGACAAGTATTGCCACGGTGAGAGGATACTTGTGCCTTAGGTAGAAGCCTTGATGACATTGGGAGTTGCATATTGTTGTGAGCGTAGGTCGTCAGCAAATTCAATGGGTCTTTTTTACTATAATTCATTTCCAAGTCGTACGTAGGCATCTGACCTATGATTAGAAAATTCTTTATGTCTAATTACTAATGCAAGTTGAATCATTCTAATCCAATATGTAACTTGTTACCCAAAAGAATGCAAAAAAGTTGATTTTAGTACATTGCAATCTAATGTCAGTCTTCATTTGTACTTGACTTCATATTTGACGGACAAATAATGATCCTGTAAATGCTACATTCACTACTTATGCTTATATGATTCAAACCAAACACCCACGATCATATTTTCTCCATTGAAAGACCTTGATTCAAGATAAATTTAAAAGATAACTAAAATAAAAGAAAATACAAACGTGGTGTTTTAGAGCGCTAAATAATGGACGAACAATCTAGGGAAATGAGACCCTTAATTCAACTTTAAAAACTAAACCAACATACCAACATAGCCATAGGCGGACATTAATTAGGGCTCAATGGGGCTTGGCCCCTAAAAGACTTTGGGGAAAAAAATGTACACTAAATAGTAGGTAACAGTAGAGACGGAGGGAAAGGGGTACAAGTGGGGACAACTATCCCCTCCACTTCTAATAAAAATTAGATTTTTTTTTAATTTTTAAAATATACTACTTCTGTTCTTGAAAGTTCGACTCACTTACTATTCATGTGATCAAAATAAATAAATTTGACCACATTTTATGATTTATACAATCAAAATAAATTAACAAGCTTGATCTTATGAGATTCTCCTAATGATAAATTTTTCAAACATCAACCTTTTAAAATTTTTTACTTATACACAACCGGAGTTATTAATGGTCAAATATATTCATTGGAGACCGTGCAAATGCAAAGTGAGTCGAACTTTCAGAAACGGAGGTAGTAGTAAAAATAAAAATTAAAGATAAATACATATAAGGAGAAGGATGAGATAAGGAGGTTAAATTAATGAAAGAAAATGAAAGTTGGTGGCTACATAAGGAGGGAGAAGAGGAGATATGGTGCCTATTGTGAAAATGGAAACCAGTGGAATTCATTAGGGTCCGCCTGGATTCCAAAAACTAATTAAGGGAGTAAAAAACAATGGGGCAAAAATTACAGATGGATTTGTTATGGGGTGATATTTACTTTTTCAAGAGTTTGGCATCTTTACTGGGTAAAAGCAAAACTTTCTTTCGCTTCATCCTCCATGGCAAGCCAAGCTTGAAATAGAGCTACACCATTGAACGGACCACCACATCAACCACCTTATAAATCCAATCCCACCACTACAAGAAATTTGATTTTTGACAATGAGAAAAATTGTAGTCAAAAATAATTTTAGCAACAAAAATACGTTTTTGGCAACGACATTGGGTTGTTATGGCAAATGCCATTACTAAAGGTATTTGCAACGACTTTTTTTTGTTGCGAAAAATCGAATATTGGCAACAACATATTTGTTTCCAAATATATGTTGTTGTCATATCTAAATGTCAGGCTGATGTAGAAACTTATTATTAACAACAATAAAAATTGTTATGAAAAATAAATATTTAGCAACAAAATCTTTTGTGGCAAAAAACAAATTTTCGCAACCAAAAACACTTTTTGAAGTAGTGAACTTTTTTACATTCATTTATTTACACAATATTCCTGCTTGCACTTATATAGTTGTGCATGGTAAAACAAAACCTTTTTTTTTTGTTTTTATTTTTTTTTAAATTGTAAAAAATTAAAACAAAATATTTAACTACATATAATTAGTATCAAAATAATTGACATACATATACAAATGTGAAAATATTTTCCTTACAATACCATCAACTTTAATATATAATAATTACAATAATCCATCTCTAAATTGTCCAAAATATATGTAGATGCTAAAAGTGATGAGTGAAAGTTTGTGACAAAAAAGTTAGAAGGTGTTTTATCTTCAATAAGTTCTCCTCACTGCATGTCCAAAATATATGTAGATGCCAAAAGTGATGGGTAGTGTTTCTGACCAAAAAGTTAGAAGGTGCTCTGCAAGTTCTCCTCTTTTTACTTGACTTTTCATGCAAAATAATTATCTTCATGACATCCATTACTGAAAAAATGATAAAAAGAATTAGTTAACAAAAATGAACAAATAAACCCAAGCAATATACTTCATTACACATAAATAGTCATAATAGTTAACCATTCTAGTTATTAATGAAAAAAATACATAATTTAGGCGACTAATTCCTTATGCATGCATCACCATAGTTAACCATTTAACAGAATGATGATTGGAGAAATTATATAAGATTTTTTTCTACCACTTAATTAAAAGCATGTTTTACATATTTTTTTAAAGCTAGAAGTGTGTTATAAGTAGTTTTTATTGACAATTTATTTAAAATTATATCAACAGTTTAACAATAAGTCATCGTATGTACCTGGTCAAGTTATTTATCATCTGCATAAATCGCTTCTCCATGTCTGCCACAATGCGTTTTTGCTCTTCTTTATATTCATCCATGTCCTTCTTATTCGCCTCCAACTCACTTTGTAGATGAGTTATCTGTTCTTGTTGTTTGCGCATAATTTGTTGTTCTTCTTCTTTGTTGTTCTTCTTCTTGTAATCTCGCTTTGGCTGAACATCCATATCCATTGCCTTTGCCTCGAGTGTACCCAGATTTGGGGCCAAGTACATAAATCAACGTTTCTTCTTGTGTTTGAGGACGTGGTTGGCCTCCTTCAGGTTCTTTGTCTTTGTCTTGCACAAGCTGATGGAGTTGTGCCTACAAACATAATAGTTGCAATAATCATAAAATTAAATACTATTGTATTCCACCAATAATTAGGAAAAAAACAAACATATCAAAGACAAATAAGCATCCATTTTTATTTTGTTAGATTAGTAGGTTAAAACATAAACTATGATTAGTTTGGTGTCCAAATTTCTTTTCATCGCTATAAAGTTATTAATTTATTTTTCAAAAAATATGTATGACAATAACATTTTGCATTCTTTTGGCAGCCTATGCCCCTATAGTTTGCAAAAGAAAATAATCACATGTACTTCTTTATAGCGATTATCATCAACCCACTGCAATACTCCTCCTTCGTTTGTTGTTGTGTGTTGAGCGAGCCATACTACATCTGCAGTAGGTAGCACTCCATCATTCTTTTCAGTCTATGATCATCACTATTTAGTATTAGATTAAATAGTATAAAAAAATTGATACTACACTAGTCAAAAGTATCAACCTTACCAATATATATTATGTTTTCAGGAAATGATAAGTTTCCGGTAGAGTGTTTAATCCATTTGTCAGATCTTCGGTTCTTGCTATTTTGGATGCTTCTTTTCTGAATTTAAATATTAAAGAGATTAATTAATAAAAACTAACATGCTTTCCAAGTTTCCGTGAGAATTAAAAGTATATAAGAGTATACCTTAAACGGATCAGAATTAAAAGTCTCACAACATGCTTTCCAACTTTCTATCGGAAAATCAGAAGGAGGATTTTCTAAGCGTTCCTCATGTGTACTTCCACAGTCTTTGTAATAAGCATGTAAGTGTGCCTTCCAAAATCGATACAGCCGCTGCATTGCATCAGTTGCAGTCGAGGTAGTTGTGTGTTGGAGTCTTTAATGTTGAATTTGTTATGTTATTTTTATATTTTATAGCAAACGTTATAACAACACACTATATTCAAAACAAAGTATATTTATTATATAATTTACATTAAACTAGGATAATTTACCTTAACCTACAACCACATTGAAGAACCATGTTTAGCAAAAACAGTAGGCCAATTTCCTGCATCCATAAGTGTTGTAGTTCTAACAACATAGCCTGTATTCAGAGTTAATTAACCAACACCTTACCAAAATATTCACAAGTACTTTGCTAAACTCATCTATCTTTAAAGAGCAAAAAAAAAAAAAGTTTAATACTAATAATAATTTGAATTGTTTTAAAGAGAGCTAACATATACAATTTAAAAATAAAAGTGTTATGCAAACATGACACAGTCTAGTGGTCTCTACACCCATACACTATATTATTAAGTTAAAATAGCTAATAGAAATCATAACTTGTAAAATGTTGGCCAACAAACAACCAGTGCAATCATTTCAAATCATCTAACACACAAAATTGAGAATTAAAGTAGAGTGTACTATAATTTTAGTTTGAATACGGGATATGGTAATGACTTACTAGAAAGATAACACAATTTCAAGCATGTACATAATGATATTATAGTACCTTGTTAGAATGAATGACTTATACAAACTAAAACCATTTCTATATAATTACCCTGCTCTAATGAAAATACTTGAAGCTACTACACATTATTCCTAAAATCGTTTTAGTTATAGAGGACTTGATAAAATGAGTTGACTAAGTACGAGAAGTCAAACATTATTAAAGTTGTAGACATCTAATACATGCTCTGCACTTTAATATCAAAATTAACAAAATTTGCATTAAGGTAGATCAACAATGACAGAGCTAACCAAACCCCCACTTCCTTAATGCCCAACCACATCCCCTTAAGCACCCTCACAGAGTAATGACTACCAACAAATATATACTATAAGAAACAAAAAAAAAAAAAAAAATAGCTAGCAATATGTCTTCCCTTTAAAAATTCACAATTTGATTGTTATATCATATCATCAAATAAACATGATAGACTCTTAAAAATTCACTTAAAGTCATACACAACACTTTATAATGCAAAGAATAATTACATGATCAATACAATTCCAAATCAAGAAATAACACAGTGAAAGAAACAAAACCCAGAACTATTCAAATACAAAAATAGAAAATTTTATAAATGGGTGAATTTAGAAAAATAGAGTAGACTTTCATCAAATAATCATAAACCCATGACTATATCCAAGACACTATTACTCAAGATATAAAAAATCCTATCAAAGAGTGTAGTAGGAAGAGAAACAATTGTCAATCCCAATTTAGATTTTTTTAGAAAACAAAGACCAGTAGCTTCGTATCCTTTGAGCATATATAGTAGATGTTGGAGAACATGATGCAAAAATAAAACAAGCTTCAACCAAAACCTAAATTGAGTTAAGCCCCACCAAATTAATAATGGATTGTTAACCTTCATAATTTGATTATTATAGTTAATATTACAATAATTCCAAGTTTACAATTGATATGCATGAACCCATCGCTATAATATGTAAATCATCAATTGAAAAGCTAAAGGAATTTGATTACATACCTAAAATAAAAATGCTCAATAATGCCAAATCTAGCTTCCACTAGCTTCTCAAACCCTATTATGCATTCATCAACCTGAATTAATTCACCCAATTATGTGAATTACAAAATGATTTTGAAATTGAAAAAAAAAGGAAAATCTAGAATTTATCTTTACTCAACATACCCATAAAATATATGTAGACACCCATTTGTGTATCCCCAAAACCAAACCCAGTGATGAGTACCTTTCACGTCGAATCGTAATCGAATGAAGTGAAAGTGTGGAAAGTCTAGTGTTGCGGATAAATTTCTTTTCTTTTCTCTCTGTTTTTGAAAACCTATTTTAAGAAAACAGTCAATCCAGTTTAGTTGGTCCATGATGTGGGTCCAATAGTAGTGTAGTTGGATAGGGCTTGAAAAGAGCTTTCCAACGATATATTATAAGCCCAATTCCGATGAATATTGAGGAAGTTATGGCCAAATTACTAAACTGGGCCTGTTTGAGCCTTATATGCGGCCCAATGATCTAGGAGAGGGCCTAATATGGATTTATCATTCCTAATGCAATTAGGAATGGTTTTAGTCTTCTAGATTCTTCTAGAAGCTTCTTTTCATTCCTAATTCAATTAACATTGATAAATTGACTTTTGTTGACTTTTTAGAGTTTTAATCAGAATAAAAGAATGTTTTTTAGGAAAATAAACATTAATCTCCTGTACGGTTAATTTCTATCTGATTTTAGAAAAAGCGTCAAAAACGGGATTAGCGCCTAACGCTAGACATTAGCGCTTGGCGCTAATGTTAGCGTCTGACGCTAATTGCCAGCGTCGGCGCTAATCAAGTTTTATTCGCGTCAGAACTCTGATTTGTTTTTTTTTTATCTTTTTGGCTGATTTTCTCTATAAATAGCCTTCTAAAAACCCCGTTTTGAACAACCAGATCTACAATCACCTATTCTCTAATTCATCAACTTTCTCTCTAAGCTTCTCTCTCTCTTTTCTAAACTAACCTTTTTACAAACAAAATTCCGCATTCACAAGGCCTAGAATACCTAGCTAAGTTCGAAGTTGCCTTCGCCGTAGACGTGAAAGGTTTTAATTTCTGAGGGTTTGGTCCCAAATCTCTTTTCCAATTATTTAATTTAATTGTTTTGTTTATTATTTTCCTTGAAATTACTAACGCGTGTATTTTGTTATTAAAAAGAGATACGAGGCATCCAAGTAAGTGCTTTAATTGATTTTATTGATATTATGATATAGAGATCATGTTTAGGTTGTTATGTTGATTCCTAGTATCATGTTAGGATGTTTTTTTTTTTTTCTTAATTTGATGTTTAGGGTGACAACAATAAGTTCCTAGTATCATGTTTAGGGTAAAGAATATAATGTCAATTATGATTTCTATGATGCCTTTAATTGTCTTTCCTAATAGTACCATGTTAGGGCTATATATTTGATTTTTATATGTTTAGTGACATGCTAGGGTTTGTTATTAATCTTGTTAGTATCATGCCTAGGATCTTGCTATTATTATGCTTTAACATGATGATGATGATTTTTATTATGATTATTTTTATTATTATTATTGTTTATGATTATTATTATTATTATTATGTTGCTTGATTATTTATTGTTATTGCTTGATCATGCCTTTTATGCATGTTTAAAGGGAATTTGGTACTTGTAATCACGCTTAATAAGATATTTGATAATCTTGTTTAGGGTTAATATGATTATAATTCAAGTGATCGCCAATAATAGATTTGTTTGTGCATTATATTCAACCAACATAGATAAACAGGTTTAGGGTTAATCCTATTGATTGCATGTTAGTCAGAAAGCGCACATGAATACGATTAGAATAAAGTAGAAGTCTATTATTAGGGCAGGTTCAATCTCTTTTAGGTTGGATTTGTACCTTCATCCCCGAACTACCAATCTAGGTTCCAGACCTATTGGAGTTAACGATCTTCTGGAGCGTTAAGGGGTGTAACCTTCACCTCGTGAACGGTTTACAAGTTCCTAAAACTTGTTGGCGACTCTTTTGCTCTATCTTCCTTCCCTTTGTACGCCACCGTACTTTAGTGTATGATCGCAATGGGGTTCGAGCTAGGGGTAAATGCTTGAAATATTCCCTACAATATAGCTTTGAACGGAGATTATAAGTGGCAAGCTGAAATTTCATAGCAAAGACGAGGAGGTAAGTATCAAACGAAGTAATTATAAAGAAGTGATGGGTTTTTGCTTAAGCCGATTACGAAGTGAGGGAATTACGGTAATTAATTTGATTTCTAGATTTAAATCAACAACAAAAAAAATGAAAAACTTACTTCTGATATGCCGGAAAATCGTAAAAGCTGGTTGAAATTCTCAGAGATGCAATGGCGGGTACGAAGGAGGTCACTATTTGCTGAGAGGTTTGAGTTGAGAAGTGAGAAATAAAACAAACCCTATCAAAAATAATTTGTTTAATTTGATTTTTTTACTATAATAAAATTTGTTTAGGCAATACATGTGTTGTAGCCAATTTTTTTTTAACATAAAGAAAATGTTTTCGTAGCTATAAAAAATTTATTTACCACAACAAATTATTTTTGTAGCTGTAAATTAAACGATTTTCCGAACAAAACTTTTTGTAGCCAAAGAAGAAAGTTTTATTTCACAGATCTCGCTTAATGAAAAGTGGGGCGGGAAAGTGAAATCCAACTTTTAGCTACAATGTTTCGTCACGACTCAAGTCTGTTGTTACTAAAGATATTTTTTAGTAACATTTTTTTTTTGGTAGCCAAAACTTGTAGCCAAAAATCAAATTTCTTGTAGTGCACCTTGAAAACTACCATTAATGCCCTGCTTATCAAAAATAAACAACAGATCTCAAAAAATGAGAGGCGAAAGAAAGAAAAAATTCATCAAAAATATTCAATGAAGTTATAATTCAACTCCTTCGTGGTAAAATTTGAGCGTGAAGGTAGCCGATATGATGAAATTATTGGTCAATTTCAACCGCAAATGAATTAAATTTAGCGCACCTTGCTCATAAAAAAATGGAGTAAAGATGAGACAACGATAGAAGGGAGATCGTGGCTGTAGTCGGTAAGAAGCCATGGCAATGGGTGGCGGCGGAAGGTTGACGATGGGCTGGTGCCTGGTGGTAGGAGATGGAAGAGAAAGATGAGACAGATGGAGGAGAGAGGAGTAGTAGTTGAGGGGAAAAACATTACCCTATGGGGGGGGGGGTCTGGGTAATTTTTAGGGGAATATATTACCCTCTTCAAATATTACTCCCTATCCAGGCAAATAAAAAAAACCTGAATTTTTCTTCTCATAGCTTTTACCCTCCTTTTACTGGCAATCCAGGCTGGCCCTTAAAGTGAGAGAAAGAGAAAGATAAAGAGGAGATAGAAAAGATAGAACATGGTGCACCTAGTTATAAAAAAAAGCGGAAAGAATATATGGGTGTTTGAAAAAGAATATATAAGTGTTTGACAAAGATTCAAAGAACATGTTTGTATTTGACAAAGAACATGCATTAACAAAGAACATAAAGACATTACAAAAAGAACGTGATAAAAACTTCATTAAAAACAATTTAAATTCATGAAAAATTACACATCAAGAAAAAAAAATTACCAAAGATATCATTTCTCCAAAAAATAGTTTTCCTCTCTCTAAAAATTTCAACTTTCCCTACTAATTTTAGTTTTCACTCTCAAAAATTATTTTCTACTAAAAAAATTTCAAGGTTTCATTTTCAAATTTAATTTCAAAATTTAAAATTCGAAATCACATATGTTACAACATAAGTTATAATTTAAACAACATATAGTTCATATCTAATGAACACACTGATCAAACTCAAAGAACATATATACGATAATAAAAACAATTTAAATATATATGTTAATAAAAAAAAATACAATGTCACAATGTGTGCGTTACTCATTACCTCAATGAACATACGAGCCAAATTCAAAGAACATATGTGCTAAATTCAAAGAACATACTTTGTATTATTGAAACTCAAAAAACATGTTAAATCAATATATGTTAAAGAACATAAGTATAAAAGAACATGTAATCAAACTTATATAGGTATGTTTTTTGTCAAATATAAATATATTCTTTGTCAAACATGGTATGTTCTTTGTTCAACCAAATTATGTTATTTCTGCCTTTTTTTATTTATCGGGTGCACTGTGCACATGGTGCACCCTGGTGTACTATACTATTTTAAAAAATGTCCTATTACATATTTATTTTGCCTTATAATTGGATCTTTTAGATTTTATTTATTTATTTTATTTTTATTGGGTTAAAATTATTACATTTATTACTTGATATTATGTGTAATGTGATTATGTGAGTAAAGAAGTGACTAACTGTCTACCACCTAATGCCTAATGTGTAATAATTCTCAATTTGATAATGTCCATGGTAATTTCACTTTAATTTATTTGCTTAATGGTAAATTAAATGAGAGTATAATATTAAATAACAGTCAGTTTTATAACTCAATGACAAGTTTATCACCATCTAGTTAATTGAGTTTTTATTTCGTTGAAATATTTAATTAAATATTGTTATTTATTTAGGGTAATTAATTTTTTTAATAATGTTTAATTTTCATATTTACACTACATTATTTGAAAATCCATAATTTTAAACATACAATTTGGTAATTGGTTCATGTTTTTCTATTTAATTGCGACACGCAAAAATAATTCATCTAATTCAAAACATCCCGAACTTTGACAATTCATGTGTTAAAAAGAATGTATGAAATCCCAAAGTTTATGGAATTATTTTTCATCTTTATTCTTGGATTGTATGTCTAAACATTTTGTATCTTTGAGTTATGATGTTAAATTTTAAGTAACTACGGCAGTGCTACGTGCGCGTTGCTAGTGTGTGAGGCCGGAAGTGTTATTTCTTTTGGCTAATTTGTAGATTTTTTTAGGTAATTATGAATAAATGTAGATTAATCAGTGAATGTAGGGAATATTTCAACAAACATCAACTTTGAGCCCCACTGTGATCATGCATTTAAGCATGGTAGCATCCAAAGGGAAAGAACGAAACTAGAGATACTTGGAATTAAAATAATATTCTAAGCATGATTTCTATATCAAAACAATAATTTAGTAATCGAATTACTCACTTTGATGCTTTGTATCTCTTTTTTATCAAACATTACACGTTAGTAAAATTCAAGAAAGATTAAATCAAACAAATACTTCCTCCGCTTCTTTTTAGTTGACACGTTTGCCAATGCACAACTTCAACTACTCACATCTTTAATTACCGATAGGCAAAAATTATGAAAAATTGATATTTTGAAAATATATATCGTGACGAATTTAATAAGATCTTACACGAATATTTTTTTATTACGTACAAAGCACAAAACACGGTCAAAGTGGAGTGTGTGAATAATACTAAAGTAAAAAACGTGTCAACTTTAAAAAAAAGGAGGTAGTAATAATTATTGAAATATGGATTTGGAACCAAACCCTCAGAACTATCAACCTTTCACGTACGATGTCTAAGGTAAATTTGAGCTTGCTTAGAAGTATTTGAATCTCATGAATGAGGTATGGTGACTAATCAAAGAAATATCAAAGATGTGTGTTTGATGTGTTTAGGCTAAAACTAGATCAAGGCTAGGCTAAGAAATTCAGAGAGAGAGAATAAGATTTATCTTAGAGAGGGATTAAGATGATGATTGTTGGTGAATGAAAACGGAGGAAAACATCCTCTATTTATAGAGAAAAGCAATAGAAAAGATATGAAAAAGATTCAGAATCCGATTCGAAGTTAAACAACTTTCATAGAGAAATGATGGCTATATCTCTATGCGATGCTTGTACGCTGCGGGATACTTCCATCTCCCAACGGTACTTTTTGGGAAGATAGGATTCGTACAAAATCTGTCTTCCAATCAAATTGGTTTAGACGAATTTTCGTACTTATCCTTATTTTATCAGAATTAAATCTATTAAAAACAAGTGTTTTATCCGATATAAAATTCTTAATCTTTATCTTTCCAAAACAGGATAGATTAGAACCTTCTAGAAGATTCCAGAAGCTAATAATCAATCCTAATGGATTTAGGACTTAAAACAACCTTCTAGATAATTCTAGAAACTTGTAATAGATCCTAATGGGTTTAGGAATGAGATTAAGGTTAACATACCCTCTACATGATCATTGGGTCATAAGTAAGGTTTAGTTTGGACCCAGTTTAATATTTTGGCCATTCAATCCTACATCTCAATTAAAAAGAAAACTCAAATGGATGAAGAACAAGAACACCATTGATAAGCGAAGAAGAAGATCCAATCAAAGTGAAATCGAGCGAATGTCATCCTATTACTGGTAAAGTTCATGAACCTGGAAATCTCGAGCTCAACCTATTGTTCATCGTGTAGGAAGAAGGAAAACAACAACAATAATGAAAAATTGGAAGCTCAATTGAAGCAAATGAAGAACAAATTGATTGTTGGGGAGGAAATTCAAGGTTTCACGAATAGGAGAAAACTTGTGTAGCTGCAAATGGAGCTAAAGTCTGTAAAAGCTTAAAATAGGACTTTGAAGCAAAATAAAAAAATTATGAGTTACAGGGAAAATATGTGTATGTGGAGTAATGTTGTTCTTTTGAATGTGTTTATGCTTTGTATGCTAACATTATAAGTATGGCCAACCCTTATGCTTGGAATTCAACCGTCTATGTGTCTATGCAGGACACAATGGCTCGAACAATGCAGACGCCATAGATCATGATTATAGGGAGGGCTCAGGCGGGAAACCGCCTGAGGGGGAGACGTCAGCAGGTAGGGAAAACCTGACGGTTGCTGAGAGGTCTCCTCCGCGTGCTCCTTCAACCCCTGCAGATTCCTTCCTCGATGAATGCGATCAGGGAGACGGTGAGGAGGCCGTCTCTATGCCCTGCTCGCAGGATGAGGAGTCATTCGGAGAAAGATCCGCCTCCAGTTCCGAGAGCAGTGACGAACCTAT
Organism: Chenopodium quinoa; assembly: GCF_001683475.1. NCBI lineage: Eukaryota > Viridiplantae > Streptophyta > Magnoliopsida > Caryophyllales > Amaranthaceae > Chenopodium > Chenopodium quinoa. The sequence goes on from NW_018743955.1 coordinate 1,868,874, forward strand.
GTCACCGCTTGAGGATAGTGAGGTGGAGGAGAGGAAGAAATGAAGTGAGAAGGACGACCCCTTCAAGATCCACGTCTCTGCCAAAGATAGGGCAAACATGGACAAGGACTTGGAGAATTTCAAACTTATGCGCCCCCTAGCCGGTAGTTTCAGCATCCGGGTGCCGCCTGTAGAAGGCACCGTCTCCTGGAAGGATGACAAGAGGAATGTCAATGCCTACTTTGGCTGTTATAAGGCGGCGTTCCTAGACGGAATGAGATTTCCACTTCACGAGGCGGTGAAGGCAATTTTAAGAGGCTTTGGCCTTGAAGTGTGGCAACTAACCCCCGATTCCTGGGCTAACATCTTGGGGTATGTTGCTGCCTGTGAATTTCAAGGGTTGTATCCTAGCTGGGAGGCCGTTGCTCATATACATTACCTGAGTCGCAACCCAGGCGACTGGAGGGCGTAGCATACGTTGACCGCACACCCTTAGTACATGATGACTTTGGACAAAGTGTCCAAATTTGACGGCTGGAAGCATCGCTTCTATTTGCTGTCTACACCAAGCCGGCGAGAGAATTTTGAACTGCGCCGGTATAATAAGAAGCCCGACCTTCTGGGCCGGAAGTGTTGTCTTCCCCGGATTTCGGATGAGGACTACGACAAAACAATTGAGACCAACTTTTTTGGTCTTGAGACTGTTACCCTATCAAGCGGGGAAACAATAAAAGTTCCAAAGAACTAGATCCCAAAAAGCGCCTGGTTCAGGGACGAGGCCTTTTTGTCCGCATGCGGGCTCAGCACAATGTTTACCAAACGTATGCGCCTGACATTTTGACCGCCTGGGCTATTTCCATGTCAGATGTTGTGCAAATACTGATATCTTTGCTCTTTTTGCAGAAGAAGCTTTAGCCATGCTCCCAGACGAAAAAACACCCAAACGATCCTCCGCCTCCATCCGCAAAGATCTGGCGGAGAAACAGGCGGCTCATATCAGAGCCAAGGTAAGACGCCTGACCCCTTTTGCTTTAATTTCACAAGTTTCATTTCCGGATGCATAACTGACTTGCATCCGCTTTGCAGGGAGGCGAAATCCCAAAAACGTTTGAGAAGTCTCTCAAACAGGCAAGGGATGACTCCGTCTCTATCCCTTCCAGGTCTAAGAAGTCTGCCTTGACAGGGTACAGTCGTATCCCCTAATAAAAAATAATTCCTAAGTCCACTAACTAAAGTAGATAGGGAAGTAGGGTCGATCTCCACAGGGAAACAAGTCTTTTTACTCCTAATTAATTATTATAGTCTAAATTATCTGAGTAACCAATATTAATATTCGAACAAGAAACTAAACTACTAAGATTGAGAATAGAGAGAAAACAATATATGAAAGGATCTAGGGCATAGGTTCACCAATAAATAATATTTCAGGGTAAAACATAGTAATCAATCATCAATGCATACATTCATCAGATTATAAAGGGCTTTCGCTACGTATTATAATCACACAATTAATTTACCGGTATGAAATCTCATCTTTCGAATGTCGACCTAACCATTTATAAATTAACCTGCCTATTGAAACTAGACCTAAACATCAATTCTCATCTGTCAAATCTCGAATCAATATTGTCAAACTCATGCATAAAAGATCAGGCCTAATCTAGTCACAGAGCATTAAATCAATCAATAAGAAATTAATCTAGCATTGACAATCAACAACAATAAATTACCCTTTCATATTATTTATGGATCCCCTTAAACCCTAGAAATAAAACTACTTACACATAGTAGAAATTAAACTAATCAAAGAAATAAAGCAAGACATGATAAAAAGAATAAAGTAAATAACTAAGATTAAGAAAAGAGGAATCGTTACCAAAATAATCTGGAATTAAGAGTAGAATCAAGAACAAGAGTTGAGAGAAGAGTTAAGAGAGAGAAAAGATCCTAAGTAGATAGAGAAAGTCTAAGGAAGAAGATCCTCTAAAAATTCCGTACAAAGATGTATATAAACGTTTCCTAAGACAAAAATTAAAACTAACTAATCAGGTCTCTTAAAAACGCGCGCCCCATCGGGCGAAGGGCCGTCCGATCGGGCGCGCCTTTTTCTTCGCGTTCCTTGCCAGCAGCATTGCCCAATCGTGCTAGATGCTCGCACGATCGGGCGGGCTTATGCACGCACAGCACCTGGCCTTCCCGCGCTCGATCGGGCGACCTCTTGCCCGATCGGGCCCTTGCTCCACTTTGAGGCTCGAACTTCGATTGGGCTTGATTTCTCGGCCCAATCCAGATTTCCTCCTCGGGTCTTGAATACTTGGTCTGAATACCTCGGGATCCCAATTACCGAGCCCTTAATCATCGACTCTCACCGATCCTGGGCTCTAAAAGTGGTCGTGTCCTTCTAGCTTCCGTAGTTGATCCATAAAGCCCGGGAAAAAGCTCTAAGAGTGCAATTTCCTGTAAAATACAACTAAAACAACGAAAACACTAGAAAACACAAATTAGTAATAAAAGTGGCTCTAAAGAGCCAAAAACACTACTAATAACGACCAATAGACGGGGGTAAAACACTATATAAAATGGACATATCATGCCTCCTCTTTGACTTCGGGAGCCAAAGCAAGGAAGACTTAGATGCGCATAGGGGGAAGATGCAGGAGGTATCCGTCAGCTTAGGTCTATACCTTGCCAACCCTATGTCCGTAGGCGGAGGTTTTACAGCGCCTGTGGGTGGATCTCACCACGCCACCTCTGAAGGTAAGGCAAACCCATTTGAGTCCCCGCCTGAGTTAGGGTGGCCTTTGCGAGTGAAATCCCATTCCCAACAGACTTCTTCCTCAAACGGTCGGCAACAGATTGGTGCCGCCAGTATTTCGCACTCATCAAATGTTGATTATGGTGCAGATCACTCTCCCCGCTGGCTAAACGTCCAGAAGCATGCCAAGGCCATGCTTGATGTCGTTCGGAAGAGGGACAAAGACAATATCCCTGGGATAGAGACGTTCAATCTAGAACGCATTCTATCCCTTCTGGCTGAGGTGAGGTGTAAAGAAAATAAACTTCAAGTCTTACTTTGCATGAATATCTAACCTGATTTGTTCTTTGCATGCTTTTTTGCGGGTAAACGGTCCCAAACGTCCCTACTCCCGCAAGCGGGAAGAGGTAAAGAGAGCCAACAAGTTAGCCAGAGACGCTGACAACTTTGCTCTATACTCTTGTACAATAAATGAACTTAAGACTAAAGCCACAATAATGACGCAGGCGGCGAAGATTGAGCACCTCGAGAAGGACTTGGAGGCGTTTAAGCAGAAATCCGGCGATGCTGAGACGACTCTAAAAAAAGCTAAAGAGAAGCTTGGCAAGGCTAAGGCGGAGCTGGACTCTCTCAAGGGGGTCTCCCAAGAGAACACCGACCTTAAGGCTAAGGTCAAAGAGGTGGAGGAGGCGGCTGCCCAGGTGCAGCTGAACTTTGCGGCAATCTTGGAGGCAAAACAAGAGCGCTTTGTTGCCGAGAGTGAGGCTGACAACGATGACCGGATGAAGATTTCCTGGAACGCCTTGTATCCAAACAAGGAGTACGAAGTCTGGGCACTGGCTCACAAATATGCTAAGGAGGTTGTATTCTTGAGGGAGAAGGGCGAGTCAGAGCCGGAGTCATTTGAAGTCTGGGCCAACACTGAGCTGCCGGAACCTGGGCACCCCGTCCAAGGTCAAGCGCATGAAATTCCTTCTAATGAAGAAGATGAAGGGGACGATGACCAGGTGGATCCGTTTACAGCTCAACATTGATTCTCTGCGGTAGTATGCCATTTTTTATTTTCTTATTCAGCGGCTGTATGCCAAATTACTTTCATTCCAGCCAGCGTGCCGAGTATTTACTGTCTTTACCGGCTAAGGAGCCGGGTTATTTGAATATTTATTTCACTTCCCGGACGAGGTCCGGTTAACAATGCTCTACCACAACCGTTTGGTTGGGTAATTTTTTAATGAATGCGTCGACTGAGTCGGTTTTGATCATTTTGCGCTTGAATTTTGCATTTTTAGTTTTGCAAGTATGCTTGATATTTTTGCTTTTGCCTAACTTATGAAAAGCATGCGGCAATTGATAATCCGGCTGCTCTTGCCCCTGGGTGGCTGTGTGGTTGGTTTCATCTTAAAATTGATTGATTGGCTTGGAAACGTTTGATGCTTTAAAGAGCATGATATGTTTGCAATTCCATCAATCACAAAAGTGATTGCCCCAAACCAAGTACACAGCCGTACATATAACAGGCGTTCCGGATTTTCTATCAGACAGAGAAAAGGCCGTTCGAGAAACTAACAAAAGGCGAAGAGCCACTTGGGGGGTTTGCAATCTAATTATACATTCCAGTCCTGTACCCCATTGGGAAGACGTGTATAATTTTGGAGGATAATCCAGATTACCCAGGTCAGGCGGCAATGAGTTGAACCATGCCGCCTGTATGTGTAGATGCACTTTTTGGTAGTGCTTGTGATGATTGCACCCGGAGGGGTGTTACTGGTCGCCTTATTACTCAGCAGGCGAAATTCGAATAACCATCCGGCCATCGGCCTCATGTCCTTTAAAGTCGGTTGTGTAGCCGTTGCACAACCCTTTTTGCCCCAATGGGAGAGTCTGTGCAACTTTGGAATGAAAAGCTTAAGAACTTCGGTTGGTCACCGACTGATGCCTTGGGATCGGACATCTGGTATTTCGAATACTTAATCGTTCTTTAGACTGTTCTGATCAGACGGCTATGAGTTGACCAATTTGGTCGTTCAATCTTTGTCGTCTGCATAGGTACGTAGAGCAAATAGGTAGGCTGCTCTCTGCGACGATTGCACCCGGAGGGGTGTCGCCGGGTGCCTTTGTCCATGTTGGGACAGACGATTTTATAAAACAAACAACCATCCGGCCATTGGCCTCTGGTCTAGGTGGAGATCGATTGTATAGCCATTAAGCGGTTTTGTGCCTAGTTTAGTTATCTGGCCAGTGGCCTCGTGTAAAATGAACGTTGAATTGTCTACTAAGTTTCAAACTTAGAGAGTTCAACAATTGGGCCATCTGTGAATTGCTCAGACGGCCTTAAAGCTTGAAAAAGGTAATAACATGATTGAAAGTAAAAAGCGATTTCTCATTAATAGACTCTTTGCTTACAAAATTTTACAACTCAGAAGTAGTAATTTTTCAAATTGTCTACATTCCAAGTCCTGGGCAGGCGTCTACCATCTGGGATTTCCAGGCGGTAGGTGCCGTCTCTAACTTCCTCATAAATCCGGTAGGGGCCTTCCCAATTAGGAGTTAGATTTCCAAGCTCGTTGGCCCTACCGGTTGCCTCCATTTTTCGTAACACGAAGTCACCAACTTTCAAAGGGCGCTTGTGCACTTTCTTGTTGTAGGCTCTTGTTATTCTCAGACAGTATATCTCATGACGCAGGGCAGCATTGCCCCTACGTTCCGGGCGGGAGTCCAATGCCAACCGCATGGCCTCCCAGTTTGCCTCTTCATCATAAAGCATGATTCTAAGAGTAGGCTTGTAATCTTCAATGGGCAAGACGGATTCAGCACGGTAAACCATGAGAAATGGGGTTTCACCGGTTGTCCCTTTGGCTGTTGTCCGGATGGCCCATAGGACATGAATCAATTCTTCTGCCCATAAGCCACCGACCCTTTCAATCTTATTTTTTATGCCGTCTGAGATGAGTTTGTTGAATGCTTCAACTTGGCCGTTTGCTTGGGGTCGGTCGACTAATGCAAAACCGTTTGCGATCCCTTGATCCCTCAACCAAGTCTTGAGCTGAGGCGTCTCAAACTGAGGGCCATTATCAAACACCATAGACATAGGAACCCCAAACCGGGTGATGATGTTCTTCCAAATGAAAGAGATGACATCCTTTGTCTTGATGTTCCTGACCGCCTCCGCCTCCACCCATTTGGTGAAGTAATCCACAACCACTAGAATGTAGCGTTTTTTGCCTGGTGCAGGCGTATAAGGCCTTAACATGTCCATGCCCCATTTTGCAAACGGGATTGGGCTGTGGATGGCCGTCAGATCAGTAGCGGGGCGGTGAATAACTTTGCCAAATTTTTGACACTTGTTACATTTCTTCACCAGCTCTTTGGCGTCTGCCTCAAGGGTAGGCCAAAAGTAGTGCCGCCTGGCTCTGACGGCTAGGGATCTACCGCTATATGGGAGGCGCAATACCCCGCATGCAACTCTTCGAGAACTTCTTTCCCCTTTTCTGGGGTAACACACTTTAGAAGAGGCTTCAAAAACCCCGCCTTCAAGAGTTCTCCGTTTCTCATCTTGAATTTTTCCGCTCAGGGAGCGTGCCGTCTGTTAAGAAAGCCCGTATGCCATCCATCCAGGTGGAGCTTCGGTCCAGAATTCCAATGGGCTCTTCATATATGCTTCTTTTTTCAAGAACTTCCCAAAAGACTGACCGAGGCGTATCACAACAGGCGGAGGATGCTAATTTGGACAAGGCGGATGCCTGGTTGTTGCCGGACCTGGGCACTTAGCTCAAAGTGAACCCTTTGAGTGTCCCAGCCTCCTCCTTAACCGCCTGAAGATATTTGATCATTGACGGATGGGTAGCTTCATATGTACCTTCGTACTGGCTAACGACCAATTGAGAATCAGAATAGGCGTCAACTTTGGTTGCCCCTGCTGCCTTACACATGCGGATTCCGGCTAGTAGTGCCTCGTACTCCGCCTCATTGTTTGAGGCCTGAAATTTGAACTGTAGTGCATACTCATATTTGTATCCTTCCAGAGATTCATAGATTACTCTTGCACCACAGCCGTTCTTTATTGAGCTTCCGTCTACATACACTTTCCAAACCTGGTCAAGATCATCCAAAGCCACCGGACGAGTCATTTCAAAAATGAAGTTGGCAAACGCCTGACCTTTCACTGCCTTTCTTGGTTCATAAGTGATTTCGAGAATTTGCATTTCAATAGCCCATTTCAGCATTCTTCTAGATGACTCCAAGGCGGACATAGGCCGCTTGAGTGGCTGGTCGGTGTATATCACCACCGGATGTGCCAGAAAATAAGGCTGCAACTTCTTGAATGTCATATACAAAGCAAGACCAAAATTTTCAACCATGAGGTACCAGAGTTCAGCATTGTTGAGTACATGGCTAATGAAATAGGCTGGGAGCTGGACGCCATCTCTTTCATCAAGGAGAACGACACTGAGGGCATGATCTGAGACGGTTAAGTACATGTACAGAGTCTCTCTAGGCAAAGGACTAACGAGCCTCGGCAAGGAGTGCAAGTGCTCTTTTAGCTTTTGAAAGGCCGCCTCAGCATCACCCCCCATTCAAATCTGGTCTTCTTCTTGATTTCTTGGAAGAAGTAAAGGCATTTGTCGCCTGACCGGCTGAGGAATCTCCCCAACGCCACTAGACAACCGGTTAATCTTTGAACTTCTTTGAAGGTATGGGGTGACTTCATGTCAATTACCGCCTGTATCTTCTCGGGGTTAGCCTCTATCCCCCTTTGATCAATCAAGAATCCGAGAAACTTCCCAGACTCAACACCAAAGATGCGTTTCTTAGGATTTAACATGACCTTATGCCTCCTGAGGGTGGTGAATGTTTCTCGGAGATCAGCAAGATTATCCGTCTGTAGCTTGGATTTAACTATCATATCATCAATGTACGCCTCCACATTCATCCTGATTTGATTAATGAAGACCGTATTAATCATCCATTGGAAAGTGGCAGACGCATTTTTCAAGCCAAACGACATCACAGTATAACAGAGTAACCTCTGATCAGTGACGAAAGCCGTCTTCTCTTGATCTTTCTTCCACAGGGGTATCTGATGGAAGCAAGAATAGGCATCCATAAAGCTCATCAAGGCGTGGCCGGCTGTAGAGTCAACTAGACTGTCGATTTTTGGAAGTGGATAACTGTCCTTGGGACACGCCTTGTTGAGGTCTGTGTAATCAACACACATACGCCAGGTACCATTCGGCTTCTTTACAAGCACAACAATGGCCACCCAATCGGGAAAATTACATAGCCAAATGAACCCAGCGTCCAACAGCTTTTTTACTTCGGCAGCTGCCGCTGACTTCTTTCCTCGCTGTGATCTCTTTTCTTTTGCCGGATGAGCTTCTTTTTAGGATCCACGGCGAGTTTGTGGACAGCAAGATCCGGGTTGACGCCTGACATCTCTTCCACTTCAAAGGCAAAAATGTCTTTGAATTCTGTCATTAGAAGGTGCAAGTCTGCACCCATCTTAGCAAGAGCAGTCAGCCCCACCTTAACAGTGCGCTCTGGACGATTGTCATCCAAAACGAGGTCCATGTGCTCTCCGGATGGTTGGGGACGGAGCTCGTTTGACCATTCACCGGTCAGTGATTGCTATTTTTTCGCTTTCTTCACCTCCACCAGCTGAGAAGCTTTTCTTTTCTTTCCTGCTGCTGGCGGGGCTGGGCTGGCATCCTTGACATTGTTAAGGTCTATTGGTTCCTGCGTTTGGTCGCCTGGGGCCATAGTGTCCTTGACGGCTGAGAGATAGCACGACCGGGTCGTCTTCTGATCCCCGTTCAGGGAACCAACAAAGCCATCATCCTTCTCATACTTGATAAGCATGAGAGAAGGGATAATTAAAGCCTTGGCTTTATTGAGAGTTGGACGGCCTAGGATGATGTTATAGGCGGTCAGCTCCTCAACGACCAAGAATTTGACGACTAGGTGTCGTCCTTCTCCTTTTTCTCCCAGCCGGATAGGTAAGTTAATCCTACCGATTGGGTAAACCATCCCACCCCCAAAACCAACCAAGGGGTAGGTAACCGGATGCATGCTACTGGTTTTGTATTTCAGCTTCCGCAGGCATCGGAGGGTGATGATGTTCGATGAGCTGCCGATGTCAATAAGGATTCGGCCAACCAGCTGGTTGGCGACCTTACATACAATGACGTCCGGGTCGTCATGCGAACGGCGGACGCTGCCCTTGTCCTTCTCAGTGATCAGAACGTCTGGGAAGGAGGAGCTGGCAGACGCCTGCTCATCATCATCCTTCTCCATCTTTCGAAGATGGCTCTTGGTGCCCCGGATGGTAGGGCCACCACATGAGAACCCACCTGCTATGGTGTAGACCGACTCCTTATCGGTGTCCGAGCTACTAGTAGGCTGGGGAGTCTTGAACGACTGCCCCTTGCTCTTCTTTTTAGTCCCTTTAGACTTAGAAATGTAGGACTTTAACATCTCCTTTTAGCCAAACAGTCCAACGCCCGCTGAAGGCTGAAACAGTTGTTGGTGTCATGGCCAACTTTCTCATGGTACTGACAAAATTTGTTCTTGTTCCGTGACTGGATGGAACTTTTCATTGGATTCGGCTTTTCAATGGTCATCCGGTCCTTTATCTCCATGAGGATGGAGTTAGAATCCTAGTTAAACTCGTACCTGGGGACGTACGATTTCAACTCTCTCTTTTTCTTCTGAGACGGCTGATCAGAATCCCTAACCGCCCAGACTTCTTTTCTCTTTTTGCTCTCTTCTTTCTTTTTTGCCGGCTGAGCAGTCCGACTTTCTTTTTGTTAGTTAGACTTCTTGGAGTCTGACTGGATGCCAGGCGTGCAGAGGTCGGTAGCCTGAATATAACATTCCGCTTCCCTCAGGGCCGCCTGCAGCATAAATGCCCCTTTTCTGACGAGGTCAAACTTAAAGTTCGACCCGTCTCTCAGACTATTGAAGAAGTCTGTGAATGCTACCTCGTTAGACAGCCCCTGGATCTGGATTCTGACCAGGTTAAACCGTCTGACATATGAGCGTAGCCCTTCTCTCTCGCCCTGCTTAACGGTGCTCAAATCAAGGCTCGTTTTCTTAGTGGGGATGTTCATTAAGAAGTTTTTGGCAAACAAGAAGGCTAAGCTAGCTTCTTGAAGCAATCAATAGAACTGGCTGGCAGGTTGCCAAACCATTGTTAGGCAATGCTCTTCAATGTAGCCGGGAAGCATCTGCACCAGGTGGCGTCGTCCCACCCCTGTAGACATATGAGGTTGGTGTATGCCATCAGGTGGTCTTCTAGGTTGGAGGTACCATCATAAGTACCTACCAACACATTCTTAACCTTGGCCGGCTGTACCGCCTCGGTTATATTCCTGGTGAACGCAAAGGGTTGTTCACCAAGTTTGAGCAGTCAGAGCTGCAAGTCCAGAGGTTGGACGCTGTTGAATGCCGCCTGTCCTCCGAAAGGAAGCGACTGCATAAATGGAAAACCATATTGCCCGTATTTCGCCTGAGGTGCAAACGGGACAGACCCTATCATCATTTGAGGATCGGTGTTGACGGACTTGCCGCTTGTCCTACTCTCATGTATGGAGAGTGAGTTCCTCACAAAGGTTTGTTTGAAGCTGTCGGGAAAGCTCGAGGTGGAGGCTGACTCAGTTTGCTGCTGGTGTCTCCTCCGCTTAATGATTTGTCGAGCGTTAGAAACAATTTTCTTTGTGGCCCCTGGCTGCTCTTGCCGCTTGTGCCTCCAAGGACCCTTAGGCATAAGGATCTTGGTCCAGTCAAGTCTTGCGGCTGCCTTCTCCTTCTCCTTGGGATGAGGAGTAGGCTGCTTGTCCTTGACCGGTTTCTTCCTCCCAAATTGAGGTGTCTTCTTTGCTGGCTGACCCTTGCTGGGACCAGCCTTGTTTTTGTTGATCATCTCCTTGATTTCACTCTTAAAGGAGTTCATGAAAGTCATGAGCTCGTCCCGGGTGACCGGAGCTGATCCTCTGGCCTTCTGGGTTTCCCCTTCTGGCCTCCTAGTGGGTCTGACTCGACCCGCCTGGTCTGCTTCACGTTCCAGCTGATCTCTGGAACGAGTGTATTTGGAGATGAATGAGCCATCTTTGGCCACATAATAATCCACATCATCATCATCATCATCATCATCTTCTTGGTCAGTGAAGACCTCCGGCTGACGTACCGGTGGAGGAACGCTTGAACTACCCGGTTGGGTAATCTGTTGAGAAATGCTTGTGTTACCCAGTCGGGTAATTAGTTGAGAATTGTTTGACTCAGGAGGTGGTACAGACTCTTGAACCATCTTTGAGGTACTCTCCCCACAGACGACGCCAAATGTTTTGGGTGTTTTTGTCCCTCGGGAGAGTTACGTCACAAAGTCTGGTCTGGCGTGAGCTGTACCTGCAAAAAAAACGGAGACTTCGGGTAGTTGGAGCTCCGCCTCCGACGATCAAGTTAGTAACTTGAATAGGAGTAAAAAGATGCGGAAATTTAGGTGGGTATCTGCTCGGATTCTAAGCTCAAGATGTCTCTTTCAAAGAGTAAATGCGTAATAAATGGTAAAAAACGTGCCTCCAAATGGAGGAAATCTCCCTATTTATAGGGTCCTTGGGAATTATGCCCCTGATTAGGTCATCAAGCCCTAATCATTGGTGGGCTGCGCCGCATTGCGGCTTTCTCGGGAATTAGGCCATGAAGGCCGCCTTTTTCCCATTTCTCTGGAATGACACGTGTCAAACAGGGGTTGGTCTATTTTGGAATAACCCTAAGGTGACACGTGTCACTTTCTGGTTGGACCACGTGGCAGGGTAAAATTACCCCAAACAACCCGGGCTACACACTAATTTATTTTTAGAAACAAAGAAAATCGATGAAATGAATCAGAATCCCTAAAAGAGAAGGAAGGGAAGGCTGATAATTAAGTTGATACATATGAACTTTGACATATTAGTTGACTCTACCAATTCATCCACTCTCTTTAGATCCCCATGCAATTTTTATAGTTTAATACATATTTATTGGTTGGATCCTAATATTTATTGTTTAAAATATGTATTTTACTATGGCAATACTCTTATGTTTTTTCCTACTATATACATCTATTATTTTAATGATGAAATTTGATTTCTATAGAATTTATTGTAACTTATTAGATGTATGGGTAGAACGTAATATCCTGTATGTACATTGTAATACCCCTACATAGACAATGCATTTCATAAAGAGTAGTGATGTTAAAAATGCATAAATTATCTTAAATAGTTTTTTTGTACGTATGTATGACATGGTAATTAGGCTAGATTGTAACAAAGTAGTTATCAACTACTCGTCTGATAGTAAATTTCGTATATCACAACCCACTATGCCACTTTAGGAAAAAGAAATCCTTGGCCATTTCCTACTTTAAAAGGTTAGATTGAGTGGTTAAGTCTCGGCGCATAGCATCTATTGATTTCAGCGCATATAAGATGACAATTTTGCAATTAAAAAGTACTATATAGTCAGTTGTTAATAAAACTTCAAATAAAGATAAACCACATATTAGTAACTAACATTTGCTACGCCAGTTACTAATGTCATAAAATTAGTAACTGACATTATTTTAGCCGGTTAGTATTGGTGCTTTAGTAACTTGTACAACATACGCCAGTTATTAATACAACGTTACAAATAACATTTTTTCTACTAGTGTATTTAGATAGCTTATACTTTAGTGGTACATTATACATGCATAATGGTATATAATGGTACATTATAATGTACCACTAGAGAGTCAGCTTTTTCCAGAAGTTGAAACTTATATGATGTTAAAAAGTACCACTACGCTCGTAATAGTCCACAAAAAGTACTATTCAGACAACTTATACTTTAGTGGCACATTATACATACATAATGGTACATAATGATACATTATAATGTACCACTAGAGAACCAACTTTTTCTAGAAGCAAAAATTGAATCAGCGGAAATTACTTCCTTACCCACCTATTTACATAGCTCGCCCATAGGCGCTATGTGATAAGCCGTTGTCGAGCCTACCAAAACTAAAAACCTTAATTGGTCTCTCTAATAGGTAGAAAGAGCAAGTAAGGGTCGATCCCACAAGGATTAAGGAGCACTAACAAATATTGATTTGTGATAAGCTAAGTCAAGTCTTTTTGGGTTTTGAGTTATAAAGAAAAACTACAAACAATAATAAAAAGGATCTTGGTAAGGTATCCACCAATTAAGTCATTCACAAACTACAATTTAACATACAAAAAATAGCAATTTGAGGATAAATTAGGGGAATTCATCTAAGGCGCCCAACTCTCTCTCAAGTTAGAGGGATTATTTGAGTCATGAATACAACCTACTCTCGTGGTTACAAAGCATAAAACAAGTGTTAAAGCATAATCACAATGACATAAACATTCCCTTGACTGGAAATTAATATTCTCATGGAATTTCAAGTTAATTAAGTATACGGGAGCTAACTCAAGTTCATCTCTCGATCCTCCGTTGAGAAATCTTAGATAAATAGTTCTAGCAATGGCCACTTACAAGAACTAACAATGAAACCACTTAAACTCAACTAATTAATTTAATATCCAACATTAGCTAAATCAACACATGCAGACAAGTATTTGTGAATTCATCAATGGTTTCAACCATCCCAAGTAAGAACTACACACAAATCATAATAAATTGTAAAACTAAAGGAATAATTAACAACTAAGAACATGAAATAAAACACTAATTAAACATAAACAAGTAATAAAACAAGAAAAGAAAAATATAAGCAATTAAAGCAATAAAATAGGAGAAAGAGTAAGAAATTCTCATCGATATTGCAAGAAATAATCAAATCTTCAAGTCTCCTTCCTTTAATTCTTCATATTCCAAGCTTTCAACAAGTTTTTCACACTTTTTCTCTCTAGAAAATGAGAGTTTTTCTCTCTAAAAATCCTAACCTAAGCTAAAAATACACTAAAAAGATCTCCCCTCTACAATCAGAGCTAAGAAGGTATTTATATTACCCCAAATAGAAAGGACGGAGAAAACGAGAAAAAGCCTAAAAACAAGCTTGCACGGACATGCCAAAGTTGGCATGGACGTGCAAGAGAGGTAAATATGAGGCCGAAGGTACTGCCAAGGTCTACACGGACGTGCAGAGTTTGGTACGGAAGTTCAGCCTTGCACGGTCGTGCCATTTTGTTGCACGTCCGTGCAGAAATCCCTGCACGAATATCTTGACTTCGAGAGGCTGTAACTTCTTCATCTCTTTTCGAAATGGTCTTTGTGACAAGTCGTTGGAAAGCTCTTGAGACGAAGTTTAATCTCCTATTTGAATAACTTCAAAATGATAATTGGAACAGAAGTTATGATCAGTGGAAGTTGACCCTTGTGCAAACAACCCTTTAAGGCTTTCCGGAAGCTTTTCATTTCTCTTTAAGGCACTCATCCTTATTCCTCCATCGATCTATCAACCAATCTTTCCCTTCTCCTTGTTCACTCATGCTTAATCACTTCCATATATAGTGCTAAAAATAGTTACATTACATAAAAAACACAAACAACCCGTGAAGCATGGATGGTACAAAATTTGCATAAAAATAGGATAAATAATGAACTTTGATGTCGAATAATCACGAAAACAAGGTTCAAAAGTACCCTAAAATTATACCAAATAACAAGCTATCACTATTGTAGGGAATATTCCAGGCATTACCCCAAACTTGAACCCCACTGTGATCATACACTAAAGTACGGTGGCATCCAAAGGGAAAGAAGATAGAGCAAAAGAGTCGCCAACAAGTTTTAGGAACTTGTAAACCGTTCACGAGGTGAAGGTTACACCCTTTTGACGATCCAAGAGATCATCAAATCCAATAGGTCTGGAACCATGACTGGTAGTTCGGGGATGAATGTACAAATCCAACCTAAAAGAGATTGAACCTGCCCTAATAATAGGCCTCTACTTTATTCTGCTCGTATTCATGTGTGCTTTCTGACTAACATGCAATCAATAGGATTAACCCTAAACCTGTTTATCTATGTTGGTTGAATATTAATGAACAAATAAATCTATTATTGGCGATTACTTGAATTATAATCAAATTAACCCTAAACAAGATTATTAATTATCTTATTAAGCGTGATTACAAGTACAAATTCCCTTTAAACACGCATAAAAGGCGTGATCAAGCAATACCAATAATAAATAATCAAACAACATCATAATAATCATCATAATAAATTATAACAATTATAATAAAATTAATCATGTTAAAGCATAATAATAGCAAGATCCTAAGCATGATACTAACAAGATTAATAACAAACCCTAGCATGTCACTAAACAAAAAAAATCAAAGCTTTAAACCTAACATGATACTAACATGAATATTAGGAAGAAAATAAAAGACATCGTAGAAATCATAATTGACATTATATTCTTTACCCTAAACATGATACTATGAACTTATTGTTGTCATTCTAAACATCAAATTAAGAAAAACATCCTAACATAACACTAGGAATCATAATAACAGCCTAGACATGATTTCTATATCATAATATCAATAAAATCAATTAAAGCACTTACTTGGATGCCTCTTATCTCTTTCTAATAACAAAATACACATGTTAGTAACTTCAAGGAAAATAATAATTAAACAATTAAATTAAATAATTGAAATAAAGAATTAAGAAAGTTTAGACTAGATTTGGGACCAAACCCTTAGAAATATCAAACCTTTCACGTCTAGGGCGAAGGCAACTTCAAACAATGCTAGGTGTGTCTAGTGCTAATATATGAGGAATTGTGTTTGTAAAAGGCTAGTTTAGAAAAGAGAGAAAGAGAGAGTAATTAAGAGATTCTTGATGAGAATTGGTGAGAAGAATTGATGAGAAGGATTGATGAGAATTTATGATAGTTGATGATAGTTGATGTTTGAAAAAAGGGAGATATGACCTCTATTTATAGAGAAAAAAGAGAGTCGAAGAATAAGAAAAGAATCCGAATTCGAATCGAAATAAAACTCGATGGATAACAGTTTTTGCGGATTTTGTTTTTATCATATCTTTTGATCCATAAGTCCAAATAAGGCATATAATATGTCGTTGGAAAGCTCTTGAAGTCTAATTTTCAACCCAATTAAAATCAGATTAAAATATTTTGTATATGAAAAGATATGGCCGAAATAGTAGGATGGTGTTAGTTTTGGATATAGTTTTGTATCCCATTCATATCTTTTTCGTTATAGCTCGAAATTAATACTATAATATATCATTGGAAAGATAATTTCAAGATCTATCCAACCATATAAGATTTGGATAAATATTATGAGGGACAAAAATAAAATCTGATTTTCTTTGAACATCTTTAAATTCGAATAGAATTAGGATTTAAGAAAAGGAAAGTTTTAAAAAAGAAAAATTTTTATTTAACTCAAATTCTTTAATCTTATCTTTTCAAAAAGCATAATTAAGATCTTTTAGAAACTTATAGAATCTTCTAATTAATCCTAATTAGTTTAGGAACATGATTAGACCTTTGGACCCTCCACATGATCATTGGGCCGTAGGTAAGATCCGGTTCGAGCCCAGTTTAGTATTTTGGCTATAACTTCCTCATTATTCATTGGAATTGGGCTTATAATATGTCGTTGGAAAGGTCTTTTCAATCACTATCCAACTACACTATTATTGGACCCTTATCATGGACCAAACTAAATTGGAATTCATGTTTTTCATAAATAAGGTAAGAAAAGAAATATTTTCAAAAACAAAAAGAAGAGATATTTTAATAAAAACATCCTCATCACTAGACTTTTCACACTTTTGATTCGTTTGATAATCAAATGACATGAAAGGTATTCATCATCGGGTTTGATTTTGGGGAGACACAAATGGGTGTCTACAACTATGCGCCCAGACTCACTCAAATTGAGTAGAGCGATTTTGATTAATTGAAAAGTCTCCTAACCAAAAAAAAAAAAAAAAAGGTTAGGTGGTTGGGAGATTAATGCCCAAATTATTGATACTCAAACAAATTTGCGCAACTAATTCACATTTTAAAAATGCTACACATTTAACTTTTGAAATATTCTAAGCTTCATTATTCACTACTCCCTCCGTTCCTAAATGTTTTTTACGTTTCCATTTAGGGTGTTCCTTTTTATTCTTTACATTTAGTATCTTTCCTATTTTAGTCATAAATTTTGGACAAAATTACCCTTGTTTTATAATTTTTTTTTACTTAAAAGTCCTTACTTTATCATGAGCTATTGTACTTTTTGTACTATTTTAATAGTTTTTTAACACTTATTATTACTTTCTCTCTCCTCTCTCCTCTAACTTCTTCACCCCACATGCTCAACATTGTATTTTTCAATAAAATTGTACTTTCAATCATCGAAATATTCCAATATACCTCAACTTTACACAATTTCTTAATAACCGCGCATAATTCCAAACGTAAAAAATATTAGGGAACGGAGGGATTACTAACTACTGATCCATACCAATCATGAAATCATATAATCACTTCCAACTTGTAATGACTATGAGTAAGTCTAATAGCGTAATGGCTACCCTAAGGCTGTGAGTAAATCAAATTTGTGTCAGTTAAAGCTCACTTAAGTTGAGAGAAATAAAGTAGACCTTTGACTTGAGAAGCTTATAGGTCATTCCTCACTCTAGCCCACTATTATTGTATTAAATTATCAGGTTTTGTCGATCTATTCACCCCGAAGCTACCACACTTCTTACTTCACCTTCCATTATCATATCGAAATATTAGATTAACTTCTGTCAGTTCTATTAACCTCGGAGCTACCAACCACACTTCTTACTTCACCCACTTTCATCCTGTTAAAATCTGATCAACTATTGTTAACTCTATTCACTCCCGACCCTCTGATTTTTTTATATACATACGGGGTGCATTGTGCATCCAACTAACCTAACATTAATTTTTTTTCTCCATTTGTTTATTATATGTAAAATAATCATCAAAATGAGAACAAAATACTCATAGATCACCATGCATCCGAGTGTATATAACCAGAGGTGATAATCAAGTGAGCTGAGCTCGAACTATAGTCAGTTCGGTTCATGTTTGTTTCAGTTTGTTCGAATTTGAGCCGATCTTGAAACTTAATGAGTTGAGCTTTGACGGAGCTAAACTCGAATTGTTCACGGACAACCTTGACTTATTATTATTAGTTACCTCGTCTTTTTTTATTTTTTAATTATTAAATTTTTAATTAAAGAAAATATCAAAATACTAACTTATTATTGTATAATATTTAGGATAAATATTTTTAAGTTTATATAAGTATTTTTTTTAATATATGGAAAGACTAATCGAGGTTATTCACGAACTTTTCAAGTCGAGCTTGACATAATTCAGCTATTGTGTCGAATTCAAATCTGAGCTAAGCCACCATGAATCAAGCTTTGACCGAGTCGAGCCTTTATGGTTCACGATCAGATGTGGCTCATCATCACCTCACTTTGACACTTCCTCCATCACAAACTAACCCTTAAAAGTTTAAACCCAAACATTATCACCAAAAATCACGAGCCTCCAATACCCAATTCATCAATCAACTAACTCAGCCAAAATCATAGAACTCTTCTTAAACCCTCAGCAGCTCAACAAATTATGCATTTTTTTATTCTGCAATTTTACTTTTTTTTAAAGCGCCTCCTCTAAGTCCTCTCTCACACTTCCCCTAGTTCAAGGTATCTCTCTCTCTTTCTCTCTCCTATGCAATTCATCACATTCTCTCTCCTCGAATTCAACGTTGATCATCTTTGCTTCTTTCAGATGGCAGAAGTGGAAGCCTTGGGGCCAGTTTCAGCTTCGACCGAAATTGTCAAGCTCTTTGGCAATTACGGTTTTGAAGATGTCCAGGTTTTTTTATCATCTTTTCGAATTTTAGATATTTGTTTTTTTAATGATGTGAAATTGAAGGGAATGTGGCTTTTTTTTTGTTTTTTTTTGTCTGACGTTTGAACGAATTTGTTGATTAAATTTGGAGAAATTTAATTAGTTTTTTTTGGTTGTTGTTGTTGTTTTAATTCTTGTTTCGTGGGTATTTGTAGAATGTTAATTATAATCTCATAGAGAAATCTTTTTTCAGTTTCATTGATTTTTTTTATGTAGTATGCTTTAATTTTTCTGCAATTAGTGAATTTTTTGTTGTAATTCGAAAAGTGATTTAGTGTTTGGTTGTGCAACAGATGTAATATTGGACCTCTGTGTATTATATTTATATGAACATCTTATAATAATTTACTGTGAAATTTTGTATCACATGAATCTTTATAACAGAGGTAAGGGTAGGGTTTGAGATAGTGAATTGTCGAATGGAAAGGAGGTGATTAAAAAAGTATATTGTAGATTACAATGAGGCTAACTTAGGTTGGGGTGGGGAAGATTGCAGATTGTAAAGGATTTTTATTGAGGAAAACAATTATTCTACCCCAAAATGGTGGGGAGACCCGAAGATTACTAACCATTAGCATTCGTTGCCAGCCAATTTGTAAATTATTGTGATCGGTTTGTTGATATGGAGCTCTGTCGTTGTTTTTGTAGTCTAAGATTGTGTTTTGATTTGAATGTTTATGATCTGTGTTGAGAATGTTCATTTTTTCTTCCTCTGTTAGGTCACGGATCTTGCCCTTTCCGATTACATTGCTGCATCTGTAGTTAAGCATGCGACCTTTGTGCCTCACACCTCTGGTAGATACCAAATGAAGTGATTTAGAAAGGCTCAATGCCCCATTGTTGAGAGGCTTACCAACTCTCTCATGATGCATGGGCGTAACAATAGTAAAAAAGCTGATGGCTGTTCGTATTGTGAAGCATGCTATGGCGATTATTCACCTCTTGACTGACTTGAACCCCATTCAAGTTATTGTTGATGCTTTCATCAACAGGTATTAAACATAACCAATTGGGTTATGAGTTATAATGTACAAGTGTTTACATTTATATTAAATTGAAATGTCATATTATGGAGTTCTGCATGCATCTATCTGTGTTCTTGTTTGACATACATTCTGATGCAGTGGACCAAGAGAAGATGCCACTAGGATTGGATCAGTTGGTGTTGTTAGACGACAGACTGTTGATATCTCTCCATTGAGGCGGGTGAATCAGGAAATATATCTCCTGACAACTGGAGCTCGTGAGAGTGCTTTCAGGAACATTAAGACTATTGCTGAGTGCCTTGCAGATGAACTTATTAATGCTGCCAAGTAGGGATGGCAATGGATCTGAACCCGACCCGGATCCGTAGATCCAGATCCGTTTTTCACGGATCTAGGTCTTCAAATTTTGGACCCGATGGCTCCGGGTCGGATCCGGGTCCTGTTGACAAAAACGGATCTAGATCTGGGTCTGTGCCCTAGACCCGGATCCAGATCCGTGGACCCGTTTTTTTATTTTTCCTATTAAAAAAAACCAAAATTGTTTGTTTCTAAATTAAAAATGTTGATAATGTTAGTAATGATAAAGATTAACCCTTTTAAGAGATGAATTTTGGATGCTCATATTATATACATCATCGTTGTTTTTTCACTAGCTCATATGTAACATTGTATTTTTTTTGTTGTTTATAATTTTAATTCAAAATATGAGTGTATAAGTTGGTTAATTTGGGGTTGAACTTAATAACCAACAATGTAAGTTTTAAATAAATTTTTATTGACCAGAACATTACATTTATTGCAAAAAATTAGGCAAAATATATTGGACCCATTTTGGACCCGGATCCATTGGACCCGACAGATCTAGATCCGGGTCTTCATTTTCTAGACCTGACGGATTCGGGTCGGATCTGGATCCTATATTTAAAAACGGATCTGGATCCGGGTCCATCCAAACCTGGTCTAGATCCGACCCGTTGCCATCCCTAGTGCCAAGGGATCATCAAACAGGTATGCTTGCACAATGACTTCACTACTCTGTTCTTATGGGTTTGAACAAGACAACTTGTTGGTACTCTTTGTGATTTTTAGACTTGTCATTGGCAGGATAGCTAAATCTTTCTTTATATTTAAGCTTTCCATTTGCTTCTTTGATATTGTCTGTTATCTTTTAACTTTTTATATTGGCTTAAATTTTATTCCATCCCATTACAGTGACTTATACTTATGATGTTTTTTGTCTTTATAGTTATGCAATCAAGAAGAAGGATGAGATTGAAAGAGTTGCCAAGGCCAACCGTTGAGTTCAGCATTTGTAGTTCTACAGAGATTTAATTTTGTTCGACAATTTTGAAAACCTAGGTCCATCGAGAATAAGATGTATGTTGATTCTTTCAGATAGTCCGCGTAATTTGTAATACTGGAGAAGTAGATTTATTGAAGCTAGGCGTGAATGAAAATATATGTCATGCTTGTTAGTCTATTGGATATTGATGAGTTTAAATGGATATTTAGCTTGAGCTGATAATCTATTACTATTAGAATTTACATTGTTGTTATCTTTGGTTTAAGTCTAATATGTTTTGGTTTAAATGGAAATTTTGCTTGACCTGACTTTACATTACTAAACATGGGAATGGGTGGTGGCTGGGATTAGGTGAATCCAAAATTCAAATTGGAATTAGGTGTTGTATTGGATGCTTAGGAAAGGGAATGGGAAAATCAGGGGAAGAGAGGAAAAAAAGAGGGGGAGGGGGTGTTAAGAATTAGGTATAGAAGTGCAAAAAATTTGTTAATGTCTTAGTGAGAAAAAACTAAGGCCTTATTTAGTTGCAATAATGAGAAAATACAAATTCATGGGAATTGTATTTATGAGGTAGTTGTTTGGTTTGGTTAACTCTTGTAGGAATTGAAATATTTATGAAACATGTTGGGAAAGTGGGAATTATTTACCCCAAGGTACCTAACCAACTTTAGTCAAGCAAACTTTCCAAATTTGTTTGGATGAAGTGACATTATTGCCTAACAAAATTAAGAAAGTAGTTCAAGATGTAATTATGGAATATACAATTTCCTTTATGTAACTTCTCATGAAATATCAAACTTTCTCAAAAAAGTCCTAGAGAGAGAAAGTCCTCCTAATTTCCTCTCGAAGCTTCCCACTAACCTCCTAGTAAGAGTAGCTCACCAGTGGCCACCTTGCTTCCTTTGTTGATCGCCGGTGAGCCTAAAAGGTTCAATTTCAATTTAATAGATCAATTGAGAAAGAAGGAAGCTTGATTGCAAGGAAGAAGAAATGGTTTGGTTTACTTCCATCGGCGATTGTTGGGTGCACACACCACTCCAAGGGCCACGCGCCACCTCCTTCAAACCACCTTGAACTTGGCGACACCATGGGCCGGCGCGTGAGATTCTCGGAAGTTGGCGAGATGAAATGGATGATTTTCCTTCCTTCCTTGTTTTTCTAAAGTTTTGCTTGCAAGTTTTTACCTTTCACTTGAAAGGGTTTTTTTTGGTTTAAGCACTTAGGATTAGCTTTAATTTCTGTTATTTAGTTGCTATAAACTTCCTAAGGTTATTAGGAATGTTTTTAGTTAATTAATTAGAGTTTGTTTACGGATTAGTTTTCCTATTCTAATTAGAAGTAGTAATTCTATTCTTGTTAGGATACTTGCGGAACAAGGTTAGGGGTTTGTCCTATTCCTTGTAGGAGTAGGATTAGTTGTCTCCTATGTCTATAAATAGGGGTAAATTTCGTGGCTTTGAGATACAAGAGAAAATCAGATTAATTTTAATACAAAGAGGTATTATTTGGGTATGTTTGTGAGACATAAAATATTATTTGGGTATGTCTCACAAATAATACCTCTTTGTTGCACAATAAGACTAATTTTGTGAGACATACCCAAATAATACAATGAGCATGTGGTGAATATGCTTGGCACTCATAGGAAGTGGGAATAAACATACGATTAGGGACAAAGCAAAGTAGGGAGCCGCCAACAAGTTTTTAAGGAACTTGTAAACCGTTCACGGATCATTTAAGGCAACCACAATAAAGGGACAACGATTAACCAATGAAGGTTACACCCCATTCGTAATCCATGAGATTACTAACTCTATATGGTTCGAAACCATGAAAAGAGGATCGGGGATGATGGTAGTCATGGTACGAAGTTAGTCATGAAATCACATTTGCCTTATATATTGCTGGCCTATACTCGATTCTTATTGTGAAAAGTATTTATTTCCCGCGTTCTCAAAATTATCTTGTTTCAATATAAAGATTCAATTTGCTCCAAATTATCATTAGGCTAAATTGATATTAATACAACATATAATTCCAAAATATTTTGATCACTTGATTAAACAACAAGATTAAAAAGGAACCTAAATCGGTCATCCAAATTATCTTATTAGGCGTTATATTCAATTTCATATTCTCATTAAACATGCAATTTGTTGATAAAAGTATAATAAAAATCAAAATCAACATTGGAATATATATAACCATAATTAATAACAATTAGTATATGACAAACACAATAAGAATCGTTAGAAATATAATAGAAACAAAAGGAACATGATTCCTTACTTTGATTGCGTTTGCTTGCCACTATAAAACAATAAACGCATTATTAACTTCAAGGAAATAATGAACAACAATGGAAATTAATTTAAATTAAATTCAAGTAGAGTTAATATGGGGCCAAACCCTCAAACAATTCTAACTTTCATGCCTTAGTTTAATTGTGAAACTTCGGGTAAAATAAGGACTTCGGGGAGTGCTTAAAGGATGTATGGTGGAAGAATAGGGAAGGCTAGTGTTTAGGCTAAAGCATAAGAGAAAAAGAGAGAATGATTTCGTGTATAAGAGAGGAAGAGAGAATGATTTCGTGCCTTGAAACTGGTTAAATCAGCTTTGTATTTATAGAGAAAATATGACGGATGAGGAATGGAACCTTAGAATTGAAGGCGACTCGTAAATAAACCCTAGAAATTTGTCGTGTCACTGCAGATTTGCAGTGACGCGGTAGATTTTGCCGTGTTGCTCCATTTATGTTTTTAGGAACTTCATCTACAAGGTTCATTTTTATTTTCTATTTTGCATTAAGTACGGGATAATCTAGGCGTCGTTTTAGTGTTCCGAACTTATTTTAGGTTTAGGGTTTTAGAATTTATAATCGGGCTTAATTAATAAATAAAATGAAATGAATTAAAATGGTTTGAGTTAAAATGCGGGTTGGATTGTGTTTGACTACATGTTTGGACTAATTTGTGGACTGAATATGTTTAACTGATACGGGGTTTAAGCACTCCCGAGATTAATTACTTTACCCGACCAATAAGGGCAGTGAAAGGTTATTCATCACCGAGTATGGCTTTGGGGAGACATTTTCAGGTGTCTACAGAAACCCCCCACTTTGACTGAATTTGTAGAAACTTCAATTTCGAAAGCGATAGTCAAAGTAGTCGATTGGGACGGAGAATGATTTAAGACAGTTTGTGATCCTAAATCACTCTGTATACGCCGATACCTGCAGAAAAACATTAATTCCACAGATAAAAGAGTGAAGAGATAGAATGAATATCTGACACCAGTGTATCGGTGGCAAATATGTTTGGTAGTTTTCAACGCCTCGAGAAATCCACCGGATGATAATTTTCCACGGCTCGGGAATTCTATTAGATGATGATAATTTTCCATGCCTCGAGAATTTTGTTAGATGATATTTTTCCACGCCTCGGGAATTAATCATCGACTTCTACGCCTCGAGAAGTGTCACTACTAGAAATAGGCTGATTTTCGACGCACTGGTTCCAACGGACACGAAATTCCACCGGTTATTTTCCATGAAATTTTACAATCTGACGGAATTCCTGTCGGAAATTTACGACAGAATATAAATCCGTCGCAATAAATACGCTTTCCGACGGAATTTAATTTTCAACAGAATATTCCACCGGAATATACTTGTTTAAACCCTAAATGTGCTCTCCTCTCCTCCCCTTTCATTTCATTTCCGCCTCTGCTTTTTCTCTCTCTTCAGCCCCTCTTCTCTTTCTCACTTTTCTGCCCTTCTCTCCTTCTCTTTCTATCTCTTCTACTTCTCTCTCCTCCGCCCTTTCTCGTTCTTTTTGCCTCTTCTCTTCCTCTCTCCTCCTCCATCTTCTCCTTCTTTCTTCTCTTCCCTCATTTCTCTTCTCTATCTTGGTGTTATTAGATAACTTGTTATTCGATATGGTTTTAGGGTGATTTTGAACCTTGTTTACTTGATACATTGGCATTTTGGTTCACTTCTACTCTATTTTTGTTCAATTTTTGTGTATCCCTTGCTTCACGGGTTATTAGTGTTTTTGTTGAGTTTTTAGGTCCAAAGACGACCATTTGAAGCATATGAATGATAAACCGAGGTTTGAAGCCAAGACAATGGAGCAAAACCAAAGAAAAAGTGAAGATAAGGGCCTTAGAGAGCTTGCACATCCGTGCAGGAGTGCATCACAACGATCATAAACTTCTGTTTGCGGCCTACAAGACCTGCACGTCCGTGCAGAGTTCAGCACGTCCGTGCCTAATCCTGCACGTCTGTGCAGCTTGCCCAGCCTAAATTAGTTTCAAAAACTGACTGTGTAGTTCAAGGCCTACACGTCCGTGCCATATCTGGCACGTCCGTGCCATATACACTAGCACGAAACTAACCTCAAGTAACACCCAAAAGGTGTTACATAAAGTGGTAAAAGTGTTATTATAGATAATAGGTAACACTTTATTGGGTGATACTTCCGCCCATGTTACCTAAGACCTTATGTATCACTTTGGGTATTGTATGGTAACACTTTCAAAAGTGTTACAATATACAATAATCCCTCTTATGTAACACTTTTTATATTATTAGTATAATTTTTAAAGTGTTACTTTTTACATCTTATATAACACTTACTTATCCTTAGTAACATTTTTCAATCATATAGTATCACTTTATCCGACAATATGTATCACTTTTTCGAATAAATGTAACACTTTATTGATTATTAGATAACATTTCTCAATCATCTTTTGACATACAGTAGCACTTTATTTGACATTATGTATCACTTTTTACAAACTAATGTAACACTCTATTAATTAATAGGTAACATTTATTATTATTATTATTATTATTATTATTTTTATATTTATATATACAACAACTATGAATGAGAAATTAACATACAAGTATATATGATAAACAACAATTTGGATTGAAATAATTTCATAATTCTTACAAAAAAAAAAATAAAAAAAAATCCATACACACCAATTTTAATGTTTGGCTAAACAATATAATAATTCAAACAAAAAGAAAATCAACTTTGATCTCTAGCTTGGAAAAGTGAGGAAAAGAAAAACTTCTGAATTTAAAAAAAAAGTCGTCGATAGCAGTAAACAAGAACAGCAGCAACATTAACAGAAGCTACCAACAACAGTATGTAGCAGCAATCATCGGTAGCAGACACCAGTGGCAGCAACCAACAGTTAGACAAGCAGTGGCAGCATACAGCAGTAGCAGGAGTCAGCATTAGACAACAGTAGTAGAAAAAAAAAACAGCAGTAACAGCAAAAAACAACAGTAGCCGACACCAATGGCAGCAACCAATAGTAGGACAAGCAGTGGCAACATACAGTAGTAGCAGGAGTCAGCACCAGACAGCAGTAGCAGCAAAAATACAACATTAACAGTAAAAAACAGCAGTAGTAGTAGCCTGCTCCTATTTTTGCTGGCTGATGCAATTTGTGGTGTAGTGGTAGGAGAGGCCGTTCCTAGGGAGGTGCACACCGTATCTGATTTCTCTTGTCTTCCTCAATTTGCTTTGCTAGCTTGTCAAATCTTCTTATACCTACAAGCATAAACACAAACACAGTACACACAAAAGAGGCGGCAATGCCAAAATACAACTTCTATATATACAAAAGGAATTAGAGAGAGGAGAAAAGTAGAAGAAATGATTATAAAAGCTGGTTAAGATTACTTCAATCAGTGGACAAATAAACCACTTAGCAATCATGAACCAGACCATGTTTAGATTTCTAATCAAACATAGAGAGGTATCTGCCCAAGTAAATTGAAGACATTTAGAGGAACAAATGCTCAATAGTCAGCTTCTAATATATTAACCAAATGGAATATAAACCTAAATTAAATAAAGCAACCTTGTCATCAAACTGCATAAACAAGAACACTTTTAAGAAACTAAGAATTAAATTGAGATTGACCATGCACCAATAAAAGGAAAGGGGAAAGCAAAACTACCATAATTCCTACACGTTCTCTACTGAGCATTGATTAAAACTTCACTACCACATTGTTGACTTGAAACAGTAATATCGTCCAAGAATATTAATTAATAAAAAGATCCAAGAATCAAATTGAGATTGACCATGCTAGGAAGGTTTGAGAAATCAAGCGGAATGCAATTACAGATACTTTAGGGGAGGGGGTGATTCAACAATAACCACACAACTTACCTAAAGGTGAATGATCCTTTGTTGCAGACAAAAAAGAAGGTTAAAGGTATGCAACTATCAATATCAACTACATTTTAATATAATGATGGATAAGCATATACTTAATTTCCCAACCACATTGTACTCTCATTTGCAATACCAATGGTGGATAATAAGGTTTTATAGTATTTTTTAAAAAAAAAAAATGGAAACATATATAAAAAATACGAAAAAAGGAAAGTAAGAATATGTCACGAAATTGGTGGAAGAACAAAAAGATTTTCCAGTCACCATAGCAAACCCACTAATTTCTTTCATAACAAACTAAGCTACAGAAGACGTGTTAGAGTAAGGCCTAGAGATTACATCAGGAAGCTAGCATCTATCACCATTCATAGATAATTTAGATGGTAACAGAGTAAAACTTGGCTCTATGGCTAGATCCCATACTTATGCAACATACTCAATTTGGTGCTCTTGTGGTTCATGAAAATCAATGGTTATTGAACCCACAACACATAATATACAACCAAGTATCTCGAACATATAAAGTCTCTCTCTCAAAATAATATGTGTAAGGGTAGAACTAAAGCAATAACATAAGAAAAACACTTTAGTAAAAAAAAATCAACATATACTGAAAATTAAGCCTTCAAGAACACATCGAATCCAACTACTTACTTTATAATGATAGAAACTTGCACCAAGTGGAGTCACCAAAATAGCTGGTGCAAAATCATAGAATGCAAATTAGCAATTTCTCCAACAACCACTGCAAAAAAGTCATTTACGTCACATATCTTGAAAGGTAAGGCCTTGATGAACAAATTACAAATTCAAGTCATTATGTGGGATGCACATGTCACTTGATCATATCTATAAATGTCCATACCTAGACAAAATACAAGTAAGCAATAAAACTACTATGAATTATACTAATTAAGTTAAGACTAATACTATTTAACTAATAAAACTACTAAATAAGACTACTCTGAATTCTACAAGAATAAAACTACTCTAAATACTACAAGTAAGCAATAAAACTACTAAATAAGATAAGACTAATACTATTTAACCAATGTTTTAGTTAATTAGTAGTCTTGATATGCTAACAAGCAGCAACATACAAGCAATGAGTAAAAAAAAAAAAGAAAAGAAAAAATAAATAATTGTCAATTATATAGTCGGGTACCCAAACAGTTGAGCATAGATATAAAACTCTCATTTCAATTATATACCTCTTTAAATAGACATTTTATACACAATCAAGTTTCAAAATGCATCAACAATAATTGTCACAACCAAGTATTTGCCTAAACCTTCCAATTATCAAGCATATAAGAGTATAGTGCATTGACAATTATATAAACTATTAAATTTAATATTGGTTGATACCTCCTTTTAGCTCTTTGTCAATGCCTTTGCAAAAATTTGCCTGAAAATACTCTTTGTCAGTATTATAGAAATATAACTCAAAAGTTAATTTACTACTCCCAACAAACTAATTTGACAAAAAAAAAAAGCAGTCATATTGTGAAACTTCCTTGAGAAAATCAGATACATAATTGTCGAATTTAATTTAATTAACAGAAAAAATCAAATTAAGAAGTGACATCAAATATCTTGATAGAAAAACTCATAGTCTAATGATGACGTATGATTGCAATTAAAATAAAATTGAACCAAACTATGTAAAAAATTCCAGAAATTATAAATATAGTTAAGAAATTCAACGACTGAAGAAGACAAACTAGACCTAGCAATCGTCTCCTTTTTCTATTTTGATTGTCTTTTCTCTAATTTGGTGAAGCGTAGAGAAAATTCTTTTGATCTCCCTAAACCAAGCCCAAATTTCACAAATTAGGAAGAATGTTTTTGAAATTAACCACAAATTTTGTTAAGCCCTAGAATACCGAGCTAAAGAAGAGAAAATGTGAGATTTTCAGAAATGAAGGCTTGCAAAACCCTAGAATACCAAGCTAGAGAAGTGAGAAAAGGAAAGAGGACAGAGATTGTGGGCGTCATTGGTTGCGGCTGCGGCCGTTACTCCGTGAGCCTGCACCTTCAACATCGAGGAGATAGAGAGAGGCTATTTGAGATAGAAACCGCTATCTCATAAATTCACGATTAACTTCCCTTTCCTTTGCTGCCTTTTTTAGAAAATAAAAAATATTAGAAGTAAATAAAATATTCGGATATTTTTCCCTCCAAAAAAAAAATGTTCGGATATTTCACCAAATACTTGTGAGTTATTATTTTTATTCACCTTATATCCAGAAAATTTTCACCAAATGACCAACGGATGTTAACTCCGTTAGTCATTAGGGTTAAGTACGCCACATGGCTGGATCTAATTGGTTATTTTTAAAAATTATTTAACTAATAATTATTATACTACCTCCGTTAAATGTTATGTGCAACTTTGGAATATTTTATATCTCACACATAATACCCCAAAGTTGCACATAACATTTAACAGAGGTAGTATATATTTTAAAAAAAACTAAATTAAAATTTCAAAAAAAAAAAAAATCACCTTTAACCCCAACCTGTCACCTTCTAATGGCGAACCCTAAGCCCAACCACCACCCCACAACCGCCACCCATCAGCCTCCTCACTACACCGATGTCGCCCCTTCCACCAACCCCGCGCTGGTGCTCGCTCCTTTCTCGAACCACCGCATTATTTTCCCTCTTTCCTTTGAATCGCAAAACCCCTCACCGTCGAACAACCTAAGCCAAAAATTCGGCAACCACCCCCGAAACCCTTTCGTCGACAACCCAATCCCTTCCCCCACACCGCTGCTACCCACCTAAGTCGAAAACCACCACCTTGAAACATTAAACCCCCAAAATCAAAACCCTAGGTTTTAGTTTTTGGGGTTTTTGATTTTGGTAATCGACGTGGTGTTTCATGGGGTTGGAGATGGAAGGGGGAGGGGGATTTGGGTTTGCCGGTACTCTTAGCCAAAAACTACCACATCTAAACATTAAAACCCCAAAATCAAAACCTTAAAAATCAAATCTAGGGTTTCGATCTTGGGTTTTTCATTTTGGGGTTCGGCGTGGTGGTTCAGGGGATGGATACGACTGGGGGGAGGTGCGGCTTGGGTTCGCTGGCAAGGTGATGGGATGACACCGACGGTGGGGAGGGGAGGGGTTTCCGAAGAAGATATTAAGGGGCTTTTAAAATTGGGGAGTGGGTGGTTTGTGTTAGGTTTAGGGTGGCAATGTCTTAGCAGCGTGGGCTCGTTTGTGTCAGGTTTGGAGTCGCGCCGACGCTAGGGTTTTTGACGGAAACCACGCTGGCGGGTGGTGGCTGGGGCTGGGCTGTGGTTATGGTTATGGTTATGGTAGGTGAGTTATGTTTTTTTATATGTTTATTTTTTATAATTAATTAGATTGTTATTTTAAAATTTAAATTATATAAATAACAACTAATCGTAGGTTGCCACGTGGCAAATTTAGCCTTAATGACTAACGGAGTTAACGTCCGTTAGTCATTTGGGCATTTTGTAACATTTTTGTGAAACTTACGGGTATACGGTGAATTTGAAATTTTTCATGGGTATATGGTGAATAAAAAAAATAGCTCAAGGGCATTTGGTGAAATTTTCGTAGAATATTTGATAAGAAAAAAAAAAATGATTGAGCATAGGTGTTACGACCAAGTGTTACCTAATATCAATGTGTTACAACAAAGTGTTACCTAATATTAAAGTGTTACAAATAATGTTACCTAATATCAAAGTGTTACAAAAGTGTTACATAAAAATCAAACAACCATAAAAATTTTAAAGTGTTACCAATAGGTGTTACTTAAGCCCAATTTTGTAGTAGTGATATATGGCACCCCCGTGCAGGATTTCTAGGCTGAATCAGTTGCAGACTGCCTCTCATCTTTTGGTTGTGCACGGCCGTGTACATGGTAGCACGTTCGTGTTGATTAGGCCGCACGTTCGTGCCAAGTCTAGCACGTCCGTGCTGACCTGTAGCCGTGCCTGACTCTTGTTTTCTTAGTCTTTTTTATTTGGGGGTCTTTATAAATAACCCCTTGAGCTCATTTGTATGGAGCAAAGTTTTTAGAGCTTTCTCTTAGTTTGTAATTGTAGAAACACAAATATTCTCAAATCATTAGTTAGATTTTAATTATTAGCTTGGAAATTTCAATATCAATCATTGTAGAAGACAAGTTCCACCATTGTTATTCAAGTTGAAGCTTCTAGTAACTTTTTTCTCACTCTTCTCTTCCATTTTAATTGCTTTTATTGTTAATTATTTTGCTTAATTCTTGTATGCTTAGATTTTTATTTAGCTTAATCCTTAGTTTGAATCTTGTTCATGAGTTACTTGAAATTCTTAATTGCTTTAATCTCCATGGATTGTGAGTAGTCTAATTTTCTAGGGTTTGGGTAAAACCCTCAATATAGTCACTAATTACTTATTGCATGTGTTAATTTGGTATTTTTTGGGTGTTAATTTGTTAAGCTCAAGTGGTTTAATTGCTTAGTTCTTGTATATGGCTATTGCTAGAACTATTATCCAAGGTTTCTCAACGAAGGATCGAGAGATGAACTTGAGTTAGCTCCCTTATGCTTAATTGACTTGAATTTCCATGAGAATAGGAATTTCCAGTCAAGGGAATGTTTTTGTCATCCTGATTATGCTTTAATATTTGTTTTATGCTTTGTAACCACGATAGTTGGTTGTATTCATGATTCAAGTAATCCCTCTAGCTTGAGAGAGTAGTTGGGTGCTTTAGATGACTTCCCCTATATTATCCCCTTAATTTATCCTTGTTTGCTACATGCTATTTGTGATTTGTGACGAAGTTGAGTGGTATATCCCGAAACCTAGAATCCTCTAAATATTGTTAATCACCCCTTAATATTAGTTGATTCGAATTAGTACTTATTACATAAAACCAAACCAATATTGACTTCATTTAGCTTATTTAAACGGTAGTATCTCGGTGGTTGATTCAATGCCTTTCTTGGGTTCGACCCTTTCTTACCTTTGCTATTAGCTAGTGAGACCAAGACAGGAGTTTTATCTTTGGTAGGCTTGACGACGGCCTATCAAATTTTGGCGTTGTTGTCGGGGAGACAAAGTCACATTGAATGTATTATTGTTGAATGAGTCTAAGTGTGTATATTTGTATCATAATTTTTTTATCGATTTTTGCTTAATTGCGTTTTTTTTACCTTGTGATAGTCATTTCTAACGTTTTCTGAGCTTTGTTTGACTTTGCATGACACAAAAGAGTAAGAAATCACCGCTAATTTTCGTGGATTTAGAGTTAAACAATACCTTAAGGAACGTAAGGAGGCTCTTGCAAGGTACTCTGGAATTTTCCATTGTCTATTCGGATTGCGAATCGGAAGAGGTTCTTGGTAGCAACAAAGAAGAAAACATGGGTGATAATGATCCTCCTCCACCCTTGCAACGAGATTATGGCCACCCCAACGCATTCCAACTACGGAGTGGTATACGTCTCCCCACTACGAATGCAAATAATTTTGAGCTTTCACCTCAACTAATCCGTATGATACAAAGTGATCAATTTGGTGGTAGTTCTCATGAGTGTCCTTTTTCTCATTTGGACAACTTTCTCGAGTTGTGCATAACCATAAAGCAAAACAACATTACGGAAGAGTTCATCCTTATGCATATATTTCAATTTTCCCTCCATGACAAAGCAAAGCATTGGTTGAGAACAGTAGAAAAGGGATCATTGACCACGTGGGATGAAGTCAGTAGCACTTTCCTTGGAAAGTATTGTCCACCCGAAAAGACCGCCGAACTAAGGAAAAATCACCAATTTAAACCAAGAGATTGATGAAACGTTAAGTGAAGCTTGGGAGCATTTCAAGGACTACACTAGAAAATGCCCACACCATGGTTTCACATCATGGATCATTGTTTAAAGCTTTTATGATGGTCTTACTCCTACTTCAAGGGCCAACCTTGATAACGGGGCCGGTGGTAGCCTTAAAAAGCTATTGGTGGATGATGCGTACAAGATGATTGAAAAAGTGGCAAAGCACTATGCATATGGAGGTGATAAAAGGCAACCACAAGCAAAGAAGGGCGGAATCCACAATCTTAGTGCAATAGACCTTATTGCATCAAAGTTTGACATGCTAGCTCACAAGATAGATCAAGACACCCTTACATCTCCAAGCTCTTCTTCACAACAAGTCATGTCTTGTGAGACTTGTGGAGGAAATGATCACTTGTCCTCCAATTGCAACTCAACTAACCAAGAACGAGCGGAGGCTATTGGGCAAAGAAATGATAAATACTCCCAACCCTACGATTAAGGTTGAAAACCCCAACAAAACACGGGTTGGAAGCAACAAAACCAAGGCCCCTCTCAAAACCAATACAACCAACCCCATCCACAATACCAACAATCTCCATACCGTCACCCTAATTAAAGGGACCAAAACCAACAAAGGCAACAATATAACCAACCCGCTCCTCCATTTCCTCAAAAGTCTAGCCTTGAAGCCACGCTTGAGACTTTCATTACACAACAAGGAAGAAGCAATGCGAATATGAAAACGAACATCCAACAACTTCAAGCACATAACAAGATAATTGAGAATCAATTAGCTCAAATTGCGCAACAAGTTAAAAGTTCATCCTCCAATCCTAGCGGTCACTTCCCAAGCTCAACGGTTGTGAACCCAAAGGAGCAAGCAAAGGCCATTACTTTTAGATTGAGGAGAGGTTATGAAGGGTCGGTTATGAGTGAAGAGGAGCCACAAAATAGAGATGGGGGAGTTGTGGTGAGAAATGAGGATGAATTTGAAAATTAAATAGTTGATGTTGAGAGAAAGGAGTCACAAAAGAAAAATGAGGGAGATAAGGAAAGAGTTGAAAAGCCCCATGAATGTATACAAGCCTCCATTCCATTCCCTCATAGGATTGTAGAGAAGAAGTTGAATGAGAAGTTTTCAAATTTTCTTAAAGTCATGAGAGGACTTCAAGTGAATATCCCCTTTCTTCATGCTATGTCACAAATGCCTACCTATGCAAAATTTTTTATAAGGATATTCTGTCCAACAAGAGTAGGCTTGAGGAGAGTGTAACCATCTCCCTTCCTAAGGAGGTGAGTGCTATCATTCAAAATAAGCTTCCTCAAAAGCTTGGTAACCCCGGTAGCTATGCAATGCCGGTGAAGATTGGAGACTTGGAAGCTATGGATGCTTTGTGTGATCTTGGGGAAAGTGTGAGCTTGATGCCCTATTCTATTGCAAAGAGTTTGAAAGTTGTAGACTTGAAGCCAATAAGAATTTCCTTACAAATGGCCGACCGCACGGTTAGGCTACCTTTGGGAATTCTTGAAGATGTACCAGTTCAAGTCGGGAGAGTATTTATACCTTGTAATTTCGTAGTGATGGAAATAGAAGAAGACACAAGGGTACCCCTCATCTTGGGGAGAGCCTTTTTAAACAACCACCGTAGGTGTTGTAATTAATATGAAAGAAGGAAGGTTAACATTGAATGTGGGAGATGAGAAAATTTCATTCTCATTCTCCCAAACATTGAAAAAGCCATCGATTGATGAAGTTCATAGAGTTGACACATTGGAAATGGACTTAGAGGAGTTCCAAGAGAATTTGATTGAAGGAGATCCTTTACAAGCTATCCTAACGAGAGGCTTAGTTGAGGAAGGTAAAGAAACAAGGGGGTATGATCTTTTGCTCAACTAACCTTTAGTCCACAATGAAATGAAAATGGAAGTGCTTAATATGGAGGTAAAAGAGAAGAGGACTATGCCTCCTCATAAGGTTGAACTTAAACCCCTTCCCCCTCTACTTAAATATGCTTTCCTTGATGATAGTGAAGCTTATCCCGTTATTGTCAATGCCAAGCTTGATGATATTTCTCTTGATAAACTCCTAGTTGTTCTAAAGGAGTATAGAGACGTTATTGGGTACAAAATTGATGAAAAGGGATAAGTCCCACAATTTGCATGCATAAGATTTTACTTGATGATGATCATGCTTCTTCTATTGAGCGCCAAAGAAGGCTCAATCCAAATATGAAGGAAGTTGTGAAAAACGGAAAGTTTTAAAACTCCTTGAAGCGGGCATAATCTACCCTATCTCCGATAGTAAGTGGGTTAGTCCAGTTCAAGTTATGCTTAAAAAGGAGGCATGACCATCATTAAGAATGATAAGGGTGAGACCATTTATACAAGGCCAGTCACCGGGTGGAGGATGTGCATTGATTATAGAAAATTAAATAAATCCACCCGGAAAGACCACTTTCCACTCCCCTTCATTGATCAAATATTGGAAAGACTAGCATCACATAGTCATTATTGCTTCTTGGATGGATATTCTGGATTCTTCAAAATCCCAATTCAACCAGAGGACCAAGAAAAGACTACATTCACATGTCCTTTTGGCACCTCTGCTTATCGAAGGATGCCATTTGGACTTTGTAATGCACCTTCCACATTTCAAAGGTGTATGATGTCTATTTTTTCCGACATGCTTGAATCATCAATTGAAGTATTCATGGATGACTTTTCTGTTTTTGGTTCATCTTTTGACATTTGCCTTTTGAATTTGATTAAAGTGTTGAAAAGATGTCAAGAGGTGAATTTGGTCTTGAATTGGGAAAAATGTCATTTCATGGTAGAAGAGGGCGTTGTTCTTGGTCATGTGATTTCTAGTAGGGGCATTAAAGTATATTGTACCAAAATTGAGGTCATTGAGCGCCTCCCACCCCCTACAAATGTGAAGGGGATAAGAAGCTTTCTTGAACACGCGGGTTTTTACCGCCGGTTCATAAAGGATTTTTCAAAAATCGCAAATTCGCTCACTCAATTGTTGGTAAAGGATACCCCTTTTGTGTTTACTAATGATCGTTTGCTAGCATTTGATAGGTTAAATGAGGCATTGAAT
This sequence comes from Chenopodium quinoa, assembly GCF_001683475.1. Classification (NCBI taxonomy): domain Eukaryota; kingdom Viridiplantae; phylum Streptophyta; class Magnoliopsida; order Caryophyllales; family Amaranthaceae; genus Chenopodium; species Chenopodium quinoa. The sequence continues at coordinate 1,904,941 of NW_018743955.1, forward strand.
TCAGCTCCTATCATTCAACCCCCTAATTGGGAGCTTTCTTTTGAGCTCATGTGTGATGCTTCGGATTTTTCCATTAGGTCCATTCTTGGATAAAGGAAGGATAAGAAGCTCCATGCCATCTACTACACTAGCCAAACATTGGATGATGCACAAAAGAATTACACAACCATAGAAAAGGAGTTTCTAGCCATTGTTCATGCAATCTAGAAGTTTAGGTCCAACTTGTTGGGGTCTAAAGTCATAGTCTTCACCGACCATTAGGCCTTGAAGTATCTCTTGCCCAAGAAGGAACCAAATCCAAGATTGATACAGTGGGTCTTGCTCTTACAAGACTATGACATTGAGATTAGAGACAAAAAAAGGTGCTAAAAATGTTGTGGCCGATCATCTTTCACAGTTGCCTATCTTTGTAGGTGATCTTGATAACTTGCCAATCGATGATCTGTTTCCGGATGATCAATTATTTGCTATACTTCAAGCACCAGTACCATGGTTTGCGGACATTGCAAAATATTTATCTTGGTCTATTCTTCCTCCTGACCTCTCCTATCAACAAAAAAGGAAGTTTCTACATGATGTTCATCAATACTTTTGGGACGACCCCTTGCTCTTCAATTAAGGTGTTGATGGATTTTTTAGAAGGTGTATCCCAGATGATGAAATTGAAGATGTTATTACAATGTGACACACCTCACCTTGTGGAGGGCATATGAGTGCTAACAAAACTTTGGCAAAAATCTTACAATTTGGTTTTTATTGGCCTACAATGTTCAAAGATGTGTGGGGTGTAGTGAAATCTTGTGACTAGTGTCAAAGAAGTGGTAATATTTCAAGAAGAAGTGAGATGCCTTTGAAGAACATTCTTGAGGTAGAGATTTTTGATGTATGGGGCATTAATTTTATGGGAAATCTCAAATGACAATGGTGAACCGTTTAAGGTGAATGGCCAAAGGCTTAAGGCATAATTTGACGATTTTGTGCATGAAGAAGCCAAGGTTGTTCACCTTGATGAGTTTGATGTTCCTTACTCTCATTGATTCCGCCATGTCGTCAAGCTAGTGACGTTAAAAGAGTGCTTCCGGGAGGCAACCCGAGTTTCTCAACCCCCTCTCTCATAAACTATTATTTCCTTTCCATAATTTTTATTATTACTAACTTTACTCTTAATATCTTTTGTAAGTATTGATGAAAATATAAGTAAGAAAAATATTTATGGAAGTGAGGTAGTAGGTATAATAATAATCATAATAATAATAATAATGGTGCTAATAATAATTTAATTATTGTTATTATACCTTATTGTTTTATTAAAAAAAAAAGAGTTTTGTACAACATCAGGTCTGCACGGACGTGCAGAACATCGCACGTCCATGCAGATGCGGGCAGAAGCGACCAGTAACATAAGTTTGAAAATTTCAAGTTTGGCACGGACGTGCCAAACTAAGCACGTCCGTGCAAAATAGGTTGCACGTCCGTGCTTCTGGGTGCATGTTCGTACAACCTAAGGCAGATGCAGCAAGGCTTCTGGTCGGGGTTGCACATCCGTGCCATAGGGTGCACGTCTGTACGGCCCCTGACAGACGACTCTTCACGCATATTAACATAATTTTTTTTTCAACACTCCTCACTCACTCTAACTCGTGGTTTTCATCCTCTTTGTCTCTCTAAATTCTTCTCCTCCTTCTCTAAACTCACTCAAATTCCCTCAAACACTCAAAATCACACCAAAAATCAACAAATTTCTCCAAAATCTTCACTCCTTTTCAACAAATTCACATACTAATACTCCTCCTTTTTCCACATTCAAACCCAAAAATCACCAAATTTCTCAAACCCTAACTTTGAAAAAATTGATTTGGGGGTTTTCTTGTGGGCTAAAAATTAAAGCAATTGAGTGTTGGAGTAAGCTCAAGCAAGCATAAAGAAGGTTAAAAAGGTTCATTTGCGGGTTTTACACCCACGATAGACTCGGTATAATTGTTCATGAGTGAAAGATAGTTGATGATTGTCAAGCATTATTGAATTTGAATGCAATTTGGTGTGTTTTGAGAATTGGATTTTTGTAATTTTGGAATTGAGGAGTTGATTTTTGTGAATGAGAAACATGCTTGTTTGAGTGAGTTGTTCTGTTGGTTTGTTTGATAATAGTGCATGAAATTAATGGTGAGTTGTTGTGGATGCATTATTGAAGTAGTCTTGGTTCTTTGTTGATTAGCCTTGGCTTGTTTAGGTGGTGGACTTAGAACTTGAAATTGTTGTTAGTTGCATTGGTGCATTAGCTTGGCTTAATTGTGTTGTGTTTGTTGGCCTTGTTTGAGCTTTGATTGGTCGACTTTGTGGACCTAGTTTCTTTGTGTGGTTGTGTGGTGATTATTTTGTCTTGGTTTGTTTGATTGCATTGCATAAAGACCGACCATGAATCGAAGAAACCGACCTAGAAACGCGGATTCTAGGTACCGCAACCCTTCTCCTCCTCTCCCATGTTGATCCACCACAAGTGGATACTATGTGGATTGTGTTTAATGACCCGACCTTTTTGAACAATTACATTAGGATAAGTAGGAGGAGAATTAGTCCAACCAAACTCTATGATGAAAATGTAGCCGAGGCCTTGGGGGTAGTGGATGACATTAGGATGCTATTTGAGGGATGTGGCCTAGGTCGTTGGCTAGACTTACACGCCCTAACCTACAAGAGGTTGACACTTGAGTTCCTTTTCACACTCCAAGTGCAACAAGACACCAATGGAGTCCCCCGCCGCATTACCTTCCAACTTATGAACACCCAACAAAACATGAACATAAGGAGGGTAAACCAAGCCTTTGGGTGGCCAACCAACGGAACCATAGGACCAAGGGATAGGCCCCCTCGTAATTATTGTGCGGGTGAATTTTAGAGAAAAATCACCGGCCTTTTCGACTATAACCCGAGGACCGACAAGGCCACGACCATCATCCACCCCGCCTTTAGGGTTTCACAGCGCACCATAGCGAACACGACGTTCGCTAGAGATGATAGTTCATGAGTAATGTCCATTAGGGAGCTTCACTTCCTTTAGCACTTGAGCGAGGGTAGCACGACCACCTAGAGGATGTTTCCACAGGGTTCGGTAGCATTACCATAGGTGGCATGATCACCATTATTGCTTCTGCTCTTAATCTTAATTTTGCAGATGAGGAGGTTTGTCGAGGGCCGACGCAGCTTGACATGCAATCACCGAGGAAAATGAGATGGGTTGTGGATGCAGAAGGGCCACATCCTTACTTGTGGCATGTGAGTGCGCGGCCCTATACCTTCCTTCCCGACTCAGAGAGGATCTACATCTACGATGAGAGCAATTGGGTCTTTGAGAGGGACCATCCTTGTGTTCCCGGTAAAGAGGAAGAAGAGAATGGGAAACCTTAACAACAAGAGCAAGAGCATCAACAACAACAATTCCAACAACAACAGTCCTTTCAACAATAACAACATGAGTAACAACAAGGGTACCAACAAGGGTATCAACGTCAAGGTGTGGGTGAAGACAACTATAGACACCCAAATGTGTCTCCCCAAAACCAAACCCAGTGATGAATACCTTTCATGTCATTTGATTATTAAACAAATTGAAAGTGTGAAAAGTCTAGTGATGAGGATGTTTTAATTAAAATATCTCTTCTTTCTGTTTTTGAAAATATTTCATTTCTTACCCTATTTATGAAAAACGTGCATTCCAGTTTAATTTGGTCCATGATAAGGGTCCAATAATAGTGTAGTTGGATAGGGATCGAAAAGAGATTTCCAACGATATATTTTAAGCTCAATTTCGATGAATAATGAGGAAGTTATGGCCAAAATATTAAACTGGGTCTGGTTTGGTTCTTACGTACGGCCCAATGATCTAGAGGAGGGCCTATTATTAATTATTATACCTTAAGCTATTAGGATTGATTATAATTTTCTAGAATACTCTAGACAATTATTTTGAATCGTAATGGATTTAGGATTGATAATTATGTTTCAAAGAGTTTGAAATTGAATAAAATTACACCTTTTAAGAATCCTTGTTTTGTACGAGATGGAATATTTTTAGATATTATTTTCTTGCCTCATAATATTTATCCAAATTTTATATGGTTGGATAGATCTTGAAATTATATTTCCAGTGATATATTATAATGTTAAATCCGAGCTATAACGAAAAAGATATGAATGGAATATGAAACTCAACCCAAAACTGACATCCTTCCACTATTTCGGCCATATATTTTTATCTACAAAATATTTTAATCTTATTATAATTGATTTGAAAAGTAGACTTCAAGAGCTTTCCAACGACATATTATATTCTTTATTTAGACTTATGGATCAAAAGATATGATAAAAATAAAATCCACAAAAACTGTCTTGCAGCGCCGAACGACAGGCCTGTCTCGCGGCGCTGCACACTGTCGCACGGCGACAGGGGCAGTTGCGGCAACATCGTTGAGTTTTATTCCTCTTCAAACTCTGATCCTTTTTTTTTTATCAAATTTGGACTGTTTTTCGTTATAAATAACATCCTTAAACCTCCGTTTTTAATCATCTACTCTCAACAAAAACTCTGTAATTCTATTCTCTCTCTAAGCTAAAGCTTATTCTCTATTTCCCTGTTTCTAAGCCAAGCCTTTTACAAACACAATTCCTTATATGTTAGCACTAGACACACCTAGCATAGTTCGAAGTTGCCTTCGCCTTAGATGTGAAAGGTTTGATATTTTTGAGGGTTTGGTACCAAATCTAGTCTAAACTTTCTTAATTCTTTCTTTCAATTATTCAATTTAATTCTTTGATTATTATTTTTCCTTGAAGTTACTAACGTGTGTATTTTGTTATTAAAAAGAGAGACGGGGCATCCAAGTAAGTGCTTTAATTGTTTAATTGATATTTTGACATAAAATTCATGTTTAGATTGTTATTTTTGATTCTTAGTATCATGTTAGGATGCTTTTCTTAGTATGATGTTTAGAGCAAAGAATATAATGTCAATTATGATTTTTATGATTCTTCCTATTTTCTTTCTTAATATTCATGTTAGTAACATGTTAGGGCTAAAGCTTTGTTTTTTATTGTTAAGTGACATGCTAGGATTTGATATTAATCTTGTTAGTCAGAAAGCGCACTTGAATACGATCAGAATAAAGTAGAGGCCTATTATTAGGACATGTTCTTTCTCTTTTAGATTGAATTTGTACCTTCATCTTCGAACATCCAGTTTTTGTTCCAGACATATTGGAGTTAACGATCTCATGGATTGTTAAGGGGTGTAACCTTCACCCGTGAACAATTTACAAGTTCCTAAAACTTGTTGGCGACTCTTTTGCTCTAGTTTTCTTCCCTTTGGACACCACCGTACTTTAGTGTATGATCACAGTGGGGTTCAAGTTTAGGGTAATGCTTGAAATATTCCCTACAGTATTTTGGCGACTCCATTGGGGAGGATTTCTATTTTAATTCCTGAAATTATTTATTTCGGCAATGATTTAGAATGAGTGGATGAGACTCGAAAAGTTCTAAGTATTTCATGTGCGTAATTTTGATTAACATTATTGTCATATGCACAGAAAATGTTCTCATTGAAAAGACCACCCGTAATGATTAAAAAACATAGGATTTTTTACACATGAAATTTGAGGAATATCTTTCATAACTAGAATCGAAATAATGCTAATAATGCTGCGAAAAACTGGAAAATTCTAAGAACACAAACAGCTGCTGAGGCATGTAGGAACTGGCGTCTAGAAAATAGATCCTGTCACCAAAGATATGGCTTTGTCACTGCGACAATTTTTTTGCCAGGCGACAGGGCTCATATCCTGGCGACAATCCCTGTTTGGCTGGCGCTGTGTTCTTCCAATACCGAGCCAGAAATATGCGTTCTTTTTTTTTCGACCAGTTCTAGCACTATTGGCTTGATTCTACTTCCTGATTGAGTTTTTCTCTTTATTCTGAAACCCATATGTGTTCTATATATGGACATAACCCTCTGGGAATTCATGCTCCATCTACTTGATTGAACGCTCTGAGCAATAAAGGGTGCATCCGAGAATGTTGAACTCACCAAACCATGGAAGCGAGTTTAACTCGCGGGGTCCCATCCACATGCGCCAACCCTTCCGAAGGTAAGGCTTCTGGGCGGTGCATCCGGAATCATAACCATGGACCCTCTTTGACTAACCCATATCCTGAAAGTTAGTGAACTAGAGCTATGGTTAGGTTGCAAACTCATTGCATCATGTTGTGACTACTTGACTACTTGTGCATCTCTTACTTGTGCATACTTATTGTGTGACTAAACTAACCATTTGGTTTGAATTGTAATTATGAATATGTTTAAATAAACTAACCAAGGACTAAAGGGCTTTGCTTAATAAATATGTCTAAAATCGAGTCATAGTTCCTTTGAGTCAACCCGGATTTTTATTTCCGTATACAGCATAAGCGTCAACTTGGTTTGGTCATAGCCAGAGTTCTAGGAATAACTACGAGTCGTACAACCTATGGATCTGTAGCCCCGAGTTTTATCTTTAATTTGGCATTGGTTTCGTCCCAATCAAAGGCACAAATAAAAAGTTATGACTAAAATACCTTAACCTGACCAGTTTAGTGCATATACATGAAGTCTTAACTTAGTCTTTGCTTGAGTCTAATCACATAGTCTAGCCACATGGTCATGACACGAGTCTTAACATGTCACCTACACTCACTAGTCTTAGCACACACTTTGTACATACTCTTTTCACACCATGACCATGTCTTAGGTTCATGCATGAGTCGGTTTTTTCCGTCATTTGAGTTGGGGGTACATTCTGTTTCTAATTTTTTTTTCATATCTCTCCGTCTATACTACATCTTTCCATTCTCTACATGCTTTCTCCATATCACAATATTCATTCTTCCAACCTCCTTCCATCTCTTCCATGTTGAATAGAGCTTGATTCAAACTAAATAATAAAAACTTATCCCTAATTTCCCTTTCCGCAGTACTTGGTCAAGGAGAGAAGAGCGATTAATAATCAAGGACAATACCTTCATTCAAGTTCAAATTTTTGATAAACCAGTTGGTCGAAAAAGAAAATATAAGAAGATAATGGCAAGTCAAGAAGAAGTCAATGAGCTTAAGAAGCAAATGGCAGACGTGATTGAGGCATTGAAGACTTTAACCCTTCAAATCAATGATCCAGTAAAACAACAACAAATGGAGCTCATGTAAGAAAGCTTGAGAAAAATATCCAATGACTATAGATTCCAGGGCATTAGCTCACAAGGGGTCTCAGTGGACAAGGAGCTTCTTCCGCAGAAGTTCAATGCCAATGACATCCCTAAGTTCCAGCTAACAGATAATCCTTACTTCCACATAAAATCCTTTGAGACCATAATGAACATTAAGGGATTGATAGGAAAGTCTTTCATTCCTTGTTTTCTTTATCTCTTGAAATTGTTTGTCAACAATGGTTCTTTTCCCTTGACAAAGAGAAAACCTCTTCTTGGGATTCCATAACAAACGCTTTCGTAGATAGATATAAGTGTAGCATCCAAGGCGAAACAGACCACAGACAACTTGAGATGTTAAAACAAAAAGAAAACGAAGGGTTCACTTCTTTCTTCAACAAATGAAGGGAAACTTCTGCTAATATTGTTAAGGTGCCTTCCAAAAAAGAGTCTGTAAGGATGTTCATCAAGAACCTTCAAGAAAAATATGCAAAGCACTTAAAATACCAACACAACTTGAATACTTTCAAGGCTGTATATAATATAGGCGTTCACATTGAAGATGACCTTCTAAAAGATAATAGTGCGAGAGGAAAGAAGAACGACCATCCTTCTTCTTCCTCTCAAATTAACGAAGTACATGCTACGAACACTTCTAAACCACGAATCCAAAGGTCGAAAAGAGTGTTCACTCCACTTTGCATGAGTTATGAAACAACTTTCGAAAAGCTACACCACAAAGGACTAGTCATGCCCATAGAACCTATCAAAGATCCATTTTCAGAAGCCAGGCCGCCCAAGTGGGATCCTAATAAACATTGCAAGTATCACCAAGGAAAGGGTCACGACACTGAGGAGTGTTGGAAACTCAAAGAAGCTATTCAAGATCTGATCGATGACAATGAAACTTCCGAGATTCTAGCCATCGTAGAAGATCAAACATCCTTCGATCCTTCACACCTTATCAAACCTGTAGGCAGAGCTGTCAATTCGGGTAAACGGGTCGGGTTTGAGTCAGGTTAGTGTTAGTCGGGTCATCTCGGGTCGGGTCAATACGGGTTAATGTCATAACATATACGGGTCGGGTTCGGGTTAGGTCATGCTTGAGTCGATTCACGTCATGTCATACATCTTATTGGGTTTGGGGCGGGTTTAGGTCGGGTTAGTAAAAGTTCGGGTTACATTCGGGTAGGGTGAAAAATAGGTCGGGTTAAATTCGGGTCTTTACGGGTTTAAACGATTTAGGGTGATTCTCGGGTTCGAGTCAGGCTCGGTTCAAGTCAATTATTTACGGGTTATAATTAGGTCGGGTCATTCTCGTGTTCAAGTCAATAATTTGCGGGTTATAATCAAGTCAGGACATTTCCAAGTCGGTTCATTCTCAAGTTCAAGTCGGGTTCGGTTCAAGTCAATAATTTGCGGAAAACATGCTTCGTCCCAGAAATTCGTCCTTAAAAACATGTTGTGAAACTAACCTCTTAGAATTCAAAGTGAAATATTGAAGGAATAGAATTAGGATTCAATTTCTGTTCTAATGCCAACATGAGATAACGACCTATACAAATTGATTCAATAACAAGTCGGGTTGAATTTGGGTCCGGTGAATAACAAGTCAGGTTGATTCGAGTCGGGTTTGCAACATGTCGGGTTGAAATTCGAGTCGGGTTTGTAGCAGGTCGAGTTAGGAACAAGTCAGGTTGAATTCGAGTTGGGTTAGGAACAAGTCGGGTTGAATTCGGGTTTTGACGGGTTAAAACGGGTTTGGGTCAATTTCGGTTCAGGTTAGGTTCAGGTCAGGTTAATAATTTACGGGTTACATTCGGGTCGGGTCATCTCTAAGTCGGTTAATGTTCAGGTTCAGGTCTCAAATACTCGGGTTAACTCGGGTCTAGGGTTGGTTTCAGGTCGGGTTTGGGTCACCATCTTTTTCGGGTTTAGACGGGTCGGTTAATAGGTTGGGTTAGGGTCGGTATTTTGGGTCAGGTCAGCTTTTGACAGCTCTACCTGTAGATGAGCCCATGATCAAGATCGCTTATATAACCTCTCTTGATGAAGTGGCCATGATTGAGGAGGATGAAAGTATTTTCTTAGATAATACCGAGGAAAATTTGTCAAGTCTAAAAGAGGACGTTTGAAAACTGCAAGATGTCATTGCCATGCTCTTGAATGTGGTAGAAGGACGAGAAAATCAGATGATGGTTATCGAACAAAATTCTCACCAAGGATTTAATGAAGAACTCAATGCTCCTAAGTAACGCGCAAAACGGACCATTGAAGAATACACACCAATAGAGATGACTTACAATGAAGCTTTTGACTGTCTTCACGATCAAGGTATGGAAAACATCATAAGTGGATTTTTCTTCAAGTATAGAAAACCACAAAATTCCTTTGTCGGCTTTCCTCAAGTACGGAAGGCATTATCGGTGGAATTCTTCAAGCATAGAATGACACCAAATTCGTTCGTCGACTTTCCTCAGGCATGGAAAGTATTACCCGGTAGCTTTCTTCAGGCATAGAAAGGTACCAAACTCTTCAGTCGGCTTTCCTCAAGCATGGAAAGCGTTTCAACAAATGTCACTCAGTGGATTCCTTCAAGCTTAGGAAGCTGCCAAATTCGTTTGTCACCGATACACTGGTGCCAGATATGTATTCTATCCCTTTACTCTTTTATCTGTGGAATTAACACTTTTCTGCAAGTATCGGCGTATACAGAATGATTTAGGATCGTAGAACGTCTTTAATCATTCTCCGTCCCTATCGGCTACTTTGACTATCGTTTTCGAAGCTGACGTTTCTACAAACTCAGTCAAAGTGGGGGCTTCTGTAGACACCTAAAAATGTCTCCCCAAAACCAAACTCAATGATAAATAACCTTTCACCGCCACTATTGTTCGGGTTTAGTATTTAATCCCGAGAGTGCTTAAAAAATCATATTTTATTAAATTCATACCTTTGAAAGGTCCATGTATTAGTCTTGGTGTTTGGTAAAAGCATAGTTTTAATTTGTTAATTAATTTTAAGCCCAAACCTTTTTATCTTATTATTTATTTTTGGCCCAAATATTTTATTTATTTTTATTTTATTATTTTCTTATTTTAGCCCGAATAATAAAGTCAGAAAAAAAGCCCGAAATTATCAATCGGCACTTAAAAAGCCGAAAGAAATTAGGGTTAAAAATGAATTTAGACGGAAAAATGGACTGGAACTGACCGTGTCACGGTACAGCCTGACCGTGTCACGGTACAGCCTGACCATGTCACGGGAATTGTTCCCGTCTGGCGGTGGAACTTCCCGTGACACGGGAGGTCTGCCGTGACACAGAGAGTTTCGTGTCCTTTCCGCGTAAACCCTTAACGCGTTTTCCGTTCCGTTTTCTAAAAATTTCCCGCGTCACTCCAAAACTGACCGTGTCACGGAAACTTGTACCGTCTGACTGTACAGTCTAACCGTGTCACGGTATAGTCTGACCGTGTCACGGGATACTTTTTCAGGGTTTTTATCATTTTAGGGTTCCGTGTGCTCCCTCAGCACATTTCCCTATAAATACCCCCTCATTTCTGATGTACGGGGCAACCAGAATTCGATTATTCTTATTTTCTCTCTTCTATGCTATTAACCTAAACACTAGCCTACCCTTTTCGCTTCAAAATTCCTTCTTCAAGCACTCAAAGGAGTCCATATTTTACTCGAGGTTCTGTCCTTAAACCAAAGCGTGAAAGGTAGAATCGTTTGAGGGTTTGGCCCCAAAATCAATCTTGTTTCTATTTAATTTAATTTAGTTATTGATTTTATTATTTCCTTAAAGTTACTAACTCGTTTATTATTTTGTAGTTGCAAACAAACAGATTCAAAGTAAGGATCATGCTCTTTTTACTATTGTTATTTTTCTAACGATTTTTATATTGTTGGAATTATGATTAAATTGGTTTTTATATTAATATTGATTCTATTATTATTTTTTATCACCATATTGCATGTTAAAGGGAATATGTAATTGAAAATCACGACTAATAAGATAATTTGGACAACCGGTTTAGGTTCCCTTTTAATCTTATTATTAATTGAAGTGATCACCAAATTTTTAGAATTATGTGTTGCATTAATATTCAACCAATTTAGCTTAATAATAGTTTGGAGCGAATTGAATTATTGTTTGTATGCCTTTGAGATCACAGGAATGTTTTTCACTATAAGAATCGAGTAGAGGCCAATACGGGCGAACGTGACTCACTTCGTACCACCATCCCCGATCTTCCTTTCGTGGTTCCGAACCATATGGAGTTAGTAATCTCATGGATTATGAATGGGGTGTAACCTTCACGGGTCAATCGTTGTTGCCTTCGTTGTCCCTTATTGTGGTTGCCTTTTTATGATCCGTGAACGGTTTACAAGTTCCTTAAAAAACTTGTTGGCGGCTCCCTACTTTATTTGTCCCTAGTCGTAATGTCAATTCCCACTTCCTATGAGTGCCAAGCATATTCACACATGCTTTTAACGTAGGCGCATTTCAAACGACGCCTACAGGAAGCTACACATTAAGTACAACAAAGTGAAAATTTCCTAATATAGTAAAAAAATTTCTGCCAAATTACAATTCTTCCCTTACTTAATTTTCTTAAAAAACAAATTAACACAAATTTACAGATTTGATTAGAATCCATTCCTTAGTTAACTTATCAAATGACTCCCACCAAAATCAAAACACAACCCTCCCAACTACCCACATTTAATTCAATCAATTCAGATTAAATCAACTCCCACCTTCATCATTCATCTTCATTCATCTCATGAACCCAGAAACCCTAACCACAACCATACGCCCCTCTTTCTCTCTCTTCCATCCATCTATGTCTTCCATCAATCTCTCTCTTCCATTCGAGTTTCCCCCGTTGATTTTCCAATCAAATCTGACCGGAATCAACGCTTTTCCCCTTTTTTTTTAAACAAATTTCGCTGATTTACTCGTTTGTGTACACTTGAGTCCCTAAAAATGGCTGATTTGACCCCTTTACATGATGCGTTTTTCGCTTGTGATGATGACGACGAACGTGATGTTCTTGATGAGCTTATTGTGTATCTTGAGGATGATTTGCCTTGGCCTTTTCAATTTTACAGATCCGGTGAAGCTAAGGAGGCGTTGTCTGACCATTCTTTTGATTGTTTGGGAAGGGTCCTTAATTCTTTCAGATGGAAAAAGGTGAAGATCCTGTGGTGGATTTGGAAGAGAACTACCATCCTAGGGTTCCAATTGTCAAATCGACAAGACCCACCTTTAAACCAAGAAGGCTAGGTAGAGCTACAATTATGCGGAGGATAAGTGGGAAGGGGGTGAAAATTTGTGATGCTGAAGAAAGAGACAACGGGAATGAGGGAGGTTCAGATGGAAAGGGAGGGGGAAAACACGGGGGTAAAGGGAAGGAGACGAAGAAAGGGGGAAAGGGTGGGGTAAAAGAAAAGGGAAAGGCTGTTGAAGAGGAGGAGTACTATGGTTTTACAATGAAAAATCCCCCAGCCAAAATGATCTTCCCTTCTGAAGAAGCAAAAGATGGCAACAAAAGGATCAGTTCTGGGTTCGTGGTTGATGAGGACCAATTCGATCCATGTTACCTCGATTTTCTAAAACATCTTGATCGAAAATTTCACCCTTCTCAGTGAATGGGCAGCGTATAATTTTCTTCACCCATATTTAATTTATGTTTCTGTTTACCTTAGTCCCTTTGTTTGTTGCATGAAATATATGCTAGCTCTGGTTGTTATATTCTTCAATACATGTTTTGCTTTATTGTTATTGCTATTGCTACAATGAGATAATCTTGCTATGAGTCCCAATTGTGATGATTATCGATGTTGCTCCTATTTTGAATATGGTTGGCTTTTCTGGTGATATTGTGAATATGGTTGTGGTTTTCTGATTGATATTGTGGATATGGTTGGCTATTTTGGTTGTGGTTTTCTGGTGATATTGTGAATATGGTTGTGGTTTTCTAGTTGATATTGTGGATATGGTTGACTATTTTGGTTGTGGTTTTCTGGTGATATTGTGAATATGGTTGTGGTTTTCTAGTTGATATTGTGGATATTGTTGGCTATTTTGGTTGTGGTTTTCTGGTGATATTGTGAATATGGTTGTGGTTTTCTAGTTGATATTGTGGATATGGTTAGCTATTTTGGTTGTGGTTTTCTGGTGATATTGTAAATATGGTTTTGGTTTTCTGGTTGATATTGAGGATATGGTTGGCTATTTTGGTTGTGGTTTTCTGGTGATATTGTGACTATGGTTTTGGTTTTCTGGTTGATATTGTGGATATGGTTGGCTATTTTGGTTTATATTGTGAATATGGTTGTGGTTTTCTAGTTGATATTGTGGATATGGTTGGCTATTTTGGTTGTGGTTTTATGGTGATATTGTGAATATGGTTTTGGTTTTTCTGGTTGATATTGTGGATATGGTTGGCTATTTTGGTCGTGGTTTTCTGGTGATATTGTGACTATGGTTTTGGTTTTCTGGTTGATATTGTGGATATGGTTAGCTATTTTGGTTTATATTGTGAATATGGTTGGGTTTTTTATTTGATATTGTGTCTATGGTTGTCTTCTCTGTTTCACATTGAGAATATGGTTGCCTTTTGGGGTTTTTGTTGTGAATATGGTTGGATTTTCTGGTGATATTGTGGATATGGTTGCCTTTTCTGCTTCACATTGTGAATATGGTTGCCTTTTTTGGTTTTTGTTGTGAATATGGTTGGCTTTTCTGGTGATATTGTGGATATGGTTGCCTTTTCTGTTTCACATTGTGAATATGGTTGCCTTTTGTGGTTCATGAATGTTGATGAATATGGAGATGGTTGATTGATGAATGATGAATGTTTCCTTTAATGCATGTGTTTCATTGAATTGGGGAGGTCATTGTAATGCATGTCAGTCCTATTTTGGTTTATTGATCTCAGTGATACTTAGTTGAGAGATCAGTTTATGTTGTAGATTTCCAGATGATGAAGGGACTCAATTGATAAAATGGTTCATGTGTTTGATTTTGCTCCATTAAATAATGTAACATTTGATGTTTGAGGTAACAAACCATACTCATGTACTGAAAAAAAAAATTACCTTCTGATGGAAATGCTTAAAATAAATAAGGCACACACACACATAAAGAGTCCCTACTTGATTGCCTTACATGCCATTAGTTTAATTACACACAAAAGATGGCATAACCACATAGCAAATTTTACTAAGGGGCCCTAGACTAATTACATTCATAAAATGTGGTTACATGTGGCAATCAACAAATGTTATAACTTGTAATCAACTTGATTGCCTTCCATGCCTTTTCTTAACTATACATATAAAAGGGCAGAAACACATAACCACATTATAAGGAGCCCCTATGACTATTACCTGCACAAAATGTGGTTCAAAATGGCAATATGTACTGCTGCATTTAGTCTGCATCCACTTCATTCCTTCCTTCTTCATTTCCTACTTCTTGTTATGCATTTGTGTCATTTGGTCGATCTGATGGCCTGAACCTTTCACTAAGATAGTGGATTGCCTCCTCTAATACTTGTCCGCTGGAACATTTCTGGGCAAAATTCCTGCATTTTCCAGCCTTTCCTTTGCCATATGTGGAGTTCTGAAGTTGTTTCCCCCTTTATGATGAAGAATCTTTAGCATAACCATTTGTAATGTCAGCCAACTGTTTCTGTTCACAATAGGGTCAAACTCAGTGTATGCATTCTCAACTTCCTTAATTAACTCAGACAAATTAGTTGGGAAAATATGATATTGCAGTGACTGAATTGAGTTGAATAGGCCTAAGTCTAAGACATTTAAATCAAGGGATTGGGCAGGTTGATGTATCATTTGGATGTTGAGGCCCCTTTGGGTTGCTTCTGCCACAAACTCTGGATCTGTTGGTATTTTGTGTGGTCTAGCGTTGTCCCATTGAATGTACACATCCCTGCCTAATTGTCTTGGCCACTTCTCTAGAATAGCTGGAATGACTTTGTTTACAAGAATATCTCTTATGATATCTTTTGTGACATGTTGATGTGCTTTTAATTCCATTGTCCCAGCTTACTTGTTCTTGCTACTTTTTTTAGCCATTTGCTCATACACAAATGGGAAAATCCCATACTTCCCATCGTGAATAATTCTGCCTTGTTCATCTTGAAGTACTCTGCCAATGAGTCCCATGAACATGCCTTTTACTTTGAACCTTTTACTTTGTTGGCATCTGTATGGGTCTTCTTCTAGTGGACATGGATAAAACTTCCTTGTCTCCGGGTTTAAATAAAACCATTTTTCGTCGATATGAATTACTTTATCCATATCAACAAATCTGGGATTTGTTGTGGGTGTGCCAGGGATGATATGGGATAAAACCCAATTCATCCTTGCAATCTTATGATCTGCACTGAGGGCTGGATGATTGTTTCTTGAATGAACCCTTAATTTGCCCTGTTTAATCAACCTATGAAGTGTGACTGTAGTAGTGCATCTGGCCATTCTTTTGGTTTTGGACCAACCCTCCCCAATTTCTTTGTCCTGACATCAATCACCTCTCCATTTTCTCTCTGTTTTGGCATGTCCTTAAACACTCGATGTACTGTTGATCTGTGAACATGAAATTTCCTGGCTATTTTTTATTGTGCACCACGAGGTAATTCATCATCCTCTTGTAGCATAGCAAGAAGATGATCGACAATTCCCCTTCTTTGGTCGAGAGTTAATTGTTTTCTGCAAATCGTTGGCTGTCCATGTTCATTTTCTTCATCTGTTTCTGTTTCATAACCATCTTCATCTGTTTCCATATCATCAAATTGTTGATTTTCTTCATCGATTAGCATTTGTTCAATACTCCAAAACCCATCATCACTGACCTCTTCCATTGCTTGCTGTCTTCTTTTTTTTTTTTTTTTTTCAGATTTTTTTGACAAAGCAGAAGGAACCTGAAGTTGGAATATAAGCTGCTGATGATGATTGCTGATGAAGCTGTTCTTGAATGCTGCTGTAGGAATTAATTTTTTGCTTCAATTTTTTTTAAAAAAAAAAAAACTTTGGTTGTAATTTTATCTAACTCATGCTGACTGGTGGTTGTGTTATGAACTTATGGAACAATGAAATGCGTTTGTAGCTGCCTCTTTATAAAGGAGGTTGCCTTTTGGAACAAAGAATGTTTGACTTTGATATTTGGCAAAATTTTGATTTGAAATTTGGTGAAAAGTGGGGCGGGAAATCCACTTCCCCCACAAAATTTTGGCAGACTTATTAAAAGTAAACCAAGGAATAATGGGACCCACTTTTCTCTCTCCTCAAACTAATCACATGCACTTCTTTTATTTAATTACTCTTTCCATTTTTTTTCTTCGGAAATGTGCACACCCCTTTGTTGCACTTAACGTGTAACGGAGGAAGTAGAAAAAGAAAGGGAGATAAAAAACTCTTCCAAAATTCTCAAAATTTTCACTTTTTCTAATCTAGAGGTCAACTTGGGGATGCCTCCCGCACATTGTCTATTTTAATGTTTCTTGTGTAATTCCCGACTTAGAGTGTAGTTAAAGGGGCTTGGGAGTGCATTTTGGGAGGTGAAATTTCATTTTGAGATTTTATAACCGAAATAGGGCTTGTTGCAACATTGGAATATCTAGACGTGCTCTAATGAACTAGTAAAAGGTCTAAAGAAGTATCCTATTGCAACCTTGCTTAGTTCCACTCTCTACCCCCCAACTCATGTGCACATTTCTATGATCGGTAATTCTTGAAAGTCGCTCACTTGTCTTGCTTGTGATTTATATCCCGATGAGTCTACTTGGGCAATAAAAACATTGGTTTTAGTGTGTATTGATTACTTTGATAGTAATGACGTGTTTTGATAGTTTTGGCGTGGGTTGTGTGAGTTGTGGGTTAAGCTCAAGGGAAACCCTCACAAGATATAAACTCGTCCTCTTAGTCGACTTAGGGATTTAAATTGCTTTTGACTTGTGCTAAAAGTGTTTATGGTTGTTACCATGCGGTTTTGTGTTTCCTCTTTAGTACCTCTCCTTGGTTTGATCATTAGGAAGTTATCTTCCTTCTTTAATTGACATGTTTGTTTTTCTCAAGGTCTAACAATAGCTTAGCTTGGGGGGATTTGATAACTTGTTATTCGATATGATTTTAGGGTGATTTTGAACCTTGTTTCCTTGATATATTGGCATTTTGGTTCACTTCTACTCTATTTTTGTTCAATTTTTGTGTATCCCTTGCTTCACGGGTTGTTAGTGTTTTTGTTAAGTTTTTAGGTCCAAAGACGACCATTTGAAGTATATGAATGATAAACCGAGGTTAAAAGCCGAGAAAATGGAGCAAAACCGAAGAAAGAGTGAAGATAAGGGCCTTAGAGAGCTTGCACGGGCATGTCATACCTTGCATGTCCGTGTAGGAGAGCATCACAACGATCAGAAACTTCTGTCTGCTCCTTTCAAGACCTGCACGTCTTTGTGCAGAATATTCAGCACGTCCGTTCAGCTTTCCCAGTCCGAATTAGTTTCAAAACTTATTGTGTAGTTCAAGGCCTGCACGTCCGTGCCATATCTAGCACGTCCGTGCAGGATTTCAAGGGTAATTAAATCAGTAGCAGATTGCCTCTTATCTTTTGGTTGTGCACGACTGTGCACATGGTGTCACGTCCGTGCAGATTAGGCTGCATGTCCGTGCCGACCTGTAGCCATGCCCGACTCTTGTTTTCTCCGTCTTTTTTATTTGGGAGTCTTTATAAATAACCCCTTGAGCTCATTTGTACGGAGCGAAGTTTTTAGAGCTTTCTCAAAGTTTGTAATTGTAGAAACACAAATATTCTCAAATCATTAGTTAGATTTTAATTACTAGCTTGGAAATTTCAATCTCAATCATTGTAGATGTTAAGTTCCACCATTGTTATTCAAGTTGAAGCTTCTAGTAACTTTTTCTCACTCTTCTCTTCCATTTTAATTGCTTTAATTGTTAATTATTTTGCTTAATTCTTGTATGCTTAGATTGTTATTTAGCTTAATCCTTAGTTTGAATCTTATTCATGAGTTACTTGAAATTCTTAATTGCTTTAATCTCCATGCATTGTGAGTAGTCTAATTTTCTAGGGTTTTGGTAAAACCCTCAATGTAGTCACTAATTACTTGCTGCATGTGTTAATTTTGTAATTTTTGGGTGTTAATTAGTTGAGCTTAAGTGGTTTAATTGCTTAGTTCTTGTATATGGCCATTATTACTAGAACTATTATCCAAGCTTTCTCAACGAAGGATCGAGAGATGAACTTGAGTTAGCTCCCTTATGCTTAATAGACTTGAAATGCCATGAGAATAGGAATTTCCAGTCAAGGGAATATTTTTGTCATCGTGATTATGCTTTAATACTTATAGATATAGACTTTTCATGACTGAATTTTCAGTGTAGATCTAGACTTTTCATTGTCGAATTTGACCTATTTAAACCAAATTCAAGAATTCAAAGCCAATTTTAGTTAATAAGGTATGCTTTTCGAGTCTTTAATTTTTTTTTTGTTTTGTTTTTTTTTTTTTTAATATTTTCGGTTGTTGGCTGGTCGGTGTGGATGTGGTGGCTTGGTGGTTTGGCTTTTTGGTCGTATTTGGTGGTTTGGTGCCGTGGTGATTTGGTTGGATCTGGGTCAGTTAAAGGGCTAAGTGGGTGGGTCACTCTTTGTGTTAGAAGGTTAGGAGAGTGGGTCGGTTAGAAGGTTAGGAGGGTGGGTCGGTTTTTGGGTTCGGTGGGTAGGTCGGTTTTAGAGTAAGGTGGGTGACGGCTGAAGGGAGGGAGGCGGTGGTGGGAAGATCTGGGTTTTGGGTGGGTGGGGATTTTTTTGATTTTTTTGTTGAGGTGCGGTGGTTTGGTGGTGGAGGCAGATGGGTAGTGGAGGTGGTGGTATGTTTAGGCTGGTTGGTGGATAGTGGAGGTGGTGGTCTGTTTGGGGTTGGAGATGGTTATACGCCGCACCGGTGGTGGTGCGGTTAATTTCGGTTGGAACATGTTTCGACGGAATTACGGTCGAAAATTTCTGAGCGGATTTAATATTCCGTCGGAAATTTCCGACGGATTATTCTGGTATCAGAAATTATTAAATGACGCAAAATTCCATTGGAATCCCTTCGGAAAAGTGTTTATGACAGAATTTTGTCGGAAAAGGTGGTTTTTCCTACCAAGGCATTTTCGACAACCACTTCCGACGGAAACAACTTTTTCGATGGATTTCAGGGTGTTTTCGACGGAATTTTTTCGTCGAAAATGGGCCTATTTCTAGTGGTGTGTACACGATCGATAATTTTTCGCGCCTCAGGAATAACTTGTCTGATAATGAGAAATTATATGTCCACACCTTGGGACATAATCGCCGACTTCTATGCCTCGAGAAGTGTGCAACGACCGACACTTCTCCCACCTTGGGAAAAACTTGTTTGATAAAGAGAAATTGCATATCCACGCCTTGGGACACAATCATCGACTTCTACGCCTCGAGAAGTGTGCAACGACCGACAATGCTCCACGTCTCGAGAAAAGCTTGTCTGATAATGAAATTTTTTACGTCCACGCCTTGGGACAAAATCGCCAACTTCTACCCCTCGAGAAGTGTGCAACAACTGACAATTCTCTATGGCTTGGGAACAACTTGTCTTATAATGAGAAATTACAAGTCTCTTTGCCTTGAGAAACTTGTCACATGAATCGTTCTCTTCTCGAGAGATGATCACTAGGTGTTTGATAAATGATAATGGTTCAATTTTCCCCGAACATGGGTTGTAGATGATGACAATTTGTTGCTTGTACCTGAGACCTGCAAAATAGAATTTGCTAAAGGACTCGTATGGACTGTAATTGACTTGACCAAGCTTGACTTGACATGACTCGACATTTGTATGACTTGTGACTGTGTGTGTATGTATAGTTTGAGTGTGTGCATAGACACAAACAACTGAAAATGCAAAAAATTCAGTCATTTTTTGTCATGAGTGGAGGGTATCGACTTTTCTCCAGAAAAAGAAAGACGTGAAAAATGAAGTAAGAATTTTCGAACTTCCCTCGATAAAAATTTTGAAAAAGTTTTTGAACTTCCCCCAAAGAAAAAATATGAAAATTAGAAAAATTTTGTACGTTCACGCTGAGAAAATTTTTAAAAAGTTTTTGAATTTCCCCAACAGAAAAGACATGAAAAAGGGAAGAAGTTTTACGCTTCCTCGTTGAGCAAAGAGAGACAAATCACATGGATTTTCGTCTTGTCAAATTGAATTACTCATCTTGAAAATATTATATGCATGATGAATGTCCGTAGGCCAGGAGGTTAAGGGTAATTACATTACGTGACATAATCAATAAATGCCCTGAAGTCATGAAGCTAAGAACGGTAGTTTGTTGACATGTATGTTGCTTTGGTCAAGAAGCTAAGTGTAGGCGTCATTCGAAGTGCGCCTACGTTAAGCATGTGGTGAATATGCTTGGCACTCATAGGAAGTGGAAATTGACATAATACGATTAGGGACAAGGAAAGTAGGGAGCCGCCAACAAGTTTTTAAGGAACTTGTAAACCGTTCACGGATCATAAAAGGCAACCACGAATAAGGGACAACGATAGGCAACAACGATTGACCCGTGAAGGTTACACCCCATTCATAATCCATGAGATTACTAACTCCATATGGTTCGGGACCACGAAAGGAGGATCGGGGATGATGGTACGAAGTGAGTCATGGAGTCACATTCGCCCGTATTGGCCTATACTCGATTCTTATACTGAAAAGTGATTCCTGCGATCTCAAAGGCATGCAAACAAAGATTCTATTCGCTCCAAACTATTATTATACTAAATTGGTTGAATATTAATGCAACAAATAATTCTAAAATATCGTGATCACATGAATTAAACAACAAGATTAAAAAGGAACCTAAACCAGTTGTCCAAATTATCTTATTAGTCATGATTTTCAATTTCATTTTTCTTTTAAATATGCAATATGGTGATCATAAAAAAAATATAATAAACATTAATATTGGAAGCAGTTTAAAAATAATAACGTTAGTCAAATCAAATAATAATAATTACTCTAATCATGATACTATCAATATTAAAATAAAATAAGAATAATAAAATTAATTAATTACTCACATTCTGCGCATTCCTTTAAATTGCTATATCATGAATAAATTGTTAGTAACTTCAATAAAAAATACAAATCAAATGAAAATTACATTAAATAAAAAGTAGAGTTGATTTGGTCCAAACCCTCAGTTAATTATATCTTTCACGCCTTGGTTTAAGGACGAAACCTCGGGTTAAGTATGGAATCCTTGGAGTGCTTAAGGGAAGAATGGTGTAAATAGGAATATAGGTTTAAGGCTTAGAATATGAGAGAGAGAGCAAAGAATGATTTTTGGTGTAAAAGAGAGGAAGCGAGAATGATTTCGTGCCCCGAACTGCAGAAAGGATGGTTCTATTTATAGGGAAAATGAGCAGAGGGAACACACAGAACCCTAAAAAGATAAAAACCCTAAAAAATAACGTCGCGACACGGAAAAATGCACTGTGACACGGCAAGAGCATGCCGCGACACGGCAAGGATTCCCGTGATGCAGGGAAAATTGGTGTGACGCGGGACATATTTAACCTACATAGGATAAAAGCGCGTGAAGAATTACGCGGAGAAAACACGGAAAAATCCCGTGTCACAGTATGTTTACAACGACATTGTAAATATTGTCGCGACGTGGCAAAGTCCACCATGGCACGATACAGTATACCGTGTCACAGTGAAATAAGCACGCGTGAAAATGCAGAAATGAAGCGGGAAAAGCACTGTGTCACGGTATATGTACCGGGACATGGTACAGATTTCCATGGCACGGTACTATATGCCATGCAACGTCGGATATTTCCGCGTCGCGACAATTTTGCTGCTGCATGGCAATTCCAGTTTTTTATGCGTTTTTCAAATTATCATAAATTTTTGATCCGTAACTCATAACAAGGCATATAATATGTCATTGGAAATCTTATCAAGTATACTTTCCAAAACAATTAGAATCAGGTAAAAATCATTTGTAAATTCTAAGATATAGCCGTTTTAGTAAAAGGGTGTTGGTTTTGGGTCGAGTTTAGTGTTTTGTTCATATCTTCTTCATTTTAAATCGGAATTGGGCTTATTATATATGGTTGGAAATCTTATTTTAAATAACATACAACCAAATAATAATTGGATCAAAATTATTAAGCCACAAAATCAGTTTCTCTTGGTTTTGTGACGTGGACACGAAAAGAGGAAAACAAGCTATGGTTTAGGGAAATGAGCTAGGAAATGGATTGGTTTATGAAATGTATTGGATAGAACATGGATTTAAGCACTCCAAATATTAAATACTCAACACGACCAATAATGGTGGTGAAAGGTTGCTCATCATCGGGTTTGGTTTTGGGGAGACATTTTTAGGTGTCTACACTAGGCATCATATATAGTGTGTCAATAAAGAACAAACAATCTTGAAAGTCGCTTAGGTTTGGAAACTAAACACGTATACAACGATGATTGCTAAGTATTTCTTAATTAGTTTAGGGAGTTAAGAAAGTGTAATAATGAATCTTGATGAATGTACTTAGGTCAGGAAGCTAAGTACATTTGTGATAATGCTATAGAATGATGATGATTTTTCAGTATGCTGTCGTGAAGCATGCGTGGTGTGGGGTTGTGGGAACAAGATTTCATGATAAGGGGTTCCTAAGGGAAGGAGGATATGGACATGAATATGTGAATGAAGTGTGTGAAAGTTACTAAGATGAGGCTGCAAAGGTTATGGTGATGGAAAGAGATGTAAAAAGAGTCGAGATACTGACTCTTTAGGCAGGGTAGGATAAGTGATGTGGGTTCAAGCCCCTAAGTCTAGATCTAGATGGATAGGGATAAGCATTGATATTCTTTGACTCGATCATGCATATGAATGTGAATATGAATGTGGCTGTACCTTGATGTAAGGTTACCTATGTATCCGTTAAGAATCAGTCCTAACGTAGCTCTAGGCGAACTTTGCACAAGTGTATGTACACCTCAAAGAGGTATTTCAAGGGTTGTAATGTTATTACGCTAATGGTTTGAAGAAGAAAAGGGTAAAAGGCTCAGACCCGAGAGAAGTCCCCCAAGATGTGTAATTGTGTGTTTAAAATTTAAATTCGCAAGTTTTATTTTTCACACAATTTTTTTTTTTTTTGAATTTTTGGTCTTTTTATTCTTTTGAATCAATGTGAATAATCTCGGATCATGTTGTCCATCACTCACTTAGCATTAATGTTTCTCAGGCATGGTACCAAGCACTTGATAAGAGACGCAATTCGAGACGTGTTCATATCAAAGACATTGGAACACTAGCCTTTAATTTAGACATTGTTTTGTTTTATTTTTATTTTTTTTTTAACTTGCATTTTAATGTTACACAAGTCACACATCTTCCCACCCCAAGGTTAAGTGAATGTGGGTTGAATAAATGAGGCCAAACGTTAGACAAAGCTCAAAGTGGTTGATGAAGAAGTGGAATATGAAACGTGCGTGGATGGTTAAGGGGAAATGATGGGATGCAAAGGGTGCCTCAAATCATTGGTATACCTTGTACTTGGTTCAATTTCTTTTATTTATTTATTTTTGCAAAAATAACATGATCGAGATGTAAAAGAAATGTTCATTTTATTAATGGGAAAAAGGTGAACAAACTATCAAAATACTCAAATAAAGATAGAAAAGAAAATCTATGCTAGAATTGAATGAGTAAAAGGGAAGTAAATAATTAAAAAAGAGAGAATAATGAAATCTTGTGCGAAGGAACCTTCTTGTGCCTTGCCTTCAGTACTTCTTGCCTCCTGGAGGGATATGAAGTTTGTTTGAATCAACCAAGTCTTGAATGTCATCTTTCAGCTTCCATAACTACTTAGTAGAGTGACATATTCCTTGGTGGAACTTGCAGTGGGAATTAGGATTCCACTTAGCACTCCTTTCTTCAAGTTTTGGCTTTGGGAACGGTCCAATAGGTGTAATCAAGACTTGACTGTAGAGGCAATCAAAGGCGGCATTGTAAATCATTCCCAAAGGGTTCTCCTTTTCTTAGGCAATGAAGCTTTAAGAGCTAAAATTTCATTAAGATCAACCAATATTACATTGTTGGTAGTATTTTCGGGCTTAGAAGACGAAGAAGGAAGGTTGTTCTTTTCATTTTTCCAAGTGTTATTATTACTAAAACTAACAGCAATCTTTATTAGCTTATCCTCAATATTGATGCCAATATAGTATACAACTTTGAAAGTGTTCAATGGCAGAAATTTGAGATGTTGATTGTGCTTGTGAGTCAGATTTTGGATAAAGAGGCAAACCATCTCCTTTTATTTGGGAGGATCCACCAAGAGTGCAGTTGTTTCCCTCCACCAGTTTAGATTAACGGTGAAGTCTTCACTCTCTTTCTGTTTGAGAATGAAGAGTTGACGTTCATTAGTTCTAGTTTAAATGTTACACTTGTAATGATTCATAAAAAATTCGGTGATATACTGCCAAGTTGCAATGTGCTTGACATCTAGAGAATAAAACCATTGCTGGCAAGCATGCTCTAAGGAGAGAGGGAACACCATAGGGAAGAGTGTTATGTCCAAACCCTTGAGAGCCATGGTTGTAGATAAGGTCTTCAAATGGAATATTGGATTGTTAGTAGGTTTGAACTTGGGTATGTCAGAAGTGGAGAAATTTTTAGGACGTTTGTCCTTCTCAACCTAAGTAGTGGAGGGTTGTTCCACAAAAGTGAACTCTTCAGAAATTTTGCTCACTTGCTCTTTTATCTTGTCAATTGTATAGAATCCTTTAGAAAGGATAAATAGAATAATAATGTTTCCAATGATTGGTATAGGAGATATTTTGAGAACGAATCTCAAATAAGAAAAGAAAAGACATTTTGAAAATACAACTTCTCATGAATGACTTTTATGGCTAAATAAAAAAGAACGATTAGATATCATGTATTTAAAATACTAGGGGATCGTTTGGTTTGCACAGGGTAAACGGAATGGAATGAACAAAGGTAATCAAAGAGAATGGAATTAATAAAACCCTTTCTATATAGTATGTTGTTTGTTTAAAAAAACAAAGGGAAACACCACCACCACCACACAACCCCTCTTCCCCACTTATCCAGCCACTCCACCACCTAGCTTAGCCACCACCTCACTAGAAATTGCCGTTCGTCTTCCCACATCCCCACCACTCGCCGCCGCCTGAAAATATCTCTCATCCTCGGAAAACCTTCCCCCGCCCACGCAAAACCCTAGAAAACCATCCTCTTCCCCTGAAAACTAGGGGTGTTCAGATCCGGGTACCCGGGTTTTCGGGTATCAAAAAAGCGAGTACCCGGATCTTCGGGTAGTTTGAAAGTCGGCCCATGTTCCGACCCGAGAAAACCGGGTACCCGGGTTTCGGGTACCCGATTTTCTTGGGTCGGGTCATAGGGTACCCGTTAAATATGAAAACCACTTGACTTCTATTTTTTAATAGGTAAGTCTGCTTGAATGTTGAATCTAACCAAAAATAAAATTACATAACTACTATTTTTATACTAAATCTTTCATTTACCATCGATAATACAACAGCTTGAAAAAAAATTATCATAACCTAACCTTATCATTACTCTCACAAAATACCAAAAATTCAAAGAAAGAGAGGAGAGAAACGTACACCAAATTGAAGAAAAGTCAATGAAATTAAGGTATATAATAATTGAAAAATGGGTAGTATTAGAAATTATTGCCAGAAATGAAAACAATATCAAAGGAAATGCTAGATCTTTCTATGGAAAAGAAACGAAGCGAGGAACAAAAGCTGGGAAGTGAGTCGGCTTTTGCGGCCACTGTCACTTGGTCTGCAACCGCCGCCAAGCCCTCTACTTAGTGAGCCACCGCCGACAAGGATACTGAGGTCTTTTTATAGCTTGAAATTACCGCCAAGCCACCGTCAATCTTAGTTAGGATATAACTTGCTTCATTGTTGTAGTAATATAGTTTTTTTATCTCTCATGGGGTTTTTTTCAGGGGGTTAAGATTTGAAAAGGAAGACGAGAGGCAGTAGAAATGTGTATAGTGGAGGCTAAAAGAAAACCCTATTTCATGTGGCCCTTAAATAGTGACCATTTAAAAGAGAAAAAAAAAATAAAAAATTATATAACGGGTCAGCGGGTACCCGGTTAAACAAATGTCTGGCCCATGACCTGACCCGCTAGCATGTGATTTTACCTGGTCGGTACCCGACCCAAGAATTTCAAGATTTAATATAAAACTACTCTGTTATGTTATGCGTGTCATCGGGTATTTCGGGTCAGGCTTTTTTGAACACCCCTACTGAAAACCATCGACCATCCCTTCCCCTGCCCTCCCTATCGTCTTATTGCTGCTCCCTTGAAAACCATCACCAGAATTGCGAAGCTGAGAACTTGGAAATTTGATAACATAGAAATTGTGAACCTGAGAACTTGATTGGAAATCGCAAACCTGCTGCTCCCTCGTGGCTTGTGTCGGAATCTTAGGCGGCAAAGAGATTGGGAAATTTGGAATCTTTAGTAGGGGAAGGTATGGGCGACGATTTTAAAGGGAGGAGGATGATTTTCTAGGGTTTAAGAGGGTCGGGGAAGGTTTTTTGAGGAGGGGAGGGAGAGATGCAACGGGTTCCGACGAGGAGTGGGGGAGGTGTGGCGAGTTTCGGCAAGGTGTCTAGGCGGTGGGGGTAACCGAGTAAGGTAGTGGCTGGTGTGGGTATGGTGGATTGGTGTTGTGATGGCTTAGGAAATGGAATAGAAAAGTCTGGGGGTGGGAATAAATGTAGAATGATTTTGGGTAAAGGGAATGAAAAAATGATAAACAAACAACAACAAAGGGAATGAGGCATGTTCATTCCCTTTCCATTTGATTATTAACCCTAACCAAACGGCCCCTAGGTAGTTTTAAGAAATATGAAGTATTGAGTTCAAGACTCAATTTGTCAACAGTTGACAATCAACATATCTTTTTGTTTTATATACTAATAAATGATGGGACTCATCAATGCATGGTGTAATTTAAGTACAAATTAAAAGAAAATAACTTGGTTTTATGGTGCATTAGATGCTTAAATATACCTAACAAAGTATAAAAGTCTAAACACTTAAAGAATGAATCTTAAAGTTATGAGATGATGTATGATAAAAAATATAAGAAACAAGGAACAAAAGAATGGAATTCAAGATTCCAATTCTACCCACGAGTTCATGTTATTATTGTAGCTAACTTGGCATATTATCTACACCGACATTATATATTGCTTGAGCGTCTCACTTTAGTAGAAAACTCAAAGCTATAGAAGTGAAGCTAAGTTATTAACATATGAGCTAGAAATGAAGCAATGCAAGTTATGATACATGAGCTATAAGGTCATCTAGTTTGGATCATATTAAATTCCTTTTAAAGCTAAGGCTAGAACAAATAACGGTTATTGTTTTCCATAATTGTTGGTTTTATTTGGATGACATGGTCGTTTGAGCTATGAGTAAAAGATGCTTGATTATAAACAAACAGCTCCCACAAAATACTAAGCTAGGTAGCATCTAATGAGTCAAAGATGCTTGATTATTATTGAGACAGCCTGTTAATTTGATTAATTACAATATTAGTTATTGATTGTTGTGTTTTGTCCAGGAGTATTAATTATTAGTGAACCTATATCCTCATACTTTTGTTATTGATATTTATGACCCATAGTTTATTTATTGTCGTAGTCTAATCCTCACAAAAATATTCATTCTTGATAATTTAGATCATAATATTTCTTTTATATGACCCAATATTGGGTAAGTAGTGATGATGTGGCATAATGAAAGCTAGAGTGGGTGACATGGCGTGGTTTACGTGGCACAGAGATGTTATTAGTAACGCCTTTTAATAGATTAGTATAGATATAGATTGGACTATACTTTGCTATCTATCTTAGTAAGTAGTTTTAGGAATTACTTTTGATTAGGTGATACGACTTTAGCACGCATGTGAGTGATACCAAAAAAAAAGGAGTATTTGAGATTATATGTACCCTCTTCATACGATAATATAATGTTTATTTCATTTTGTTTGGTTGTAGACCAGGATTAAAATTTGACTATTAATACTACGTATCTTAAATTATGTTTTCAACAAATATAATACAGAAAAAAGTTGATATTATTAATCTTCACTTTGAGGCATATTATCTCACATGACTATGTTTTAATTTATTTCATATACTTTGTCCGTTACTCCATCTTAAACAACTATTATCATTTTAGAAAACTTCACACATTTTGAAACATTACCATGTTTGCACATGATTTTTTTTAATCCCTTATTATATGTGCCCGTATTTATTCCTAGAGCTTGCCTTTTAATAGATTGATAAATATTATTTTAATGGAAAATTGGTTTACTTTACTAAATGAAAGTAATAAAAATTTGAACGTATTCATATTCTTGCATATTCGCAAGACATCAGATCTAGAAATTTAAACAATCAACTCAGAAAGATAATGATACATTGGTACATTAGAAATATAAATTGATAATAAATTGATTAAAGGAAATTAGAAATAAAGAGAAAGAAATTTTCAACTTGAGGAGGATGGTGGGGTACGTAGCTGTGAGGAGGAGAGACTGAGAAAGAAGCCGCCACTAGCTGCCATTGTCAACTTGGGAGTGAGATTTTTTTATTCTAGATCTGAGAGGAGAGAGAGAGAGAGATTGAAAGAGGTGGTGGGGGTTATGGGATTGATATTACGGCTATTTCACCAAATGTCACTGAGTAGTCACAAAATTCATTGAATACCATCAAAGTTTTCAAAATTCACCAAATGTCACTAACAAACAATACAATGACACCTCGTGCCACTAATAGCATATGGACGTTAGTTTTTCGTTAATGCAGTTCTTATTTTACCAAATGCCATTACTTTGGAAAATTATTTCACCAAATGTCATTACTTTTTAAAATTAATACACAATAATTATTTATTTTAATGAATAAAAATAATACTTTTTTTAAAAAAATTTCATGACGAATAAGGTTTTGGGGTTCATTTTGACCCTTTATGAATACAAATTAAACTCGAAATTGGCTAAAAAAACGTAAATAGCCCGTATTGCATTTTTTTCTGAAAAAAAAATATTACGATATTGACATACAAAACGGGGCATATATGTTTTTTTAGTCAATTCCGAGCTTAATTTGTTACCATAAAGGATCAAAATGACCCCCAAAACCTTACCCGATCAACTTTGATGGTTAAAAATAACGACACACTAATCGAAATAATTTTCAACACAAAAAACGGAGCATTTACGTTGTTTTTTTTTGTCAATTCTGAGCTTTATTTGTATCCATCAAGGGTCAAAATGACCTCTAAAACCTTACCCGATCAATTTTGATGGTTAAAAAATAACGACACGCTAATCAAAATATTTTTCAACACACAAAACGGAGCATTTATGTTTTTTTTTTCTCAATTCCGAGCTTAATTTGTGTCCATAAAAGGTCAAAATGACCCCCAAAACTACACCCGAGTAATTTTTGCCACGAATATGAAGTAAAAAAAATTAATTTTATTAATTAAAATGAACCAATCATATTATGACACGTGTCAAGACTTAATCTTATTGACTAACAGAGTTAACGGTCGTTAGTCAATGATGGCATTTGGTGAATTTTTTAAAAGCTTAATGGCATTTGGTGAATTTTGAAAACCTTGATGGCATTTGGTGAATTTTTGAAGTACTCAGTGGCATTTGGTGAATTTTTTAAGTACTCGGTGGCATTTGGTGAAATAGTCGTTGATATTATGGTTTCTAGTTAGGCCTTTACTTTTACTCTTTGAGAGTTTTGAAACCTTTTTTTTTTCATTTGGGGATTGAAAATCTAAAATATGCGGAAAATTAAGTAATGTTGGATATTGGATATCCAAAATCCAAATTTTGGATATTCGATATATGATTTGATTTTCGTTTTTTTATCTGATCACTTGATATCGATTTCGAATCAAATATCTATAATTTTCGGATCGTATGCTAATCAGAACATCAGATCTTTGAATTTTCAGATAGTTTTCCTTAGCACTACCACTATATTATGGTTTGGAAAAGGAAAGTACAGGACTGTGAAAAATGTGTAACTATCCTAATGAACAATAAATAAGGCCTTGTTTGGTTGCACGTCAATAATGGTGGTTTGTAAAACATGAGAATTAATTTACCCCACCGTACCTTAGTCAATCAAACTTACCAAATTTATTTTTTGATGAAATGACATTATTTCCATAAAAAAATTTAGGAAAGTAGTTCAAGTTATAATAATTGATGGAATTACATGAAATTAAGCAAAAAAAACAATAAAAATTAAGTTATAGGAAATACAATTTCCCTTTATTTCCACCAAACATAATTTCATGCATTGTAACTTCGTATAAGTATTCAATTCCCATATGCAACCAAACGAGGCATAAGAAAATTAAGACTATTTATTCCCTTTACCCTTTATTGAAGACCCCACATAGTGATATTCATCTAGGAAAACATATCATTACGTGCAATTTAATAATAATGTGTACTCTTTAATATATTTAATTATATATCTTTTTTTAGAAATAATTAATTATATGTCTTTTAATCATAAATGTATTGTTAAAAACTAAAAAAAAACAACATGAAACAACATAAACAAACCAAGATTACATCGTTTAATTTAGGTCTCAAATAGTAAACATAGTTTAATTACTAAACATAATTAATTATTTTTGTTTTGAGTATCAATTTTCGAGGCGCTTGAGTGCTTATCAATCATTACAAAATCCAGTGGCTTCGGAAAGCATTCATCTAAACCGGCTTCAATGAATGATTGAATGTCAGACTTTGCTTCAGAAGTTGTCATGCCAAATATTAAACACTTAACACCCATAGCTCGCAGCTCTTTAGTTGCCTTTGCATAAAAGAATAAAATTAAAAATCATTATACATAAATTATCATGCACTATTGTTATTGGAATATATTACTATTATTTATAAGGTAAGAACGCAAGGATGGTAAATTTCCTTATTTATTATCATGCATTATTGTTATTGGAATGCTACAAACATTAAATATATTAGTATTGTATATGTTAAGAATGCAAGGGGGATAAATTTTCTTATTTCATTCAATATCATACATTACTGTTATTGGAACGCTAGCTATAAAAATTAAATTCTTTTTTATTAATTTGAATAATGGAGAATGAACAAGATCGTGAATATAATGATATATATAGTAATTAAACTAAATATACCCAAATTTTATGTAATATTAGCTAGGGGAACATAATTCATATTGTATATATAATTTGAATGGTTCCAATTTATATAATCTTATATATATGCACTATCACCCAATTATTATATATTTTCTAATTAAGTCAAAATGTAATAATTATCATAATTGATTTATTTATTGCCCTTTTGAAACTTTTTTTTATTAATAACCATAAATAATTAACAGTGAGATGTTAACACCAATATTTATAAAACTAATAAAATCATCAAGATAATGCACAAATAATTACCTGAATCTCATCCATTACTGGCAATTTCATTTCCATGATAACAACATCAAAAGAATTTCCTTCATTGAAAATATTTACGACCTCTTTGCCATTTTCCACAAACTTAGTTTCAAATCCTTTCTTATTAAGAAAAGCTTGTTCAATCTTTCGAACAAGAACGTTATCGTCTACAATTAAAGCAGTGAACTTCTTCACATCACTCATGCTACTATCTCCAACCATTTTAGACATGTCTGAAAAGCACACATAATAACAACAAAAAAATGATAGAAGAATTAGCTCATATAAAAAGTAATACAATAGTTTTATAGAAATGAAAATTTTTAATAATTCAATTCTAAGTTAAAAACATGCATTATTGGATTAGAGATAAACTCTCTCTAATCTAATTTCATGGAAAAAAAATTGTATAAAAGCATAATATAAGGAGAAGGATGATTTTTGAAGAAAAATATTTAAAACTACCTTTTTGTCGATGAATTGAAGAATACATGGTTCTTCTCTTACATTTATATTTAAAAAAAATCATGCACAAAATCAAAATGATCTTGAGAAACAATACCCGATTTGATACGATTTATTTGATATGATATGTATGATTTTGATTTATATTACAGACCTAAAATCATAGTTGTTATTTGCTTCGCATCATCATGATTTATTAATATACTTCATAGCCAAAGTTGGTTAACTTTATGATTAATAATCTAAAGGATTTTTTTACTTTTACCGGCAAAAAAATCATAAAATTGTTTTTTACTACCAAAAATTTTAAAACTTTTATTTTACCACAAAATTAAAATTAAAAATTATTTTTTACACCTTCCGTCAAAAACCTATTGGAATTTTTTTAATTCTTTGATGCCAAACACATTATTTTTAGGGGTTTTGGGGGGGTATTTTGTCCCATTGAATCAAATTTGAGGTCAAAATTGATAAAAAATGATCGGAAATGCTTCCTGTTGCGTGTTTAAAAATATATCAATATGTGTGAAACTTACAAAACGAGGCATTTCCGATCATGTTTTGTCAATTCTGACCTCAAATTTGATTCAATGGACCAAAATTCTCCCTAAACCTATGAACAACATGTTTTGCACACGAAAATCGAAGAATTTTTTTAAATCGTTAAATTTAACGGTTTTCTTGACGGTAGGTGGTAAAAATTAATTTTTAGAAATTTTTTTGGTAGTAAAATTAAACTTTTAAAATTTTTGTAGTAAAAAACAATTTTGTGATTTTTTTGGTGGTAGTAGTAAAAAAATCCTAATCTAATTTTTTTTCATACGGATTTACATGGATACTCTACCAAATTACATTATTAATTTGGCTAAATGATAAGTTTTTATTCAATATGATTTTAGGGTGATTTTGTACCTTGTTTAATTGATAAATTGGTGTTTTGGTTCGCTTTTACTCTATTTTCGTGCAATTTTTGTGTATCCTTTGCTTCACGGGTTGTTAGTGTTTTTGTTGAGTTTTTAGGTCTAAAGACGACCATTTGAAGTATATGGATTAAAAACCGAGGTTAAAAGCCATGACAAAAGAGAAAACTGAAGAAAAAGTGAAGAAAAGGGCCTAAGAGAGCCTGCACGGACGTGCCATACCTTACACGTCCGTGCAGGAGTGCTTCATAACAATCAGGAACTTCAATTTGCAGCTTTCATAGTCTGCACGTCCGTGCAGAATTAGGCACGTCCGTGTAAGATACTCAGCACGTCTGTGCCAAATCCTGCACGTTCGTGTAGCCTGCCTAGCCCAAATCAGTTTCAAAACCGATTCTAATGATCAAGGCCTGCATGTCCGTGCCATATGTGGCACGTCCGTGAAGGATTCCCAAGCCAAATCAGTAGCTTCTGATTATAGTCCTCCGGCTCTGCATGACCGTGCATAAGGTGGCACGTCCGTGCAGCTTAGTCTGGACGTTTGTGCCAAGCCTAGTACGTTCGTGCAGACCTGCAGGCGTGCCCGAATATTGTTTTCTCCGTTTTCTTTATTTGGGGTCTTATAAATACTCCCCTTTTAGCTCATTTGTAAGGGCATCCAAGTTTTTAGAGATTTCTCTTAGTTTGTAATCTTAGAAACACAAATATTCTCAAATCATTAGTTAGATTTTAATTATTAGTTTGGAAATTTCAATCTCAATCATTGTAGAAGACAAGTTCCACCATTGTTATTCAAAGTTGAAGCTTTTAGTAACATTTCTTACTCTTCTCTTCCATTTTAATTGCTTTGATTGTTAATTATTTGCTTAATTCTTGTATGCTTAGATTGTTAATTAGCTTAATCTTTAGTTTGAATCTTGTTCATGAGTAGCTTGAAAACCATAATTGCTTTAAACTCCATGGATTGTGAGTAGTCTAATTTTCTAGGGTTTGGGTAAAACCCTTAATGTAGTCACTAATTACTTGTTTCATGTGTTAATTTGGTAATTTTTGGGTGTTAATTAGTTGAGCTTAAGTGGTTTTATTTCTTAGTTCATTCTTGTATATGGGCATTGCTAGAACTATTATCCAAGCTTTCTCAACGAAGGATCGAGAGATGAACTTGAGTTAGCTCTCTTATGCTTAATTGACTTGAAATGCCATGAGAATAGGAATTTCCAGTCAATGGAATGTTTTTGTCATCATTATTATGCTTTAATACTTGTTTATGCTTTGTAACCACGAGAGTAGGTTGTATTCATGATTCAAGTAATCCCTCTAGCTTGAGAGAGTAATTGGGTGCTTTAGATGACTTCCCCTATATTACCCCCTTAATTTACCATTGTTTGTTGCATTCTATTTGTGATGAAGTTGAGTGGTATATCCTGAGCCCTATAATCCTCTAAATATTGTTAATCACCCCTTAGTTGTAGTTGATTTGAATTGGTTCATGTTACATAAAACCAACCCAATATTGACTTCATTTAGCTTATTTAAACGGTAGTATCTCGGTGGTTGATTCAAAGCCTCTCTTTGGTTCGACCCTTAATTACCGTTTCTATTAGCTAGTGAGACCAAGATAGGACTTTTATCTTTGGTAGGCTCAACGACGGCCTATCAAATTTTGGTGCCGTTGCCG
Source organism: Chenopodium quinoa (assembly GCF_001683475.1). Taxonomy (NCBI): domain Eukaryota; kingdom Viridiplantae; phylum Streptophyta; class Magnoliopsida; order Caryophyllales; family Amaranthaceae; genus Chenopodium; species Chenopodium quinoa. The sequence goes on from NW_018743955.1 coordinate 1,939,873, forward strand.
GGGATGCAAAGTAACATTGAATGTATTATTGTTGAATGAGTCTAAGTGTGTATATTTGTATCGTAATTTTTCTTATTTATTTTTTCTTAATTGCGTTTTTAACTTGTGATAGTCATTGCTAACGTTTTCTTAGTTTTGTTTGACTTTGCATGACATGAAATAATAAGCAATCATCGCTTATTCCCATGGATTTAGAGTTGAACAAGACCTTAAGGAACGTAAGGAGACTCTTGCAAGTTACTCCGGAATTCTCCATTGTCTATTCAGATTCCAAATTGGAATAGGTTATCAGGAACAACGAAGAAGACAACATGGGTGATAATGATCTTCCTCCTCCTCAACCGTTGCTTCGAGATTATGACCACTCTAAACGCATTCCAACTACAAAGTGACATACATCTCCCCACTACAAATGCAAATAATTTTGAGCTTTCACATCAACTTATCCATATGATCCAAAGTGATTAAGTTGGTGGTAAATCTCATTAGTGTCCTTTTCTCATTTGGACAACTTTCTCGAGTTGTGCACGACCATCAAGCAAAACAACATTACGGAAGAGTGCATCCGTATGCACATGTTTCAATTATCCCTCCGTGACAAAGAAAATAATTGGTTGAGAATGGTAGAAGAGGGATCATTGAGCACTTGGGATGAAGTCACTAGAGCTTTCCTTAGAAAGTATTGTCCCCCCAAAAAGACCACCGAACTAAGAAGAAAAATCACCAATTTCACCAGGAGATTGATGAAACGTTAAGTGAAGCTTGGGAGCATTTCAAGGTTTACACTAGGAAATGCCCACACCATGGTTTCACATCATGGATCATCGTTCAAAGCTTCTATGATGGTCTTACTCCTACTTCAAGGGCCAACCTTGATTCCGGGGCCGTTGGTAGCCTTAAAAAGCTATCGGTGGATGATGCATACAAGATGATTGAAGAAGTGGAAAAGCACTACGCATATGGAGATGATAGAAGGCAACCTCAAGCAAAGAAGGGAGGAATCCACAATCTTAGTGCAATAGACCTTATTGCATCAAAGTTTGATATGCTAGCTCACAAGCTAGATCAAGCCACCCTTACATTTCGAAGCTCTTCTTCACAAGTCATGTCTTATGAGACTTGTGGAGGAAATGGTCACTTGTCCTCCTATTGCAACTCAACTAACCAAGAACAAGCGGCGGCCATTGGGCAAAGAAATGATCAATACTCCCAGCCCTACAATCAAAGTTGGAAACCCCAACAAAACACAGGGTTGAAGCAACAAAACCAAGGCCTCCCTCAAAACCAATACAACCAACCCCATCCACAAAACAACAAGCTCCATACTGTCACCCTAATCAAAAGGACCAAAACCAACAAAGACAACAATATAACCAACCCACTCCTCCTCCTCCACCTCCTCAAAAGACTAGCCTTGAATCCGTGCTTGAAACTTTCATGACACAACAAGCAAGAAGCAATGCGGATATGACGGCAAACATCCAACAACTCCAAGCGCATAACAAGATAATTGAGAATCAATTGGCTCAATTACGTAACAAGTTGGAAGTTTATCCTCCAATCCTAGCGGTCACTTCCCAAGCTCAATGGTTGTGAACCCAAAGGAGCAAGATAAGGCCATTACTTTGAGATCGAGGAGAGTTTATGAAGGATCGGTTATGAGTGAAGGGGATCCACAAAAGAGAGATGAGGGAGTTGTGGTGAGAGGTGAGGATGATTTTGAAAATGAAATAGTTGATGTTGAGAAAAAAGAGAAACAAAAAAGAGATAAGGGAGCCATAAAGAAAAATGAGGGAGATGAGGAAAGAATTGAAAATCCCCCCATGAAAGTATACAGGCCTCCCATTCCATTTCCTCATAGGATTGTAGAAAAGAAGTTGAATGAGAAGTTTTCGAAATTTCTTGAAGTCATGAGAGGACTTCGATTGAATATCCCCTTTCTTCATGCTATGTCACAAATGCCTACCTATGCAAAAATTTTGAAGGATCTTCTATCCAACAAGAGTAGGCTTGAGGAGAGTGCAACCATCTCCCTTCCTAATGCGGTGAGTGCACTAATTCAAAACAAGCTAAGCTTCCTCAAAAGCTTGGTAACCCCAATAGCTATGCAATACCGGTGAATATTGGAGATTTGGAAGCTATGGATGCTTTGTGTGATCTTGGGGCAAGTGTGAGATTGATGCCCTATTCTATTCAGAAGAGTTTGAAAGTTGGAGACTTGAAGTCAACAAGAATGTCCTTACTATTGGTCGACCGCACGGTTAGGCTACCTTTAAGAATTCTTGAAGATGTATCAGTTCGAGTTGGGAGAGTATTTGTGCCTTGTGATTTCATGGTGATGGAAATGGATGAAGACACAAGGGTACCCCTTATTTTGGGGAGACCATTTTGAACACTGCAGGTGTAGTAATTGATATGAATGAAGGAAGATTGACATTGAATGTGGGGGATGAGAAAATTTCATTTTCATTCTCACAAATGTTGAAAAAGCCATCGTTTGATAAAATTCATAGAATCGATGCATTAGAAAGGGACTTAAAGAAAGTTTGTTTAATGGAGATCCTTTACAAGTTATCCTAACAGGAGGCTTAGTTGAGGAAGGTAAAGAAACAAGGGGGTATGATCTTTTGCTCAACCAACCTTTAGTCCAGAATTAAATGAAACTAAAAGTGCTTAACGTGGAAGTAAATTAAGAGGGGAGGACTACGCCTTCTCATAAGGTTGAACTTAAACCCCTTCCCCCTCTACTTAAATATGATTTTCTTGATGATAGTGAGAGTTATTTTGTTATTGTCAATGCCAAGCATGATGATATCTCTCTTGAGAAACTCCAGCTAGTTGTTCTAAGGGAGTATAGAGATGTTATTGGGTACAAAATTATGACATTAAGGGGATAAGTCCCACCATTTGCATGCATAAAATTTTACTTGATGATGATCATGCTTTTTTGATTGAGAACCAAAGAAGGATCAATCCAAACATGAAGGAAGTAGTGAAAAAAGAAGTTTTAAAACTTCTTGAAGCGGGCATAATCTACCCTATCTCCGATAGTAAGTGGGTTAGCCCAGTTCAAGTTGTGCCTAAAAAAGGAGGCATGACCATCTGATGAGTGACATTTATTTCTTATTTTAGCATCTTTAGACTTTAGTTTATTTATCTCCTATTCCGGACTAGCTTAATTGTCGATAACATTTGGTGGTGTTTATTCGTTCCCCGTGGTTCGACCCCTATGCTTTCCTTATACTCGTATTAGGTTTGTATAGGTTGTATAAATTGTATTTGATCTAGGGATGGACAATTGACGATGCGTTTATTCCCTTGTCACCATCATCAAGAATGATAAGGGTGAGACCATTTCTACAAGGTCGGTCACCGAGTGGAGGATGTGCATTGATTAAAGAAAATTGAATAATTCCACCCAGAAAGACCACTTCCCACTCCCCATCGTTATCAAATATTGGAAATAGCATCACATAGTCATTATTGCTTCTTAGGTGGATATTCGAGATTCTTCTAAATCCCAATCCAACCCGAGCACCAAGAAAATACTATATTCACATGTCATTTTGGTACCTTTGCTTATCGAAGGATTCCATCTAGACTATGTAATGCACCTTCCACATTTCAAAGGTGTATGATGTCTATCTTTTCTGACATGCTTGAATCATCAATTGAAGTATTCATGGATGACTTTTCTGTTTTTGGTTCATCTTTTGACATTTGTCTTTTGAATTTAATTAAAGTGTTAAAATGATGTCAAGAGGCGAACTTAGTTTTGAATTGGGAAAAATGTCATTTCATGGTAGAGGAGGGCAATATTCTTGGTCACGTGATTTCTAGTAGGGCCAATGAAATAGATCGTGCCAAAATTGAGGTATTTGAGCGCCTCCCACCCCCTACAAATGTGAAGGGGATAAGGAGCTTTCTTGGACATGCGGGTTTTTACCGCCGGTTCATAAAGGATTTTTCAAAATTCGCAAAGCCGCTCACTCAATTGTTGGTAAATGATGCCCCTTTTGTGTTTAATAATGATTGTTTAAAGAGAGATGAATGATTAAGAGAAAATTAAAAGAATGCTAATGAATGAAAACTGATTGTAGGTGAATGTAGATGTAAATGATGAATGAAAATGGAGTTTTTAATACGATATTTATAGAGAAAATCAGCCGAAAAAGATAAATTAACAAAACAGAGTCTGACGCTCAGGAAACAGAGCTGGCGCCAACCCTGGCTAGCTGGCGCCAGGCACCAGCACTAGCACCAGGCGCCAAGCCTAGTTCCAGGCGCCAAGGCCTGGGGTTGGACGCCTAGCTCGATTTCAGCGCGTTTTCGAAAATTCGATAAGTTTACCGTACTGGAGGATAAAATAATATAATTTCTTCGAAAATGCTATTTGATTTTAATTAAAACTCTGAAAAGTCAACAAAAGTCAATTTATCAATGCTAATTGAATTAGGAATGAAAAGAACCTTCTAGAAGATTCTAGAAGACTAAAACCATTCCTAATTGCATTAGGAATGATAAATCATATTTGGCCCTCCCCTAGATCATTGGGCCGCATATAAGGCTCGAACTAGACCCAGTTTGGTAAATTGGCCATAACTTCCTCAATGTTCATCAGAATTGGGCTTATAATATATCGTTGGAAAGGTCTTTGCAATCCCCATCCAACTACACCACTACTGGACCCATATCATGGAACAACCAAACTGGATTGACTGTTTTCTTAAAATAAAGTTTTCAAAAACAAAGAGAAGAGAAAAGAAATAAAAACTTTCCGCACCACTAGACCTTTCCACACTTTCGCTTCATTCGATTATGATTCGACGTGAAAGGTACTCATCACTGGGTTTGGTTTTGGGGAGACACAAATGGGTGTCTACAGTTTGCTAGCATTTGATAGGTTGAAGGAGACATTGATTTTGGCCCCTATTATTTAACCCCCCAATTAGAAGCTTTCTTTTGAGCTCATGTGTGATGCTTCGGATTTTACCGTTGGATCCGTTCTTGGACAAAGGAAGGATAAGAAGCTCCATGTTATCTACTACACTAGCAAGACATTGGATGAAGCACAAAGGAATTACACAACCACGGAAAAGGAGTTTCTAGCCATTGTTCATTCAATTGAGAAGTTTAGGTCTTACTTGTTTGGGTCTAAAGTCATAGTCTTCACCAACCGTTCGGCCTTGAAGTACCTCTTGTCCAAGGAGGAACCAAAGCCAAGATTGATATGGTGGGTCTTGCTCTTACAAGACTATGACATTGAGATTAGAGACAAGAAAGGTGTCGAAAATGTTGTGGCCGACCATCTTTCACGGTTGCCTATCTTTGTAGGTGATCTTCATAACTTGCCAATCAATGATTTATTTCCGGATAATCAACTATTTTCTATTCTTCAAGCATCGGCACCATGGTTTTCGGACATTGAAAACTATCTATCTTGCTCTATTCTTCCTCCCGACCTCTCCTCTCAACAAAAAAGGAAGTTTCTACATGATGTTCGTCAATACTTTTGGGATGACCCCTTGCTCTTCAAACAAGGTGTTGATGGCCTTTTTAGAAGGTGTGTCCCGGATGTTGAAATTGAAGATGTTATCACAATGTGCCACTCCTCAACTTATGGAGGGCATATGAGTGCTAACAAGACTTTGGCGAAAATCTTACAATGTGGTTTTTATTGGCCCACAATGTTCAAAGATGTGTGGGGTGTGGTGAAAGCTTATGACCAGTGTTAAAGAACCGGTAATATTTCAAGAAGAAGTGATATGCCTTTGAACAACATTCTTGAGCTAGAGATTTTCGATGTATGGGGCATAGATTTTATGGGGCCTTTCCCAACCTCTTTTGGGAACAAGTTCATTCTTGTGGCCGTGGATTATGTGTCAAAGTGGGTAGAAGAGATTGCATCTCCTACTAATGATGCTAAGGTGGTGGTCAAGCTCTTTAAAAGAGTAATTTTCCCAAGGTTCGAGGTAACACGTGCCGTCATTAGTGATGGAGGTTCACATTTTGCAAAGCGGTCCTTCCAAGCTCTCCTTGAGAAATATGGTGTGAGGCACAAGGTGTCATTGGCTTACCACCCATAAACAAGTGGTCAAGTCAAAATTTCAAACAGGGAAGTAAAAATGATTTTCAAGAAGACGATGGATAGGTCTAGAAAAGATTGGTTAACCAAATTTGATGATGCTTTATGGGCCTACCACACCGCATTCAAAACTTCAATTGGCACCACACCGTACAAGCTTGTTTATGGGAAGTCATTCCATTTGCAAGTAGAACTTGAGCATCGTGCTCATTGGGCTATCAAAACATTTAATTTTCACCTTCTAAGTGCCAGTGAAAAGAGTTTTCTTGACCTCCATGCCTTGGAAGAATTAAGGTTGGATGCATATGAGAGTGCACGGATCTACAAAGAAAAGACCAAGGCTTGGCATGACAAGCATATTAGCAAAAGGGAGTTTAAAGAAGGTGACAAGGTCCTACTATTCAATTCCCGGTTGAATTTGTTTCCGGGTAAGCTTAAGTCAAGATGGAGAGGACCTTTTACCGTTAAGAAGGTGTTTCCATATGGTGCAATTGAAATCTCAAATGACAATGGTGAACCATTCAAGGTGAATGGCCAAAGAGTTAAGGCATACTTTGACGGTTTTGTGCATGAAGAAGCCAAGGTTGTTCACCTTGATGAGTTTAATGTTCCTTACTCTCAATGATCATGCAATGTCGTCAAGCTAGTGACGTTAAAAGAGCACTTCCGGGAGGCAACCCGAGTTTCTCAACCTCTCTCTCACAAACTATTATTTTCTTTCCATCTTTCTTATTATTACTAACTCTTCTCTTAATATCTTTTGTAGGTATTGATGAAGAGAAAGTAAGAAAATCATCCTTGGAAGTGAAGTAGTAGCTATAATAATAATGTTGATCATAATAATTTTATTATTATTATGCCTTAAAAAAAAGTCAGTACAGCATTAGGTCTGCACGGACGTGCAGAACATAGCACGTCCGTGAAGAGGAAGGCAGCACGAATCAGGAAGTCAGGATTGGATTTTTGAAGTTTGGCACGGAAGTGCTAAACTAAGAACGTCCATGCCGTTAATGTTGCACGTCCGTGCATAATCATGCACATCCGTGCTACCGCAATCAGGAGCAACCAGGAAGTTGTGAAAACAAAATTCATATTCGGCAAGGACGTGCCAAATTCAACACGTCCGTGCAGACATGCACGTCCGTGCCGAGTAACCCAAGAAACCCGAGTATTCAGCTCAGCTTTAAACAAAAAAAAAAGAAAAAAAATTCATTCTTTTCTTTCTCACCCACAACCCTCCTCCTCTTTCTCTCTCTAAACTCCTTTCCTCCTCCTTCTTACTCACTCAATTTTCCCTCATACACTCAAATCTGCACCCAATTTCAACAAATTTTTACAAAATCTTCACTCCTTTTCACTCTAAATCACAAAGTACTACTCCTTTTCAACATTTAAACCCAAAAATCACCCAAATTATCACACCCTAACTTGAAAACAATTGATTTGGGGGTTTTTCTTGTGGGTTGAAATTGAAGCAATTGGTTGAAGGAGTAAGCTCAAGCAAGTACATGGAAGCTTAGGGAGGTTCATTTGCGGGTTTCACACTCACGATACGCTCGGTATAATCATTCCTCTCCCTTACACTTGCTAGCTTAAGTTTGTGGTTGTTTGTGCATGAAATTACTTGAAATTTTTTTCTAATTGCTCATGAGTGAATGATAGTTGATAATTGTCAAGTTTTTGTGAATTCGAAGGTGTTTGGTGAATGTTGTGAGAATTGAAATTTTGTAAGTAAGTTTGGTGTTGTGGGGTTGATTTTTGTGAATGAAGAACATGCTTGCTTAAGTGAATTGTTGTGTTGATTTGTTTGATAATATTGCATGAAAATAGTGTTGAAATTGTTGTGAATTGCATTATTGAGATAGTCTTGGTTGTTTGGTGATTTGCTTGCTTTGTTTTAGGTGGTGGACTTAGAGCTTGAATTGATTGTGTTGTGCTTGTTGGTGTTTTGTGAGGCTTGATTTGTTGGCTTAGAGGACTTAGTACCCTTTGTGTTGTTGTAGTGATTTCCTTGCTTTGTCTTATTTGATTGCTTGCATAAAGACCAACCATGTCTCGACGAAATTGACCTAAAAACACCGACAATAGGTACCGCAACCCATCACCTCCTCCTTTCATTGATCCACCACAAGTGGATACAATGGGCATTGTTTTTAATGACCCGGACTTCTTGGCCAACTATGTTAAGAATAATAGGAGGCGAGTCAAGCCAACCAAATTCTACAATGGCGATGTGGCCGACACCTTAGGGGTGGGGAGATGTAAGAATGCTTTTCGAGGGCTCCAACCTAGGACCTTGGCTAGATTAGCACGCCCCAACCTACTAGAGGTTAACTCTTGAGTTCCTCTCCACCCTCTACGTGCACAGAGACACAACCCAAGCCCCTCGTCACATCACCTTCTACCTCATGAATGTCAACCATAAAATGACTATTGGGAGGGTAAACAAAGCCTTTGGATGGCTTACTACGGTAACCTAGACCTGGAAAATGGGTCATTCGGGTCGGGTATGGGTCGGGTCATTTCAGGTCGGGTCGGGTTATTTCGGGTTTCGGATTGATTTCGGGTCGACTAATAATCGAGTTAGGTCGAGTATCGGGTCAACACTTCAGGTCGAGCTCTGGTCGGGTCAATACGGGTTGGGTCAATTTTTGGGTCCAATTTATGGGTCAACTTCGAGTCGGGTCATATTCGAGTGATGCAATTGGTTAAATTCAACTTTGTATATATATATATATATATATATATATATATATATATATATATATTTTTTTTTTTATGAAAAACTCACTATATTTATTAAGGCTACTTTTTTCATGGAATATAGTAGTTGTTTGACTTTTATTGACCTTTTTTTTAGTGTTAGATTAAGAATCAATTCCAGGATCTCCTGAAAGTAAGAGGTGCTCTAACTAATTGAGTTATACCTCACTCTCTTATTGATCTTAGTTTTAATACTCTTATTATCATTGTCACTGTTGTAATAATTTCTTTGTATTATTCTTTTACTCCCTCTGTTCCAAATTACTCGCAACAATTTGACAATTTGCACTATTCACACATCTCACTTTGACCATTATTTTAGCTATTTTATGAAAGTCAATGTAGTCATGTAAGATGTTGTTGGGTCTATTAACACATCTCACTTTGGGTTTTGAGTCTATTTGGGTCAATTAATTCAAGTTAAAGGTCGGGTCAACTTCGGGTCTCGGGTTAGTTCAGGTTAAATTCAAGTCAGGTCGTTTCGGGTCTCGGGTCAACTTCGGGTCGAGTCATCTCGGGTCGGGTCATTTCGGGTTGGGTCATTTCAGGTTTCGAGTCAAGGTCGGGTCAATTCCACTTCGGGTCAAGTATGGGTCGGGTCGGGTTGATTTGAGTTCTGGGTCATTTTTGGGTCACTGGTTTCGGGTCGATTTTGGGTCATTCGGGTCAGGTCATCGAGTCTGGGTTAGGATTGCCAAGTATACGGGAACCATAGGAGCCAAGGGCAAGTACCCCCGAAACTATGATTCGGGGGACTTTTGAAGACGACTTACGGGCCTATTTGATTACAACCCTAGGTTCGATAAGGCCACAACCCTTATTCACCCCGCTTTCAGACTTTCACAGCGCACCATCGCAAACACGACATTTGCTAGAGGTGACAGCTCAGGGGTAGCGTCAACTAGGGAGCTTTACTTCCTTTGGCACTTGAGCGATGAAAACTCGGCCTTAGATGTTGGGGCTTGGTTTGTGGACCTCCTTGAGGCATTTGCCACGGGTTCCGGCAACATCACCATAGGTGGCATGATCACCATAATTGCTGCTTTTCTTGATCTTGATTTTGCAGATGAAGAGGTTTGTCCTGGGCCGACCTAGTTGGACATGATGTCCTTGGGAACAATGAAAGGGATCAAGGATGTACAAGGACCCTACCCCTTTGTTTGGTTAGTAAGTAGGCTTCCATACACCTACCTCCTTAACCCTCGAGAGGACCGTCATTTATGAAGAGAGTAATTGGGTCTTTACCAAGAACTTTCCTTGGGCTCCCTACGCAGAGGGAGAGGAAAGAGAAGAGCAAGAGCAGGAACAACAACAAGAGCACCTGGAACAATAATTCTAACAACAACAATTATATCAACAACAACACCATGGATATCAACAAGGGTACCAAGTTCAAAGTGTGGGTAAGGACAACCCACACCTTTCATTCAAGCAACAAATGTAGCTCATGAATGCAGGCTTCAACCGCATGTCCACCGATTTTGAGACTATGAGAAAGTCTCACAAAGACATGAGGTCCTCCTATGACAATATGAGGACAAGCTTCGAAGGTCTTCGATCAAAATTGGGTGAATTTCAAAACATGTACCGACATTGGTACCCGGAGGGCTCAAGCTCCCAAGGCGGCCCGAGCCAATGAGTTAGTATTCCTTTTTACCTCCTCTTTTTCTTATATTGTTTTAACATTAGGGACAATGTCCATGATAGCTTGGGGGGAGTCATTGGCTCATGTGTTGGTTCATATGTGTTTTTGTGTTGATGGTGTTGATTTTGCATGTTGTTTGTTCGTTTCCCCTAACATCCAAACCCCTTAAATCTAAAATTGCTCCCTTTGAAATCCAACACCCTAAATCCAAATTTGTTAATTTGTGAATACTTCTCCTCTCTCTTTATTTAGATGTATAGTTATGCTTAGCTTAGTTTATCTTAACTTTGCAATTATTCTTGCTTTATAGTAACAAAAAAAAAAAAAAAAAAAAAAAAAGGCCAAGGATGAGACTTAAACGACGATGCTTATATGTTTTGCTTGCTTGACTCTTGAGTGATGAGTAAAAGTTCTTTTAGAAAGGTGTGTGCAAGAGTTAGGGTCATATAGAGGTCTTTTAATCTTGATTGCATTAGAGTATATGAAATAAAAACCAATGAATGCTCAATTGCACGTCTAGCATAGGATATTGTCAAATTTGCCAAAAGTAGGATATGTTTGAATCAATTTGCAGTCCCTTGTGCACTTGATGTGCCCTCTTTCCTTCCCAAAATGAAACTCTATTAGGGAATTGGTTCTATTTGTATCTTGTGTAATAAATGGCATAATAAGCCACATGTTTCGAATAAAAGAAAGAGCCGCTCACAATTAAAAGAGGCAAGGGCATGTATGTTGAAAAAAAGGGAGATAAAAAAAACTCCTCCAAAATTATCAAAATTTTCACTTTTTCTAATCTTGAGGTCAATTTGTGGATGTCTGCCACGCATTGTCTATTTTGATGTTTCTTGTGTATTTCCCGAGTTAGAGTGTAGTTAAAGGGGCTTGGGAGTGCTTTTTGGGAGGTGGACTTGCATTTTGAGATTTTATAAAAAAAAAATAAAAAAAGGGCTTGTTGCAACTTTTGGAATATCTAGACGTGCCCTAATGAACTAGTAAAAGGCCTAAAGAAGTATCCTATTGCAACCTTTCTTAGTTCTCCTCTCTACCCCCAACTCATGTGCACATTTGTATGATTGGTAATTCTTGAAAGTCGTTCACTTGTCTTGCTTGTGATTTATATCCCGATGAGTTAACTTAGGTAATAAAAACATTGGTTTTGATGTGTTTTGATTACTTTGGTAGTAATGATGTGGTTTGATAGTTTTGTTGTGGTTTTTGTGAGTTGTGGGTTAAGATCAATGGAAACCCTCACGAGATAAAAACTTGTCCTCTTAGGCGACTTAGGGGTTTAAATTGCTTTTCACTTGTGCTAAAAGTGATTATGGTTATTACCATGCGGATTTATGTTTTTTTGTTTCCTCTTTATTACCTCTCCTTGGTTTGATCATTTAGCAAGTAATCTTCCTTCTTGATTTGACATGTTTGCTTTGCTCGAGGACTAGAAAAAGCTTAGCTTGGGGGGATTTGATAACTTGTTATTCGATATGATTTTAGGGTGATTTTGGACCTTGTTTACTTGATAAATTGGTGTTTTGGTTCGCTTTTACTCTATTTTCGTACAATTTTTGTGTATCCCTTTGCTTCATGGGTTGTTAGTGTTTATGTTAAGTTTTTAGGTCCAAAGACGACCATTTCAATCATATGGATGATAAACCAAGGTTAGAAGCCATGACAAAAGAGCAAAACCGAAGAAAAAGGGAAGTAAAGGGCCTAAGAGAGCCTGCACGGACGTGTCATACCTTGCACGTCCGTGCAAGAGTGCTTCATGAAAATCAGGAACTCCAATTTGCAGCTTTCAGAGTCTGCACATCTGTGCAGAATTAGGCACGTCCATGCAAGATACTCAACACGTTCATGCAGCCTGCCCAACCTTAATCACTTTCAAAACTGATTCTAATGATCAAGGCCTGCACGTCCGTGCCATATGCTGCACGTCCGTGTAGGATTCCCAAGCCAAAGCAGTAGCTTCTGATTATAGTCCTCCGGCTCTGCACGACCGTGCATAAGGTAGCACGTCCGTGCAGCTTAGTCTGCACGTCCGTGCCATATGCTGCACGTCCGTGTAGGATTCCCAAGCCAAAGCAGTAGCTTCTGATTGTAGTCCTTCGGCTCTGCACGGCCGTGCATAAGGTAGCACGTCCGTGCAGCTTAGTCTGCACGTCCGTGCCAAGCCTGGCACGTTCGTGCAAACCTGCAGGCGTGCCCAACTCTTGTTTTCTCCGTATTCTTTATTTGGGGGTCTTGTAAATACTCTCTTTAGCCCATTTATACGGGCATCCAAGTTTTTATAGCTTTCTCTTAGTTTGTAATCTTTAAAACACAAATATTCTCAAATCATTAGTTAGATTTTAATTATTAGTTTGGAAATTTCAATCTCAATCATTGTAGAAGACAAGTTCCACCATTGTTATTCAAAGTTGAAGCTTCTAGTAACATTTCTTACTCTTCTCTTCCATTTTAATTGCTTTGATTGTTAATTATTTACTTAATTCTTGTATGCTTAGATTGTTAATTAGCTTAATCTTTAGTTTGAATCTTGTTCATGAGTAGCTTGAAAAACTTAATTGCTTTAATCTCCATGGATTGTGAGTAGTCTAAGTTTTTAGGGTTTGGGTAAAACCCTCAATGTAGTCACTAATTACTTGTTGCATGTGTTAATTTGGTATTTGTTGGATATTAATTAGTTGAGCATAAGTGATTTAATTGCTTAGTTTTGTATATGGCCATTGCTAGAAATATTATCCAAGCTTTCTCAACGAAGGATCGAGAGATGAACTTGAGTTAGCTCCCTTATGATTAATTGACTTGAAATGCCATTAGAATAGGAATTTCTAGTCAAGGGAATGTTTTTGTCATCGTAATTATGCTTTAATACTTGTTTTATGCTTTGTAACCACGAGAGTAGGTTGTATTCATGATTCAAGTAATCCCTCTAGCTTGAGAGAGTAGTTGGGTGCTTTAGATAACTTCCCCTATATTACCCCCTTAATTTACCATTGTTTGCCACATGCTATTTGTGATTTGTGATGAAGTTGAGCGGTATATCCTGAGCCCTATAATCCTCTAAATATTGTTAATCACCCTTTAGTCTTAGTTGATTTGAATTAATTCATGTTACATAAAATCAACCCAATATTGACTTCATTTAGCTTATTTAAATGGTAGTATCTCGGTGGTTGATTCAACGCCTCTCTTGGGCTCGACCCTTTCTTATCCTTTCAATTAGCTAGTGAGACCAATAGGACTTTTATCTTTGGTAGGCTCGACGACGGCCTATCACTTAACATTATGTACTCAATCAAAAGAGATTCACAAAATCACTTATCATTTCACGAGATTTTGAAAAAAAAAAAATACATTGTAAGAAAATAAGATTTACAAACCAGTCTCATATACTATATTTTTGAGAAAGAAACTAAGCTACGAATTACATATATCAATTTCGTCAACTAACCCTTATTTCTACGTTGTATTACGATTAATATTGATTATTTTTCTATTTAATTTAAATGTTATATATTTTTTTTATAATAAAATGGGAATTAGAATTGAATTTTATGTAACCTCACATGTTCTATTCAAACTAATGATAACTCAACTTACATGTACATGAGAAGTATATAGTAGGCAACATAGTTGACATTTTTTTTCCCCAAAACAAAACATAAGTGCTTCACCTCTTCTAATAAAGATATATGTCAAATAATAATTTTGAAATTTTCACAGAAATACGAATAAGATAAATCAATTTTTAGGGGTTTTGTTCCAATGTTTTCCACGAAATTGGTTTATTTAAATAAGCTTAAAAGATATTGGTATAATTCAATGTCTAATGGATTCTGAACATGACTAAACTGAATTATTCTGACCGGTCTCTGACCTTATTTTGAGCAAAACCCATAATAATATAGTGTTAACTAGTGACCCGAATGTTTAGAAATAAATAAATAGTTGGTTATTAACCATCATGTTTGCCTTTAATTGCCAAACAAAAGAAATGATATGTAAAAGGCCAACGTTCTTGCTAATAGATAATAACCCCTATAAAAAAATTATAGGCACAAAATCATCTATCTTCCTTGCCCCTTGCTTCCTTTTATCATACTTCCTTGCCTTCACTACTCGCATTCTATTATCATTGCAACTTTGACTTACCCGTGGATAGTTAACAAAAGTGTCCGAAATGAGTTTTCACCACGTATTCAAACTTTATGTTTAATTGTTTAAAATCTACATTTTAAATCGAACTTCTACCTTAAAACTTTAATTATAGGCATAAAATATAGTCTTTTTTGAAGACCTAACATCAAACGCCCTTTTCTCGTGTAATCACGTTTTATTTTTAATTGATTAAAATCTAACTTGAATACCAAAATATTATCTTTTATTTCTGTAATTATGAAAGAGAAGTTTCTAATCAATATACAAATACGTAGTATTTGTTTCATTGTACGTATATTAATGACAAACTTGTAAATAAATATAAATATTTACTATATGAAAAATAGAGAAGCTCAATTTTATACACCTTTTAATTATTATTTTCTAATATTTGCAGTTTGCACCACTGCCACCATCTAACCCAATTAGGATTAAGAAATGGCTGAAATGGTGCAAGAGTGTCGGTTTTGGGCTCTGGTTAATATTCTCTTCATATCTTTTTCGAATTAAATCAAAATTAGGTTGGTGATACGTTGGAAAACTTGTTGAAAGGGATATCCATCGGTATAAGTCTTGCACCAAAATTGTAAGGATTAACGTTTAACTCGTTTATTTTTTACAATGGAAGTCTCGTTTGACCTAAGCATTGTATTTGACGCGTTTGAGTCTATTATTAATCAAGATTAAACATTTTTTAGCGTATTTTAGACCTAATAAATAACAATATCAAAATTTAAAAAGCTCGGTCTCAAAGACTTCATATCACTTTATCGTACATTCTAAAGTTCATAAACATTCTAACTTTGATCTAGCCTGAAAAACGGGTTTTTTGTATCATCATCACAATTCCATTTCAAGACTAGAGACTAAAAGTACATGTCTATATTTAGCCCCAACTTTCACTTACGTAATGGTACATTTAATTATGAAATAAAACCTTTTGTACTCTCATTGCTTTATTTTAAGAAAAATGAAAACTAATAATCCCACCTTTGGCTGTTCAAAACAATACCACCTTTGGCTTCACGCAGATGAGTTTTTAATTTTTTTTTAATTATCCTTTTTTTAAAAAAAATTATTGTAGGGAGTATTTCAAACATCTCACACTTGATCCACACTGTGATCATACACTTAAGTATGGTGGCGTCTAAAGAGAAGGAAGCTAGAGCAAACGAGTTGCAAGCAACTTTTAGGAACTTGTAATCCATTCACGATCCGCTAACTCCATAGTGGTCTTGAACCATGACTGGATATTCAGGGGTGAAGGTACAAATCCAACCTAAAAAGATTGAACCTGCCCTAAATAAGTCTCTACTTTGTTCTTTTCGTATTCACATGCGCTTTCCAATCAACATACAATCAATATATTAATCCTAAATTATGTTTAATCTATGATGGTTGATTATTAATGCACAAATAAATCTATTATTGGCGATTACTTTAATTAAAGTCATATTATCCTAAAATAAAATTATTAATTATCTTACTAAGCGTGATTTTAAGAACAAATTCCCTTTAAACCTGCAAGAGAGGGCGTGATCAAGCAATAACAACAATATATCAAGCAACGTAACATTATTGATACAAAAAAATCATCATCATCATCACAATAATCTCAATCACATCAAAGCATAATAATGATAGCAATATCCTAGGCATGATACTAACAAGATTAATAACAAACCCTACCATGTCACTAGGCAATAAAGATCAATGTTTTAATCCTAACATAATACTAGAAAGCAATAAAAGCAACCTAAATATGATACTAGGAATTAATAAAACAATCTAAGCATGATTTCTATAGAAATAGAGCAATGAAATTACTCACTTTGAAGCCTCTTACCTCTTTCTATCAAAACAGTACACACGTTAGTAACTTCAATGAAAATATTAAATCAAACTATAATAATAATATGAATAGAAAGTAGATTTGGGATCAAACCCTCATAATTATCAACCTTTCACGTCTAGGTCTAAGGCAACTTCGAGCTTGGCTAAGTGTATTCGAGACTCGTGATGGACGTATAGTATATTTTGAAAAGGATAGGCTTAGAAAGAGAGAAAGAAAAAAATAAGCTTTAGTTTAGAGAGAGAGAGAGAGGATAGATGATTGTTGATGATTTAAAAACAAAGGAAAAAGACCCATTTATAGAGAAAAAACAAACGTAAATGGTAGAAAAGATTTAGAACAGACTCAGAGTAAAACGAATCCATTGCGACGCAACAAGACTATCGCGATGCGATAGCTCCATCGTAGTGCGATAAGCCCATCGCGGCGCAATGGACATATCGCGACGAGATGGTTATTGTGCAATAAAGTTTTCATATGGAGTCCTTCTTGTAATCAAATTAGGTTACTTGGAGTCCATACTTATCTTTAATCAAACCCAGATTTAATCTTTTAAAAACACTTGTTTTATTCCAAATAGAATTCTTTATCTTTTCAAAATCAAATCTAATTATAATTACTAATCCTAATCCCATTAGAACTCAAAATAATCTTCTAGAAGATTGTAGAAGACTAGGATAAATCCTAACAACTTTAGGAATACAATTATAGTTAATGGACCCTCTACATGATAATTGGGTTGCCCATAAAATTCATTTAGGACCCAGTTCAGTATTTTGGCTACAACTTCCTCGTTGTAACTCGGAATTGGGCATATAATATATCATTGGAAAGGTCTTTTCAAACCCCACCCACTACACAATTACTGGACTTATATTATGGACCAAACTAAAGTGGATTGGACTTTTTCATAAATTGGATACAAATGAATGATTTTTGAAAACATAAATAAATCATTTTTATTAGAAAACATTTTAGACAACAGAAGAATTCATAGGACTCTTTAACATTTCACCTTGTTCGATATTCAATGACGTGAAAGACACTCATCAATGGCTTTGGTTTTTCGGGAGACACAATCAGGGGTCTACAATTATTTAAAAAACGAAAACCAATAAGATGGTGACATGTGTCAAGTCACCTTCTTAAACAAGGTGTTAATTTGACAAACTGGTAAAAGGCTTGTTTTAAGCATATTGAGGTTAAAGGTGGGATTGTTTCCAAATTTCGAAAAGGGGGGATTGTTTCCAAATTTCGAAAAAGTGGGATTATTTCCAATTTTCGAAAATGTGGGATTGTTTTAAGAAGAAAAGCCAAAGGTAGATTTATCAATTTCCATTTTTCATTTCTTTTATTGTTCCTATTTTGATTTTTCACGATCTCTATAACTTATATTTAACTACATATAAATAATTTTAATTACATATCAACAAAAAATATAAAATTTGATGAGAATATTTCACATAGAAACAAATGTAACAAATTAAATATCTCACATGACTCAAATTTTAAATATATTAATGAGAATATTTGGTCAATAATTTAAAAGTTTCCCTACCTTAAATTTTTTTTAAGAATACTCTTATAAATAGTGCTTGACATTTATATCTCTAAAATATTCTTTTCCATATTTACCCCTATTGAATTCAAAAGCCTCAACATTGTCTCGTAAATCACCAAAATTGATTAATTATTTGTGTTTATTTCAATACTTAAAGCATCTTTCAGACTTTTTTTTTTGTTTTTTTTGTTTTTTCAATGTGGAATATAAACACTACTTCCTCTGTTTTTTTTAGTTGATACCTTTTTATTATCACGATTGCCAACACATGTTTTTTATGCTTAATAACTTCAGTTATAAACATTGTAAAATTATAAAAATTAGATATTAATAAAATATACATATCGACGATTCAAACAAGATCCCACATGATTATATTTTATCGTATCTATAAATCACAAAGGCGAGTCAAAGTGTAGTGTGTGAACAGTGTAAAAGTCAAACGATGACAACTTAAAAAAAACGGAGGAAGTATTTAATTAAAAGTATTCAAAATTAATTTCAATTATACATGGAGTACAAAATTAAGTATGTAATTTTATGATGACTTGTTAAATTTATTCAATTTGTCTCAATAAGTACTTAAAAATTACCATGCAAATATTATGCAAATATCATTAGGCATAAAGGCCACCAGTGATAATTCTCCTAAAAGGGCTAGCCATCTGCACGCATCGGGCGCGTAAGAATCCCTAGTAACCATGAAAAGTCGAAGAGTTGTACCCAGTTAATTCCCAATTTGTTTATTTGGGGGTATAATCGTCTTTTCAAGTACCCATGTACTAGTTGAGGGTTACATGTGTAATTTACTCACCAAATAGTAAATGCAAGTTGCAATACAGTAATTGAACAACTCACCAAAAGTAATGAATAAATGATCACGCCTTTTCAATATGTTTATAGAAATGCCATCAGATTAAGAAAAATTCATTACAAACTTGGAATTATCCAAAGTCAAAACCAACAACAACAAAAGAAACAAAAGAAATATTCGGTTATGCATGGTACCCTACTACCCTTAACTTAAATAGTGGAACATTAATATATATAATTATGAAATTAATTGTTCATTTTCTAATTTATCATCAACGTACCTAGGTTATTGTATGTGCATGATAAAATAATGTGGTTGCAAGTAACTAAAATTGGAGGAAGTATACATTTTATACGTTTGCATTTTGACTTTAATACATTTATAAACTCTAATATTTTGAATGACTTTTGTGTTATTTTGATGATAAAACATAGTTATGCGGAATCTTATTGATTTTTTTTTTTGCGGGAAACTATCACATATTATTAAGCAAAATCAACATCACCAGCAGCAATAATGTTTACATCACTGTAGGGAATAATTTCAAGCTTTAATCCCACTAGCTCGAACCCCACTGTGATCATACACTAAAGTACGGTGACGTCCAAAAGGGAAGAAGATAGAGCAAAAGAGTCGCCAACAAGTTTTTTTTTAGGAACTTGTAAACCGTTCATAGGATGAAGGTTACACCCCTTAACGATCCAAGAGATCGTCAACTCCATAAGGTCTAGAACCAAATAAGGGTTCGGGGATGAAGGTACAAATCCAACCTAAAAGAGATTGAACCTGCCCTAATAATAGGCCTCTACTTTATTCTGATCGTATTCATGTGCGCTTTTTCATTAACATGCAATCATTAGGATTACCCTAAACCTGTTTAATCTATGTTGGTTGAATATAATGCACAAACAAATCTATTATTGGCGATCACTTAAATTATAATCACATTAACCTAAACAAGATTATTAATTATCTCATTAAGCGTGATTACAAGTACCAATTCCCTTTAAACATGCAATAAAGGTGATCAAGCAATAACAATAAATATCAAGCAACAATAACAATCATAATAACAACAATAATAATAATCATGATAATCAATATCAAAATAATAATAATCATAATAATAATCACAATAAAGAATATCATAATCATAACAATCATAATTAATAATAATTATAATAATCATAATTATAATAATATTCATGTTAAAGCATAATAAAAGTAAGATCCTAGGCATGATACTAACAAGATTAATAACAAACCCTAGCATGTCACTAAGAAATAAAAATCAAATCTTTAACCCTAACATGATACTAACATGAATAAACATTAGGAAGAACATAGGAAGCATCATAACAATCATATTTAATATATTTGTTACCCTAGACATGATACTAGGAATATCATAATAATAACATAAACATGATTTCTACATCATAACATCAATAAATCAATAAAGTACTTACTTTGATGCCTCGTACCTCTTTTTAATAACAAAATACACACGTTAGTAACTTCAAGGAAAATAATAAACAAACAATCAAATTAAATAATTGAAATAGAGATTTGGGAACAAACCCTCAGAAATTAAACCTTTCACGTCTAGGGCGAAGGCAACTTTGAATATGGCTAGGTGTTTCTAGATCTTGCGAATGCGGAATTTTGTATGTGAAAAACCAAATTTAGAAAAAGATGAATGAGAGAGATGAATGATTTAGAGAATGCTAAAGAAAAACTCGTGAATTGGTGAATGATAGATGTAGATGA
Source organism: Chenopodium quinoa (assembly GCF_001683475.1). NCBI lineage: Eukaryota > Viridiplantae > Streptophyta > Magnoliopsida > Caryophyllales > Amaranthaceae > Chenopodium > Chenopodium quinoa. The sequence continues at coordinate 1,960,524 of NW_018743955.1, forward strand.
TGAATGAAAACGGATTTTTTAATACGTTATTTATAGAGAAAATCAGCCAAAAAGATAAAATAAACAAAACAGAGTCTGACGCACAGAAAACAGGGTTGGCGCCACCCTTGGCTAACTGGCGCCAGGCACCAACACTAGTGCCAGGCCTGGTTCCAGGCGCCAAGGCCTGGGGTTAGGCGTAAAGCCTGATTTTAACGCGTTTTCGAAAATCAGATAAATTTACCGTACTGGAAGATAAAATCATATAATTTCCTGGAAAATGCTATTTGATTTTAATTAAAACTCTGAAAAGTCAAAAGTCAATTTATCAATGCTAATTGAATTAGGAATGAAAAGAACCTTCTAGAAGATTCTAGAGGACTAAAACCATTCCTAATTGCATTAGGAATGATAAATCATATTAGGCCCTCCCCTAGATCATTGGGCCGCATATAAAGCTCAAACCGGGTCCAGTTTAGTAAATTGGCCATAATTTCCTCAATATTCATCGGAATTAGGCTTATAATATATCGTTGGAAAGCTCTTGTCAAGCCCCATCAAACTACACTATTATTGGATCCATATCATGGACCAAACAAACTGGATTGGCTGTTTTCTTAAAATAAGTTTTCAAAAACAGAGAAAAGAATTAAAACTATTCGCAGCGCTAAACTTTCCACACTTTCACTTCATTCGATTATGATTCGACGCGAAAGGTACTCATCACCGGGTTCGATTTTGGGGAGACACAAATGGGTGTCTACAATCACAGGGAGCATCCTCAATCCATACACGCAATTCATTATAATTTTTACTAATAGAAGCTAATTTATGAGCAGCTCCATTCCCATGTCTTCCAATATGAAAACACCAAAGAAAGAACAAGCCTCAGCTAACTTAAGGATGTCTGCAACAATTAGGCCAAAATACGAAGGTTCCTGTTTTCTGCCTTTTAAGTGTTGCACCAGTTTAAAGCTATCAGATTCCAATATAATCTTGTTGAGGCCAGCTTCTAATGCAATTCCCAAGCAATCCCTCGCAGCAATAGCCTCAGCAGAATCAACTCCAGGGCAGCCCCTTTTCCTGTTGCAAACAGCAAGCATAATATCTCCAACACTGTCACGAGCAATGCCACCCACACCAATATCCACACTGTCAAAATTGCAGCATCCGTATTCAGCTTATAAACATCATGTGGGGGGGGGGGGACCCACCTCTTAGGAACCTCAGGTCTGATGCTAATATCGTATGGGCTAATAGCATTAGCCTTATCATACTCACCAATGATCCCTGCTGCCTTTCTAAGCACATCAACAATGTGAACGTCTTTGTTCTCGAAAGTCCAAGCATTTCCCCTCAACCATATTCCCCACAGCAAACTCTAGAAGTTATCCCACCAAGCATGATCCTTGATCAGATTTCCTTTCACCTTACACCAAGCCAGAACAGAATGGAAAAGATCTTCCTGCACATCAAATCTAAGGGGGAAGAGGTACCACAATGTCTTCACAGCATTGTAGAAAAAAAAAACAAGCATGTCCAATCATTTCAGGAGCATCTCCACACATAGGACAAGTATCATCAGCACATATACCCCTCTTTTTCAGATTACTCCTAACAGGAAGGGCATTTCGGAGAGCTCTCCAACCAAAATGCTTGATTTTTGGTGGTAATTTAGCAGCCCATAAATAAGATAAGGTAGTATCATGATTAAGAGAGGAAGAGGAAATAGAGTTCTCATTCGTGGCCCCAAGAGCAGCATGATATGCACTACGGACAGAGAAGTCACCAGATTTTGTAAAGTGCCATGTCCAAGAGTCAATTTCACCAAAACGTGGGATTGGAATTTTAAGGACTTCATTGACTTCCCACTCCAAAAAATGTGACTTGAGAACATTCAAATTCCACTCACCATCACTGATCAAATCATTCACATACTTAGGTGCATCATCACCAATCTGCTACCTAATTGGAGGTCTGAAATTTGGCAGCGAAGGCACCCAAAGGTCCTTCCAAACATCAATATTTGATCCCGTGCCAATAAGCTTCCTATCCCCTTTTGCAACCAAATCTCTCGCAGCCATAAGAGATCTCCAAGTGTAACTAGCATTGGCCGGAACTTTTGCACTCATAATATCGGAGTTAGGGAAATATTTTTGCTTGAGGGTTTTTGTCATCAAAGAATGGGAGTTAGAGAGTGTAGGCGTCGCTCGAAGTGCGCCTACGTTAAAAGCATGTGATGAATATGCTTGACACTCATAGGAAGTAGGAATTGACATATACGATTAGGGACAAGGAAAGTAGGGAGCCGCCAAAAGTTTTTAAGGAACTTGTAAACCGTTCACGGATCATTTAAGGCAACCACGAATAAAGGGACAACGATAGGCAACAACGATTGACCTGTGAAGGTTACACCCCATTCATAATCCAGGAGATTACTAACTCCATATGGTTTGGAACCACGAAAGGAGGATCGGGGATGATGGTACGAAGTGAGTCATGGAGTCACATTCGCCCGTATTGGCCTATACTCGATTCTTATAATGAAAAGTGATTCCTGCGATCTCAAAGGCATACAAACAAAAATTCTATTCGCTCCAAACTATTATTTAACTAAATTGGTTGAATATTAATGCACACATAATTCTAAAATATTGTGATCACTTGATTAAACAACAAGATTAAAAAGGATCCTAAACCAGTCGTCCAAATTATCTTATTAGGCGTGATTTTCAATTACATATTCCCTTTAACATGCAATATGGAGATCAAAATAAATATAATAGAATAACATCAATATTGGAAGCAATTCAACAATAATAGCGTAAGTCAAATCAAATAATAAACCTAATCATGATACTAGCAATATAAATAAAAATAAGAGTAATAAAATTAATAAATAATTACTCACATTCTGCGCGTTCCTTTAAATTGCTACATCATGAATAAACTATTAGTAACTTCAATAAAAATAATAAAGTAAATGAAAATTAAATTAAATAAAAAGTAGAGTTGATTTGGTCCAAACCCTCAGTTATTTGTACCTTTCACGCCTTGGTTTAAGGACGGAACCTCAGGTTAAGTATAGACTCCTTGGAGTGCTTAGGGGAATTATTATGGAAGAATAAGGAGGCTAGAAATTAAGTTAAAGAGGGAGAAGAGAATGATTATTGGTGCCCCGAACTGCAGAAAGGAGGGGGGTATTATAGGGAAAATGAGCAGAGGGAACACACGGAACCCTAAAAAGATAAAAACCCTAAAAAAGGCTACTGCGACACGGTAGATTCTACCGCGACACGGCAGATTATACCGTGTCACGCGGGAAATTAGCGTGACGCGGGGAAAAATAGAGTGACGCGGGAAATATTTGACCTACGGGAGTAAAAACGCGTGAAGGGATTACGCGGAAAAGACACGGAGTTGTCCCGTGTCACAGCACTGGCACCATGACACGGGAATTATTGTCGTGACACGGAAGTGTCGTGGCACATTTCCCCGTGACGCGGGGAAGTTTTAAGCACCATGACACGTCAACAACCCACCGTGACACGGCAGAAAACGTCGTGACGCGGCAAAGTCCACCGTGTCACGGCATATAGCGCCGGGTCACGGTACTTATGCCAAGTCACGGGGCACTAAAAAACATGAAAATCCCATCCAAATTATCGTGTCACGGGAATTTCTCCCGTGCCACGTCAGATCTTGCCGCGTCGCGACAATTTAGCTGCTGCGCGGTAATTCAAGTTTTTATGCGTTTTTAAAATCATCATAACTTTTGATCCGGAACTCGAAATAAAGCATATAATATATCATTGGAAATTTTATCAAGTCTAATTTCCAACCCAATTAGAATTAGGTGAAAATAATTTGTATATTTTAAGATATGGTCGTTTTAGTAGAAGAGTGTCGGTTTTAAGCCAAGTTGAATGTTTTGCTCATATCTTTTTCGTTATAGCTCGGAATTGGGCTTATGATATATGGTTGTAAATATTATTTAAAGGCCTATCCGAAAAAGTAATAATTGGATCAAAATTTTATAGCCATAAAATCAGTTTCTCTCAGTGGACACGAAAAGTGGAAAATAGGTTATGGTTTAGGGAAATGAGCTAGAAATTGGATTGGTTCATGAAATATATTGGATAGAACATGGATTTAAGCACTCCAAAGATTAAATACTCAACTCAAACAATAATGGCGGTGAAAGGTGTTCATCAACGGGTTTGGCTTTGGGGAGACATTTTTAGGTGTCTACAGAAACCCCCACTTTGACCGAGTTTGTAGAAACGTCAGTTTCGAAAACGATAGTCAAAGTAGTAGATAGGGATGGAGAATGATTTAAGACGTTCTGCGATCCTAAATCATTCTGTATACGGCGATACCTGCAGAAAAATGTTAGTTCTACAGATAAAAGAGTAAAGGGATAGAATGCTTATCTAACACCAGTGTATTGGTGGCAAATGAGCTTGGCAGCTTCCTATGCTTGAAGGAATCAATCGGATGACGTCTGTTGAAACGCTTTCCATGCCTGAGGAAAGCCGACTGAGGAGTTTGGTAGTTTTCTAAGCCTGAAGAAACCTACCGGATAATACTTTCCATGCTTGAGGAAAGTCGACGTTTGAATTTGGTGTCATTCTATGCTTGAAGAAATCCACCGATGATTCTTTCCATGCTTGAGGAAAGCCGACTTGGCGGTTTTCTATACTTGAAGAAAAATCCACCGATAACGCTTTCCAAGCTTGAGGAAAGCCGACTTGGCGGTTTTCTATACTTGAAGAAAAATCCACCGATAATGCTTACCAAGCCTGAGGAAAGCCGACTGATGAATATGGTGTCATTCTATGCTTAATTCCACCGATAATGCCTTCCATGCTTGAGGAAAGCCGATTTGGCGATTTTCTATACCTGAAGAAAAATCCACTGGATAATACTTTCCATGCTTGAGGAAAGTCGAAAGATGATGAGATTGCAAGTCTCTCCATACGATTATCTATTCATGACCTAAGAACATGCATCATGCATACATTATCGGACGTGGGCTGTAGATGGTCCGCTTGTCCCCGGACTAGGGCTGTAAATGGTCTGTTTTTCCCCGGACGTGGGCTGTAGATAAGACCTGCAAAAATAAATTGCCAATGGATTCGTATATACTGTGATTGACTTGACCACTAACTTGACCAAGATTGACTTGATGTGACATGACATGTGTATGACTTGTGAGTGTGTGTGTGTGTGTGTGCAGACACAAGCAAACGAAGATGCAAAAGCAAAAATTTTCCGTCAATTTTTGTCATGAGTGGAGGGTACCGACTTTCTCCCGAAAAAGAAAGATGTGAAAACTGAACTTTTATTTTCGAACTTCCTTCGATGAAAACTTGGAAAAAGTTTTTTAACTTCCCCAAAATAAAATAATGAAAAAGAAAGAAGTTTTGAACTTCCTCCTTGAGCAAGACGAAATGAATCGTATGGATTGAATTGCTTGTCTTGAAAATAATGTATGCATGATGCATGTTCTTAGGCCAGGAGGCTAAGGACAATTACATCATGTGACACGATAGATGAATGAACGTAAGTCATGGAGCTAAGCATCATATATGGTGTAAAGAAGCGATTTTGAACGTCACTTAGGTCTGGAAGCTAAGCACGTATAGTGATTATTGCATAATGAACGTTGCTTAGGTCAAGGAGCTAAGCACGATATGCTTTGTATGATTAAAAATCATTGATATATAAATGTTTCTTAGCACATTATGCGAAACAATGAACATTGCTCAGGTCAGGAAGCTAAGAAAGTATACAATGTTTCTTCTACTGAATGTTGTCTTTAAATATGATGAAACATGCACAGTGTTGAAACAAGATTTCATGATAAAGGGCTCTTAAAGGGAAGGATGATTTGGATATGAATGTGTGAGTGAAGTGTGTGAATGTGATACTAAGGCTGGCTGCAAGGGTTATGGTGATGGAAAGAGATGTGAGAAGAGTCAAAGATGATGGCTCTTTAGGTTGGGTAGGCTAAATGATGTGGGTTCAAGCCCCCAAGTCTAGCTCTAAATGGGTAGGGGTAAGCATTGGATATTCTTTGACTCGATCATGCATGGATATGAATATGAATGTGGTCGCACCTCGATGTGAGGTTGCCTACGTATCCGTTAGGAATCAGGCCGAACGTAGCTCTAACCGAACTTTGCACAAGTGTGTGTACACCTCAAAGAGGTGTTTCAAGGGTTGTAATGTGGTTAAGTTGATGGTTTAAGGAAGAAAGGGATAAAAGGCTCAAGACCCGAGAGAATCCCCAAGATGTGTAATTTTGAATTTGAAAATTTTGAATTTTGCAAGTTTATTTTCAACTTTTTTTTTTGTTTGCTTTTGAATCAATGTAGGCAATCTCAGATCATGCGGTCCATCACTCACTTAGCATTCATGTTTCTCAGGCACGGTACCAAGCACTCGATGAGAGACGCAATTTGAGACATGTTCATATCAACGACATTGGAACATTTGTCTTTAGACATTGTTTTATTGTTGCTTTGCTGCTTTTTTTTTATTTATTTATTTTTTTACTTGCTTTTTGAATGTTATACAATTATACATCTTCCAATCCCAGGATTAAGTGAATGTGGGTTGAAGAAACGTTAGACGAGGCTCAAAATGGTTGATGAAGAAATGGAATGTGATTGAACGGTGACAGGGAATGACATGGTTGCAAAGGTGCCTCAAGTCATTGGTGTAGCTTGGGTTTAGTTCGGTAATTGTTTTTTTTTTATTGAGAATGAATGAATGAATGAAAAATTCTATGATCGAGATGTAAAGGAAAATTGCTCATTTTATTAATGGAAAAGGTGAACGAAACACATGAAACATATAAAAATTCAAAATGGAAAACCTATGCTAGACATGAATGGGGAATGGAGATAAATGATAAAGAAAGAAATCATAAAATCTTGCACGAAGGACCTGCTGTGCGCCTTGTGTTCATTACTTCTTGCCGCCTGGAGGGACAGGAAGTTTGTTTGCATCCACCAAGTCTTGAATGATGTCCTTCAAATTCCAACATTGCTCCGTAGTGTGGCCCCTTCCTTGATGGTACTTGCAATGGGCATTGGGATTCCATTTGGCGCTCCTTTCTTCAGGTTTTGGCTCTGGAAATGGCCCAATAGGTGTTATCAAGCCTTGACTGTAAAGGCGATCAAAGGCCGTATCATAAGTCATTCCTAAAGGAGTGTAAGTTCTTTTATTCTTGGGAAATGGAGTATCAAGGGCTAACACTTCATTGAGATCAACTTGGCTTATATTGTTGGTAGTATTTTCGTGCTTAGAAGACGAAGAAGAAGGATGGTTGTTCTTCTTGTTTTTCCAAGTGTTATTATTGTTACTACCAGCAATCTTTATTAGCTCATCCTCGATATTGATGTCGATGTCGTATACAGCTTCGAAAGTGTTCAGTGGAAGGAATTTGAGATGTTCCCTATATTTATGAGTCAGATTTTGAATAAAGAGGCGAACCATCTCTCTTTCTTTGGGAGGATCTACCAAGAGTGAAGTTGTTTCCCTCCACCTGTTCGGGTAAGCGGTGAAGCCTTCATTCTCTTTTTGTTTGAGAATGGAGAGTTCACGTTCAAAAGTTTTGGTTTGAATGTTACACTTGTAACGATTCATGAAACTGTCAGGGACATCTTGCCAAGTCGCAGTATGCTTCGCATCTAAGGAATAAAACCATTGTTGGCAAGCATGTTCTAAGGAGAGGGGGAACACCGTAGGGAATAATGTTACGTCCAATCCCTTAAGAGCCATGGGTTGCAGAGAACGCCTTCAAATGGAATATTGGATTGTCAGTAGGCTTGAACTTTGGAATATCAGCAGTTGAGAACTTTTCAGGGAGTCTGTCCTTCACATCCAAAGGAGTGGGAGGCCGTTCCACATAAGTGAAATCCTCAGAAATCTTACTCATTTGTTCCTTCAGTTTGTCAAGGGTGGAAACAGTGACCTTGTTTTGTTCCATGGTAGTGACCCTAGTGGTAAGGGTTTGCATCATGGAAGACAGTGCCTCGATGGATTTGTTGATGTTCTCAATATCTTCTTTAGTGGCCATTGTAAGGTGATGAGTAATGGAGATGGCAAAGTTTTCTTTGAACGCCTATTAGATCTGAGAGATTGTTGCGGTAATGACTCGAATCGTATTAATCTATCTCTGTTCCTTGACCAAGTACTGTGAAATAAAATAATTCACTTAATTGTTTGACTCATTGCTGAAGAAAGGAAAGGAAGAAAAAAAATAGACATTTTAAAACAGGTGAGAAAACTCCACTCGTTTTTTATTATGACGAAAAAAGGGTGCATGAACCTAATATACGATCATAAACGACCTGGCGCACGACTCGAATCGGAACATAAAGAAAGTGTGTGGACTATACTTGACTCGTGAGTGACTAAGTGATGTCATAAGACTCGTGGTATGATCGTATGGCTAGACATGTGAACAATAACCAAAATGACTGACGCGAAGACCAAATTAACACGGAAGACTTAAAAAAAAAGCTGACTGGACTTATTTCAAGGGCACCATGACACGGAAGACTGTACCGTGTCACGTGACGAACTGTCATGACGCGGTGGTTTTTTTTTGTTTTTTTTTTTGCTGCAGGTCCACCGCGCCACGGTGGACTATGCCGTGGCACGGGACTGTTTACCGCGCAATAAGAAACTCCACCGTGCCACGGTGGATGCTGACGTGGCACGGGAATTTTTTTTTTTGCTACAGGTCCACCGCGCCACGGTGGACTGTGCCATGGCACGGGACTGTTTACCGCGCAACGGGAAACTCTACCGTGCCACGGTGGATGCTGACGTGGCAAAGGAATTTCATTTTTTTTTATTTATTGCTAATTACTAAGTGAGTACGGTCCATTGGCAATCGTTAGTCATAAAATAATTTAACATAGACAAAGAAAGATCGTTAAGGTTAGGATCCAAAACGACCAAACATAAGACACGCAGGCACAATGATGCAAAGAATAGTTCGCAACCTAAGGTCAATTCTATGTTCGACTATGGTCAAGTTTATTTGGTGTCAATGGGGTACCATGGTTAAGAGTTTGGACGCGTTAGCAAGGCAGCCTCCCTTGAGGGTGTATGCCAACGGGCGGCTCCGCGAGTTCGTGATGAAATCGAACTCGACTCCATGGTTTGGGTGGATTTAATAACTCGGATGAACCCTAATTGCCATGAGCGTTTTTGGGTCGATAGAGCTTAAATCCCCCGGGGCTAAGACGCATGTAGAACACATACGTTTTTTCAGAAAAACCAAAGGAAGTCGACTGTGAGGAAAGAAAATAAGCCACCTAACTGATTTTAGGACTGCCGTGACACGGCGAAAATTCCCGTGTCACAGTACTGTGCACCGTCAGACGTGCACTGTACCGTAACACGGCAGATTCTGTCGTGGCACGGTAGTCAGAAAATCTGACTGGTGCCCTGTTTTCCTTCGCGCGCAACCAAGTTATCTAATTTTTCCTACGGGACAGACCTAAATGCAACGTTAAAACGTCGATGCAGATGCAAAAATGCCAAATTAAGCACAGGAATATTTTTTCAAGAATCTTTCAAGTCTCATCCACTCATCTTAATTAAATACCGATCACTCAAATCGATAAATAATTAAGAATCCTCCCCAGTGGAGTCGCCAAATTGTAGGCGTCGCTCGAAGTGCGCCTACGTTAAAAGCATGCGGTGATTATGCTTGGCACTCATAGGAAGTAGGAATTGACATATACGATTAGGGACAAGGAAAGCAGGGAGCCGCCAACAAGTTTTTAAGGAACTTGTAAACCATTCACGGATCATTTAAGGCAACCACGAATAAAGGGACAACGATAGGCAACAACGATTGACCTGTGAAGGTTACACCCCATTCATAATCCATGAGATTACTAACTCCATATGGTTTGGAACCACGAAAGGAGGATCGGGGATGATGGTACGAAGTGAGTCATGGAGTCACATTCGCCCGTATTGGCCTATACTCGATTCTTATAATGAAATGTGATTCCTGCGATCTCAAAGGCATACAAACAAAAATTCTATTCGCTCCAAACTATTATTTAACTAAATTGGTTGAATATTAATGCACACATAATTCTAAAATATTGTGATCACTTGATTAAACAACAAGATTAAAAAGGATCCTAAACCAGTCGTCCAAATTATCTTATTAGGCGTGATTTTCAATTACATATTCCCTTTAACATGCAATATGGAGATCAAAATAAATATAATAGAATAACATCAATATTGGAAGCAATTCAACAATAATAGCGTAAGTCAAATCAAATAATAAACCTAATCATGATACTAGCAATATAAATAAAAATAAGAGTAATTAAATTAATTAATAATTACTCACATTCTGCGCGTTCCTTTAAATTTCTACATCATGAATAAACTGTTAGTAACTTCAATAAAAATAATAAAGTAAATGAAAATTAAATTAAATAAAAAGTAGAGTTGATTTGGTCCAAACCCTCAGTTATTTGTACCTTTCACGCCTTGGTTTAAGGACGGAACCTCGGTTTAAGTATAGACTCCTTGGAGTGCTTAGGGAATTATTATGGAAGAATAAGGAGGCTAGAAATTAAGTTAAAGAGGGAGAAGAGAATGATTTTTGGGTGTAAGGTGAGAGAGAACGATTATTGGTGTCCCGAACTACAGAAAGGAGGGGGTATTTATAGGGAAAATGAGCAGAGGGAACACACGGAACCCTAAAAAGATAAAAACCCTAAAAAAGGCTACCGCGACACGACAGATTCTACCGTGTCACGGGGGAAATTAGCGTGACGCGGGGAAAAATAGAGTGACGCGGGAAATATTTGACCTACGGGAGTAAAAACGCGTGAGGGGATTACGCGGAAAAGACACGGAGTTGTTCCGTGTCACAGCACTAGCACCGTGACACGGGAATTCCTACCGTGACACGGCAGTAATTCTTGTGTCGCGGCACAGTTCCCCGTGATGCGGGGAAGTTTTAAGCACCGTGACACGTCAGCAACCCACCGTGACACGGCAGAAAACGCCGTGACGCGGCAAAGTCCACCGTGTCACAGCATATGGCGCCGGGTCACGGTACTTATGCCAAGTCACGGGGCACTAAAAAACATGAAAATCCCCTAAAAATTATCGTGTCACGGGAATTTCTCCCGTGCTACGTCAGATCTTGCCGCGTCGCGACATTTTAGCTGCTGCGCGGTAATTCCAGTTTTTACGCGTTTTTAAAATCATCAAAAGTTTTGATCCGTAACTCGGAATAAAGCATATAATATATCATTGGAAATCTTATCAAGTCTACTTTCAAACACAATTAGAATCAGGTCAAATTAATTTTTAGATTTTAAGATATGGCCGTTTTAGTAGAAGGGTGTCGGTTTTGGGCCGAGTTGAATGTTTTGCTCATATCTTTTTCGTTATAGCTCGGAATTGGGATTATGATATATGGTTGGAAAGCTTATTTAAAGGTTTATCCAACAAAGTAATAATTGGATCAAAATTTTATAGCCATAAAATCAGTTTCTCTCAGTGGACACGAAAAGTGGAAAATAGGTTATGGTTTAGGGAAATGAGCTAGAAATTGGATTGGTTCATGAAATATATTGGATAGAACATGGATTTAAGCACTCCAAAGATTAAATACTCAACTCGACCAATAATGGCGGTGAAAGGTGTTCATCAACGGGTTTGGTTTTGGGGAGACATTTTTAGGTGTCTACAGAGAGCAATCGCCAAACTTGTTTAGCAAGCATGGCCTTGTTAAAGATGTGCAAGTCACGCATACCCATGCCTTCTTCCGCCTTCGAAAAAATCATCTTATCCCATGCCACCCAAGCTGTTTCGCGCTCCTCTTTCTTTTGGCCCCAAAAGAAATTTCGACACATTTTTTCAATTTCATTGAGGATGCTTGAGGGGATACAGAAAACTTGCATTGCATAAGTTGGAATGGCTTGAGCAATAGACTTGATAAGAATCTTTCTCCCCGCTTGAGAAAGAAAGCCCTCCTTCCAACCTTTGAGCTTTTTCCAAACCCGGTCTTGAATAATTGAGAAAACCCGTTTTTTAGCCCAAGATATTTGTCGTGTCCGTCAACGGCCTTAAAGGATAACTTCGACTGAAGCAAATGTTTCTTTTCTGGTTCGATATTTCGGCTAAAGGACACTTCAGATTTCTCCATATTCAATTTTTGGCTTGACGCTGCTTCATAGGTGGCAAGAATATCAAGCACATTATCAACTTCTTATTCGTTAGCCCTAACAAATAATAGGCTATCATCCGCAAAAAATAAGTGAGGAATCGGCTCAACTTTTTTCCCAATCTTCACACCATGAATAAGCTTCTTACTTTCGAAATCTCTAAGAAGGGTGGAAAGACCTTCCGCACAAATGATAAAGAGGAACGGGGGTAGAGGATCACCTTGTCTAAGTCCTCTAGAAGGGAGAAAACCCCTTAAAGGTTGCCCATTGACAAGAATCTTGAAAGAAGCACTCTCAGCACATTTCATAAAAGAAGTCACAAAAGAATTCGGGAGCCCCAATTTCCTCATCATCATCTCCAAAAAACACCATTCAACCCTGTCGTACGCCTTACTCATGTCAAGTTTGAGCCCGAGATGACCCACTGTCCCTTTCTTCTTTTTTCTCAAATAATGAAAGCATTCATAAGCCACAAGGATATTATCAGTAATCAGTCTACCAGGAACAAAACCGCTCTAAGATTCATGAATAATGTTAGGGAGTACAATCTTCAATCTATTTGCAAGGACTTTCGCAACAATTTTGTATAAAACATTACACAAGCTAATTGGTCTATAATCAACAAGAGACTCACAATCTTTTTTCTTGGGAATTAAAACAATGTAAGTCTGATTAATAGAACCAATATCACCCCCATTATTCAAAAAATCAAGAACTTTATCAATCACATCACCACCAACAATACTCTAGAATTTTTGATAAAATAGAGCACACATACCGTCGGGTCCAGGAGCTTTTGTGGGGTGCATTTGTTTCAGAGCATTGTACACTTACTCACCAGTAAAAGTTTCACCTAACATGGCTTCCATAGAGTCCGAAACACAAGGGCTGACCTTGTCCACAACATTTTCTGGCTTGACTTGTAGGGATGCGCCAAAGAGGTCCTCAAAATGCTTGACAAAGACTTCTGCCACATGATCTTCATCATAATAAGTGTTTCCTGCTTCATCTCGAATTTTGTCAATTTGGTTTCTTTTGCGCATTTGTTTTGCCTTTGTGTGAAATAAACTTGAATTTTTATCATCGCTTTTGAGCCACTCTTGTCTACTCCGCTGTTTCCAATACACCTCCTCCCTCTCTTCGAGCTCATCCATTCTCTCATCGATAGCTTTCATATGAGCAATTATTTCCGGGGTAGGGTCCTTTTTCATCAACGAGGCCATGGTAGTCTTGCAATCCCCCATTTCCTTGGCAAAATTACCAAAGTAAGCTTTGCTCCACCCACCCAAATTTGCAGCAGTACTAGTAATGTTAAGGGAGATGTCACCCCCTCCTTCGCAAGCTTGACGAACAATGTCACCACAAGAGTCCTCACGTAGCCACATTTCCTCGAAACGAAATATTTTCACTCTCTTTTTCTTTTTTGGGGCTTGGATGCGATCTTTGATGCATAAAATAATAGGTAAATGGTCCGATTTCCTTCGTTCCAAGTGAGTAACAAAGCTACCCGGGAACAAATCACGCTACTCATCATTTGCCACAAACCTGTCAAGCCTCTTTTGTACATTTTCTTCTCCTTCTCTATTGTTCGACCAAGTATATTGATATCCCACGTAGCCAAGGTCACCCAGCTTACACAAATCGAAGGTGTCACGCAGAATTGCAGCTTCATTGAAATCGAAATCAACTCCTCCTTTTTTTTTCAGCAGACCATAGCAACAAGTAAAAATCTCCTCCAACAAGCCACGGATATCCATCCCAAACAAACAGATTTTTCAGTAAATTACCAGTTTTATATTTATTCTCATGCTCAGGGAACCCATAAAACCCCGTGAAACACCACTTAAACATCCCATCTCCCTTATCTTTCACATTAATATGGTTAGGAGAGTAAGTTTGAAGTTCTACTTCCCAATCATCATGCCAAAGCAAAGCTAGGCCACCCCTTCTTTTCCTTCCCTCACCCACGTACCCTACATCAAACATGCCATTGCATCTCAACTTATTTTTAATTATACAAACTTAGTTTAGTTTCTTGCAAAAAAATCAAACCAGGATTTTCAGTGATGACAAAGACGCCGCAATGCATTGACCTTCCGGGAACTACCAAGCCCCCGGCAATTCCATGATAGGATGTGCTTCATTGATCACTAAGAGCCCATTGTGTGGGGCCCGCCACTTCATCAGCCATAATCGCATCATAGTCTTCTCCATGAGTGTCACTCACTTTTGATTTTTTCAAGCACGCATTACTCATTTCACCCGAGTTACTCCCTGCTTCCTCTTCTCTAGATTTTCTTACCACTCCACTCAGATTCAGCTTCTGTTGGCTTAGCTCTTTTTCATCAGTTCTCTTCTTTAATCTAATAAATTTTCTTTGAATCTTATTATGAGTATTAGAGATATTAATCGTTAAACTTGTGCATTGAGAAATATGAAGAAAAAAAATAGAGAGAGAGAAACATGTCAAGTAACAAAATAGAGGAAGTAACATATAATTAAAGTTGAATCAGAATTGGTACTCCATTTAAAGTAGTATGTAAATAGTACAAAAAGTCATTGTGTGTCACTTATAGAGCTATAGGGTAGGTGTTCTAGAATAATTGACAAGTTTGAATTTTTTTTCTCTATTTTCAAAATATGGTAGCTATAGTTTTTTTTACTTATCGTATTAAAAAGGACTGGATCTGACCAAATTAATGGGCCTGGTCTTTGGGTCAAGAAATTTATTTTTCAAATTTTAGTCCGGTCTAAAATCCTATAAAAATCGGTCTTGGATTGGACCAGTTTTTTTGCTTAAAATTATACATAAAATCTTTAATAATGATTAAGTTATCATTAACAAGATTGAAAAAAAAAAATCGTATGAGCTTTTTTGTAAAAGGTACAAATCTATTCGGTTTGGGTTTTGGACAGATTTTTCAGTCTGGTCCGGATTCGCTCCTAGCTGAATCGGTCCGGCCTTCGATTCTTTTAATTTTTCGGCCTTTGGTCCGGTCCGTTCTTGGACCGATGAATAGGCATACTCACAAGATTATATCCGTTTCTGTGTATAATTCACACACATTGGTTAAAGTGAGTCAAATAAATAGTGCAAAACGTGTCAATAAGACACTATTTTTTGCCTCATTACGATGTAAATTAATTGGTAGCATGTAAAACTTTTTAGTTTTGTTCCAGCTCACATCTAAATACTCCATATATGTTAACTAATTTTATCTTTCTCAAATTTCATAAGAAAACAAATTCAGAAAAGTTTGGATAATTAAGTTAATCAATTATTATTTCTTGTTTTCCTAAAAACAAAAAAGTTACTAATTCTAGGGTTACTTAGTCAGTTTAGGGGTTATTTTGTTAGTAATTTAGGGTTTACTCAGTCAATTATTTTGGGGTTAAAAAAAAAGAGTTAATTTTTCCTTGCTAACGTGGACGATATGGTGGGAATTAAAAATACTGTAAATTGGAAATTTTGTATTTTCCCAACATTATTTAAGGAACGGGTATGAGATCGTGTTAGATTCGTAATAATGTGTATTTTATAAATTTGTAATTTTACGGAGTAATATTTTTTTTATTACGAAATTAAAGAATAATTAGCGATAAAAAATCGCACATAAAATAATAAAGCGTGTCGTGTTATAAAATAAAAAGAACGAGAGGGAAATTGGGGAGAGAATTGATCGGTATATTTCTATTCCATATGATGGGGGTATATATAAATACAATATAGATAGGGTTTGCTTAGATAAGAATATAAACCCTAGACCTATCTAGAATATTCTAGAATAATATAAGTAGTACAATGGGTATCCACATTATATTTCATAATACTCTCCCTTAGATGTCCATTATCGAAAACTGTGCCTCATTAAAGCCTTACTACGAAAAACCATGTGGGATAAAAATATAGTAAAGGAAAAAGAGTACATCATTCTTCGTAATACGCTTGCAATGCTGCCTCATTAAAAACCTTACCAGGAAAACCTAATGTGGGACAAAACCATGGTCAAGGAAAAAAGAGTGCAGCGGATATTTTCTCCCCCTAATGACTACATAACATATTAAAGTGAAATCTTTCAGTATGTGTAATAAATCCGCCGCGATATAATTGGGTAGCTTCTTCCATGTAGTAGAACATAATTTCTTGATGATTAATCCTTTCAAATTGAACTTGAATCTTCAAATCTTCACATGGACTTATTGATTCGTCTTCATTTCATCGTACTAGTGGACATAATACAAGTGTTTATCACTATTTCATTCAATAGTTTTGTTTTGATTTATTATAACATTTAGATGTATGCCTTCTTCTGGAGTTCATATATACTAAAAAATGATGATCAATAATTTATCACATTGTCTAAACATAATTTCATAGCAACACTTGACATCATTATATATATTTCGTTTTCCAATATCATATGAATTAAGAAATTAAACTAATTACATATTTTTCTCATGGCTGTTCTGGACCATAAGAATATTATTCTCACTCAATGAAATCTCAACGTTACTATTTAATTAGACATTTCATGTTTTATATGAGAGTTCATCAATGAATATAAAGACTTGTTGAATCTTACATACTCAAACTTCAGGTTGAGATATCGATGATGGAATCGTTTTGACTTTTCATGAGTTTGATAATAATTGCAATATTCAAGATATAAAATATGTAGGGCTAGGTATTTAAATTCGTCGTATATAGTTCTTCATGAACTCTTCTTACATGAATCATAACAAACTATTATTATAACGATGTCATCAATAATTTCATCACTAGTGTAAGCCCATTGGGATATAAATATTTCTTTATAAGTTTCCATCAATGTTGTATATACGCCTTACTATACATTGGAGAGACATTCACACATACCACAATTATTATATAGAAATTAGCTAGTACATGCAATATGAGATATAGGAATTATGATAAGATAGTGAACAAAATATACAATGAGTAATGCATCTAACAACTTCTTAAACATAAACATGCAATAAGAAATCCATTAACCTATGATTCACGCATGCACATGGATATAAGACTCAAATTAAAGCAAGACACTGTACTGTGGAATTAAAAAAATCCATATTTTTTTGGACTTCTGGTCCATGATAAACTTTTGATGATTATCATTATGTCAACATCATAATGGACATATATTTTAGATCCCTTATTCAATAGTTCATTCTATCATGCATATGCATATTATTTATCGGTTCCATTGTGTACCGCTATCATAAAATTACTTTAATGTACATTCATGCTATTTTATAATGATATCTGAATACATTTGTCATTGGTACCATCATATCTTTTCTTACATCTATAATATAGGCCATCTTTTATAATAATTCAGATATCTATACCACCTATCAAGGGTATTTCTCACACTATGGTATTAATATACTATTATTATACTTTAAAAGTATCAACTGCACTATCTTGCCATATATCACATATTTATATTGGAACCGATCATACAAACTACACTTCAGGTGTAGCGATTTAAAGAAAAATTGGCAAGATGTATCTTAATGTATGCACATAATATCGTTATCACTATAGTCAAAATATATATATCTCTCTATGCCTCTAGATGGGTCATAATAGTATACAATCAAATCATAAATGTGCAACATATATTGATACAAAAATTGGCATATAACTTTACAAAGTATCATTAGAAGGATCAACTAATTATAATTTTATAATTTTGCCTACTTACTTCAATTCTTCCCCCTAAGTTGGTAAAATATCTCAAATATTGGGGCAATTCTTCACCAACTTTGAATATAATTTCATGTGCAACAAATTTCATCTCGTAGGATAATAGTATTTATTCAACAAATTTCTATCTCTTCTGGAGAATAATGAAATTTTGTTTTCTTCTAGATATCAATATTAACAGAGGGTCGGGGTAGTAAATTGTGCAGTTGTCTAATTTCTTATTCTATTTCTTATGTGCTGACATACAATAGCCCCAATCAAGAGAATTTTATACAAATATAAACTTTCTTGTAATTTCACTCGGTGGAGATCTTCGGGATCATTAGAAACATTGATAGTATGATACTAGTTACTTAAAATTTCCACACATAACTTGTACGTGGTGAGCTTCTGGTCACCTAATATTTGTCAGCATAGAAATTATTCTAGTAAACTTCTAATCACCAATTATTCGGAAAAACCAATATATTATCTCTTGAACTTTTCTTTTAACACAAACTATTAAAAATCACAATCCAAAAATAGTTCAATCTCAATGTTATGTCTTGCCATTTAATTTATTTCTTATATTTAACATGAGAGAGAGTCAACACATTACTTTTTTTCATATCAAATGAAACTTCAGGTTTTCATAACGGGAATTTATTAAACCCCGGATGGCCTAATTATTAATTATCACATCCAATCACTTTTCTTTTTGTATTTAAATTATGGTCAGCTTTATAATATTGGTGATCACCTAATTAAAGATACTTTATGCATGGCCATGAATATGATGTGATATGAGTACACCAATGTGTTTCTTTCTACAATTGGCAAGACAATTAACTAATACTCATACTCCACTGGAGCATTGATTGTAATCTTGATACATGTTAACCGTATTGGACAACATTTTACACTCTTCAGGAGTACTTTATATAATCATATCACATATTAATGTATTAGAATTGATCTCTTCAGGAGATACATCAAAATGTGTCACTTTCTCAAATTCGTCATTGTCAATTAGTGCTCCTTTCCTCTTCCAAGGATTCTTATCGTTGTAACCCTTTGGATTACCACACTTCAGGTATGCTAGTTCAATAGAAACTAATCTTGTCCATCTAGGATATCAACTTAATATGTACATTTATAGCTAGTATATAGGTAATGACATTTATTCATATCCATCTTTAGGATGGTATCATTTTAAATAATTGATTATCATGTGGCCACCTCTTTTAAATAAATCATTGATATTTAGGCTAGTGTATGTACCAAACTGACCATTAACATATTTAATTATTCATGTGCAAGGATTACATAAAAATAATGGAATAAACACCACTATCTCCCCCTAATCCTTGCATATGGGGGCATAAAAATAGTCCAACAATCTTTAATTAAATCCCTTGCTCTTTTTAAGCCATAAATTCGTTTAGCAATGCATGTATCAAACATAATAAAAGTATTCTTATAAACTCATACCCGTAACTCTTGTCCAATTATATTAATCTTTATATTGAAAATTCTTAAAAATATGGGCATAATAAATACATTTTTCAAGCAAGTTGCTCAAAATATCATGTGTAATTACTTGAACCCATAACACTCTTTTTTTTTTTGAACAAATAGATATTCTTATGAACTTTTCTATGAATAATATAATTAAAAGAATATCATGCAAACATGCTTAGTTTTTTTTTTTTTTTTTTTTTTTTCAAGCATGCAATTTCTCATTCACTTCTGGGATTGAGCTAGTGAGTCTAGTTAGCTATCATTCATCAATTTGATCTCACACAGAATTTGCTATTAAAAATATTCAACCAAAAGAAAGATACATTAACTCTTAAAAAAACTTTATACACAGTATATTTTAACATGGTGGATAATCTAGTCAACATACTTTAGAAACTATATTAATCATTTATGTTTCGTATTATTCTTAAGGGTCTTTGATCCTTGCTTTCATAGATTTCGGTAACTTCAGATCCATTATTATATATATGAAAATTATATGTTCAAATAACTCCATTAATTATTCCAATACTATCAAATACTATTGATATTGATCACACATCAAACATCATGACAATATGTTCTACAATACTATCAACTTAAATATTAATATGATCATGCTATTTTCAATTCAATTGTAATTTAAAAACATGTACATCAACAAAATATAGAACTTCTAATCAAAGATGTATAATACAACATGTTGTGATACCATGAAAGAGTTGAGGAATGATAATACTTTCACTAATCAAAGGAAAGTACAAGCGAATAATACAAAAGATAGCTACGCATTATAACAGAATATAAGATATGCACATAGCTTCCTATAGTTACAAGAGCTAGCAATAAGATAAGGTTGAATAATTCAATTCTTATCGTCAACGAAATACAATTTACTCCGTATTATAGATTACTAGCATTACATTACATATCTTTTCCCATTATGTTGAAAAACATGAAATAGTCATTATATTACCATCACAATTATAATTCATTAATCACTTAATTTCATATTTGATTGACAATTTAAAAAATTGTACTCATATTCATATTCAACATTAAAAGATGATTATTGTGATTATATAGCATAATTTCCTATCAACATATTAAAACATCCATGTGGCCAGTGAATTAAATTATGATACCCAACATAAAATAGTATGCTACAAACATAGTGCAAAGAATTTTAATGACCGTAGCATAAGAGTATCACAAATCACTCACAAATACTTGTGATTCCTAAACAATTAATCGACATATATAATACCTTGAAGAAATCGAATTATATCAAAAAAAAAATTCAACAAAAAAAAATCACATTTGACAACCCTTAAATAATAAGATATAATAGATTAATGAAGAGTATTATTACACAATCACATTAATCTATATTGATCATTAACTAATACTATCGGTGGTAATTGAAACATAAATTTATTGAACTACATCATCTACGCAGATTTCAAAGTAAAAAAAAAAAAAAAAATCGAGACATTAAACCCTTGAACAGTTGAATGATATATCAACATCATCTAATTAAGCTTATGTAATGCTTCATTATAAAATATTAACAATGATAATCATTAATCAAGCATTACTAAATTACAGTAGAAAAATTAAATCATAATAATCATGAATATATGTACAAAAATCAAGTTATTTAATCAATTGTATAGACAGCAGTCATGGCTCATGGTTTGTCGGCATCTAAGCGGAACATAACAAACAAATTAAAGACTTAAATGGCTATACACCTATATATATAAATAAGTATGCATACACTGATGCAACACAAAGCATGCAGGGTAAGACTAAAGAAGTTTAAGCTAATAGGAAAATAGAGAGAACAAATTACTATTAAAAGACTTCCCTTGATATATCTATTTAGAATAACAAAATTTATCATGTTCGTATTCAACTTTGCAAAATTGAACCATTAATTTAGAGACATGCGGAGGGGTTAAGTCTATAATTAAAATAAATATTCTACAATTATAGCACTTAAACAATAATCCCCAAGCAAAACAATAATTTGTACTTTTATATAGGACAAACAAAACGTACTTATACGGTGTTAATCCGTAGGAAAGATGGAAAGTATGTAGAAGTTGCATACCCCCTTTGATAATACATTTTTAAGGCTGATCACGCTATCTAAGTTCGATGATGATTGCTATCTAATTCCGATAATGAATTTCGTTTTTCTTTATCAGTTACAGATTGGCGTTCCACAAATATTTTCAAACAGTAGTAGCAATTAATCACGTGATTCTCTGATTGGTTAGAGAGTGGTGCTGATAACGTGTTATTAAATAAAGAGAACGGGAGGAAAATTGGGGAGAGCATTGATCGGTATAATTCTATTCCATATGATGGGGGAATATCTAAATACAATATAGATAGGGTTTACTTAGATAAGAATATAAACCCTATACCTATCTAGAAAATTCTGGAATAATACAGGTAAACAATTTTTTATGTCTGCGGCTGACCACATGGTGCGGCAGGGGTTCCTTGTAGGGTGTTACTAGTTTTGCCAGGGGTTACTTGTAGGTGTTAATTGTATTATGAGGTTACTTGTATGGGTGTTACTGGTTTTGGTCAAGGGTTACTTGTAAGGTGTTAATGATTTTGTCGGGGGTGACTTGTTGGTGTTACTTGTATCATGAGGTTACTTGTACGGGTGTTACTGGTTTTGGTCAAGGGTTACTTGTAGGATGTTACTGGTTTTGTTAGGGGTTACTTGTAGGTGATACTTGTATTTCGGGTTACTTCATTACCTGTAGTGTGTTACTGGTTTGGTATGGAGTTTTGGTTTAAGAGTTACTTGTAGGAATTACTCAGAATACAAGTAACACCTACAAGTAACTCATACAAGTAACCCCACGATACAAGTAACCTCATAATACAAGTAACCTTAGAATACAAGTAACCCCTGCCGCACCATGTGGCTTGCCGCACTGAAAAACTTCTGATATAAGTAATACAATGGGCAACCACATTATATTTCATAAACCACATTATATTTCATAACATGTCAGAACTTATTATTATTATTTTTTTTTTTCTGATTTGATAAGAGTATATCTTGTAAAAGAAAAAAGGAAAATAAAAATAAGGAAAATTTGTCAATTACTACCGCAAGTTAATACCACTTTGTAAATTACTACCACAAATTAAAAAGTTGTGACTTACTATCGCAAATTTTTTTAAGATGTTGCGATTACTACCAAACCTCCATTAAACCCAATTATGACGTCATTATATCACTTTAACCCATGATTAAAGCTCTTAACCATAGTCAAATATGGGTTAAAGCCTTTAACAATGACGTCATTATATCTCTAACCCATTTTTTTTGGGCTGGTTAAAGCCCTTAATCATGGTCAAACATGAGTTAAAGGGATATAATGACGTCATAGTTGGGGCAGTAATTGACAAATTATCCTAAAAATAAAATAAAATTCAGTGACTCAACCTCTTTCTCAATCCTGCTTGACTGGACGTGTTGCTTCTGAATTCGAAATGGAGCTCTTACAGTGTTCATCCACTTCCACTCATCTTCATCCTATCTCTTCAATTAAACGAAATTCCTCTAATCCCACTTCTATTCTTAATCAAAATCCCTCCAAAATTTCATTGGGATTTCCCACAAATTTCTCTTCCCTTCAATCAACAAGAAAATGCAGATTACCCAGCATTACAATTTCCAGCTCTCGTCCCCGTTTATCCATCCGGGTATTTCCCGTAATTTAGTTTATTTTTTTTAATTGCAATTATTATTTCATATAATTTATGTAATTTTTTTTGTGTCTGTTTGATTTTTGGATGAATTTCTTGTACTTGTGATGATGATGGTTGGAATAATTACTGGGATTTTACTGTGATTAAGCTTTATATTTTATTGATTGAGCTGATTGAATTTGAAAATTGATTTGAATGGAGAACAAAGTAGTGGAATTTGAACAAGATTGTACGACTCTGAACCGATATAACTCGACTTCAATCTTGAAACTGACCTACATATCTTTGATATCCCTTGGTGGGCTGTACAGTATGTATTGGGGTTGCATTCAAAGGCTATGTCTTGTGTGTGTTTCAGTGAACAAAGTTGCTGGTGTCATATTTGTAGTTTGAGGGTTATAAAATATATTAGAACTTTGAAATTAAATGAATTTCAGTAAGGGACTAAATGTTTGGTGTGCCTTTATTGAGAAGCATTCACAATTTATATAAATCATTGACAAATTTTAAACTTTAGAGACCTGAAATCTTAATGAGAGGCTATTCTTTGGTGGTTTGTGACTTGTAAACCATATTAGGTGTATTTGTTATTGCTACATGCCTTGGATGAATCGACAAAGGATTCGAAAATTTAGGAGTAGAAATTTTCATAGTCAATCTCTTGTGGTCGTCTTTGGTTTACATATACATTTTACCAGTATCTTTGAGCTCTAGTAGGTGGAGTGGAATTCCTGCCTTTGCCATGCTTGTCTATTTTGTTGTAGTTTCCTTAGATAATGATGAAAGATGTTAATTCAAGAAGTTAGGAGCTGTTTTCTATTCGATATCCCTTTTGATCCTCTTTGGAAATCTAGCATATCAGCTGTTAACGAGTACACATGAGTTAATAATGCATGAGCCAATATAACACCAATTAAGTTGCACCAGTGTGTTTTCTGTCAAGCAGGGAAAGAATAACATCATTTTCAAAATCGCAATCATTTACTTCAATATGAAAATCTGTCCAAGCTCTTAGCCTTTGCAAAAATTGGTAATCCAACACAAACGACCTAATGTCGTTGAGAAAGATTGTTATTGTTATATGAAGCTAAAGTTCTCTTTAATTGTGTGATTTGCGTGTAGTTGTGTATTTGTGTAGCCTTGTGTGATCTCTAGCACATCCTATTGATTTAAGATTTTCAAGTGGTGTTTAGGCTAGTGCAGAAGCTGGAGCCGCTGACTCTGATCCAGTTGTAGACAAAGTTTCAGAGTTCAGAAATGCCTTTTGGAGATTCCTAAGACCACATACTATTCGTGGAACAGCTTTAGGTTCCTTGTAAGTTGCTTCTGTTCTAATCCTGCAATTTCTGTTGTTAAGGTTATTCTTCTTATGAAGGCCTTGTGGGTATACTGAACTACTCTTTCTATACTTCTTATTGGCAGTGCTTTGGTGGCGAGAGCACTTATTGAAAATCCAAATTTGATAAGATGGTCTCTAGTGTTAAAGGCCGTTTCTGGTCTTGTCGCTCTGATATGTGGGAATGGCTATATAGTGGGCATCAATCAGATCTACGATATTGGTATTGATAAGTATGCAATTATAATTGTGATATAGTGTCATTTGGTTTGTAATTTTCCTATTTGGTTTTTAAGAGGCTAATGATCATTGGCACCTTCTAGTATCTCTTATGTATGCCTATACCATGCATTTCAACCTTATTGAATTTCTGATGGGAATTTTTTAATTGAATTCGAATATTCCTACTTACTTTTTCGGGGGCATATTTGTTGGATAGGTATAACTAATTATAAGATGATCCTTATTTGGCCATTTTAAGGCGTCTAATTTACTTTTAAGGCGTCTATAACATAAAATTCTAAATCTTGAAAATTATACAAGACCTTGATGCCGTTAGCACTTGGCTACCACCAGTGTCCCTGAATTCTCTTGAGTCTGGCATACTTCTATCCATCCACTTCAAAATTATTGCAGAATGTGTTGCAAACACAAACACAAATAACTTTAAATGATTTGAAGTGCAAACACAAACACACACTTTGACATAATTATGAAATTGGAATTTTTGTCATTAGCAACTTAAAATAATCCAGGAAATGCACATCCTTGAATTTATTATTACTTACCGCTGAAAATAATTTCATCTATATGACAGTTGCACTTCAAATCTTCAATTATTGAGGGCAATTTTTGTCTGGTGGCAATGTTCAGTATTTTACCTTTCTGGATTTGGATTTCCTAAACTTGTTGTAGTTGAAATAGTAAGTGCGATTTTCTACTTGTGGTTACAGGGTGAACAAACCTTATTTACCTATAGCAGCAGGAGACCTTTCTGTCGGATCTGCATGGGTGCTAGTGTTGGCTTTTGCGGTCACTGGATTTTCTATTGTTGCATCAAACTTTGGTCCTTTCATAACGTCCCTATATTGTTTGGGATTGTTTCTTGGAACCATCTATTCTGTTCCTCCATTTAGAATGAAGCGATTTCCTGTCGTAGCATTTCTTATAATTGCAACGGTATGCTTTTTATTTACTTCTGTCTTCTACTAGCATTTAAAGTTTGTAGCTTATTACTTAGCTTCACGCTGTGGAGTCGCATTTACTCTTTGGCAAAGAACATATATATTTTTTTAGATTATTTGATGCACAAACGATTCCATGGTTAACCATTATAACATATTCTATAACATCATATTTTTCTTGAAGTATTTTGCATTTTACATACTACCTACGTTCCAGAAAGTTCAAATACTCTTGTTTCAAAGAAAGTTTGAAAAAAGGGGAGTGGGTGTAAGAAAAAGGTGGATAACAAGTAAAAAGGTGTGACACCGTACTGGGTAGGGTCGATAGAATTAGCCAAAACACCATGTCACTCCGACAATACAACTCTTCTAATTCCTAGATATGGAAACACCACTAGGAACAATTGAGAGAAGAAACTTGGATACAGTAGCACCACCCAAGGATTAGGGAGATAGTACTCTACCTAAGAACACTCAAAGTGTAATTATATTTCATACTCAAAAGCTTGAGTTTCACGGTTACATTCATGGCTTATTTATAGCTTTAATTTAGTCACTATTACAACCAACTAAGTTGATGCAAGAAGCTAATTAATGCAAGGAGTAGATGATAGTGTTGGATTTTGATGTTGTCAACATGGGGGGTATAGGATGGCGACATAAGGGAGCTTTTAGATATTTGTCAAACTTCCCTTGTTGGAGTCTTGGAGAAGACTCGACCTCGAGTCTTGGCTCTTCCCCAGTCTCATAATATGGAGACAAATCAACAACATTAATTGTAGCTGAAATATTGTATTCCCTTGGAAGCTCGATCTTATATGCATTTTCTCCTTGTGTTCGCCTACAATTGTTTCCCAAGCCAAACCATCGGTGAAAGCCCTTTCAAGATCGTCAACGATAAAAATCCAACTATACCGGTTGATCTTGTTCCACTGCCCTCTCCTAACCACTTTAGTGGTGATGCCAATGAACTAGAGAAATCAAGAATATATATGAGAAGGTTAAAGCTCAAATCATAAGACAAAATTAGCGTTATCAAGAGCAAGCTAACAAGTTTCGTAAACCTACTTGTCTTAAAGAAGGAATCTGGTTTGGATTCACTTAAGTAAGGAAAGGTTTCCAAGGGTAACAATTGGTAAACTCAAGCTTAGACCATTCAAGGTGCTAAAAGGATCGGAGAAAATGCATATAAGATTGAGCTTCTAGGGGAATATAATGTTTCAGCTACATTTAATGTTGCTAATTTGTCCCCATATTACGAGAATGGGGAAGAGCAAAAACTCGAGATTGAGTCTTCTCCAACAAGGGAAATTTGACAAGGTTTGAAAAACATCTAGAAACTTCCTCATGTCGGCATCCTATACCCCTCCATGTCGGCAACATCAAAATTCAACCTTATCATTTACTCCTTGCATTAACTTAAATTGGTTGTAATACTGACTAAATCAAGGCTATAAATAAGCCATGAATGTAACCCTGAATCTCAAGCTTTTGAGTATGAAAATATAATTACACTTTGTGTTTTCTTAGGTAGAGTACTATCTCCTTAATCCTTGGTGGTGCTACTGTATCCAAAGTTCTTCTCTCAATTGCTTCTAGTGGTGTTCAGTATCTAGGAATTAGTAGAGTTGTGTCGACGGAGTAGCCGAACCAACGTGGTGTTTTGGCTAATTCTATCCATTCAACGTTTTGACCACTCTTCTAAAACTTTCTTGAATTTTATTCTTGGTTCTCTTTTAAAACTCCCTTCATTTTCTTAAATGCTCTTCTGTTTACTCAAGTTTTTTAAAGCTCTTTTAAATGGTGAATTTGTTATGTCCTTTTCTTTATATTGTACGATTCCTTATGACGATTTATGTTAGCCGAGCCCAAATTATTTTGGGACTAAGGCTTTATTGTTGTTGTTGTTGTTTGAAATGAGTTAATCAAGCAGTTACTAAAGTATGATGGAAGGGTAGGCTTGGCCTCTTTTTTATTAGGAGTGTTGGGTTTGTAGAGATACTTGCAATGTCTATTACTCTATTACATATGTTTGTATAAAAATCTGGACCAATACACCAATTTTCTGATCTGTCAAGAATTGGTTTCACCGGGTACCCAGGGGTACTGAATCCAAGAAATGAGGCTTTGGAACCGGTCATGAATGGTTCCGAGATATTGGATCCAGTCTGGTCCCGGTGATACCAAATCTGAGTCCAGAACCAGGTACCTGTTATTTTTGGTCACCCCTAGTTATTGCTATTGGGGTATATTTGTGAGCGTGGTGTCTACATGAGCAGATTCATCATAGCTGAGATACTTGTGCTGGGTTACTTTATGCACTTTTTAACATGGCTATGAAGATAATGCAGAATAACTTTGCAGGTTCGTGGATTTCTTCTTAATTTTGGTGTATACTATGCCACCAGAGCAGCTTTAGGACTCCCATTTGAGTGGAGGTATGTCTCTGTTTCTCAAATCTCAATAGACAGTTTTTTAGAAACATGAGTTTGTTCTTTCTATAATTAGGTAAACGGTGCAGAGGGCTTTTTATATAATAATAAGAATAATAATAATGCTCATTTTGTCTAGAACAATGATTGAAAAAGTGAATTTTTACATAAGTATTATACAATAGAAGTTTTTAATGTATAGAAAATTGTTTCATATATCTCTGCTACCCTGATCCAGAATTCTGATAGCAAAAACCTAGCATTTTGTAATCTGTTTGGTGAATTATTCGATTCTATCACTGACTTCCTTAGTAAGAGTTATTAGCAGCTGTCTATAATGTTTGTTTTAAGCTGTAATTATGGGCTGTTTATGTATTTTCTTTGAGGCCTGATTTTGTGCTAAAATGCTCAATAGTTTTGTATTAATGTCAATACCAATACTATCCCAGTATAATTAAGATCTTACCTAAAGCAAGGCATATGCTACTTGGATTTTGCATTTCACCTAGTACTTGTGTTGGATATACTTCAACATGGTTATAAGTTTTATCATGCAAGACATTTTACAAATTGGTTGGGCTGGATACTGGGCTACATACTTGTGTTTGACTGTAGAAGAGTCTAAGTAACATAGAGTGGACTGAGGGGAGTGGCATGTGTGGGGGAAAGTTATGCACCCCTATTTCTGCAGCAGCAGAGTTGTTACCATTTGATGATTTGCAGAAACCATGTGTTATTTGACAATATATAAGAAGCCCAAATAGTTAAATAGATTGAGTCCAGTATAATGCAAAACTACTCTGACTTTAGTGTGACACTAGTCGAAATTTTACTCTTTGATGTTGGCATGTGCACCACTGTGATTGACCTAGTCTTTACATTTACACACTCTATACTGTGATTTTGATATGCAGTTATCCTGTGGTATTCATCACAACATTTGTAACTTTGTTTGCATTGGTGATTGCCATAACAAAAGATCTCCCAGATGTGGAAGGAGATCGCAAGTAAGTCCTGCTTCTATCATCTTTTCTTTGTAATTGTTTCATGAATTTTCTATTAATTGCATGTTTGCTTTAAGCATATAGTATTTTGAAGAACAGCGGGAGGGCTTCATGTGAAAGATGGATTTTTGAGATTTAATGAACAAATAGACGTAAACATAACTACATAACAAACAGCTAGTAGAAGTGAGACAAGACTAATTACTTTTAAAGAGAATTTCTATCATCCATCAAGTTTCTGGGGATAGTGGGAATTCGAAGTTTTGAACACATTTGATGATCTTGTTTCCTTTAGGGCATCATAGGGTTTACAACTACATATGGCACTCATTTCTCTGGAAAAAAAAATGTGTTAATAGTTTAATATGATAAACACTCAGCTTCTAATTTCATGCATATAGCGAGAAGTGGTTAATGTAATGGTGAATTGATATGTAGTACTGTACTCCCCTTGATCTTTTATGTTTTACTCGGCCTATTGTAGACACGGAGAAAATTTTGAAGTAGGTTAGTATGTATAGGATAAAATCTAAGAGAGATGATGTAAAAGGTGGATGGGTGTAAGAAAATGAGGTAAGACGGGTAATATGGTAAATCGGGCATGCTAAAAGAGCTGGCTAAAATAGAAAGTGGGTAGCACATAAAAGAACGGAGGGAGTACTTCCATTAGGCTTTGTCATTGCATATACAAGAATAATTTTATGAGATTTAGATGCTATAAGAAAGAGATAGTAAGGCCTGATTATATTGAAAAGAGAAAATTGGACAAATTTTAAATTTCTGTAGATGTAATAACGGAAATTAAAATGTGCTGGTCAAATCATGAGATGGAAATTGCACTACATAATCTAGGAAAACTTTAAATGGAAATTGTATACACCATTGTATGACAAAGGGACTATCACTGGTAACATGCTTTCCTTTCATAATTCTCATGTTCTTCTCCAATGAAATTTTAAATTAATGTAAGATAATGCTTTTACAGGTTTCAGATATCAACCCTGGCAACAAAGCTGGGGGTGAAAAATATTTCACTGCTTGGTTCTGGCCTATTGCTGGTTAACTATATTGGTTCTATTGTTGCTGCTGTTTTCTTACCCGAGGTGAGTGTTCTTTAATTGACATGTTCACAGTATATCTTTACTTGTAGTTTAGGCTTTGGTTTTAGACAGTTGTATTTTGCTGAGAAAACTCCCTGCCATATGATTGGTTTGCTTGTTGTTCAGGCCTTCAGGCGCAGCTTGATGATACCTACACACACCATTTTGGCAATATGTTTGGTTTTCCAGGTATGCGCTCATACTGTTGATAGGAAAAAATCTTAAATGACTGATCAATCATTATCATGTTAGAGGGGCAAAATGCGTTATGATACCATCGTCATTTTTAACGTTAAGCCTAGTCCTCATGAAATACGTGATAATGTGATATCATGTTTGGAACTAGTAAATATTTCGTAGACATGTCATCCCTCAAAGCCTGTGGATTGTGGGATTTATGCTAGATTGCAAGTGTTGCTGGTGATGAGCAGAAGCAATTTCAACTGAATCTTTATGGCCTAGGCTAAACTTGTCCAAGATACATGTGCAAGTGTTGGTTTAAGCCAGATTTTTAATATTTTGTTGGTTGAAATCAAAATATCAACTGTCAAGTCATGCTACCTGCATTAATATACCGATGCGTGTGCTTAAGCTAAAGTGGATATATCATCTAACATGGGTTAAATATTCACCAAGTATCTTTATTTCTGATGTGAGTTCTTTGTGTGTTTTATTATTCTTGTTTTCAGACATGGTTGCTCGACCAAGCTAAATACTCCAAGGTAATACTTTATATGTTTTTGTTAATGTTATGCTAGGGCCAAATTACTGTGATTATTATCTTATTTCAGATCTTTCTTGATAGATTTGCGTTATTGTAGAGATGGAAATTTGATCATTATCACTGTTTGTTTTCTGATTGAGTCTTTTCTTCTATTCCGTCTAAAGATATTCATACACTTTTCTGAGTAAATGATTCAAAAGTATAATCTAGATCAAATTGGCCTTGTGGTAAACACGAGGATTTCAAATTTCAGTATTGATTGTGTGGACCGTACTCTGACCCTTAATTTCACTTCAATTTGCAAGTTAGATCTTGACACTTGCACGTTAGTATGACTCTAATACACTTCATTTTGGGCCAAAATCAGTCAAAGCTTTCATAAAATGGTCATGTCTAACACTTGGATACATATCTGCATCTGACAAGTGTCTGAGTAACATAGGTTTTGGATGGAAATTCTGGCTGCTATTTTTGTGCTGCTACTGAAAATTAAAGTTACTCCTACAAATGGTTGACCAGAACAAGGATGGAATTCAGTTCATAAGATGGAATGTAATAGTGTAGGTGACAAATTCTCCTAATGATGTGAACCAAAGCCATGACAATTGCTTCTCAGTCACTAACAATTTGATTAAGATATCCCTTTTAAGGGAAAGATAATAAGCCTCCAAAGAAGCTAAGAAAGCTTCTATACCCTGTGAAAACCACATTTAAAGCCGTCACTACTCAGCTTCACTTTTTTGAGATGTGCTGGATCAACAGGAAAAGCTGACCCTTTCCATGGACCATATTTGAATCAATTTCATCATAATGTGATAGCTAAGTCATCACTTTCAGTTTCATGTGAATGTTTGGTCAATCTTGGTAAGGAAGTTGGAAGCATATTGATGAAAATACCATCTAGTAAGAATCCAGCTGCTGGCTAAGGCTGAGAGATCCAGCCAGATGTGACATTATATGATAGTATTTGAAGGAAGGACAGTTTTCAAATGGCCACAGTAAAATTGTGGTCATTTTATAAAATTAAATCACAGCCATTCATTTTTATTGACTAATATAAAAATTTGAAGAAAAAAAATTATTATTTGCCATGTTCTTATCAGTTCTCTTTCAGTTTCTTCTTTGTTTACTCAGTACTGGGTATTTTTTTCCCTTTAGTTCTCTTCATTCTTTTTTCACCTTGGGTTATTTTATAGGAAATTTTGTCAGAAAAAAACCATTTATAACAACTTTTTTGTTGGAAAAAACCTTATAAATTTTTTTTTGGCAACTGGAAACCATATTGTAAATTTTTTTTGTTGAAGACAACCAAGAACACTAATTCACTTAATTAACCACTAATTTATCTTATTTATTCTAATTACTCTCATTTAGGTATTTACTAATTAAATTAATATATAAATTAAAAAAATAAAACACAAACAAAATGCACCACCGTCCCACCACCAATCAGCCACTCCTTCCCCCTCCCCATCCCCATCCCAGCCACCGCATATAACCCCCACTCTCAGCGACCAACGTCCAATCCATTGCCGGTCTGCCACGTTCGCGACCTTGGCTGCTGCCCGCCAAGCTCCTCTGCTTCAACCAGCCCTTCACAACAACACATCACAACCTGCCTCCTTCACCAAATATCAGCAACCACAATTTAATCATAAAACGCTTCAAACCGTCAACAATTCAACTCACCAATCAGCACTCTGGCCACCGCCCAAGTCTCACCGTACTAACTTCGGTCGCAGCCGCAGCCTTAGGACCACTCTATTGGTGGGAATTTTCGAGTTAGGGTTTAGAGGATGGTCGCGTGCGGCGAGGGTAAAGGGGAAAGGAGGGGGTCGATTTGGCGGAGGAGGTGGGTCGACAGGGGTTGGGGGTTCTAGGCGGCTGGGGATGGGGAGGGGGCTGCTACCACGGGAAGGGGAGAAGGAAAGGGTGGTTGGCTGGTGGTGATGGGGGTGGTTTTTGTTTTTGTTTGTTTGTTTTTTTTTTTTTTTTAATTTATAAATTAACTTAATTATTAGATATTTAAGTGAGAATTATTAGTAATTATATGGATTAATGGAAAATTAGAGGTTAATTGTGTGACTAGAGACCTCAGGTTGTCTTTAACAAAAAAAATTTACAATTTGGTTTCTATTTGCCAAAATAATAAGGTTTTTTCCAACAAAAAAGTTGTTATAAATGGTTTATTCTGACAGATTTTCCTATTTTATATTGAAATTTGTGAATAATTTTACGGTTTTGAGTGAGATTCCCTGCATACGTTAGTTATTTTTGGGTGGTGGGAGCCTGGGAGGCTGTATAAGATTAATTCAGGAAAAATAGGAGAATTGGAGAAATCTGATTGTTGAAAATTAGGCCTAGGTCGATTTGTAGATAGTCTTATTCAAAGGATTTAATGGAAGCGAGTTGGTTTGGGTCATAGAGATGCCAATTTCGTACAAGGTTGATAATAATCTAATCAAACCTATAGAAAACATAACTTCATCAATTTGAACCTGATTTGCTTGTATATAATCAATGCGATTTAATTGATTTTGTCTTATACAATCTCGTAAATGATCAATATGATTCAACTGATTGTATGATGGTATTTTTTTTTTAATTTTATTTGGTCAATTTTTTTTTTAAATAAAATAAAAGGTAAACCATTAATAGAAATGAACGGTTGTGATTTGATTTAGTACAATGGCCACTCAAAAGTCATCCTTGAAGGAGCCATACTAATTGCTAACCTCTAAATCAATCACTATTACTCAAAAGTAGTGAAGGGAAATGGAGGGGAAGGAAAGAGTGGCCTTCCATTTTCCTTCCAAATCTCTTTAACAATGGAGGAATTAGAATTATTAAAAGGGGAAGGAAAACGGGTCCCTCTATTTTTTTTCCCTATGTCTTATCTAACTAAGGTATTCTACTAAAAAAAAAAAAAAAAAAAGCCAAGAAATGGAAAGAAAAAGGAAAAGGAATTTGTATCCCTCACTTTCCTTTACCCCCATTGTTCCTATCCAAACATAGTGTAGTGTGATGTTTCATGCCAAGTTCAAGCTTTCTTCACATCGTTTTCTTCTTTGAACCTTAGTCTATTATGATTGTTTAGCAGTTCTTTCTTCCCCCCCCCCCCCCCCCAACCCCAACTCCAGTGCCCCATCCCCCAGTGAAAGGTGCTTGCTTGTATAAGCAGCTTCCAATTTCTGATTATTCTTTGACCTCATTTTGCAGGAAGCAATCACAAATTTCTACAGATTTATCTGGAACCTATTTTATGCAGAGTATATTATATTTCCTCTGCTTTGAAAATTCAACGGGAGAATGGGTGAACAGGCAAGAATTTTCCTGATTTTGTTTATATTTCAACATACTGACTGTATCTAAATAGCATAGCATGTACCCTATTTCGGGACCATGTAATGTACCAAAATGTATGACATTCTAGGTTATTGTCATG
This sequence comes from Chenopodium quinoa, assembly GCF_001683475.1. NCBI lineage: Eukaryota > Viridiplantae > Streptophyta > Magnoliopsida > Caryophyllales > Amaranthaceae > Chenopodium > Chenopodium quinoa. Next base: position 1,994,936 of record NW_018743955.1, read on the forward strand.
ATACCTTTATTCATCACCATATATTGATATCTAAAGCTATAGTCGCATCAGTGCAAGCATGCAACAGAGTCAGTAATATGATGATTTTCCAGTGCCTGTTTGGTAACTAGTAGGGGGGGGGGGGAGGTAAAAGTTGTTCATGTCATAAGTTGTACTCTATCCTTGACCAATAGCTAAATCGAGTCTGGTTCACAATAATAAGGGTATCTAGTAATTGCTTAGTTTGTTTGGTGAATAGTTAATATCATTGTCAAAAAGAGCAAAACAAGAGTTGCCTAAAGATACATGGTTACGTACAACATACTTACATGTCACAGTTCTTGATGCTTTTCATAGTCAAAAGCAGAAAGTTTCAGCATGGCTTTAACTTTTTACTGATTAGTAGTTAGCGTCTGGATATTGATTGATTTGTTCAGGGGTCAGGACTAAGGTTACTTTTACTTGGAGACGTTTCTTTGTGTAAACCTGATGATGTTCGGGGGGTATAATTCATGCTCCGAGGAGTAGCATTACTACTCCTTGGAGACAATTGCACTTGCTCCAGCACTTGGCATTGCAACCTTGAAGGATAATCCCTCACACACCCAATTCTAGGTCCGGCTCCCGTTGTCCATTTAAATTGTAAATGTTCACCCAATTGGTAAGATCTGGTTCTTCTGTGACTTTGGATCCTCTTGAGGATTGTTGCTTCTGATATTGGCTCTTCAAACTCAGGATCGTCATACACCTCAAATATGTTCAGTTTAGGACACATAAAATCATGCTCTGAGAGTAGCGTTTCTTCTGCTGTCTCAAAGCCATCGTCAGTTGAGAAATTTTCTTCAACATCATCATCATTTGTGGGACTTTGTTCTGGTGGTGGTTGTGGTGTCTTAAACTCTTCTTCCACCATTTCATGCACGCTTGGAATTCGAAGCTTGGCAATCTTAGAGCCTAAAAGTTGAGATCTTTTTATTAGCATGGCCGAGGTGGCAACTTCTGAAAGCTTCAAAACCTGTGGCCTTGGTTGATTATCATCTTGAGTTAAACAGCTTGAACTTGTACCTTCTTCCTCTGTTCTGAATTGATTCGTACGGAATGCAGGAGTTTTGCTACCAACTCCATCTTCTTCCTCTTGTGGTGTGCTCTACATTGACAAAACAAAATCAGGCAAGTACATTATTCTTTACTCTATAACTCCAAATAGTAGCTAGAGGCATTAAACGAGTCGTTCAGATAGAATTCGGTTTGGAATTCTACTTACCTTGACACAAGTGAGATCGACATTATGCTCTTTGAGGAACGACATAAATGCCTGGAAGTTTTCTTCTGTAGGAAGGTAGTGACCACTGTGAGGCCAAACTGACTGTAACAATTGAACAGATTGTTGTTCAAAACTAAATCAAAATAAAGAAAAATAGTTCCAAAAATAAAGAAACTGTTAGTACCACTAAAATGCCATTGTCAACAATCAATCTGCCAGCAGATAATGTAGCTCCTCCAGCCAAAAAGCTTGAATGCTGAAATTTGCCTTTGATTTTCTGGGCAACATACAAGGTTTTTGTTGTGCTTAAAACGAAGATCCATTTAGTACCTTTAGGCACTCCTACCGTATCAACAGCCTGTCGAGTTGCTTTGTATATGAGCTTCCCGTTCTCTACTATTACTTCATAAGCCTCCCTCTCTCCCTATAACATGAATTCACATATCGTCTCAGGTTGTCCCTATAACATATGATAAGCGATGAACTAGAGCGGCTTTATTCATTGGTTTCCATCAATCCATGGAATATTTTATTCATGGGAAGGTATGGGGAGAGGTAGCAGGACAGATCATTTGCTTTAGGTCAATTCAATTTGGGTTATTTAGTCGTTTAGTTTGTCTTCGATCATACCAATAACAGAATGGCTGGAAACTGTAAAGAAGAAATAATCGTAAAAAAGGTGTTAGAGAAGTTAAGGAAAAGCAACTCACTGGATCTAGGTACTTGATGCATTGTTGTTGAAGTCGTGATCGTGAGCATCTGTCGATTAGGTCAACTTCTTTTCCATCTCCAATGTCAAGCCTAGTTCAAACAGCCAAATTATGTTTGTCATGAATCTACCTTGAATATGGTTGTACTTTTTGAAATTGTGTTAAACATGGAATTTGTACCAATAGAAGAATGGTTGATTACTGTCACAATGAAGCCACCTTGCGTAGTAAAATTGTAGGTTATGTCCATAACGATGTCGAGGATCTATCTATCGATAAAGAAAGGACTGTGTTAGAAGTTTCGAAAAGATCCAACCTTTGTGTTGTTGATGAGTATATGATGTATGTGTCTGAAACGTGGAAAAAAAGTTTTTGAATAAGATTGAACTCACAGCCTCGAGCCAATGTTGTAGGGCAAGTTTCCTAGATTTTGAGTCTTTAGACGAGCCTTTACCAACCTAAGTGAAGCCAAAAAATCATGAATATATGGATTAAGAAACAAGAATAACTGAATGTGCTAGGAATTGAGCCATTGAAGTATAATGCATATACACCAAGGTTAAAAATCTTGATTACTAACTTTAGCAGCCCTTGTTCTTGCTCTTGACCATCGCGAAAGAGCAGATTCAGGCTTCTCTATATCAAAGAATGATATAGAACTGTGCTTGAGTTCGGCAAAGTCTAGGACCTGCCACCTACATTGATCATATAGAGACTTCAGTTAAACTAATTAACTTTTGTTTTCGAAAATATATTGGTACTAATATACAGTGGAACCTTCTTGATGCTAGGCATTTGTAACTGATGCATGAAGTTCATTGAAAAATCAAATGATATAATGATCTAACACATCATTTTAAGATGCTAGCAGTTTCTTGGCTAATGCAGGTTGACAGTTATGCATATAAGAATGCGACTAACATGTTACGTACAATTTATGATGTCGATTCAAACTTGAATAACTAGTACAATGAGTCAATGACAAAATAAATTCAGCTTTGATGACCTAAAGAAAATAAAATAAGCAATCATACCATTTTTGTTCAGCAAGCACAGCACAATCTGCAAGCTGCCTTCTGATCCGAAAACTTTTGTACACTTTCTGTAATTTTACTGCAGCCAAACTTTTATTATCTCGCATCTTGGGTGTTAATGATGAGGATGGTATTTTTGGAGTAGTCTGATGTAGTATTCGAGAATATGTCAATTGTTTAGAATCAAGTTGTTCAGCATTAGCAGGTTCATCAACATTTTCCATATTACAGGAAAATGGAGTTTGCATCGTGATCTCTTGTTCTGAGTCCATCTCCTATAGACTTTACAAACTTAACATCCACATCTTCTGATCTTCATTCCCTCTGCAAAGCCAAGTGATCTCTAGAAGACAGATTTGTGGCCTCGGAAACAAAAACAACTAGAGATCATTAGCCCCATAGAGTGTACCATGAAGGATGAAACTTTCATAAATATTTGTAGATGAACATAGTCTTTGAAAGTCCAACTCCCTGTAAAATTTACTTGAAGTTAGAATGCATTTTCGGTTACATTGTACAACTAAGGCTGTGCTACATCAATATGAAGAATGTAGCATTTAAATGATCAAAGATTCACCATCTGAAAACAATAGTCCCATACGAAAGACATTGGATAACACAAATTTTTATATGTGGCCGGTCACACTTTGTGGCCAGCCATCATGGGGATTACTTTGGTTGAGTTATAAGGGTTACTCGGTAAATGTTACAAGGGTTTACTTCGTCAGAGTTATACAGTTACTCAATCAGAGATATATGGGTTACTTGGTTAGTATTAAACGGGTTATTGAATAAGTGTTATAGAGGTAATTTTGTACTTTTACAAGTTGTTAGTCTGCCACATGGTATGGCTAGCCACATACAAGATGCGTTGTTTTGGATTCGAGTTTAAAATAATGTTAAACGCATACCAAATTCAAACAAAACGTGCATTGCACGGGTTTCGTTTAATAGAATTAGGTAGAAAAATGAACTCGTCTTTGAGACTCGAACCCAAAACTTTGGTCTAGCTTTGAACATTTCTAGACCCGTGACCCGAAGTGACTCGACTGAAAATAACCTGTGCTCCGACCCGATTGTCATGTTTATATACAATAATAAAGTCTTATTAAATTGTGAAGTATTTTATTTCAATCGATTAGAATATATTATAAATGAATGTTGTACGTTTTGAACTACTTTTTTCGCTCCAAAAAAAAATTATGATATAAAAATAAATTTAGATGATAAATTATTTAATTGTTGTCTATGTGACGCAACATTTAGTGAAAAGTTGAAATGCCTAAGTTAGTGTCTCGTGGTCTGGCTAAACTTATCATTTATTCTATACCTGTGAAATATTGGTATTTTATCAGAAATAAAACTCTAAACCAACAATTTTATCATGTAAATCTATAACAATTTTATTGAAAATAATACTCTAAACTAACTTTTTCATCCTACAAAATCTATCAAAGTTTTTATCCTAACTAAAAAATACAACTTGTTTATTTAGTAAAAAATATATCTAAATAAATCCTACATGTCATATTAATATTTAATTTTTCTTATGTGGTGCGACAGTTGCCGAAAAGTTGAAACGCCAAGGGTCCCTTTCTCCTGCCTGGCTAAAAGTTTAGCTTTATATATTAGTTACTAGTTTTGTGCCCGGACGATGCCTAGATTGTCTAAACTTTATAGCTTGAATGTTAAAGACAATCAAATAGCCCCTTTTGATAATGTAAAATATTTAGATATACAATATCATATCACATAATTATATAATAGTGTATTTTTTTGTAGTTTTATTTGTAAATAGAAATCTATGTCACTATTAACTTGACATTTTTTATTGCACTTAAAGTACTTCAAATGAATTGAATACCAAAACAAAATTATTTTTAAATACTGATTTTTTTTTATTAAAATATATTATAAATAGATCTCATTTTAAGAAACTTTTTAAAACAAATTTTATAATGAAAAAGTTACTGAGTTATAAGATACTAGTTTTGTGCCCCGTGCGATGCTCGAGTTGTTAAATTTTTAGATAATTATGTTATTTGAATTATTACCGCTCATAAAGATATGGGTGATTTTAGGAAATAGTTTGGGCTATCGAGTAGTTCTCGAAAGTAAGAGAAGTAGCATGGTTAGAGCAATTAGAATAAATGAATATGGAGTTAAACCTATTTTCATATTAATGGATGAAATTTCTAGGATATGTTGTGATTTTAGCGTCTTTAATTGTGCTCATGTTTGACAAACTGGTAGTACAGCTACCCATATGGGAGATAACGGGAGATTGTTATGAATTGGTCACTACTCACTTGTACATACTACATATAAAATATTTGAATTTTATCGAGTATATAATTCTTAACCCAAAGTTTAATCTTTAAACCAAATTTTATTGAAAATAGATTTCAAAAATAATTTTTTTATCCTACAAAATCTATCTAAATCTATTTAATTTTTTTTATTCTATTCTACAACAAATATATCAAATAAATCCTGCGTGGCACGACGTGTCGCTTGGAATTATTCAAGGGATTGCTTGCGTGATTATTAAGCAAAAACATCATTTACATACACCAAAAAAAAAAAAACAAAAAAACCCTCTGGAAATTGCGCATTATAGAGTGCATTGCATTTTATTATTCTAACTAGATGAAGCCTGTGCGATGCACGGTTTGTCAATATTTTTTTTTAAAAAAAATATTTTTCACATTTATGTGATTTTTATTATTATATTAGCTTTAAAATATTAGATAAAATTTCTAATTTCAAAAGATAATATTTTGTATTTAATTAATTTAAAGTTTAAAATTTCATTCGTCAATTTTGCTAACGTGGCATTTGAATTATTTAATTGTAAAATAAATAAATAATCTCTTATTTAATTGGCTACAACTTAAATTCAAAATCCTACATGGCGCGCTAAGAAAAATAAATCCTACGTGGCTCTCTAAAAACTCGGGGAAAAACTCCATATATATATATATATATGTATATATATATATATACTTTCTCCGTTCTTTTTTTTATTGCACCATAAGGGGTTTCACGCTTGCCAATGCATTACTTCGGCTATTAATATATTTAATTATACTTTTGTAAAAAATTTAAAAAATTAATATTTTAAAAGTAGATTTCAAGACGAATGTAACTAGATCCTACATGACTATGTTTTTCCTAATGGATAAATCACAAAAGATGGTCAAAGAAGATTAAGTGAATAGTGTAAAAGTCCTTATGGTGCAATAAAAGAAAAACGGAGGAAGTATATATATATATTAGATTGTTCCATTCTCTATATTAACTTTTTTTTTTTTTTTGTTTTTTTTGAAACAATTCTCTTATTAACTTTGCACATTACTATCTCTCATAAGATGAAAAGATTATAAATATTTTACAAGAAATGAATACGACAATTAAAAACTCCATTCTTTGCGTTTCTCACTAGGTTAAAAATTTTATGCAAACCCCATTCATTGCCTTCTATATTTAACAAGTTAATTGATCAAAGACAAGTTTCAAAAATCATGTAAATAAATAATAAACATGCAAAATGTGCTATACATATACTTAAATTAATTGTTGTTATGCAGAAAAATGAAAATCTTAGAACAAAATATAGAGTTACGACATACCATCAAATTAAAGGAGCTTTCTGCTTGATCAATCTGTAAACAAAATGCAACTTAAATGAAACATCAAGGAGAAAAGAGAAACAATGACACAAAATGATGGGACAAAATTTGTCAAAAGAGGAAAATTAATTAATTAAAGGTTGGATAAAAGAAGGGAAAAAACAATGTAGGATGGAGAAAATATCATTAATGGAAAAAATCAATTAGAAAAAACCTTTGACAACTATTTTTCTAAAATTTGTTTCATTTGTCTTTTTTTAGAGGAATATTTATTGACCTTTTTGTTTTTAATGGTTGTGGTTGTGATTAATAAGCGTTTATTGATGAATGCAAAATTATTAACTATAGACACCCAAATGTGTCTCCCCAAAAACCAAACTCAGTGATAAATACATTTTATGTCATTTGATTATTGAACAAAGTGAAAGTGTGAAAAGTCTAGTGATGCGGTTATTTTATTAAAATTCCTTCTTTTTGTTTGCTCTATTTATGAAAATAGTCAGTCCAATTTAGTTTGGTCCATGATAAGGGTCCAATATGTAGAAAACTTGCTTAGATTTTATTAATTCCTAGTATCATGTTAGGATGTTTTTTTTATTGTTTTCTAGTATTATGTTTATATCGCTTCCTATCCTTTCTTACATCATGTTAGTATCATGTTAGGGATCAAGCTTTGTTCTTTATTATTTAGTGACATCCTAGGGTTTGTTATTAATCTTGTTAGTACCATGCCTAGGATCTTGCTATTATTATTAAGCTTTATTGAGATTGAGATTGTCATGATTATATTTGATAATATTATGTTGCTTGATATATATTATATTGTTATTGCTTGATCACGCCTTTTCTGCAGGTTTAAAGGGAATTTATACTTGAAATCACTCCTAATAAGATAATTAATAATTTGGTCTAGGATAATATGATTTTAATTCAAGTCATCGCCAATAATAGATTTGTTTGTGCATTAATATTCAACCAACATAGATTAAATAGGTTTAGGGTTAACCTAATAATTGCATGTTAGTCAGAAAGCGCACATGAATATGAAAGAATAAGTAGAGGATTATTTTAAGGCGGGTTCAATTTCTTTTAGGTTGGATTCGTACCTTCATCCCCGAATATCCAGTCATGGTTTCAGACCACTGTGGAGTTAGTGATCTCTAGGATCGTGAAGGGGTGTAACGTTCACCTTGTGAACGGTTTACAAGTTCCTAAAACTTGTTGGCGACTCTTTTGCTCTAGCTTCCTTCCCTTTGGACGCCACCATGCTTAAGTTATGATCACAGTGGAGTTTAAGTTTTGGATGCTTGAAATATTCCTTACATTAACACTATAGATTTTTTTTTTAAAAAGAAACTAATTATTTGCCCGGTTTGGCGTTGTCTCAGCTCATCATAAATTTATAATACAAATTTTTACATACACCCCACGGCAGGGAACATTGCCTACACCCTCCCCACTCCGCGCTTGCCCTGCCCCCACCCCTTTTCATTTATGAATTTTTTGTAAATTTTTTATAATATGTTCATTTCTGTATTGGTAAATGTTCATTTATAAATATTATATGTTCATTCTATAACAAGGAGTTTTTGTTCAAATTAATATATTCTCTGAATTGAATTTTAAGAATATTTTATAAACAAAAATGAGAGAAAAATTATTTATAAGGATTGTTGCATTCAAATCATTTTTATTATTAGAAGTATTGCATCATCCAATGTTCATTTTTGTTTATTCGTGTTTCAACATATTTTCATTTTTGTATCATCAAATGTTCATTTCAAAAGCTATATATGTATAAGTTTTATAGTAAGATGTATGCAAATACATACGTTTTAGAATTGTATTTGTATAAATAAAACGTTGTTAAAAAACAATTTTCAATATAAAATAAATTCAATTTAATTACAATATTAGCGCATTTCCATACAGCTACACTATTACATGTAATTGTTTTATAAACATAAGAGTGAACATTATTGTTTGGGCAGTCGAAAGACTATCACGAAGTCGGTTTGAACATTTAGGTTTTTGTTTAAGATCATATTTTTTTTTTTTTTTTGGTTAAGCCGAGGGGCAAGCCCCAAAGAAGGAAAGAAAAACCTTAGAACAAACTAGGAAGAAAAAACGCAAGACAAAAAACAAGAAAGCATTAAAAAAAACTATACCTACAAAACAAGAAAAGTTTGGGAGGTGGAAGTATCTTGCTCCTGATCAGTCACCCAACTCTCATCCACACCTTTCAGCGTTTCAATTCTATTTCTCTTGCGTCGAACAATGGTTGAGAGGTGGAAGTATCTTGTATTTCGATCTCCATCACGTATAGCATCTGCTCTCGATTTTTGGAACCAAAATGTCTCTTCCTCGTCAAGAACCTGATTCATCTCCTTCTTCAGCTTATCTTCTAATTTGATCAGGTGTCGAGGCCCTCCAGAGGATAAGGATTTTTGAATCCCTTCTATTCTGGCCATAAGTTATGCCTTTTTGTTAAAAATATTTCGAAATACATCTCGATTCCATTCACTCAATTTCTCAGCAAAGTTTGGGAGAAAAGGGATCAAAGGGACATCATTGTTCCAATTCGAATTGACAAATTCCTCAAATTTTTCATGGTGAATCCAAGAAGCATGGAATCTGAAGGGCTTCAAAGCCTTTGAGATCGGAGCGAATCCAGTATTACTTATAATAATTGGGCAGTGGTCCGATGTGAATCTAGGGAGGTTGCGTACAGCCCCTTCGGGGAATTTTAATCTCCAATCTTCATTTGCAAATCCCCTGTCTAATCTCGCTGACTTAAAAGTAGCAGCTGATAACCCCCTGCACTAAGTATGTTCTGGTCCTGAGCATGCCAAATCAATCAACTGCATATCGTCAGCCCATGAACTAAATTCTTGACACCGCCGAATCATCTCACTTCCACCAGCACCCGACCTCTCGGACATATGAAGAGTATCATTAAAATCGCCCCCTAATAACCAAGGTCCATTAATTGAATTTTTCAAATTTTCCATTTCTCTCCATAAATCTTTTCTTAAAGTCAAGTCCGGATTCGCATATATGGCTGAAAAAACCCAAGGTTCCTCACCTCTTCTAGCAATCTCCACTGTAATATGCCGAGAATGATTATCTAAGACCGTTACTTCTATCTCATCATTCTTCCAAAATAACCAAATTCCACCACTAAATCCTTGCGCATCAACCCTCGTTTGGCCCGAGAAACCGATTCTATCACACACCTTTTGAGCTTGCTCTCCACTAAGATGCGTTTCTACCAATGCTAACATAGTAGGGTCATTGATCCTAACTAGCTCCTTAATAGCAGCTAATTTATTCCCCGCTCCTTGAACATTCCATATCATGATTTTTATAGACATATTAAACTTATGAAAGTGTGGGAAGCGATCATAAGGTCTCAAAGGAGCCTTAGGCAGAAGTTTCATGAACGCGTCCCTCAACGCGTACATTGGTCCCTTCGTTCTCAGTGGAATATCTATGGTTGCCATCATCTCCGGAGGGTTGTGATTCGGTGGCAGGAGTGAACTCACTTGGAGTTCTGCTCTGTTCACTACTGGGTGAACTTTGATGCAAGTTGGCCCCTCCATCTGGTAGTCTATAAACGCTGTGTATGCCGGGGGAGCCACCATCTCCAAAGTAATTGGAATTTGGGGATAACTCATGGCTATGATTGTTTAGCTGAGTCTTGGGTGCTGAGGGAGTTCGTGTATCTACTTCCACATTTAAATTCACAGGGTGATTAATAAATGTAGGTGACTTTGGATTTCCTCTGTCAATATACCTTGGGTCAAGGGGATTAATATTCTCCTTATTCCTCAGAAAATTCGATTGGGATGCTGATATCGAATTTAGTAAAGAATCTTTAACAAAAGATCTACCATTCAAAAAATCCTCTTTCTTATTTTCAGCAATTCTATCTTTTTTGGTATTCAAATCACCATCTTTCCTTAAGGATAAACCCAAATCTTCTACTGATTGATTTTCCAAGTCTATCTCCATCCCACCTTGGGATTTTTCCATTTGAAAGCTCATAGAATTTCCCAGAGAATCTTCTCCTCCCAAATTAATAACATTCTCCAAGTGATTGACACTATCCAGGGAAACCATCTCTTCATCAATATCCTCAACAATTATTTTGTTATTCTGTTCGGGCATTAAATCTGAACTTTCCATATCTTGCTCAACCTCCAAAACATTGAACCTGGACCCAGAAGCAGAATCATGATCTTTCTTTTTTTCTTCACTCGCTTTCCCTGGGTTCGATCCCTGCTTAACTCTGTAAGTGGTTCCTATGTTGCCACTAGACAGTTGTCTAGTTTCTCGAGCTATCGCTTGGGTTCCCTGCTTATTTGGTTCACGAACCTTGTTATTTTCAACCTGTTTTGGTCCCTCCTTTGGTCTATTGTTGTATTTCCTAGTAGTCCTTTGCACTAACATCCAGGAACCAAATTGATTCTGTTCCTCCGGCCTTTGTTTCTGGTCTGTTTCTTTCCCTTGCTCCGGTTGTTTCTTGGTTAGTCTCTGATTTCCTTCATCGTCACACACTAGTATCTGATTTCCTTCATCGTCACACACTAGTCTCTGATTTCCTTCATTTTAATAGTCTCTGTTTCTGGTCATATTGCCTTTTCTAATATGAGCATTGGATTTTTTTATTATTGATCATTAATGACTTGCTTACTTTTTATAAGGAAGAGCAATCAATATTAGAAATATCATATGCATACTCAAGATGTTTTGTATCATCTAGCTACCAATATTAGAATGAAGTTCATAAAATAGAAATAAGCATTTATTTAGCTTCCAAAATGTCAAATTTTGTCTATTAAAATGAACATCGTCTCTTATGTATAATGTGTGGTATTAATATACAAAGAACATTTTACAACATAAAAATGAACAATTAATTAACTTGAATGAATATTCTTTAATGTGCAATGTAATTAACATTTTAATAAAATTTTAATAAACATCTATCAAAACATTATGTGCATAAACATTTAAGGGAAAATCGTCTGCGTTGGTTTGGATATGTAGACGAAGACCCGAAGGTGCACCAGTGCGAAGAGTGGGACCATGGAAGGATTAAACGAGGGAGAGGGAGACAAAAAATGACTTGGTTGGAAGGAGTTAGGAATTGAAGGATATAAAGTGCATGGATTTACATGAGGATGAAGCTTTGGATCGTAAGGGATGGAGGAGAAAGATTTATGTTGATGACTACAAGGAATAATCAAATTTGGTTCATGTTAGCCAACCCCACTTTTTGGATTAAGACTTTGATTGACTGATTTATTGATTGATATGTGAATGAACATTTACCAATATGTAAATGAACATATATTATTGTAAATATAAACATAATATCAAAATAAAAATGAACTTCAATTACCTATATATATATTAATACACATCTTAGTTTGTAATTAAAAGTGAAACTTTAAACTTCTAAGATGTACATATATGTATCTTACAAAATGACATTGTCATTTAATACATTTCTTATAGATAACAGGTATATAAAATCATCTTCCTTGTGTGCTAGCTGTTTTTTTTTATACATATCCTTTCTCAATATATACATCGAGCATTGTCTTCTACTTTCTTATATTATATAATTATCCTGTGTAGTAAGAGATCATATTTTAAACCATTAATAAACATTTACACATAGAAATATGAACCCATTATTAGAAAATGATCATATGCAGTTCAATATGAAAATGAACAGTTATTAAAATATAAATGAACATCTTTCATTATGAACATGAATACGTGTTTAAAGTCAAACAAGCATCAAAAATAATTTTCACTATGAACTAAATTAATTTTACCTATAGAAAATATGTGAAGAAATCGGCCAAAAATAGACATTATTACTATTAGAATTCATTTTGAAGATTGTCTATTAATATGTGAATGACCGCTTACTAATATATAAATGACATTTATGTAAATGAAAATGAACATTCATAAAAAATAATTTTCACTACGAACTAAATTTACATTTATATAATTTTACAAAATAGATCAAATTATCAATAAAATAAGGACAATTAAACTTTTTTTCAATTTTTTTATGTCTAGTAATAATGTTGTAATCAAACAACACACCATAAATTAATTCAACACAAAAGAGTGTATACCAAACATTATTTAAATATAATTACAATACATCACTTTAATTTATGATAAAAGTATAAGAATTCAAGAACTATCGAAATTCTTATATATTTAAAGAAAATAATTGAATAATTAATACGGAAAAAAGTTACGGTTTGTACTTTTTTTCTTCCAAAAATAATTTACAATTTGATTTTATATCCTTGCAATTGTGACTTCAACTCTTATACAACGTATCAAACATCGTGCTTGATTTTCATAGTGAATTTTGAGTTTTCAAGTAAATGCTTTTGCAGATTTTGATGAGAGTGAAGATTAAAAGTGTATACTAATTTTAGAAGAGGGAAAATAACGCTTCTATCTTATATTATTTGGGGTAGAAAGTTAACTGTAACACCCTGTTTTTTGAGAAAAGGGGATACAATATATATAGTGGGGGTGTAGGTAGTGCTACCTACACTACAGTACATATAATTAAAATTTGTAGTGTGATCAAAATTAATTACGAAGATTTAATGTGATCCATATTAAAAAATGAATGAAAATATCACTGTAATCATACACTTAAGCATGGTGGCGTCCAAAGGGAAAGAAGATAGAGAAAAAGAGTCGCCAACAAGTTTTAGGAACTTGTAAACCGTTCACGAGGTGAAGGTTACACCCCTTCACGATCCAAGAGATCGTCAACTCCAATAGGTCTGGAACCATGACTGGTAGTTCAGGGATGAAGGTACAAATCCAACCTAGAGATTGAACCTGCCCTAATAATAGGCCTCTATTTTATTCTGATCGTATTCATGTGCGCTTTCTGACTAACATGAAATCAATAGGATAAACCCTAAACCTGTTTATCTATGTTGGTTGAATATTAATGCACAAATAAAACTATTATTGGCGATCACTTGAATTATAATCAAATTACCCTAAACAAGATTATTAATTATCTTATTAAGCGTGATTACATATACTAATTCCCTTTAAACATGCATAAAGGCGTGATCAAACAATAACAAATAATATAAATATCAAGCAACATAATAATAATAATAATAATAATAATAATAATAATAATAATAATAATAATAATAATAATAATAATATTAATAAAATTATAATCATAATCAAAACAATTATAAAAATAATCATGAATCATGTTAAAGCATAATAATAGCAAGATCCTAGGCATGATACTAACAAGATTAATAACAAATCCTAGCATGTCACTAAACAATAAAGATCAAATATATAGCCCTAACATGATACTAACATGAATATTAGGAAGAAAATAGGAAGCATCATAGAAATCATAATTGACAATATATTCTTTACCCTAAACATGATACTAAGAACTTATAAAACATCCTAACATTACACTAGGAATCATAATAACAACCTAGACATGATTTCTATATTATAATAACAATGTAAACAATTAAATCACTTACTTGGATGCCGCATACCTCTTTCTAATAACAAAATACACACGTTAGTAACTTCAAGGAAAATAATAAAACAAACATTTAAATTAAATAATTGAAAGAGAGATTGGGGACCAAACCCTCAAAAATTAAAACCTTTCAAGTCTAGGGCGAAGGCAACTTCGAACTATGCTAGGTGTTTCTAGGTGTTGTGAATGCGGAATTTTGTTTGAGAGAACGCTAATTTAGAAAAGAGAGAGAGAGAGAATAAACTTTAGCTTAGAGAGAGAAGAGAGTTAGAGAGTTGTTGATGAAAAACGAGAAAATCAGCCAAACGGATAGAAAAACAAATCAGAGTTTCGACGAGGCTAAAACAGATTAGCGTCAGGCGCCAATCATTAGCGCCAGGCGCTAATTATTATTTTCACGTGTTTTCTTAATTTAGATAAAATTTAGCCTTACAGAAGGGCAAAATCATATTTTCCTTAAAAACACTCTTTTATTTTGATTAAAACTCTAAAAAGTCAACCAAAGTCAATTTATCAATGCTAATTGAATAAGGAATGAAAAGAACCTTCTAGAAGAATCTAGAAGACTAAAATCAATTCTAATTGCACTAGGAATGATAAATCCATATTAGGCCCTCCTCTGGATCATTGGGCCGCATATAAGTATTAAACCGGGCCCAGTTTAGTAATTTGGTCATAACTTCCTCACTATTCATCGGAATTGGGCTTATAATATATCGTTGGAAAGGTCTTTTCAAGCCCCATCCACCTACACCATTATTGGACCCTTGCTATGGATCAAACCAAACTGGATTGGCTGTTTTCTTAAAATAGATTTTCAAAAACAGAGTGAAAAGAAAAGAAATTAAAACTATCCGCAACACTAGACTTTCCACACTTTCACTTCATTCGATTGTGATTTGACGTGAAAGGTACTCATCACCAGGTTTGGTTTTGGGGAGACACAAATGGGTGTCTACAGAAGCCCCCACTTTGACTGAGTTAGGAGAAACGCAAGTTTTGAAAACAAAAGTCAAAGTAGCGATAGGGGCGGAGAATGATTCAGAACGTTCTGCGATCCTAAATCACTCTTGTAACGCCGATACCTACAAACTAGCGTTAGTTAAAATAGATATAAGAGTTAAGAAACGCGTATCTTGCACCGTCGAGCACACGTCTCTGAAGGTAACCGATTTATTAGCTGCATTGTTGTATTGTATTTTTGACGACTTCCTACAAGCTAGAGAATGCCGCCTGAAGACTGCAACACTTGTAACTGCCTCCAATTCTGCCATGATAGACTTCTGCAAGCCAGAGAACCCCATCGAAGATTGCTTCGCTTGAAACCACCTTCTAGCACTTTGTGACCATCTTCCGCAAGCCAGGGAACACGATCGAAGACAACTTCGCTTGAAATCACCTCCAGTTGTTTGTGACAACTCTCCGCAAGCTAGGGAATGCTGCCGAAGATATCCTCGCCTGAAGCTATCCTTATTTGTTGCGATAATATTCCGAGGGAAATTACCAAAGACCCACACTTGTCGATCTTTAAAAAGCTCGCTTGAACCTTGCTTCCGCTATGCCAGTACATCTGCGCTTTTTTTTTTTGAACTTGTATGTCGGTGCCTTCTGCTGAATTTTAAACCAGTATGTCGGTGCCTTTGCTATATGAACCAGTATGTCGGTGCCTTCTGATGTATGAACCAATATGTCGGTGCCTTGCGATGAGCCAATGCTTAGGCGCTTTAATCTAAGTGAGACAATCAATCATCAGGTCGATCACTTTATGCAATTGCAATCAAGCCGATTACTAAATCATGTCAAATTGCTTAGAGGGGATAACTGACGTACCAAGGAACCCAAAGTTGCTGTAAGAGGTCAATATAACCGCACTGAGTGGCTGAGCATTATATCGCCGTTGGAATATTGCTGGCGTCGCCGCCACATATATGGCTCTAGCGCCAGGCGCTGGCACTAGCGTCAGGCGCTAAGCCTTATCGTCTGGCACCAAGGCCTGTCGTTTGGCGCTAAAGTCGGGATTTCCATATATACCCCTTTCTTCTTCATTTTTGCTGCTGTTGTTCATTTTGCTCGAGAAATCGCCATGAAACTTCAATTCATCCGTTTTTGCTCGTTTCTCAACCAAATTAGCTCAAATTTGTTGCAAATCAAAGCTTATTCCATCCATTTTCCCGATCTATGTAAGTTTTCTCCAAACTAACTCCGTTTTTAATGAATTTTGCGCATTTTTGTTCACGAATTTCTTGAAAATTCAAAACTTGAATTGCTTAATTCACTTCGTTTGTCAAATTTTATGCCAAGAAATTGCTTGATTATGCTTATATATTGCCTTGGGAGTAATTTAAGAGTTATTTGACTCAATTTGGTGAAGAAACGAATAAATCACCAGTGTTGGACCTCATAAGCTCGGGAATACAATGTGACCCGTTCTTGGTGTTTTTGCTAGCAATTCTTGTCCAATTTGTCACAATAATTACCATAGTATTGCAAGAAATTGTTTGGATGCTTGAAAAATTTCGTATATGCTCAATTTGAATTTGTGCTCTGTTTTAGTACTACGTACTCTGTTTTTTGCGGACATAGTATCATGCAGCTAGGCAAACCTTAGATACTATAGAACCTTAATTTATGATGATTTTGCACAATGTAGCATGGTTAGACAACGAGGTTCGGGTTCACGGTCCCGAGAAGCGCGACGGGAGCATGAGCCCGTAGAGGAGGACGCCGACCCGTCCACTTCTCTTGGTCCCCTCCCTGAGTGGGATGAGCGGACTCTGTACTTTTCCCCCGTCCACCATATTTTTTAGAGGGTGCGACGTGGGATCACGTTTGGTAGGACGCGCTACCACGGCTCAGGTTGCGATACCTTGGGCGACCTGTACAAGATGTACATCGGTATTGATGGAGAAGTGAGACTTCTCTGGGAGTCTTGCAGGTTGACTGCGCTTTTTGAGACCTCGGAGGCCATGATTGCCTCTAGCGGGGGTCATCACGTGGCTCGTGCCCTAGTGGAGTTCTTTTGGGACACCACCTACACTTTCCACTTTCCTTGGGGTGAGATGATGGTCACCCCGACCGACTTCAGTCTTATTACGGGACTGAAGTTTAGTTCTGTTGCGCTTCCGTTCGACAAAGAGATCAGCGTCTTTTCTCCTGAGGTTGAGGATCTGTTGGGTCCGATTGCTGTTCGAGCTCGTGCTGAGGTAGAGTCGACTCAGTTCAGCGCCAAGGGGATTCACCGTTCGACTCTAGCGTTGGCTTTTGAGGATGATGCCACCACCCGAGAGTGCGCATCTTTGTGCTTATCTTTCTGTCAGAGACGTTCTCCCCTGACAAGGGTAGTAGAGTACTGCTTTACTACCTACATGTGGTCCGCGATCTACACTTGATCGGGACTTATGACTGGGCCAGCTTGGACTATCCTGACTTTGTTTGAGCGTTGCGAGACTCGTGTCGATACCGGTCCTTCACAGTGAACGTTGCTCTGTCCGTGTTTTGGAGAGTAGTAAAGGTATACTTTATCTCGCATAAAGTTTAGCTCTAAGCTTTGATTAGCATTTGTTGATACTTTTTGCCTTTTGTAGATCTGGTTCTACGAGTACTTTCCCTCGGTTGCGCCGGCGAGACCGTTGTCGCGCGGATTTCCTGTGAGTGTATATTGGGGAGGCCGCCGCGCTGGGATGTCTACGACTTATATCCGAGATCAGATCATCTCGGTATGGTACTTTGCATATTTGAATACTTCCGTATTACTTTTGATAGATTCTTATCTGATAAGCATTCTCTGCAGGAGCCTGAAGTGTAGTACCGGCCGTGGATCGGCTTGGTTGTCCCTGGATTAGCTGCGCAGTATACCGCTGAGCATCGCTATTTCTTAGGGACATATGGAGCAGTTGCATATCTTGGATAGAGGGTTGTTGTTCAGCATTTCTTGGACACTTTCATCGTTCCTGCTCCTCCACCGCGTCACATGTTCAATGCCGCGAGGTTGGCGAGCATTTTAGAGAGAGCTGGTACCCCTTGGCGATCTTATACGATCCCTATGCGGTGCTATGAGGAGGAGCTACTGCCGTTGTTAGCTCTAGTCCCTGTACTAGCTGAGGAGGTGGCGGTATGATTTTCATCTTTTTCCTTCCGTTAAGTAGCCCCTAAGTAATATTTTACTGACTTTGATTTGCTTTTGTCAGGTTGGACCTACTGAGTTCGTTCCATCTCGTATGTCCATCCATTACCAGGGGACATACGGGCCGATCGAGGAGATGATTCCTCCGGCTCCTTAGGGTGAGCGCTTCGTGGAGCGGTCGATTCCTCGTCACCAGACTCGGGTAAGCTTTATTTATTTGCAATTTTTGTCCATATATGTTATGCATCATTACTGACTTTATTTCCTTGACAGTTCTCGCGCAAGGTGGTCACAGCGATGGCACGGTGTATAGATTCCTTACGGAGCCAGCTCGTTCGGATGAGGAATGTGGCTACGTGTCGTCACGACGACGCCGTTCAGGAGGTAGTTTCCCTTCTCATTTTTGCATTACTGCTTCTATTTTGATTGTTTCTGACTTAGTTTCTTCTTGTAGGGTCAGCTTATTACTTCTCGTACTCGGACGAGGCCTGAGGTGCGAAGAGAGCCGACGAGGTCTAGCTCGAGACGTCGCCGTACTGGTTCTGGTGGTCAGGGGGGTGGTTTTGAGGCTGCTCGGACCGAGGTGGTGGAGGGCTCAGGCTCTTCATCTAAGGGTGCACACGCTGCGCCGGTAGGCCAGGGAGAGGCTACCTCGGCTCTTAGAGGTGGTGGGATATACGAGGTCGACTCGTCATCGCAGTAGCCTCAGGTTGATCTTGGGTGGACGGGTCCTGAGCTGAGTTTTCCACCTCCCGAGGAGACTGGAGCTGGAGTTGGAGTTGGTGGAGAGATTACTCCTCGTACTGCGCAGTTTTATGACATGATGGGTGTACGTCCTCCGGCGCTGTAGTTTATTCCTGTGCTTTTTTATTTTGACTTTGTATAGAAATTTGCCTTTATTTAGACTCATTTACTAGGCATATTTGTATATACATACTACTATGAGTTTATTTTAATTAACATTTGTTTATTTTTTTCATTTTAATGTGCATGTTTGTGTGTGCAAAGAATTGTGATAATTAATTTTGCGCAAAAACTCCGTCATTTTTATTATTGATGGAAGGTATCCGACTTTCTCCCCTCAAAAAGAAGAATAAAAATAAAAAATATTGGATTTACAAAAACTTAAAAATTAAGTCTAAATAGAATCCGAAAATAATATAATTAATATGATTGATATATTAATTAAGAAGAAGGAAAAATATAATTATAAAAAGGGTATAAAAAGAATAAAAAGTCATCGGTCAGATTCAAATCAGGCAAAAAACGCGGTTTTTCGAAAAGCTCGTATGATAAGACACGTCAGCGCCATCTGGCGCCATGCGTTTTGGGTTAGCGCCAGACGCTAACTCTTAGCGTTTGGTGCCAAGCTCTAGCGTCATGCGCCAATGTCTGGCGTCTGGCGCTGATGAGCGCTGACTCCGAATCCTTTCCGGATTGAAACTGTGTCGATTTTGTGCATAAATAGCCCCCTGTCCTGCCGATTTTCTTCATAATTTTAGCAGATTAAATACAACCTTAGCTTTTGAAAAAATAATAATCATGTCTTTAGTCTCTAAAAGTTTCACCAACTTTACTCATGAATTGTGTCGATCTCTAACTGCCAAGGAGAGAAAAGAATCAGACTTTTTTTCATATGGGGGGTATTTATGGTGTCAAGGGGGTAGATCTTGATGTAGACTTTATTCATACCGCCTTAGAATATTGGGATGTGGATACTCATTGTTTTTAGATTAGGGTGTGATGAAATAATCCCTTTGCTGGAAGAATTCGGTGCTATCTTAGGCTTCCCTGCATTAGATCTTGCGGTAATCCCTAGAATAAATGAATATTATTATAAGGATTTTGAGCGCTTCTTTAATTTAAAAGACAAAGATCTAACAAATATAGTAGATAGTAGCATAGTTAATTTGAAAGAATTTGCTCGCCATTATTTTGATAGACCTTATTCTGAGTCTTTTCATGTTTATAGAAGAAGGGCTTTTCTTTTTTGCATGATTAATCAATATCTTCTCACTAGTGGTAGAACTAATGAGGGTCAAGCAATCATATCAACTGTCTTGGAGCAAATTGAATCCGGGAGAAATCCAATGCCATTAATTGTTGGAGAGACTATGCTTAGTCTTGATGAATTAAAGAAAAATCCAAAAGCACCTTTTAGGGGCTCTCCAATATTATTACAGGTAGAAAAATAATATTTTTAATTACAGAAATTAAAAACATATTTTTGTATAGTAATATTAATTTATTTGCATTGAATTTTTTTTAGAGATGTGGCTAATGGAAAGACTAAAATTAATTAGTCCTCCAGACAATGTTGAAAAATACACTCCAAATTGCTTTGTGAGAAGGAAGGAACACTTCTCTAAGATGGGGCGCCATGAATGGAAGAAGGTTTTTGCCTCTTGCAACTTTGCCATCAAGTGGGTCATCCCTTGGTGGAAAATAGAAAAGATGGTTGGTGTCAACAAGCAACCTTTCTGCCGTCTTCCAAGCTTGTCCAAGATGACTTTTTGTTATCCCTGCAGGGTAAAAAGACAATACGACCAACTTCAAACAATTCCTTCCGGGGATCTTCGTCGTCCCTATGAATTTCCTATCTCTCAATAAGTAGACAAATTTGATTCTTATTGGAGCGCTAGACCTTTATGGGAGAAGTGATTACCCAAAAGGTTCCTCCTTCCTTGCCCAATGATGTGAAGAAGTGGCTTCTGAAGAAACCTTCAAAGGACATGAAGAAAAATCAGAGTAAAACTTATGTGAAGAGTCGTCTAGGTGACAAAGTGATTCCCGTTAAGGAACGCTTGGGTGAAAGAGTTGTGTTCAAAACACCTACAATGCCTAGGAAGAAAAGCTCTACGAAGGATAAAGGAAAGAGAAAATCTGAAACTTCAGAGAAGAAGGCTTGGGTAGAGAAGAAACATGGAGTCCTAGCTAAGGGAGATACTATTTACTCTAAAGAATGTAGGTCCTCTAAAGGATGCCTACTAGCTAAAGTTATGGATGAAGAAGAGGTTACAGACAAAAATTAGAAGAGAGCAAAGAAAGAGAAAAAAGATTAAAGCATTGCTTAACTTTCAATTATTAGACTTAGTTTTAAATTTAAAGTTAATTTATTTAAGCTTTATTTACCATCAATAATGTAATTGTTAATTTATTTTATTAATGAAATTGCAGCTTTTTTTAATTAAATCATCTCCTTTAAATTTAATTAATTAAAGCAATGAAAACTGAAAATTTAATTTTCCAGAAATCTTTTCGAGTATGAAAGTCGAAAATTTTCCAAAACACACTGAAATATTCCCAGGGACTTTCCAGAAAAATGGCGTCGCGCTTTTACGTCTGGCACCTGCTGCGGCAGTCAGTATGTCGTCAGGAGACGGACATTGTCGTTTGGCGCTAAGGTCAATCGGTTGGCGCCGGGATTTTTTCTGTGACGCCGATATATATATCTTCATTTTTCTGTCGAATTTATTTTTAAGTCTGGGATGCGAGGTTTGCAAATAGTAAAGTGGCCGCACCCGTAAAGGGTTGCCTACGTATCCTTTCTTAAGGAATCAGGCCAAACGTAGCTCTCTTGAGTATCCTACTCAAGTAATTATGGGTAGTACTTTTTAAGTTGGTCAAGGTTTGTCATGTTCGAGAACTCATTGCCATCCATATCAGTTAATTTTGCTGCACCTCCTGATAGGATTGTTTTGACAATATAGGGTCCAGACCAATTAGGCCTAAATTTCCCCCTTGGATCTAAAACATTCTTCCTTAATTCCTTTAACACCAAGTCTCCTACTTTGATGTTTCTTGTCTTGACCTTCGTATTAAAATGTCTAGCCATACGAGTTTGGTAGCATTGAGTATGATGTAGAGCTTCTAGTCGTTTTTCATCAAGTAGAATTAGCTCCTCATATCTCGCCCTAGTCCATTCAACTTCATCGAGTTTGCTTTCTAATGCAATGCGTAGAGATGGTATCTCTAGCTCTACAGGTTGTACGGCATCCATTCCATAAACCAAGGAAAATGGTGTATTTCCTGTTGATGTGCGAATTGACGTGCGATAACCCCACGATGCAAAGTGGAGTTTGTCAGGCCAATCCTTGTAATTTTCTGTAATTTTCTTGATGATAGTCTTTAAATTTTTATTAGCCGCTTTGCTTGCTCCATTTGCTTGAGGTCTATAAGGAGAAGAATGATGATGTTGAATGCCATATTTTTGTAACAATTCTTCACACTTAGCTTGAAAGTGAGTTCCATTGTCACTTATCATTTCATGTGGGACTCCATATCGACAAATAATATTTCTTTCGATAAAGAGTGCTACATGTTTTACAGTGAGTTTAGCGTATGATTATGCTTCGACCCACTTTGTGAAGTAATCAATTGCTACTAAGATATATTCGTGACCTCCTGTTCCTAGGGGAGTGATTTTACCAATAATGTCAATTCCCCGTTGTAGAGAATGGCCATGGCGAAGTGTAGGTGTATAGTAGGGATGGAGGAACATGTTGTAAATTAGCGTAAATTTGGCACTTAGGGCATCTTTTTACGTATTGATGACAATCCCTATTCATGATAGTCCAATAATATCCTTCTAGCATTATCTTTTGGACTAGCATTTTTCCATTTACGTGAGTTCCACAAATTCCTTCGTGGACTATCCTCATTTCTCTTTGAGCATCCCTTTTTCCTACACGTATTGGGAAGCCAAGAGTCTTAATGCTCGTTTTTCTTTTTTGTCAGCATTGGGAGGGTATTCTCCTTTGGTGACATAGTTAAGTATATCCGTATACCACGGTTCTTTTTCTTCATCTTGGATCGCTTCATCATCTTCTATAGCTTGAATGTAAGCTGGTTTATGCCTTTTTTCTATAGTTAGAGGCATTTGCTCGATTTTCGTAGGAATCCTAACCATTGAGGCTAGTCTTGCTAAGGCATCAACAAATTGATTTTCTTCTCTAGGTAGATATGCGTATTCCACCTTCTCTAACTGATTAGTGAGAGTTTTCATATAAGTTTGGTAAGGGGCTAGACTTTCGCTCCTTACTTTCCATATCTTAGAGATTTGATTGATGATCAATGAAGAGTCTCCAAAGATTCGTAATCTTTTCACTCCCAATGCTAAAGCTGTTTCAAGGCCTACCACGCATGCTTTGTATTCAACAGTGTTGTTGGTAACGTCAAAATCAAGCTTTATGGAGATTGGAACGTGCTCTTCTTTAGGTGATACTAGTAATACTCCAACGCCACATCCCTTTTGGTTTGAGGCTCCATCAAAGTATAAGGTCCAAGTATCGTCCTCCGTGACCATCAAGTCTTCGTCTGGGAATTCATTGTCGTGTATTAGCGTCAAATCTGCTAGAAAATCTGAAACCACAAATCCTTTGATAACTTTTTCGGGCATGAATCTTACATCGAACTGGGCTAAGTTGACTATCCATCTTGATATGCGCCCATTGAGTGTAGATTTCTCGAACAAATACTTGAGTGGATCCAATCGGGAAACTACAAAGACCGTATGCACGAGCATGTAATGTCTTTACTTGGTTGTGGCCCACACCAATGCGAGGCACATTTTCTCAAGTGGTGTATAGCGTACTTCATACTCGAGCATCTTTTTACTTAGATAGTATATTGCATTTTCTTTGCCTTCTACTTGTACGAGCATGGCTCCCTTTGTTTCTTCGGTGAATGTTAAGTACAACCTAAGAGGTATTCCTGGAAGTGCTGGTGCCAATACGGGAGGATTTGCGAGACAGGCTTTGATATTTTCAAAGGCTTTTTGACACTCGTCATCCCATATTACTGGTACATTATTTTTAAGCTTTTTGAATATTGGTTCACATATTGTTGTCAATTTTGATATGAACCTGCTTATATATTGCAACCGGCCAATGAATCCTCGAATTTGCTTCTAGGTTTTGGGCGGTGGCATTGACATGATTGCCTTGATCTTGGTTGGGTCTATCTCTATTCCTCTAGAGCTTATGACATAACCCAAAAGCTTGCCTGAGGTGACTCCAAAAGCATACTTGGATGGATTCAACCTCATGTTGTATTTTCTCAGCCTTTCGAAGAATTTTCTCAAGGCTATTTGATAACCTGGGCGATCTTTTGACTTCACAATCATATCCTCCACATATACCTCAACTTCTTTGTGCATCATGTCATGGAGCAAGGCAGTCGCTGCTCGTTGGTAAGTAGCACCTGTGTTTTTCAACCCGAACGGCATTACCGTGTAGCAGTAAGTACCCCATGGTGTTATGAAGGTTGTTTTCTCCCATGAGAATTTGATTGTGCCCTGCGTATCCATCCATAAACGAGAGAAGTGCATGATTCGCTGTATTATCTACTAGAATATCGATGTGTGGTAAAGGGAAGTCGTCCTTTAGACTTGCCTTATTTAGATCTCGATAGTTGACACACATTCTTACCATTCCATCCTTTTTCGGAACTGGGACGACATTGGCGACCCATTCGGGGTATTTTAATACCTTGATAAAACCTGCAGTTATTTGTTTTTGAACTTCTTCTTTTATTTTAAGAGCTACGTCGGGTTTCATTCGATGCAACTTTTGTTTTACAAGTTTCATTCCTGGAATTAGCGGTATGGTGTGTGAGCTATTTCTCTATTAATGCCTGGCATATCTTTGTATGACCAAGAGAATACATTGATGAATTCTGTAAGTAGATTGATTAAATCGGTTCTTTCTTGTTCATTAAGTGTTAATCCGATTTTAACTTCTCTTTTATTGGTTGAATCATTTGAGATATCAACAGTCTCAGTTTCCTCAATTATCGGTGTTTGCTTTAATAAGTTCTTTGTCATTTTCATTGTTAGTTAAGAAATGCTCGTCATTTTGGGTTAAAGAAAAGCACAAGGAGTAAGAGGAAGAAGACATATTATATTATTAAATTCGGAAATCATTACATCGAAGAGAGATATGTCCTCAGGGACTTGATTGCTAACTATCCTAAGGGAAAAGATAGAAGAAGGGGGTGCTACAACTAAAGATTTAGATGACTCTACAGGAAAAGTCTCTGACTCTGACTCAGACGACTCTTCGAACATCGGTCCTTGCCCCGTCGTAATTGAGATTTTATTTCCGCTTGGAGTAGTCACCTTGACTGTTTTGCGCCACCCTTGTAGTGATCCTTCCGCTGGAGTGATGAGCCTTGAGGGATCAAAGATTTCGCTTTGTAGGACCGTTTGGATGAGCGAGGAGTTATCCTCTATGTATGTTGGCTCATCTTTTTCTCGCCCAAATAGTAATCCCGTGACATTAAAGTCAAAGCATTGGGGTGCTTTCTCCTTGTGGATAGGAGTTGGGATTTCATCTAGAAAATGCAATCCAGGAAAATTTTGAATCCCGGTTGCCTTATGCCATTTAAGACAAAAGGTTCGGGAAATTCATATCATGGATAGTCCTCTCCTTCTTTGATGAATTGTCCATTGAGTGTAAGAGGATACTGATCCATTGGGATTGCTTTCTTTTGGATGCGAGCATTCCTACGTGCTTTTGACTTTTCCTGGGCTCGTTTGAGATCTTCCCGAGTCGGTTCAAAACCAAGTCCGAAAGTGTCTAATTTAGGGGGGCCAGGTGATTCCAGGGGACTTTTTTATTCATTTTTTCTTTCCTAGGGTCATCCCGGGAAAATATCCTTGTTTCTTCATAATAGTGTTCACTATCATATTGGAGTGGGGGTCGTGGCAGAGAGGGGTCCTTTCACCCTCCTCGATTAAAGAGACCTCTTCATTAAAGCCCCACAAATCTTCATCATCTTCATCGTGCTCCACATTAATTATTGGATTTTCTATAGCTTTAATCCTCATGGGTGAAGCTTCGATTGTAATGGGGATTCCTCCAACTATAGCCTTTACCTGTTGATGGAGAGATGAAGGGACGACCTTTAGGTCATGAAGCCAAGGGCGTCCCAACAATAAATTGAATGAAGCCTTAATATCTACCCCTTGAAATGTAGTAGCATGTTCTATTGCTCCCGTCGTTATATTCATGGTAATTTTGCCAAGAGCTTGACGACGAGTGTTATCGTAAGCTCTTATTCCTTGTGTTGACGGGGTTAAGTCTTCATCCCTTATGCCTAGCATCCTCGAAGTTCTGAGTGGACAGACATTAATGGCCGATCTATTGTCTACAAGGGTCATAGGGACGTTCATTCTCTTACAAATTACCGTGAGGTTTAATGCCTTATAATGCTTGTCACCTTCTGGAGGTAAATCCTTGTCGGAAAAGGTGATCAAGTTGATAGGACTAGGGAGATCACTCGTAAGGAAGTTAGCCAACCCCTCAGGAGTGGTGTCAGAATCTATCCCTATCTTATCCAAGGCATTCATCACTACCAACCTATGCTCTCGAGATGTTGCTAGAATCTTCCATACATTCATTTCTACTTTGGTTTTCTTGAACTGTTTGACAATATCATTGTCTTCTATGATAGGTATAGGAACTTGTTGCGTAGTTGGTATAGGTTGTGTCAAAATAGGAGGTTGCATTCTCCCAGATCTTGTGAGGACGTCTATATATGAATCTTCTTCAACCCAGAAGTCATCCATGGCATATGATACTGAAGGTGGAGGTCCTACCATGTCTTTTAAGTAAACATCTTCTTCATCACTGTCCCAAACTCTATTAATACTTATGTCTTCCTCTTGTGGAATTTGGACTAGCTTTTTGTCATCAATAATTTTCTGAATTAAATCTTTAAATTTAAAACAGTTTTCAATAGTGTGATCCCCTGATTGATAATATTGACAGTAAAATCTATCTGTCCTTTTTAATGATTCAAATGGTCTCGGTTCGAGAAGTTTGACCTCACCACTCTCGGAGAGCATATTGAACGTTTTAGCATATGGAATCCCAATTGGAGTATAGAGCTTATTACTCTTCTTGGTTTTGTCAATTACTTGTAGAGAAAAGGGTTTCTTCTTTGTGGATGTGACCTTGTCACACTTTTTCTGAAGTTATTCTAATTGTTTCTTTGTAACTTCGAGAGCTTCACGCAGCAAGTTTGATCCCTCCAACATGGACAGTGTGAGCAATTGTATATCCTCTTTACTTGCTAGTTCAGGAAAGTCATCCATGGCATCGAAAAAGATCTCATTCTCTTCTTCAATAGCATGGATTTCTTCTATAGGTTTGATGAGATACGAGGGATCAACCTCGTTTTCCTCATCAAAGATGGATAAGGAGTGAGCGAGAGGTGCATTATCAATGCTCGACTTCTTACTGGAAGGAGGCAATGGAAGTTTGTTGTTTTCGATTAAATCTTGGATAACTTATGTAAGCTTCCAACAATTTTTGGTAAGATGGCCCCTACCTTGGTGATACTAGCAATGTGCATTGGGGTTCCAGTTAGCTGTCCTCTTCTCGACCAGTGGGTCCCCAAATGGTCCAATAGGAGTTATAAGACCTTTTGCATTTAATCGGTCAAATGCGGTGTCATAACTCATACCTATAGGAGTAAAGTTCTTCCTAAATGGTTTCTTTTAACCTTGATTATTCATAGCAAGGAATTCACTTAAGTTAAAGGTACTAACATTGTTTGAGTGGGTTTTTTTGGAAGAAGAAGGATTGTCGTTCTTCTTGCCTTTCCAGCCACTGTTGGAGTTACTGTTAGCAGCTTTTAGCTTAGCCAGGTCGTCTTCAATATTGATTCCAATGTCATAGACGACCTTGAAGGTATGTAGATTATTCTGGTATTTGAGATGCTTGGAGTACTTCTCTTGAAGGTTTTTGATGAATAACCTCACAAATTCTTTTTCACTTGGCACTTCAATCATCTTAGCAGAGGTTTCTCTCCATTTGTTAAAGAAAGAGGTAAAACCTTCATTCTCCTCTTGCTTGAGGATTTCAAGTTCCCTATAGTCAGTCTCAACTTGAATGTTGCACTTTTATCTATCAATGAAAGCGTTTACTATAGATTCCCAAGTAGAGGTTCTTTCTTTCTCAAGAGAAAAGAACCATTGTTCGCAAACGGTTTCGAGAGATAGGGAGAACAAAGAGGGGAACACCTTCTTGTCAATGCCTTTGATGCTCATTATTGCTTCGAAGGCTCTTAGATGAAAGTAAGGGTTGTCAGTCGCTTTCAATTTCGGGATGTCGTTGGCATTGAACTTCTGCGGAAGAAGATCCTTGTCCACCGAGACCCCTTGTGAGCTAATTCCTTGAAACTTATAGTCACTAGACAATTTTCTCATACTCTCTTGCATGAGGTCCATCTGTTTTTGCTTCACAGGATCATCGATTTTGAGGGTTAATACCTTTAACGCCTCAGTCACAGTAATCAATTGGTTCCTGAGCTCATTAACTTCCTCTTGAGTTGCCATTATTGTCTTAGCTTTCCTTTTACGAGCGATCGGTTTGTCGATAAGTTGGACTTGGATAAAAAGGTTGTCTTTGATCAAACGCCCTTCCTTTCTTGACCACGCGCTGTAAATTAAACCATTTTTGTTTTAATGACTTCACTCAAATTGACTTTGACTTTACGTTTTGAAAAAGAATAAAGCAAAAATAGGGTGCATATTTTTGGCAAAAATAAGGTGTATATTTTTGGGAGTTAAGTATAGGGTTCAAACAAGTGGTTCAATTGGAGGATTAATATCCGACTTACCCCCCTAAAAAAATGACGGAAAATACGCTCATACAAGACTCCCTTAGACATGGTCAAAGTGTACATTAGTGTGTGCTTTATACGGTGAGTGTAAGTGACATGCTTTGATCCTTGTGTAAGACCATGGGACTTAGTGCTTAGACTCGATTAATTACTTGACAAGGTATTATTGCCAGTAAAAATTAACTGAATCGATTAGAAAACTGTTCAATAAGACATAAGGTGATGACTCGAGCAACAAACCGAACTGTCATCAAAACGACATGACTGACGCCTCTCTTTGCAGTGTAGCGCCAGACTGTCGCCAGGCGCTACACTCCACAGTGTGGCGTTGCAGTTTTAATCTTGGCGTCATTGCTGGAACGTCGATCTGAAACTGCTTTCGGTATTATTAGGGTAGTACAGAGTGCGGTTTAGACCGCACCAAACCGCAAACCAAACCGCAGTTTTGCGGTTTGGTGCGGTTTGAAATTTGCGGTGCGGTTTTTAAAAATGACCAAACCGCGGTTTGCGGTTTGGTGCGATTTCAAAAAACATTGAGACCAAACCGCACCGCAAACCTCACTTTAATGCAGTTTATGATTTTTATACTATATTTTCATTAAAATTATATAAAAGAACTAAATTATATGAGCTAATCTTTAATTATTAGTTAATTAAAGATTAATTAAAATATTTTAATATTTGAATTATAAACTAATAATTAAATAAATAAAATAAAAGTTTTGTTTTTAAAAGAATAATTACAATTTTAATAAAATACGGTTAAACCGTAAACCGCACCGCACCAAACCGCATTTTGTGGTGCTGTTTGTTGCGGTTTTTTTAAAGTGCAGTTTGGTGCGGTTTGAAAAATTTACAAACTGCACTTTTGCGGTTTGGTGCGGTTTATGATCCAAACCGCATCGCGAACACCCCTAGGTATTATTACTCTACAGGGTATGCCTAAAGTCGTACTATGTCAACTCTGGTTAAATTATTAGACTTTAATTACTCAAATTAATTAATTAATTAATTAGGAAAAGTTCTTTTAGTCATAAATCAATTTATTTAATCTTAGCACAAGTCAAACAAACGGTTAGGAAAAACACATAGAGTATGCACAACCAATAATACACAATTAGTCAAGTAGGCACAACATGATGCAATGAGTTTGCAACCTAACCATGGCTCTAATTCTCTAAAGTTCGGGATATGGGTTAGTTAATAGAGGGTCCATGGTTAATTTTCCGGATGCACCGCGCGGAAGCCTAACCGTGAAGGGTTGGCACGAGTGGATGGGATACCGCGAGTTTAGAAAAACTCGCGGTCCATGGTTTGGTGAATTCAACATTCTCGGATGTACCCTTTGTTGCTCAGAGCGTTCAATCAAGTAGATGGAGCATCAATTCTAGAGGGTTATGTCCATATGTAGAACACATATAGGTTTCAGAAAAGTGAGAAAAACTCAATCAGGAAGTAGGACCTAGCAAACAGTGCTAAAAACTAGTCAAAATTAGAACGCATATTTCTGGCTCGGTATTGGAAGAACTTGGCGCCAGCAAACAGAGGCCAGCGCCACATTTTGGCTTTAGCGCCTGGCGACAGAAGCTGTCGCCTGGCGCTAACGTCAAATTGTTGGCGCTAGACTTTGTTCCCTGACGCTAGTTCCTACATGCTTCAGCAACTTTCTGTGCTCGATAAAATTTTCCAGTTTCGCGCAGCATTATTTTAATCCTAGTTGTGAAAGATATTCCTCAAATTTCCTACGTGTAAAAATCCTATGTTTTTACTCATTGCGGATGGTCTTTCCAATGAGATCTTTTTTATGCATATGACAATAATGTTAATCAAAATTACGTACATGAAATACTTAGAACTTTTCAAGTCTCATCCACTCATTCTAAATCATTGCTGAAATAAATTTCAGGAATTAAAATAGAAATCCTCCCCAGTGAAGTCACCAAAAAACTGTAGGGAATATTTCAAGAATTATCCCTAGCTTGAACCCCACTGTGATCATACACTTAAGCATGGTGGCGTCCAAAGGGAAAGAAGATAGAGCAAAAGAGTCGCCAACAAGTTTTAGGAACTTGTAAACCGTACACGAGGTGAAGGTTACACCCCTTAACGATCCAAGAGATCATCAACTCCAATAGGTCTGAAACCATGACTGGTAGTTCGGGGATGAAGGTACAAATCCAACCAAAAAGAGATTGAACCTGCCTGAATAATAGGCCTCTACTTTATTCTGATCGTATTCATGTACGCTTTCTGACTAACATGCAATCAATAGGATTAACCCTAAACCTGTTAATCTATGTTGGTTGAATATTAATGCACGAATAAAACTATTATTGGAGATCACTTGAATTATAATCAAATTACCCTAAACAAGATTATTAATTATCTTATTAAGCGTGATTACAAGTACTAATTCCCTTTAAACATGCATAAAGGCGTGATAAAACAATAACAAATAATATAAATATCAAGTAACATAATAATAATAATAATAATAATAATAATAATAATAATAATAATAATAATAATAATAATAATAATAATAATAATAATAATAATAATAATAATAATAATAATAATAATAATAATAATAATAATAATAATAATAATAATAATAAGACCTGCAGATGTGCTGCTTTATTCCTGGGATAGAGGCCTTGATGTATGTGTTGATTTGACGGGGTCTTCACCTTTGACACAATCGGGGTTGTCTGATTTCGTTTCTGGTCGTGTTGTGTCGGCGGCGGCTCAGCGGAAGCGGGACAAGTATGGGGCGCGTTGCAGGGCTATTGGCTATGGTTTTCTTCCTTTCTCCTTTTCTTCGTTGGGGGAATTAGAGAAGGATGCTATTGCGTTGCTGGAGCGGGTTCAGGCGTTCGCTAAGACTCAGGATATTGGTGCTCGTGCAGCTGCTCACATCTTCAGCAGGATTGGGTTCGCTATAGCTAGAGGGGTGGGGGCCCAGATTGTATCTCGACTCCCTACCAATTTCTTGTAAATTGATTGACTCTGTACGTTTTGTTTTTTTATAATAATAATAATAATAATAATAATAATAATAATAATAATAATAATCATAAAATTATAATCATAATCAAAACAATTATAAAAATAATCATGAATCATGTTAAAGCATAATAATAGCAAGATCCTAGGCATGATACTAACAAGATTATTAACAAACCCTAGCATGTCACTAAACAATAAAGATCAAATATATAGCCCTAACATGATACTAACATGAATATTAGGAAGAAAATAGGAAGCATCATACAAATCATAATTGACATTATATTTTTTACCCTAAACATGATACTAGGAACTTATAAAACATCCTAACATTACACAAGGAATCATAATAATAACTTAGACATGATTTCTATATCATAATAACAATGTAAACAATTAAAGCACTTACTTGGATGCCTCGTACCTCTTTCTAATAACAAAATACACACGTTAGTAACTTCAAGGAAAATAATAAAACAAACAATTAAGGGCTTGTTTGGAATTGTTTTTGTTTTTAGTTTTCAGTTTTTTTTTTAAAAAAACAAAAAACCAAGAACAGGAAACAAGAAAAAGATGTTTTCACTTTTCTGTTGTCAGTTTTCAAAATTAGCATGATTTTAATAAGTTTGATTAATTTTTAATTCATTATATGACATATATCATACACTTTTAAAATACAAAAAACCAAAAAACTGAAAACCGCAACAATGTCAAACGAACCCTAAATTAAATAATTGAAAGAGAGATTTGGGACCAAACCCTCAGAAATTAAAACATTTCAAGTTTAGGGAAAAGGCAACTTCGAACTATGCTAGGTGTTTCTAGGTCTTGTTGATGCGGAATTTTGTTTGAGATAAGGCTAGTTTAGAAAAGAGAGAGAGAGAGAGAGAATAAGCTTTAGCTTAGAGAGAGAGGAGAATTAGAGAGTTGTTGATGAAAAACGGAGGTTTTAGGAGACTATTTATAGAGAAAATCAGCCAAACGGATAGAAAAACAAATCAGAGTTTCGACGAGCTAAAACAGATTAGCGTCAGGCGCTGATCATTAGCGCCAAGCACGAAGGCTAGCGCCAGGCGCCAAGCATTAGCGCCAGGCGCTAATGTCTGTCGTTAGGCGCTAATTATTATTTTCACGCATTTTCATAATTCAGATAAAATTTAGCCGTACAGAAGAGCAAAATCGTATTTTCCTTAAAAACACTCTTTTATTTTGATTAAAACTCTAAAAAGTCAACGTAAGTCAATTTATCAATGCTAATAGAATTAGGAATGAAAAGAACCT
Source organism: Chenopodium quinoa (assembly GCF_001683475.1). Lineage (NCBI taxonomy): Eukaryota > Viridiplantae > Streptophyta > Magnoliopsida > Caryophyllales > Amaranthaceae > Chenopodium > Chenopodium quinoa. Next base: position 2,028,182 of record NW_018743955.1, read on the forward strand.
TCTAGAAGAATCTAGAAGACTAAAATCAATTCTAATTGCATTAGGAATGATAAATCCATATTAGACCCTCCTCTAGATCATTGGGCCGCATATAAGTATTAAACTGCGCCCAGTTTAGTAATTTGGTCATAACTTCCTCACTATTCATCAGAATTGGGTTTATAATATATTGTTGGAATGGTCTTTTCAAGCCCCATCCAACTACACCATTATTGGATCCTCGCTATGGACAAAAAAAACTGGATTAGCTGTTTTCTTAAAATAGGTTTTCAAAACTAGAGAGAAAAGAAAAGAAATTAAAACTATCCGCAACACTAGAATTTCCACACTTTTACTTCATTCGAATATGATTCGACGTGAAAGATACTCATCACCAGGTTTGGTTTTTGGGAGACACAAATGGGTGTCTACACTTACCATAATTTGTTATGGACTATTTTTGTAGTAAATACATATTATGTACTACATAATACATTTATTACAACAAGATTATACATTTTTTAAAAAAAATTATGTAATAGAAGCTACATACAAGCTTAAATAATGAAATGCGAATATATAAAATCATCAAATGAGGGTGTTTTTTCGTTGAATAATTTGTGATTAGAATTTCAATCAATTAGTACATTATGGATACTTCAATTATAATTGCCAAGAACGAAACATGTTGATTATTCTTAATGTACTTTTCCCTTCCAATTTTTTAAATTTTCAACATTCTATTGATATGAATATAACATATGAAAGTAAAAAAAAATGTTAATTTTAAAAATAGTTATTGAAAATTACCGTGCAGGACACGAGACCTAACCTAGCATTTAATAGCATTGTGGAGTATATGCATTCTCTTAAATTTTTTTATATTATTATTGAGGAGAAAGAGGGGTAGGTCCCTGAAGAGGTATAATAGCACTTAACATAGAAAAAATAAACAATAACATATATCAATATAGATAAGGAAATGAATGATAATTCCTACTAGTAATAAAAAAAAAATAATTAACATATATATATTTGAGATAATAATTAAGGCAATGACCCTATATGGCTATATTATTCATCATAAATTTATTCTACTCATCACTTTCTCTTTCATTCTATCTATTTAAGCTTCAATCTAGTAGACTCCATTTGTTACGTGTCTGCAAAACAAAACAAAAACAAAAACAAAAAAATATTAAGCCAAAAAAAATACGTGTGATCTTATTATTGGAAGTATAAAAACCATTTACAAAATTAATGAAATGAATGTAAAACTTGTAGAAGTATTGGCACCCATACGCCATAGCATTGTTGCTTTTGCTGTTTGTGCAATTCTTCCATTCTATATCATGTGTTTTAATTTCCAAATTTAAGTGAACGAAAAGATCACTTTCAATTTTACCAAAGTATATATTATAAATAAAAAAAATAAGAAGAGAAAAAAAAAACACTTTTTTTAAATTTTACATACCTTGCCAAGTCTTAATTTTCACAAACCGTAATACGATGATAACTTGACGACCTGGATGCTCAGATAAATAATCTTGTTATTGATCAGCATATCGATTCTATAAAGTGCATCTTAAAACATTATTTATGAATTCAATAAACAGAATTATCATTAATTCAGTATTTCCATTCTTTATTAATTATTTAATATCTTAATGGTTAAATGTAGTTACTGTAGGTCACCTTCGTTCTTTAGCTTTTCTTTGAATAATCATCACTACTTAAAATTCCAGAATTATAACCAATTATATTATACAAATAACATATATATTCTTTAACATCTTCCAAAAAAAAAAAAACAATGATCACATTATAAATTAAAATTCTTTTTAAAAAAATTATATCATACCCACTAAACAGTTGCTATGCAGATTATTTAATTTGAAAGAATTGCATCAAAGGGCACCAATTCGAAACCATATGCATTTATCTCGCCTTCATTTGGTTGATGTTGGAACGTTGAATTAACAATGAATGCTTCTTAATTAACGGATGTATTTTGTCACCCTAGCACATAAAAAGATTAAAATTTAAAATTAAATGTAATAAAAAAAACATAGTATATGTAGAAATACAATTGGTCAATTGTATGGTTTTTATTTTTATTTTATTTTTTTTAACAACAATACCTTATCATCCAATAACACCATCTCAATAGAATAGATATCAGCAGGCTTGGGGAATGATTGTGCCCATAAATGGATGACTTTAACTCGCAAGGTTACATTTTCAGTAGTAGGACTTATGTCCTTGATGAATACGAAATTATCAGCCATGAATGAATGAAAATTATAATTAAACAGTATAATAATGGTTAAATGGTATAATAAAGATTTAAAACCCAAATTTGTCGTGATCAACTTAATGCTTATATATGGTTTTTATATAGTGTAAATATCTTAAGTAAATATGGAAAATTAAAATTTTGTATCCATTATTAATCACGCATATAAAATTAATATTTAATGGTAAATGGATATATATAAATATATAAAAATTAAATATAAATAAAACTATATTTAGATACTATTGTGGAGCATAAAAATTATATTAGAATATTTTAGATTTTATACTGCTTTTTTTTTTTACATAATTTATTATGTATATATTTTCTTATGTTAGTTTATTAGTTTAATAATAATATTAGTCTAAAAAGTACTTCGTATAATTGATGTGTTAGAACTTACAAGGGGTAGTGGAAGAGGGTGGAATGATAACATTTTGATCCCTCTTAATTACAAATAATACTTTGATGATATAATAAAAGTATTAGTTTACCCCAAATAATATGGAGTATCTTATAATTGAGATATTATAGCTTAGCTATTGGCATATGCTCATAATGAATCACTCAATTGTTCTAATTAAGCTAAGTAAGATTATGGGTTCCTTAAAACAAAATAAGTACAACGGGATATTTATGCATTGGTATATGTTAGATTATCATTCTTTGACTTTATGGGTACATTTTAGATCATCATGCATTGATCATAAAATTTAATGATTTATAACCATTGTTAATCACGTATAATATGTATGTATAAGAGTAGAATCTTATTATTCATAATATTATGTAATAATCAACTACATTTAGAAATAAGCAACACATTATACACTAACTAAAATATTAAGTCAATCCTTCTAAAAATAATTGTGTCAATCAAGATTTATATCCATATTAATCACGCATGTTATTAATAGAATCTTATGATTGATAATATCATGTAATACATACATATGTATGTATAGTATTATATAATAATATAAGAATGTAAAAAAATATAATAATCTATCTATACTTTAGTATTTAAAAACACAAACCACAATTTTTCATTTGACACATGACATCACAATTCACAATTCACAAGTCACTCATCACCCCATATGCTACATGTTATCTCCCTTAATATTTAGGTTTAAGTCTTTATTCATTATACAACTTGCAAATTCAAGTAAGAAAATAACGTGTTTCATTTCCACCATAATAAAATAATGTTTTAATTAATACACATTACATAAACATATAAATTATAATAAAAATTGTTTTTTCATCTCCAAGACTTTAAATATAATTTAAAATAATATGTCATTTTATATCCAACAATCTTCACGTATATATATCTAACTAAATTCATTCATCTTCTTTCACGGTTCTATGCTCTCTCTTTTTTTCTTTTAAATTTAGAAATGAAACAATCTTCCTACATATGAAAATAATTAACCTAAATAAAACCCGTGCATTGAACGGGCCAAAAAGCTAGTTTAATAAAGAAATATGAAAGTGGCGGGAAAATAATTGATAACATTGTGACAAGTGTCATCTTAGGTTCGCTTTTAGTATAGGTTAACAGATTGTTTGGAAAGAAAAATATACTCGTAAATAAAATACGTAGTAAAGGAAAACTGAAAAGAAATATTTTACTTCAAGTATATGAAAAGATTCTAAATGGGAAAATCTTTTTAAACCTTCCAAATTGGGAAATAAGAAGAACAAAAAGAATTAGGAGGAGTATTAATTGATCATTTTACAACGCACATAAATTACTTGTAAATGTACTCCTTCCGTGTTTTAATAAGTGTTACACTTTGACAGACACATATTTTTAGACGATTTAATTGACTTAAATAAAATAAAAGGTTAGTGAAATAGTTGGAGCATTAAGAAATTCTAAAAGAAATATAGTGACATTAATAATTTATTGTAAAGTAATGAATGTGAGAGGAAAGAAATAAAGAAATAAGTAGTGGGTTTGACTGGGGACCGTGAAAGAGAAAGATATAATATTAAAATGAAGTTTTTTTGCCGAAAAAAAAGGTGTATCACTTATTAAGACACGACTGAATTTGGTAAATGTAATACTTATTAAAACTTGAAGGGATTAATACTACTAAATATTAGTGTCTAGTGGTAGTTTAGCTGATTAGTTAATTGGTATCATCAATTCCAAACGTTTGGTTTTATGATTCAAAAGTTACCCTTTGAATGGGACAATAATATTATTTATTTTTATTTTAAGGGTACATAAAAAAGCACAAGAGATACTTCATTGGCTAAAAAATTTAACTCTCCTTTGTTTTGGTGAGTGTTGCATGCTCGCAGAATGGTAAGCTCTTGTAGTCTTGCTCATACAACTTGCTATGCTGTTTTTATATCATGGCAAATGCTTCACATTAATTGACTCAAAGAGTTTTTTTTATCAAATTAGAGAGAAAATATAATTGAATAGCTTGTGTTGCGTTTTTATTTTTTTTTTTATATTATTGATCAATAGGCTGAGTATTTATACAAAACGTAAGCTCATAAGATATGAAATAATCTTCCTAACAGATATACCATATATCCTAATTATATATTCACTAAATATTATCTTAACATAAATAAACCTAACTATGTTTTTCTCATACTAAGATAAATACGAAAAATATATCACTGTAGGGAATATTTCAAGCGTTAACCCTCTAGCTTGAACCCTACTGTGATCATACACTAAAGTACGGTGGCGTCCAAAGGGAAAGAAGATAGACCAAAAGAGTCGCCAACAAGTTTTAGGAACTTGTAAACCGTTCACAAGGTGAAGGTTACACCCCTTAACGATCCAAGAGATCGTCAACTCCATAAGGTCTTGAACCAAATAGGGTTCGAGGATGAAGGTACAAATCGAACCTAAAAGAGATTGAACCTGCCCTAATAACTCTACTTTATTCTGATCGTATTCATGTGCGCTTTCTGAATAACATGCAATCAATAGGATTAACCCTAAACCTGTTTATCTATGTTGGTTGAATTTTATGGACAAATAAATCTATTATTGGCGATCACTTGAATTATAATCATATTAACCCTAAACAAGATTATTTATTATCTTATTAAGCGTGATTACAAGTACCAATTCCCTTTAAACATGCATAAAAGGCATGATCAAGCAATAACAATAAATAATGTATCAAGCAACATAATCATAATAAAAAATAATAATTATTATTATAACAATCATAAAATCATTATCATAATAATAATCATGTTAAAGCATAATAAAAATAGCAAGATCCTAGGCATGATACTAACAAGATTAATAACAAACCCTAGCATGTCACTAAACAATAAAAATCAAATCTTTAACCCTAACATGATACTAACAATCATAAATATTAGGAAGAACATAAAAGGCATCATACTTTTAATCATACTTGATATTAAATTTACCCTAAACATGATTATTAGGAATTAAAATAACAACCTAAACATGATTTCTACATCATAACATCAATAAAAACCATTAAAGCACTTACTTTGATTGTCTCGTACCTCTTTCTAATAACAAAATACACACGTTAGTAACTTCAAGGAAAATAATAAATCAAAACAACAATTAAATTAAATAATTGAAAGAGAGATTTGGGACCAAACCCTCAGAAATTAAACCTTTCACGTCTAGGGCGAAGGCAAGTTCGAATATGGCTAGGTGTATCTAGATCTAATGAATGCGAAATTTTGTATTTGTGAAAAAGCTATTTTAGAAATGAGAGAGAGAGAGGATTGGTAGATTGTAGATGAATAAAAACGGAGTTTTTACGACATTATTTATAAATAAAATCAGCCAAAAATATAAAGTATCAAAACAGAGTTCTGGTGCAAATAAAATTGGATTAGCGCCAACGCTGGCTATTAGCGCTAGACGCCAACATTAGCACCAGGCGCCAAGCGCTACAGCTGGCGTTTAGCGCTCATCTGGAAATTCACGGGTTTTCTTAAAATCAGATAAAAATTGCCGTATAGGAGGATAAAATCGTATTTTTCCTCAAAAATGTTCTTTGATTTTAATTAAAACACTGAAAAGTCAACAAAAATCAATTTATCAATGCTAATTGAATTAGGAATGAAAAGAACCTTCTAGAAGAATATAGTAGACTAAAACCATTCCTAATTGCATTAGGAATGATAAATCTATATTAGGCCCTCCTCTAGATCATTGGGCCGCATATAAGGTTAAAACCGGGCCCAGTTCAGTAAATTGGCCATAACTTCCTCAATATTCATCGGAATTGGGCTAATAATATATTGTTGGAAAGCTCTTGTCAAGCCCCATCAAACTACACTACTATTGGACCCATATCATGGACCAACCAAACTGGATTGGTTGTTTTCTTAAAATAAGTTTTCAAAAATAGAGAGAAGAGAAAAGAAATTAAAACTATCCGCAACACTAAACTTTCCACACTTTCACTTCATTCGATTATGATCTGACGCGAAAGGTACTCATCGCCGGGTTTGGTTTTGGGGAGACACAAATGGGTGTCTACAATCACACATATATTTTTCGATATCTCATATCTCTAACAACCTCCTGCAATCGTAACGGTAATGTATGGTTGGTGCACCCGGGTGCACCATGCGCATGGTGCACCCGGTTAAACAAAAAAAAAGGCGGAAAGAACATTAGTTGTTTGAAAAAGAACATTTAGTTGTTTGAAAAAGAACATGTTTGTTTTTAACAAAGAAAATGTATTAATGAAGAAAATAAAGACATTACAAAAAGAACATGATAAAAACTTTATAAAAATTTCATGAAAAACTACACATTAACGAAAAACTCTTTACCAAAAATTTCATTTCCCCAAAAATAGTTTTCTCTCTCTCCAAAAATTCAACTTTCCATAATAATTTTGTTTTTCTCTCTCTAAAATTATTTTCAACTAAAAATAATACAATGTTTCATTTTCAAAATTCAAAATAACATATGTTAAAAGAACATAAGTTAAAGAACATACGAGCTGAGCTATCTTTCAAAAAAAAAAAAATTGAGAGAAATTCAAAGAACATACGAGCTAAAATTAAAAGAACATATTTTGCATTATTGAAACCTAAAAAACATGTTTAATCAACATATGTTAAAGAACACAAGTATATACGAACATTTTATCAAACATATATAGGTATGTTCTTTGTCAAAACAAACATGTTCTTTTTCAAACACTAGTATGCATGTTCTTTTTCAAACACTAGCATGTTCTTTTTCAAACACTAGTATGTTCTTTTTAAAACAATAGTATGTTTTTTTTTTACCCATGTTCTTTAAAATATGTATAATGTTCTTTCCGGGTGCACCATGTGCATGGTACACCCGGGTGCACTATACTATTTTCATCGTAACGGCAGTAACACGAACGTTGCGATTGAAAATTCCTCAATTTGTTGAAGTCGATCGAGATGCAATTCTTTGTTGATGTCGCCTTCAATTCTTCACTTAGTTGAAGTCGATTGAGATGCACTACTCTGTTGATGTTGCCTTCAATTTTTTTTTCTTCAATGATGAGAACTTTCATCTTTTTCGAAATTATTAGTAATCGATCAAGCAGGAGCTTCATTCTTTTCGAACGTGCAAATATAATAATTTTTGGTTTTTCTAAAGCAAAATCGAGCTCCAATCAAATATTGGTTTTTCTGAGTAAGGGCCTATTCACATTTCCAGAACTAAGATGAACTGAACTCACTGAACTGAATTGAACTGATTGGAGCTGAACTGAACTAAAATGAACTGATTAGAGCTAAACTGAACTGAACTGAAATGAATATTTTATGAGAGAAGGAAATTAGGAGCTGAACTGAACTGATTGGAGCTGAACTGAAATGAAATTAAGTAAATGTGAACAGGCCTTAAACCACACTCAAATCTTTTATTGGTCTTTCAGAGTAAACCACACTCAAATCTCTTATTGGTCTTTCAGAGTAAACCACACTCAAATATTTTATTGGTCTTTCGGAGTAAACCGCACTCAATTGAAAAGGAGCAAACTCATGCTCGAATCTACTCACAAAAAAAAAAAAAAATTAATTTGCACAGCAGAAATTTTGGGTAATATTTATGAATTACACCGGCGAGTTTAATTTTCTAGCGTAACCCACCGGCAGGGAGAAATTTTTTTGTGAACGGTCCCATGATTAAACCTGTTCTTGATACCATGTCAAATTAGAGAGAAAAAAAATATAATTGAATAGCTTGTATTGCTTTTTTTTATTATTGATCAATAGGTTGAGTATATATACAAAACCAAAGCTCATAAGATAGGAAACAATCTTCCTAAAAGATATACCATGTATCCTAATGATATATTAACCAAATTTTAACGATCTTAACATAAATAAACCTAAATAAATGATTCTCATACTAAAATAAATACGGAAAATATATCACACATATATTTTTCGATATCTCATATCTCTAACATTGCTACTCGTAAATGGGGTTCAATACTAACTAGGATCGGGATCCCTTACTCAAGATGGTGCAGGCTGGATATGCACGTTATGATGGTCTACTTCTTGAAAATTGACTTGAATGTTATTTTATTTTATTTTTCATTTTCTTATAATTGTAATACCCCGTATTTTTAAACTCGTTTTATGAAATATTAATTATGTTTTGACTTGAATACATCATAGTTTATTAATAATACATATTATTATGCTTTAAAATGACTCAAAAGAATTTTATTTAGTTTTATTTACGAAAATTATTTGGTTAAAATTATGTTTTTTATAAAAGATTTTGATATGCAAGTTGGGAACTTAGTATCAAAATATATGATTTTTCTACTTGAGTATTTCTTTACTCCAAGCAAAAGGACCTAAGTCCATTTCTTACTCCTAAAGCATGACCAAAGTCACAAACTTCCTTTACAAGCTTGAATACTTGACCTCCAAGTTGTTGACATCATACATGATGTCAATAGCATGACCTCATAAACTTCCTCTACAAGCTTGAATACTTGACCCCCAAGTTCTCAAACTCTATAAATAGAACCAAAGTTCAGCCATTTTAATAAAAAAAAAGTCTCTTGCTCTTAAAGCTTCATCCTTCTTTTCTTCTTTCTTCCTCCCATTTTCGTACTACTTCACCCCGTATATGTTCCAGGCCATTTTTCAACCACTTTTGATCATTTTTAGCCTTTTGTTGTTTGAGACAAAGTTGTTCCTCTCAACATCCTTGAGGTTAGGCTCAAGAATCACCCAATTCAGAATTATATACTATGAGATATGGCTTCTGCAAGATGTAACTCCTTCTTTTCAACGTGAACCTTCCCGTGAGCTTTGCTACTTTATATTGTTTTGCGCTAAGTCTTTCAAAACTAATATCTATTTTCAATTTATGATTTTTTTAAGGTTTCATATTTGATTCTTATTTAAAATACTCCATATAATGTTTATTTAGGAGATAGTTCGTGGTTATAAATCTAGGTGGAATAGTTGTAAAGATCAAGGTACATACTCGTGGCCAGGTCTTTAAATATGTGATTTTATACAAATGTGTTTTGTGTTCTGAATGATGAAATATGTTTGAATGTTGAACAAGGATTTATAAATGTTTATGAAATGAATATTGTGAAATGTTTTACTGTTTGTTCTTTGGAAATAATTTCAATGTTCTAAAAGTTGTTTATACACATACTTGAATTTAAATTCATTTTAAAGAGAAAATATTGTTGAAATCCCATACATGGGAGTTGGAAGGTTGATTTATCAAAGATATATATTGGATTTTTATGACTCCCATTATGTGGAGATAAAATTGAAGACTATGGACTATGTATGACCTAGTCTTTCCCCTTGATAGCATTATGTAAGGAGTTACTAGCTTGGGGGGTATGCACACTTAGGTGGAAAAATGGTTTACAAAAATAATGATCTTCCATTTCTATTGAAATCTATTTTGGGAAAGTCGTTGGTTTTGAAATGTGATGATTTTTGGAATGTTTCTAAACGTTTCTTAATGTGAAGTTTCTATTTATGGAAGGTTTGAATAAATGCTATTTATAAATGCTAAATCTTACGAAAGAATGTTTAATTAAATAACTTGATTTTACGTTTCTAGCATTGGTATGTACTTAGCGTTTTGCTAATACGTATTTCTCTTTTGTTTTGGCTTGGCCCTACTTATCATTATGATAAGTAGATAGGTGATGATGACTCGACGTGATCTAAATGTGGAAATGGGGATGAAGGACAATAATCATGTGGTCTAGGTTTCATGGTTGACGTTATGTATGAACAGTTATCATATGGTTCAATTTTGAAAGCTATTATTACTATTATCATCAAAATATAAAATTTAAGTATGTATTTTCTTCGCTGCAAGTCTCTATTTTGAAAAGCCTTACGTAATCACGTGGCGGTAACGCTCCTAAGTTACTCTCTTAAATCATGTTTTATAATAGTTATTATTAGAGAGTAATTTGGGGGTGTTACAATAATCAAGAAAACATAAACAGCTACAGTCCCTTTCTTGCTGCTGTAGCGAGTAGGTGGGCTTCTGGTATTCTACATCTACTGACCTTCCTTAGAACAAAGTGTCTAAGGGTATTATTTTTATGCTTAATATCATGTACTACCTGTTTTACTTCCCTTCTAGCGTTTCTCTCTTCAATGAATGCGGTTACCAGCTCCTTTGAGTCCGTTAACATGGTCACCGATCTACCTGCTAGAACCGGCCTTTGTAAGGCCAATCAGTGTTGCTTCTGCTTCTGCTTAAGTTGGTGAGGTTGCAAAGACCGAGGTTTTCCCTCTATCAATTACTCCACCTCTTTCCTTGATTACCCACCTTGCTGCTGCTCTCCAAGACTTGTACGATTGAGTAACATTTTCCTTCTAGGATCTGTCAATGAGAATAGAGATGTCCAACCTCATTACAGACACCTCCATCTGAGCTCTATAAGAGGGTATTCGTAGCATCCTCCATTGTAGTATTGAGAATTGCGTCTTTAGAGCCTTTTGCAATTAAGTTAGTGGAGTTAACCCACCTGGTAACCCACTGGTTTGCAAGAGACAAAATGTCAGCCGGTTCAACAACTTGGTTTTTGAAGATAACGTTATTTCTAGTGAGCATAGGCTCCAAAGAATGCAAACAAACTGGATGACAGTAATATCAGCCATATATATTGCTATTTGTGAGGAAAAAGGTTAGGTAGTACATTATCCATATTACAATCTTCAACTCCTCTCCATTTTCTACATTAATTCCTAGCGTGCTGCACTTCCAAACTCTTCTTGCTATCTCACAGTCTCTAAATATGTTTTGTGTAGATTCTTCCGTTGAATTACATCACCTGCAAGTGTAATTAACCATAATACCTCTTTTCCCCAGGTTGTTTGCAGTTGGTAACGCGTTAACAGCTACTTTCCAAATGAAAATTTTGTGCTTGGGCCATAGTTTGGAGGTCCATAATTTCTTTTAAAAGCTTGTTGAAACATCACCATTCTCTTTTTGTTGGTCATGCCAGTAGCCTGATTTGATAGAGTAGTATACACGGTCCCTAGTCCCAGCCATCATGGTTCATATGCTTTGCCGGGTGGATGTCAAGGATATCTTTAGCCACACTAGGACGGAACCATTTCCACACCATCCACTACGCAAATTTCTATTTGTATTGAACAGGTCACTTACCATGCTTGGCTTGGCCTCATTATTGTTTTGTTGTCTTTCATTGCACTTGATTAGATTTTTTGTTGTCCACCAATCTTCCTCAATCGCAGTAGATTTTCCATCTCCTATCATTCTTCTTAGCCCTCTTCTTATAGAATGGATACTTTTGAAAATACTTCTTGCTCCCCCAATGATGTTGAAGCCTTCAATCCTTCCTCTCTCTCCCTCCACCACAACCGTCACCTTCACCGGCGGCCACCAGAGGTTTCGAAAACCGCCTTCAATCCTTCCTCTCTCTGTTTTCCCTTTCTTTCTCTTTCGAAAACCACCTACATAGTTCGAAAAATCCTTCCACCGCCCTGAGGTTGCTCCACCACCTAGCCGCGCCACCCCCCTGAGGCTCCTCCACCACTGAGCCGCGCCACCAGCCTGAGGGTCCTCCTCCATTTGCCGTGAGTGCCCTGAGTCTCCTCCTAGCTGCTGCCCTAATTTTCTCCTCCACCACCTCTAGCTGCGCCACCCCCCTGAGGATCCTCCACCACCGAGCCACGCCACCGGCCTGAGGGTCACCACCGAGTCTCCTCCTAGCTGCTGCCCTAATTGTCTCAAGGTTTATTTTTATTTTTTTGCAATACATTATTTTCCAATTATGTAATTATATATATTAATTTGTTTTGCATTTTGAACCATTGTTAGTAAATTAAAATTTAGGTTTGAATATAACTTTTCTCAATTTTAGGTTTGAATATAATTGGAAAATTGTGAAAATATTAGAGATTAGTAACCTTGTTACTCAATTAGTTGGATTTTATTATGTTTTAATGGTTAATTTAATGTGTTTTGGTGGATAATTTTGAAATAATTATAGAAATATATTAACCTTGGTACAATATTAAATAGGTGAAATTTGGTATTTTACTTTTAATGGTTAATTTGAAGTTGTTTTGATGGATTATTTTGAATAAGTTAGAGATTAGTTAAATTTGTTATTAAATAAGTTGAATTTTGGAATGTTTAAATGGTTAATATTAAGTTGTTTTGATGGGTATATTTGAATTAATTTGAGATTAGTAATCTTGCTTGTTACTAAAGTAGATGAATTTTGGAATGGGTGAATGGTTACTTTTAAGTTGTTTTGATGGGTAATTTTGAAAAAATTAGAGATTAGTAACCTTGTTTGTTTAGCAATTGTTAGTTCAATGAATGATATGTTTTAGCTTATAAATAAATTAGTGAATTGACATGTTATGAGAAAGAAATAGTACATACCTTATATTTAACCTAATTTTTGTATATTGTTTTTTTTTAACAGATTTGTGAATTGAAGCACGAGTTTAATTATCTTGAGGAAATGAGGACTACATATTGAGCTCAAGTGGGTAGTTGCTATATTGGTATGACTTATAAACTTTACTTAGCTATATTTCTTTCTATTTATCCATTTAATAAAAGTTTATTCATGAAATTGCAACTTGTGTATTGTTTAATTGCAAATAAATACAACAATATATAGAATACTTGAATTGCATCATCATATGCCTAAATACTCGTTTAAGGCTTTCTCATTAGGAGAAAGTCTTGAATAGTCCCCGGTTGGGACTGTTCTTGAATGTGTACTCTCACTTAGGTGGTGAATGTATGTTTTCTTTTCGATTTTAAGGAACATCTTGGCTTACCATTTCCTCACTATGTTCTCTGGGTACATATGTGGGTAATTAATTATCTACATCGTGTATTTGGAGAACTAGGGGGAAATGCTGCCGGATTTTCCTTAAAATTGGAAAGTTGACATACATTCACTAGTGAGAGTAGACATTCAAGGATGGGTTAGGTTGGAGTGATAAGGACCCTTTGGAAACATGCATTTTTTCACTATATGAATGGTATATTCACGTTTTGTACTTGAATTTGATTTACATAAAATATGTAGCACTTACACATTATAATTATATGGTGCTATATATGTTTAGAGACAATTACTAAATTGAGAAGGATCGTGGTTGGATGTATGGTAGACGCGATACATTGGAATTTTGGAATGGGGTTCAAGAGTTTTGCGAGAGGGCTTTAGCTTATCAACGCAAACTGGGAGGCAAAGGCCTTTATTGTCCTTGTGTTGATTGTAATAATGTGAATGCGGTCGATAGTGTTGAAATCATTAGAGATAATGTATTATGTCGTGGGGTTTAGGCAATTATACCATGTGTGGATTTGGCACGGATAAAGTGGAGAGTACAGTGGGGATCTTGATCGGAATGATGTGCGTGTTAGAAGCAATGAGATTCATGTGGACGAGGAATACGAGAATGATGAGTATATTGTTGATAATGGTGAGGATGGAGCCGATGAAGATCAGGCGGATGAGGTCGAGGATGAACAAGTGGATGAGATGTTGCAAGGTGTTGAAGGTGAAGTGTTTGAATTATTATCGGAGGCTTCCAAAAAGCCTTTGTATTCCGGGTGCAAAAAATACTCCAAACTATCGGCCGTGCTAACACTTTTCAACATTAAGTCAAAGCATGGGTGGACGGACATCAGTTTTACTTCTTTGTTGACCGCATTAAGTGATATGTTGCCCGATGGGAATGAAATTCCTAAGTCTTATTATTACGCAAAGAAGCTCATGTGTCCCTTTGGTTTGGAGTATAAGAAGATACATGCATGTCCTAATGACTGTATTTTGTATCGAAATGAGTATGAAAAACTGCAGGAGTGTCCACGATGCAAGCGGTCGCGGTACAAGCGCATGAGTTGCAATCCTGGCACGGAGGGACCTCCTGCTAAGGTGTTGTGGTATCTTCCCATTATTCCAAGGTTTAAGCGTCTGTTCTCAATACCAAAAGGCGCTAAAAACTTGAGGTGGCATGCAGAGGGAAGAAAGAAAAACAGAATGATGAAGCATCCAGCTGACTCTCCACAGTGGAAGAACATTGATTTGAAGTTTGAGGAATTTGGTAATGAAGTCAGAAATTTAAGGCTTGGGTTGTGCACGGACGGGATGAATCCATTTGGCACTCTTAGTACCCAACACAGCACATGGCCGGTACTTTTAGTGATTTATAATTTTCCTCCTTGGCTGTGCATGAAACGTAAGTATGTAATGCTTTTATTGCTAATAACTGGTCCTAAGCAACCTGGAAACGACATAGATGTTTACCTTGCGCTGCTTATTGACGACTTGAGAAAGATGTGGGACGAAGGGGTTTCCGTTTTCGATGCTCATCAGAACGAGATATTCACATTGCGTGCAGCCCTTATGTGGACCATGAATGACTTCCCTGCATATGGCAACTTGTGTGGGTACAAGGTCAAAGGGAAAAAAGCATGCCCCATATGTATTGATGACACATCAAGTGTATACCTGACTCATTCTCACAAAGATGTCTACCTACGGACTCGAAGGTTCCTTAGGCGTGATCACCCGTACCGTAGGCAGAAAAAGGCTTTTGATGGAACCGTGGAAGAGGATACTGCGCCTAGACCATTGACTGGTGCTGAGATTTGTGCTCGGGTGAAAGGGATACGAACGGTGTTTGGAAAATTAGAAAAAATTGTGGTCTCACCTGCTCTGTTTAAGAAAGAATCAATCTTTTGGAATCTGCCGTACTGGAGAGAACATGACGTTAGGAATTGTCTTGATGTGATGCATATAAAGAAGAATGTGTGTGATGCTCTTTTGGGCACGCTTATGAATATCCCAAGCAAAACAAAGGACCGAAAGGGTGCACGGTTAGATTTGAAAGAGATGGGGATTCGTCCAGAATTGTGGCCTCAAGAAAAGGTTAGAAAGGGGAAGGAGCCGAGAATAGAAGATGAAAATGTTTCGAAAAAAGGGAAGGAGAAGAGCAAGGGAAAGGGGAAGGCCAAAGATGCGTCAAAGAAGAAAGTTAGGGGTAAAGGGAAGGATGAAAATAATTATTTACCCCCGGCTTGCTATACATTATCAAGGGTAGAGAAACGTATGTTTTGTGCATGTTTGTACGACATTAAGGTTCCATCAGGGTACTCATCTAACATGAAAAGATTTGTAACCTTAAATGGAGAATTGAAGCTGGCAAGTATGAAATCCCATGATTGTCACATTATGATGCAAGTATTCCTACCGATTGCAATCCGTGGTATTCTACCGAAACACGTGAGGGAAGCGATTACAAGCCTTTGTTCGTTTTTCAATACAATTTGTAGCAAAGTTCTTGATCCTTGTACACTAGATGCTTTGCAAGCAGATGTGGTTGTGACTTTGTGCAAATTTGAGATGTATTTCCCACCCTCATTTTTTGACATAATGGTTCATCTGGTTCTTCATTTGGTGCGTGAGATTAAGTTGTGCGGTCTAGTGTTCATGAGGTGGTGCTACCCTTTTGAAAGACACATGGGTACATTACAAGATAAAGTACGGAATCGAGCTCACCCTGAAGGAAGTATAATGCAAGGGACAGTGGGTGAGGAGATAGGTAACTTTGTGGCGGACTACATAGCCCTTGCTCAACCTATTGGTCTTCCTACTTCTCTACATGAAGGTAGACTTGATGGTCATGGCACAATTGGGTCAAAACGAATGTCACTAGACCGAGATCAGTTCTTACAAGCACACCTTTATGTGTTGCACCATGTTTCAGATGTGCATCCATATTTAGACGAGCACATGACTTGTTTGCGTGCCGAATTTCCATCCAAAGGTGAAAGGGCACTTATGCAGTTGCATAATAAGAAATTTGTTGATTGGTTTCGTGAACGAGTAATGAGTGGATTGAATGATACTAATGTGACCGATATAGTACGGTGGCTTGCGTACGGTCCTAGGGATGATGTCCGTTCATTTGAGGGATATGACATCAATGGGTACACTTTTTGGACCGAGGCTCGTGATTTGAAATCTTCCTCCACCCAAAACAGTGGTGTAACTCTTATGGTATCGTCAAGGGAGTTTGCAAGTTCTAAGGATAAATCACCTGTCGATGCAGAGTTGTCATACTATGGTCGAATTCAAGAAATATGGGAGCTTGATTATTGTGACTTCACGGTTGCTCTTTTCAAGTGTAAGTGGGTTGATAATATCAGGCGTAACGTCAAACATGAGGACTTTACTCTTGTAGATCTAGGCCACTTGAATGATAGTGCGGAACCATTTATCCTTGCATCTCAAGCTAAGCAAGTGTTCTACGTAACTGACCCAATGGATTCAAAATGGTCTATAGTGCTAGCTGGCAAAAGAAAAATCCTAGGCATTGGAGATGTTGAGGATGAGGAAGAATATGATGCGTTTGATGATTCAGCACCTTTCACTGTTCCTAGACCTATTGTACTAAATGACATAGACAATGAAGCAGGGTTATATGCGATCAGACCACAACGAAGGAATTTCAGAATGAGGTAGTTTGATTAAAAGTTAGTAATGGTTTCATTGCAAATATAGTTTAGTTATCATGTATATAGGAGCATAAGTAGGCGAAAATGATATATTTGTAGTTTGAAATTGCCTAAGTGTACTCATTATCATGCATATACAAGGTTATAGGACCATAAGTAGGTGAAATTGTCTTAAATAGCTTCTAGTTAACCCAAGTCTTTTGTTTTGTGTATGAACTAACATTTATTCATTCTAACAACCTACATTCAATATATTTAACATGTTTGTAGTTTGAAATTGCCTAAGTGTACTCATTATCATGCATATACAAGGTTATAGGACTATAAGTAGGTGAAACTGGCATAAATAGCTTCTACTTAACCCAACTCCTTTGTTTGGTGTATGAACTAACATTTATTCATTCTAACAACCTATTTTCCATATGTAGATTGAAATTGGCATTTTGTACTCATTATCATGCATATACAAGGTTATAGGACCATAATAAGTAGGTGAAAATGGCTTAAATAACTTCTACATAACCATAATAACTATCATGCATATACTTTACTATACACTAATATTATTTTATGATTGCTTTGACAAGTGATTATATCTCATGGCGGACGGTCATGATCCTCCTTTGGTAGAGGAAATTGACGATGATGAGTATGAGGACGAGTACGAGGATGACGACTCCGATGATAGTGATGTGCCTTATGATGTGAATAAGGAGGATGACTTGGGTGAGCCAGAGGATCAGGTTCAAGATGAGTTCGAGCGTAGGCTTGACGATTTTGAAATTTTAGTTGAACGTGCACCGGCCATTGTAAATACAACACGTGAGATTGTTGGTGAGAACCCGACTCCTGAAAGTCAAGGCCAAGGACAAGATGAAAACAACACAGGTGGTAGAGGGGGGGAAAAGGCACCGGCTGAAAGAAAAAGAAGGGGTCCGACGAGAAGCTTTAAGAAACCGGACGGTCCCATGGTCTTGGAGTATGACAACAAAGGCCAACCCGGGCCCAAATGGCGTCGACAATATGCTAATCAAGTTGGCATATGTTCGCGGAAAATCCCCATTACACTTGTAATGCGGCAAGTACCTCCGGGTTTGATTCAAGCATTTTGGGATGATACAAGGGTAAGTGTGTTTTTGGCACATTTAGACAATTTAAGATAACTTAACCTTATGGTTGTTACTAAATAGAAACTAATAATCGGTTTTAATTTGTGCTTGCAGAGGCTGTTTTCTATTCCTAATGATCCCGAGAAGAGAAGGGTGTTTGAATCTTTATTAGCGGAAAGATTCAGAGGCTTTAAGACCAAGTTGACTAATCGGTGGATCTTCAAGAAGAAGGTGCAAACAAAGAAGAAGAATTCCAAAGAGGATGACCGTCTCCCGTGGCAAATATGGCCGACCGTGTCAAAAGATGATTGGGAAGAGTTCGTTAGAATGAAGAGTCAAAAGAAAGCCATTGTAAGTTTGTGTAAATCTGATCTCAATTGAATAATAGCTTGACACTTTTTGTAGTAATGAGACTAACATTTTTTGTTTTGTAGAAACTTCGAGAGAAAATTCAAGCGAATGCAGAAAAGAAGGAATATGTCCATCGTATGGGTCCTAAGACTTTTGGTGAAAAGAGACCTGAGTGGGTCGGTTCGGGTTTATACCCTAAAGCGCTTCTAGTGGCATCGAAGGAACCCTCTAGTTCCACGATCACTACATTGGTGAGTCATGCCGGTGATTTATTTTGTTCTCTCCATTCGTTTGATAAGAAAACCGGAAAATGGGTCATCAAGGGCCCGGAAGCCAAAAAACTGGCGGATAAGCTTGTAAGTTACCTATGAATTGTTGAAATTAAGTCACTTTTTCATCTAAATCACTGTACAAACCATTACCTGTTTTACTAACCTCATTTTTCCTTATGCTATAGCTTGAGCACACTCAAGAGATGGTGGAGGGCAAATTTGAACCAAGTGTGGAGAATGACCTTTCACCATGGATTTGGGAAGGTCATACCATCCAGGACGAGTAGTAGGTTTGGGAGGGTCATTGCTTGGATGGAATAAGGTGATGGGTCCCGCATACACAAAATCGGGTAGATCTCGAGCCAGTGTTAACTCACCGGAGGAGTTGGATGCCAAGGTGGCATCTATTAAGGAGCAAGTACGCAACGAGTTAGTTGGTGAATTGAATGCTTGGGCGAAGCTGATGAACTTACCGACTTTGCCGTTCCTCACGAGTACCCTGGTCGACTCATGTTCTGAACCAAAAGGAAAAGGAGAAGGTGATGGACATGGAGGAGATGAGATACGTGGTGAAGATGTGCCACCTGAGGTAAAATCAATTGGGTTATTAAAAGTTTTAAAATACCGAGTTAATTGAGATTTGAGGTGCAATGATTGATGTACTGTTGCAAGTTCCTACTTCTACACATGCGGACTCAAGGGAGCTTGAAAATCCAACACCGCATGAATTTCCAGAGTTACAGGTGATTTGTTACCTTCTACCTTAATGAATTTTGTTATATTATCTATGCTGTTGTAAAAGTCCTATTTAACTATCTTCTTTTTATATATATACTTGTGTAGGAAGACACCCGGTGTGCACTTCTAGCCACGGGGCATGCAAATAGTACCGCGTTGAGTTTGGTGGCGTATGGTAGTGCCTAACCGACGACGGGTGCTACGGCGGGGCCACATCATTACTCGGTTCGGCTCGATTCAGTGGTTGCGGGGTTCGAAGACATCCCACTACCCGTAACGATAGAGGAGGTTGAGATAACAACGCTTTGGCAAGTTGTAGGTAGCGTCGTTGATTGGCCACGTGCATGGGTGAAGTTGATTAATAAGGAGGTAAATTATTTAGTTCTCAATTTTTATCAGTGTTAAACCGTTAGACACTCTTAAAATAAAACCGCCAATTTTTTTTTTAAAATATGCAAGGTCCGCCAAGTTGATTTCAAATAGCTCAAATTTTTTTTTTTTAAAAATATGCAAGTTTCGCCGCCCCGGGACACCCGAAGGAGCAGCCCCCGCTGCCAGAACAGCGAAGGCAGCCCGCGTCGAGGCCACAACAGCCCCGACAGGTGGCTGCCAAGGTTGTAGCAGCCACAACAGGTGGCTGCCAGACTGCTGCAGCCTCGACAGGCACCTGCCATGGCTGCCGCAGCCTCGGCAGCACCTGCCTGTGCTGCTACAGCCATGACATCCACCTGTCGAGGCAGCATCAGACTTGCAGCCACCTGCCGTGGCTGCTACAGCCTTGGCAGCGACCTGTCGGGGCTGCTGTGGCCTCGGCGCAGGATGCCTTCGCTGTTCTGGCAGCGGGGGCGGCTCCCTCAGGTGTCCCGATGCGGCGGAACTTGCATATTTAAAAAAAAAAAAAATTAAGCAATTTTCATCATTTCATCAAAATCAAGGTCATTCGAGCCGAAATAGCTACTCACTTGCCTATTTTATTCATTTCTCAACTAATAAACTTAAACATTCTCAAACCATATCATAATTACATATGTATAAGTGATTGTGAGTTGAAATTGCATAAAAGAAGCAAAGTTCTAATTTTTTTTGGCGCATTTCATCAAAATAAAGCCAATTCGAGCCGAAATGGCTACTTACTTGCCCATTTTCTTCATTTCTCAACTTATAAACTCCTTGCATCTCAAACCAACTCATAATCACATATTTATAAGTGTTTTTCATTTGAAATTACATTAAAATTGCTAAGTTCTAAGGTTTGGGGTCCAATTAATCAAAATAAAGCCACTTTGAGCCGAAATGGCTACTCACTTGCCTATTTTCTTCATTTCTCAACTAATAAACTTATACATTCTCAAAACATATCATAATTACATATGTATAAGTGATTGTGAAATGAAATTGCATAAAAGAAGCAAAGTTCTAATTTTTTTGGCGCATTTCATCAAAATAAAGCCAATTCGAGCCGAAATGGCTACTTACTTGCCTATTTTCTTCATTTCTCAACTTATAAACACCTTGCATCTCAAAAAAACTCATAATCACATATTTATAAGTGTTTTTCATTTGAAATTACATAAAAATCGCCAAGTTCTAAGTTTTCAGGTCCAATTCATCATAATAAAGCCATTTTGAGCCGAAATGGCAACTCACTTGCCTATTTTCTTCATTTCTCAACTAATAAACTTATACATTCTCAAACCATATCGTAATTACATATGTATAAGTGATTGTGAAACGAAGTTGCATAAAAGAAGCAAAGTTCTAATTTTTTTGGCGCATTTCATCAAAATAAAGCCAATTCGAGCCGAAATGGCTACTTACTTGCCTATTTTCTTCATTTCTCAACTTATAAACACCTTGCATCTCAAAACAACTCATAATCACATATTTATAAATTTTTGTCATTTGAAATTACATTAAAGTCGCTAAGTTCTAAGGTTTTGGGTCCAATTCATCAAAATCAAGGTCATTTGAGCCGAAATGGCTACTCACTTGCCTATTTTCTTCATTTCTCAACTAATAAACTTATACATTCTCAAACCATATCATAATTACATATGTATAATTGATTGTGAGTTGTAACTTTTTATTTCTCAAACTATTTCAGATTTCGAATGGAAGCAAAACTTCAAAGAGAAAGAGGGTGGAGAAGCCTAAAAGAATTGATCAACCTAAGAAGAAGCTAAGTGAACAACGGTCCAAGAGTGAACAAGCGTCGAAGTTGCACTCTTCGAAAGGTTCACCCATGACACCTACTCCACTTGTTGAAGACATTGTTCTTCAATCGCTCTCTACTGACATGACCTTTCTTCACAACCGTGCTTGTCATTTGGTCGATCTCATGGAAGGTTCACTTCCTAAGGCAATGTTACACTATGATGAGGATGCAATTGCATGGATCAGCAAAGAAGATGTGAAGGAATTTCTACGTGGTGCAAAGCTTAACATTTCCCTCATTCAAACATTCATGAGGTACTTCAATGCCCACATAATCTATACTTTTTTCAAGTTATTCAAATTGATGGTGATTATCCTACATCTGATAAATTATTCAATGTTCATGCACGCAGAGCACTACAGGAGCACTTAACTGACACTAATTCTCCTTGTAAAGTTGGGTGGTTATGCCCCGAGAAGTTATCCACTACTAGAATCATAGGCAACCCCCATGACGTGTTGTACTATGTTGAACAGAGTATAAGGGAATCAGCGCGTGTGGGAGACAAGTTCATATTCTCCCCATGTTATAGAGAGTAAGTCTAACCATGTCAAATTCAATCGATTTGGCCTCATTATATGTTGACTCCTAAATATTAATTACCTTGTCTATTGTGAACTTATGTAGGGAGCATTGGAGCCTCATGGTGATTTGTAATTCCACTAACACAATTTATCACCTTGATTCAGCTCGATCATCGGAGAAGTGGCTCGTGAAGTCTATATTGCAAAAGTAAATATATATAGCAACCTAGTGATGATTATTGCTAATAATAACTAATTTAGTAATCATACGACTAATCAAATTTGAATGTACTTTTTTTTTTACTACAGTGTTATGAAGAAGCTATATTGTCGTGCTCCAAAGGGTCCAACATGGAAGACACCGTTGGTAATTTACATGATATTGTGATTATCTTGAAAATCTATGTTAGTAAATATTTGCTCATTTCCTTTGCATGTATCACTGATGTGATTTTTTTATCATATGCTAGTGCGCACAACAAGAGAATGGACTTGATTGTGCTTTGTATGTGATGAGATTCATGCTTGACATTGTGACTCATTGTACGGACACTCAACAGCTTGATGAGGTAAGTCCTAGAACCCATTGAAATGCTATATTGATGTGATTTCTAGCCTTAGACACCTAATATTATCCAACAATGACATGTTATGAGAAACAAAAAGGCTATTTCACAATAAAGGTAGAAAATGGGCTGAATAGAAGTCATATGGGCCATATTAGGGCCATTTTGTGTTAATATGCTCTTTTGATGAGATTTCTTTCCTTATACACCTATAACTAGATAATATTGACATGTTATGAGATAAATAAAGTTCATTTAATAAGAAATGTAGGAAATGGGCAAAGTAAAGTCATATAGGCCATATTCGGGCCATTTTGAGTAAAAAGCGTCATAAACCTTAATGAAATGCTCTCCTATACAATTTTAGGGCTTACACACATACAACTACCCAACATTGACATGTTATGAGAAAGAAATAGTTCATTTGATAAGTAATGTAGAAACTGGGCTACATAGAAGTCATATAAGCCCTATTTGGGCCATGTTGAGTAAAATGCGTTGTTAAACTTATTGAAATGCTATATTGATGTGATTTCTAGCCTTAGACACCTAATATTATCCAACAATGACATGTTATGAGAAACAAAAAGGCTATTTCACAAGAAAGGTATAAAATGGGCTGAATAGAAGTCATATGGGCCATATTAGGGCCATTTTGTGTTAATATGCTCTTTTGATGTGATTTCTTTCCTTATACACCTATAACTAGATAATATTGACATGTTATGAGATAAATAAAGTTCATTTAATAAGAAATGTAGGAAATGGGCAAAGTAAAGTCATATAGGCCATATTCGGGCCATTTTGAGTAAAAAGCGTCATAAACCTTAATAAAATGCTCTCCTATACAATTTTAGGGCTTACACACATATAACTACCCAACATTGACATGTTATGAGAAAGAAATAGTTCATTTGATAAGTAATGTAGAAAATGGGCTACATAGAAGTCATATAAGCCCTATTTGGGCCATGTTGAGTAAAATGCGTTGTTAAATTTATTGAAATGCTATATTGATGTGATTTCTAGCCTTAGACACCTAATATTATCCAACAATGACATGTTATGAGAAACAAAAAGGCTATTTCACAAGAAAGGTAGAAAATGGGCTGAATAGAAGTCATATGGGCCATATTAGGGTCATTTTGTGTTAATATGCTCTTTTGATGTGATTTCTTTCCTTATACACCTATAACTAGATAATATTGACATGTTACGAGATAAATAAAGTTTATTTAATAAGAAATGTAGGAAATGGGCAAAGTAAAGTCATATAGGCCATATTCGGGCCATTTTGAGTAAAAAAGCGTCATAAACCTTAATAAAATGCTCTCCTATACAATTTTAGGGCTTACACACATACAACTATCCAATATTGACATGTTATGAGAAAGAAATAGTTCATTTGATAAGTAATGTAGGAAATGGGCTATATAGAAGTCATATAGGTAATATTTGATAAAATACATATTGTTTTGCCTAATTAATTATTTTTAAAATAATGTTTTTGTATTTCAAGTTTTGCAAGGTCCAAAAGGATGGTCCGTTGACAATCAAGGAGCTTAATGAAGTTCATGACATGTTGGCGTCTTTTATCACCTTCAACATGTAAATGGCATTGTAATTGTAAATTATTTATGTTAACTTTTGAAGTATATAACTTATTATTCATTATATATGTACTTACTATTATTTATATATGTAAGCAACTTTTTTTTTTTTTTTTTGTATTGCGTTTGGGAATATTTATATCTATATATATAATTGAATTCTTGTTTTTAATATTATTTTTGTATCTTATTGTAATAATTAATAATATTATTATTATTAGTTATTATAATATTATTATTATTATTAATTATTATATTTAATATAATTGCTGGAATTACAGGTTATTATTATTGCTGGAAACAGGTTTTTTTTAAATATTATTACACGAAAATTGGAAAAAAAAAAACAAAAAAAAAATTTGGTGAATAGGCACCGGTTAGGCAGCAACCGGTGCCTAAAATATCTACCACCAAACAAAAAATTTGCAGGAGAGCAGTTTTAGGCACCGGTTAACCGGTGCCTAAGTGGGCATATAGCACCGGTTAACCGGTGCCTATTTTACCCTATGGCACCGATTTTGAACCGGTGCCAAAACGTTGGTTTTTGGCACCCCTCACATAGGCAGCGGTTCAAACCGGTGCCTTAGACCGGGTTTGAACCGCTGCCAAAGGCCTTTTTACACCTAGTGATTTAGCTTTGAAAACTTTGCTAACCTTGTATAGTACCACACAATAATAAACAGGTTTAGGGTTAACCCATTGATTGCATGTTAGTCAGAAAGCGTACATGAATACGAGAAGAAAAAAGTAGAGGCCTATTATTAGGGCAGGTTCAGTCTCTTTTAGGTTGGATTTGTACCTTCATCCCCGAACATCCAGTCTTGGTTCCAGACCTATTGGATTTAACGATCTCTTGGATCGTTAAGGGGTGTAACCTTCACCTTGTGAACGGTTTACAAGTTCCTAAAACTTGTTGGCGACTCTTTTGCTCTAGCTTTCTTACCTTTGGACGCCACCGTACTTTAGAGTATGATCACAGTGGGGTTCAAGTACTTTATGTCAAATCATTGCAAATAACATGTAACGGAGGTAGCATACAATTCTTTGGGCATTTATGTAAATTTTGACAATAGGCCCTTCAATTTACTCATCAAATAACAACGTTACAAACGTAGCTCTCCACTGTTGTACTTGTTCCTTGCTCGTTCCTCGTGTAATTTCATCAACTTCCTTTCCTTATCCTCATTTATGTCAATACCTTATATCATGACAAAAATGTGGTTTATAAATTACTCCCTTCATCCCAGAGTACTTAGAACGTTGTGGTAAACATATAATTTAAGAAAGTATAAGTGAGTAAATTTAAAATATTTGTTTATTATATTAAATATTCTCTTTGTAATTTATATTGTAAGAAAACAATAAGTGAGAGGTGGGAGGTGGGAGGTGGGGGTGATGTACTGATGAGAGAGAAAAAATGTGGGATTTAATTGAATTTTAGGGTTTGTGGTCTCAAAAGAGTATAGGAAAATATTTTTTGGGTTTTTCTAAGTTATGCCCCTCGATTTTTTTGGTTTCTAAGTTGTACACATGCTTTTTCAACGTCTAAGTTGTGCCCTCAACCTCACTATTTTTTATTAATTACCTTTGACGTTAACAATAACTTTTTTTTTTATTATTTTATTTTTAGATTTTAATTTTTTTTAAAGTGTTAAACCAATTAGAACGGGACACGTGTTTAATTAATAACGTCACGATACCATTGTTGATAAAAATAACATAACTTCCGTTCACTGATATGGCTGTCAAAGGGTATTGTTGATAAAATGTTGTGAGGTGGAGGGCACAACTTATAACTATGAAAAACCTTGGGTGCATCTTAGAAACCGAAGAACTTGGAGGGCATAACTTAGAAAAACCCATATTTTTTTAGTGGTCCCTTTTCGGTTTAGTAATGTGTCAAGTATTTAATATTTTAGTAAGTTTTACAAATAGTACAATATTTTCCTATTTATACACATTTGCTTCTTCGCTCTCCTCATCACACGAGTTGTATCTAGATTCCTCTCTATCTCTATTCTCATCTTAAAATCCATGTCTCCCACTCATGTTACAATATTAGCGGAACGGAAGAAGTGTATTATGGGGTGATTGTTGATGACAATATAATAAACCAAAATAACTTATTTTAAAGTTGTAAATGTTGGAAAAATACCCGTTGATTTCATGAATGATAATAGACAAATCAAGAACTTCCCGTGATACAAATTCGATTGCCATACACGAATCATAAACCTGTCCTTCTTCTGTTGTGTTGTGGTTTGTAACCCACTGACTTAGAAGCGAAATACGCCACCACCGGTACAGGTTTTTCGATGATGCACGCCCCCCAAGTTTTACACAACGACCTTTGCAATTTGTGTACCCGAATCAAAGGTTGGCATTGCTCAAGAACTGCTTAGATCTCAAAAGGGTTGGTTTGTGTTTTGTGTTTTGTGTTTTTGGTTTCCAGAGATAACAAAATTGTATGTTTCAATTTAAGGGCTTAGGAGAGTATATATATATATATGTGTGTGTGTGTGTGTGTGTGTGTGTGTGTAAGGAAAGAATATAAATGAAGTAAACAAGGCTTTCACGATAAGCCCACAAGCGGCCGAGCTCTAGCTCTCATATGAGCGAGCTATCACTCGGCCCTACCGCAAGCAATAAGCGTAGTGAGCTAGCACGCGAGCTATAGCTCGCACCCACCGCAAGAAACTAGCGCAACGAGCTAGCACGCGAGCTATAGCTCTCACCTGTCACAAGCACAGCGACCATACGAGCTACCATCTGAGCTATAGCGGACTTGCCATAGCTCATATGCCATGTGAGCTATAGCTCTAACGCTAGCTCGACCTTGCGTAGCTTACTTGCAATGCCATCTATAGTTCTCTTGCTAGCTCCATGCACACAACGTCGCTAAAGAGTAACAACACTCACTTAGCAGCACTCCGATTTGCATTACAAGAATTACAACTCCAACAATCCCCCACTAATGCAAAACGGACTTGAGATCTGAACAGTAAATGAAAGTCTCAGTACTTAAATGCTAGTATCCTAATATTTGAAATAACACATTAGTGCACAAGGTTTTCAATACGTCCCTAGTGAGTATCCTAAGATTTTAACTCCTAAGAGCGAGGAAGGGATCTTGTAAACACATACCTTGACTTTAGACCTTAAGCAACTCCGCAAAATTTGGCTACTCTTGGGAAGTAATGAGTACTTCAAGAGAACCATACTTGTTCTCCCTAGAAGAGCGCCACTCTTCGTACAGATGCAGGTGTCTCCATGTGATCTTCATCACACACTCCTGCAGATCCAAGAACTATTCATGTAAATATGTGCAACTCACAATACTTTGCAAATTTAGGACTATTCATGTCAAAGTTTCGACATTAAGAACACTTAAGTTCATCCTCTTTCAACATTTAATAGTGCACCATCTAGCTGCAGCTCAAAGAGATTTCGGGAAAGATGCACTAAACAGTGCACCATCTAGCCGCAGCTCAACGAGCTTTCGGGCAAGATGCACTGTACACTTCGGTGTCTCTATCGGTCCCTGCTCAAGTAGTATATGGGATAATAGTTCCTAATCACTTAAGACCACTATAACTCCCTACTCTTAAGCCACTGGGCTAGAGCCATTAAGAGCTACGCTCAACCTATCTCTTCGGTACCTCTCACTGCACATTCCCTACTTAAGTAGTCTTAGAGCTGACAGTTCAGGTCACTTAAGACCACCATCACTCCTCACTCTTGATTACCGGGATAGAAGTATTAAGAGTATACTCAATCTCTACGTCGGCGTCATATCAGTCCTATTCAAAGAATATCTGGACAAATGACATTAAGAGCCACATACACTCAGCCTGTCTCTGAATCACGTCGTAAAAAAAATCACTCAAAAGAGTTAGATTCAACATACACCAACAGTGTATAACAATAATGAGTCAACCAAACTAGGCTCCAGACTCAATCAGAACAAAACATCAAGTTAAAAGCACAT
This sequence comes from Chenopodium quinoa, assembly GCF_001683475.1. Classification (NCBI taxonomy): domain Eukaryota; kingdom Viridiplantae; phylum Streptophyta; class Magnoliopsida; order Caryophyllales; family Amaranthaceae; genus Chenopodium; species Chenopodium quinoa. Next base: position 2,056,834 of record NW_018743955.1, read on the forward strand.
CGGTGCATCCATATAAGCTGTCTCACCTGACCACCCAACATGGGCCATGGACACATTAAGAGCACTAAAAACTCAACCTGTTAATATACAACAACATGTTTAGCAAGACATTTTTCATAACCATAAAAATTAGAGGGTTACCAAACCATATATCTCAATTGCGTAGATTATCTTACATTTCGTCACTGGAATGAAACACCACATGGGATTTTTAAACACATTCCCTTAGACGATCAAGCACTTACTTGTGCTCCATCCGTTTGTAAGGAATTGCTTAATTCTTCCTGCTTTTATATACTCTCACCGGAGTACCATTTCTACAAGCTATGTCTTACCTTGTCACTACCTTCGTAGTTCCTGACAGCACACATAAAGATAATTGTGAAAATAATGTAGATAACATGAGGATCAACTTAGCCCCACAATGGACAAACTTCCAGAGTTCACTTTGCAATAACTCAAATTCTTGACACTTATTATCCCTAGATAGCAATGATCTTTGCTTCCTACCGGATAGTGTGTCACACTTGCTTTGCAGTTTACTCAAAACAGAGTACAACCCATCAACCTGTAGAGCATACACTGATAGGGCAATTGATTAGGGGATTTTGCTCCCACCAATCGGAATGCGCCACGTGGGCCAATCAGGTCCTGCCAAGTGTCCCCCAGTTGGAACTGTCAGGGCTTGCCACGTGGCACACGCTTATTCGTCCACCTTGGACCTATTATGTCATGACATGTGGCATACTCCATGCCTAATGGAGAAACCGGCCACCCAGGCCCAACTTCCGAGGGAAGCCCAATCAGCCCTAGGTTAACCTAAACCTAGGATTAGCACGTTTCCCAAGGTTATAAATACCTCCCTTAATCCTCATTAAGGGAGATTACATGAATAACATGCTGATCACGCTAAAAAAGCAGATTACCTACATTAAACACTCTCACCTAGAGAGACCCAATCACTTTAATTTCCGCATTAATTACTCCTTAATCAAGTACTAACTTGACCGTTGGAGGCGGAGCTCCCACCACCAGGAGTCTCCGTTGTTTTGCAGGTACAGGCGTCCGGTTCCAGTGTCGGAATTGTAACTCTCCCGCAGGACATCAGAAAACCCCGAAACATTTGGCGCCGTCTGTGGGGAGAGTACTTCTGAGATGGCATCCACGTTTGTACCGACTCCTGAAGAGAGGCGTCCCCTAGACGACCCTCAAGTTCAGTCGGACCACGATACTGAGAATGAATTTGAAGTTGAAGCTCACACAGCTTCAGACAGGACCCTAAGGGCCCGACGTACCCGTCATACCGAAAGGAGGGAACGAGAACATCTTCATACAGGAAGCGAGCCGACTGATGGGTTTGCTCCCATCACAAGGAACGAACTCATGACCTTCATGAGGGACTTCAAGGGAGAAATTCAAGAGTTGATCAAACAGAAGCCGCCTGCTCTGGACAAGGAGCAGTCGGCTAAGAAACCCTCCACTTCACAGAAGAGGAAGCCAGTTCAAGGGCGAGAGGCGACTCCTCATCCTAAATCTAGGAAGCGGGAGCCGACTGCCCTTGATTTCACAAAATACCGTTTTCCTACTCCAGGAATAAGGAAACCTGTTCGTCATATTCAGGCGGACGGGTCGAGAAAAACATACACAGAAGCTCGGCTACTGCTAGAGCAGAAGAAGAGTGACCGATTGTCAGAGTCGGCCTCTACTTCAAACTTCCAAGACAGTCTGCGAAATACCTCAATGAGGCATACTCAGTCGTATCGTGAGAGTCAGTCAGGCGGCACCTCCCGTCAGTCCGGCTTTCATAGCGACCAGGCGGTACCAAACTTACCGTTTGTACCGCAACAACAGTATTTTTTACAGCCACCTCCGTTTGGTGGACAAGCAGCAAAAAATGTCCAACCTATGGACTGGCAGCTACGGTTGCTTAGACTTGGTGAACAGCCGTCGGCCTTCTCCAAGGAAATTACTGAAGCCGCTCAGCCGGCCAAAGTGAAAAATGTATTAGTAGGCGCCTATGACGGCACTACTAACCCAGAAGACCATCTGATGGCATTCACCAACCTGATGTACCTTCAAGGGTTGGATGATCCCACCTGGTGCAAGTGTTTCCCAGCGACTCTCAAAGGAATCGCACAACAATGGTTCGGCAACCTGCCGACTGGTTGTGTAAATAACTTCAGGACGCTTGTTTACTTATTCACCTCCAACTTCGCCATGAACATCCCTGCGAAGAAGACGACCCTTGATTTAGGAACAATTCAGCAGGGCGAGAAGGAGGGGCTTCGTTCTTACATCAGGCGGTTTAACCTGATGAGAATACAGATTCAAGGGTTACCGGATGAAGTAGCCTATACTGACTTTTTCAGAGGTCTCAAAGACGGGTCGACCTTCAAATTTGATTTGGTCCGAAAGAGGGTGGCGACTCTTCAAGAGGCCTTGATTGAAGCGGAAGCCAGGCGACTGATCTTTGTAGTACGGGAAAACAGTCGGACGGGAAAAGGTTCGACAAAAGAGAAGGACGACAGAAACAGTCGTCAAACAAAGACGAGAAAAGAAAAGAGGTCTGGGCGGCTGATTCCTCTAAACAGCCGGCCCAGAAAAAGAAAAAAGAATTCAAACCATACTCCCCAAAGTATGCGTTTAACAAGGATAGCCAGTTTATCCTAAAGGAAATCAAGGGACGGATCTCAATTGAGAAGCCGGTCCCCATGAAGGGTTCTGCAAACAACCGGAACCAAGATAAATTATGTGCTTATCATGAAGATGTTGGTCATCACACCAATAAATGCATCAGTCTCATGCGGTATCTGGACCGCCTGGCTGAACAAGGTGATCTTGACACTTATGTCAAGAAATCTACGAGGAACACTTCCTCAAAAAAGCAGTCGACCAAAAAGAATCAACAGGCCGACAGCTCCGATATAGATGATGCAGTTGTCTACACCATTGCAGGCGGCTTCTCAGGAGGCGGCCCCACTATTAGGGGCAACAAAGACAATATCAGGCAGTTAGATGTAAATTCCGTTCACCAAGAACGGCCCTCCAAATATTCATTTCCTGAGATTGTCATCACTGAAGAAGATCTAGGAGGGGTAAGAGGGCCGCATGACGACCCTATCGTTATTGAATGTAAAGCGGCCAACCAGAGAGTTGGCCGAATCCTCATAGATACCGGAAGCTCCTCAGATCTCATCAGTAGCAAATGTCTGTCGAAACTAAAATATCAGACTGATTGCATACATCCGGCCTCCCACCCATTAGTAGGGTTTGGAGGAGGAGTCGTCCACCCAGTGGGACGAGTGGATTTACCCATCCGCCTGGGCGAAAAAGGGGAAGGACGACACATGGTAGTCCGGTTCCTGGTAGTAGAAGAACTCTCGGCTTACAACATGATTCTGGGACGACCAACCCTGAATAATTCCAAGGCTGTTATAATCCCATCTCTTATGTTGCTCAAGTTTGAGAGGGATAATGGAACAGTCGGGTCCCTAAGGGGAGATCAGAGGATGGCCCGAGAGTGTTATCTCTCGGATGTCAAGCCCACTGTTATGGCCACTGGGTCGAGTGGTGGAAAAATAGACCTTGACAATGTCAAGGAGAGTGCGCCTGTTCAAAAAGCAGGCGGCAAGAAGAGAAAGGCATCCCAGACAGGGGCCGCAAGAAAAGACAGAAAATAGAAATCATTGGCAGAGGAGCGGTCGGATGAATTCTGCCCTCAGCCGGCTGGTGAGCATACGGACCTGATCCTAGACGACTCACGTCCTGACCGAACAGTCAAAGTTGGGACGACTGCTCTGAGAGTCCTAGGTGACGACTTTCACAAACTATTGAAAGAATACAAGGACATCTTTGCATTCGAAGTCCATGAAATGCCAGGCATTAGTTCTGATCTGACGGTACATAAACTGGCCATGGATCCGAAAAAGAAGCCGATACGGCAGAAGAAGCGGAACCATGGCGAAGAAAGAAGTCAGGCGGCAGCCGCCGAAGTTAAAAAATTACTTGATGCAGGGTTCATTCGGCAATGTTACTTCCCAGACTGGGTTGCAAATGTGGTGCTTGTTAAAAAGCCGAATGGCACCTGGCGAATGTGTGTAGACTACACAGACTTAAACAAGGCGTGCCCCAAAGACAGTTACCCTCTGCCTAAAATTGATAACCTGGTCGACTCAAAAGCCGGCCATGCTTTGATGAGCTTTATGGACGCCTACTCTGGTTTCCATCAAATTCCTTTATGGAAGAAAGATCAGGAGAAGACGACCTTCGTCACTGATCAGGGGTTATACTGTTACACGGTCATGCCGTTTGGTCTTAAGAATGCCCCGTCTACCTTCCAGCGAATGATAAACACTGTGTTCTTTGATCAGATTGGGAGAAACGTCGAGGCATACATTGATGATATGATTGTCAAGACTAAACTTCAGAAAGATCATCTGTCGGACCTCCGAGAAACTTTCGCCACACTCAGGCGGCACCATGTCATGCTCAATCCCAAGAAATGTGTCTTTGGAGTTGAGTCTGGGAAATTTCTCGGATTCCTTATCAATCAGAGAGGAATAGAGGCGAACCCTGAGAAGGTGCAGGCGGTCATTGACATGCAGTCGCCTCGTACCATCCGAGAGGTTCAGAAGTTAACAGGTTATCTGGCGGCCTTGGGAAGATTTCTATGCCGATCAGGCGACAAATGCTTATACTTTTTCCAGGCAATTAAGAAAAAGGCAAGGTTTGAATGGGGGCCGGATGCTGAGGCCGCCTTCCAGAGATTGAAATTTCACTTGTATTCCTTGCCGAGGCTGGTCAACCCTTTGCCCAAAGAAGTACTCTACATGTACCTGGCCGTCTCTGATCATGCGTTAAGCGCTGTTCTCCTTGCTGAAAGAGACGGCTGTCAGCTCCCGGTCTACTTTGTCAGTCATGTACTGAAAAATGCCGAGTTGAGGTATCCCTTAGTGGAGAAATTTGGTCTTGCACTCTTCATGGCTGTTAAAAAATTGAAGCCCTACTTTTTGGCACATGCAGTCGTCGTGTATACAAACCAACCTATCAAGCGGCCACTGACCATCATGGAGTCGTCAGGCTGAATGATCAAATGGGCCATAGAAATTCAGAGCCTCGGAAGTTACTTTCGAGCCTAGAAAAGCAGTGAAGGGGCAAGCCTTTGCTGACTTTATTGTTGAGATGACTCGTCCCCCTGACTCTCAAGTTCCAGACCAAGTCTGGAAGGTATATGTGGACGGAAGCTCTACTTCAAATGGTTGTGGAGCAGGCGTCATATGTCAGTCGCCGGAGGGCAACAGGTACGAGTATGCTCTACGCTTCAGTTTTCAGGCCTCAAACAATGAGGCAGAATATGAAGCTTTACTAGCCGGAATCCGCATGTGCAAGGCGGCAGGGGCAAGAAAAATAGACGTTTGTTCCGATTCACAATTGATAGTGAGTCAGTACAATGGCGAATACGAAGCAACCCATCCGGCCTTGATCAAGTATTTACAGGCGGTCCGACAAGAAGTCGGCTCCCTAGAGGATTTCCATCTGATCCAAGTGCCGAGATCAGAAAACAACCAGGCGGATGCACTGTCAAAATTAGCATCATCCGCCTCCTCCGATACTCCTCGAACTGTTTTTTGGGAAGTAATGGAGAAGAGAAGCATCGAGGAAGACCCTATTGGAATCCTAGACAGAAGCTCAACCTGGATGGATCCAATCAGGGCATATCTGGCAAATGGTACCCTGCCGGATGATCATCAACAGGCGGCAGCACTGAAAAAACGAGCAACCAGTTTTGAAACAATAAAGGGAGAACTTCACAAAAGGGGGTACCTTCAACCCTTCTTAAAGTGTGTTACTCCAGAAAAGGGACGAGAGATACTAGACGATCTTCACTCTGGTTACTGTGCTTCCCATATAGGCGGTAGGACGCTTGCTCAACGGGCAAGGCGGCAGGGCTACTTTTGGCCTACTTTAGAAGCAGATGCAATGGAGATGGTGAAAAAATGTGACAAGTGCCAAAGGTTTGGCAAGCTAATTCACCGTCCGGCTACTGACCTCACTACCATTCATAGCCCACTACCGTTTTCTAAGTGGGGCATGGATATTCTGGGTCCATATACGCCTGCTACAGGCGGAAGGAGGTACATACTTGTTGCCGTCGACTACTTCACTAAATGGGTAGAGGCGGAGGCTGTAAAGGGAATCAAGACGAAGGATGTAATTTCATTCATTTGGAAAAATGTCATCACTCGGTTCGGGGTTCCCATGTCTATGGTTTTTGATAATGGTCCCCAATTTGAGACGCCTGTTCTCAAAAGCTGGTTGGGTGACCAAGGAATTACACACTACTTTGCATCTGTCGGCCGTCCACAAGCAAACGGCCAGGTAGAAGCCTTTAATAAAATCATCTCAGACGGTCTCAAGAAAAAAATTGAACGAGCAGGCGGCCTATGGGCGGATGAATTACCACATGTTCTCTGGGCCATTAGGACGACTGAAAAAGGGGCGACTGGAGAAACTCCATTCCTCCTAACTTATGGTGCGAAAGCTGTTCTTCCAATAGAACACTACGAGCCGACTCTTCGAGTAATGCTCTATGACGAAGAGGCAAACTGGGAAGCCATGCGCCTGGCATTAGACTCACTTCCTGAAAGGAGGGGCAATGCTGTCTTGCGCCATGAAATTTACCGCCTGAGAATGACTAGATCATACAACAAAAAAGTACACAGGCGTCCACTCAAAGTGGGGGACTTTGTACTTAGAAAAATGGAAGCAGTTGGTAGGGCTAATGAGTCTGGCAAACTAACTCCCAACTGGGAAGGACCCTACCGAATCTGTGAAGAGGTCAGGGACGGTACCTACCGTCTGGGAACACCAGACGGACAACCGTTGCCTCGAACTTGGAATGTAGATAATCTTAAGAAATATTTCTTTTGAATGATGTAAATAGTCAAGGGCTACTTAATAAAAGTTTGCGTACTTAATATTCAATTTTGTACTAAGAGGGGCACGCCTACTAACAAACAGTCGGCTACTCTCCATGTTTAATTTTCTCTTTAGAGGGGCATGCCGTCTGTACCTTTACAGTCGGCTACTCTCCATTGAGTATTTTACTCTATCTTCAGAGGGGCATGCCGTCTGTACCTTTACAGTCGGCTACTCTCCATAGAGTATTTTACTTTCAGAGGGGCATGCCGTCTGTACCTTTACAGTCGGCTACTCTCCATAGAGTATTTTACTCTATCTTCAGAGCGGCATGTCGTCTGTACCTTTACAGTCGGCTACTCTCCATTGAGTATTTTACTCACCATAGGGGCATGCCGTCTGGACATATAGTCGGCTACTCTCCATAAAAGATGGCCGACCCTGTGCCTAAACAGGCGGCGACCCTCCTTTTATTTAGCACCTACGTTCACCAAGAACTAACCAAGGCCACAGGCCGAATGATCAGACCAGGCGCCAAGCCAACTGATCAAATCTTCATAACTAATACGACCTGTCCCAACATCATAGCAGGCGTCCGGCGGCATCCCTCCGGATGAAATTCGTCGCAGAGAGCAGCTCCCTTTTGGGTGGAACATTGCTCTATAAACTAATTACACGGCACCTATACGACTGTCCCCAAGGGCAACCACGTAGCCGTTTTTGAGACAAGGATAACTCTATCACTAACCAAACCAGTGGTAGCAGTTGACATCTGAGTCAGATGACCGCCTGTATTACTTGGGATAAATGCAGGGGGTACCTCTTGAGTTAATAGCCAACAAACATTGGCGAATCAAAAGGTTCAGTCGGCCTCCGCCGCCTGGTACCTTTACTACTCAAGCAGGAGTGACGGCGACTGAGTAACACCAAAGTTAACTCATAGTCACTCTCTCAAACTTAGTATGGAGCCTAAAAGGTATGAGTCGTCCGCCTGTTTTTAGCAAACAGGGGCTCTCAACCACTACTCCTGCTAGGTTAACAACCTATGAGTTAAAAGCCAACAAACATTGGCGAATAAAGGGGAACAACCGGTACCCACCGCTTGATACCTCTACTACTCAGTTACTTGGCGACTAGGTAACAATCATGTTTACTTGGTCAAACCACTTTCCTACTTGGTTAATTTTACAAATAACAGGACCGCCTGCCTAAAGGGGATCCAGTCTTTAAAATGATTCGAATACCGATTGGATAAATGGCCGACTGATCGTCTAGCCTGGAAACAGACAACCAGTCGTCCAGGGGCATAGGCGGCGTGACTAACTATCCGTACCTGTCTGCAACTATCGGCCATGTAAAACAGTCGGTATAGTGTACAATTGGATATCAAAATATTCAATACTTGAACAAATTTGAAGCAAAACAAAAATATTCATTAAAAAGAATTCCGGCAAAATATTCAAAGCCCCGGCCCCCTGGCCGGGTAAATACAAAACAAACGGCACGCAGGCCGTGGAAAGAAGACATAAAACTTAAGAAGGGGGCAGATCTTCAATATTAGCAGCTGCCGCCTGGTCAGCACTCTTCTTGCTGGACTCGGCTTCAGCTGCATCCTTTTTTGATGCATTACCCCCAAGCGGCACAAGCGCCACTACCGGCTCCTCCTCCTCCAACGCCTCCTCCAACGCCTCTTCCTCAGCAGCCGCCAGGATCTCTTGATTATATATATCAAAACACTGGCGGTACGTTTTTTCCCATGAGGCAAAGTCGGCATTGGGGAAGAGGCGGCCCCAAGTCATGCGCTTGATTTGAGCAGAGTCTTCCATCATCTCCCGGACCAGCTCTTTCTTTTCTTGCTCGGCCTTTTCCAGAGCTCCTGAGTAAGACTCTTCTCCTGGGTCAACAGGCGTACCTTTATGCTCGCCAAGGATTTCTCCAAGGTTTCGTATGAGGACATCTTTTGGCGAAGAGGTCTCAGCTCGGCCTTGAGATTGTTGATGGTCGCCTCCAGCTCGCTATTCCTCTTCTGGGCCGCCTCTAACTGAGCCCGGATAGCGGCGGTAGCCTGCGCCTGATAATAAAGAATATCAATGGTCAGAACTTCATTTTGGGCAATTTGAAACATTGCCTTATCACAGTCAGAGGCGGCCATAGCTTTTGCAGCCTTTACCTCTTTGTTATTCCGGTCAAGCGGCTTGCGAAGACCGTTCACTCGGAGCAGGGCCTAAGTAAAAAGGGGAACAGGCGTCAGTTTCCAAACAAATAAGAAAACAGGCGTCCTGGAATTCAAATACTCAAAAATATGCTAAGTATACCTCAGCAAGGACCCCTGCAATCCCGTCTAGGTCAAGGGTGCCGACACCCCTGACCGCCTCCCTTTCAGCTGGAGGAACGACCTCGATCATAGACTTGGCCACCTCGACCAAGTCAGGCCCCTGAGGGCCGGCTGCATCAAGCATAAACAAACGGATTAGACCTAGTAAAAAAAGGGAGCAAGTCTAAAATTTACAAGGACAACTTCATACTTCTAGGCGGCCCAGCTGGAGTTTTAGAAGAAGTGGCCGGCTGTTTCTCAGCCGCCGCATGTTTCCTGGCAGAACCAGGAGAGCTCGCAACAGTCGTCCTCCGGGCCTTGGGGTCCGGCTGTTGGGAAGAAGAAGCTCTTGGAGCGCCCGTCTAAAAAAGAAGAAGTCAGTATATGCATAAACACAACTCCAAAAAGAGGGTGAAAGGTTCGAAGCCCACCAAGGGTGCCCCCTTGTTGGGGGAGTCGGTTGAAGCTTGTTGCATGATGGAGGCCCGCAACATGGCCGCCGCAGTCTTGGAGGCGGTAATTTTGCTCATGGCGTCCGCTGCAAAAACAAATAGCAAAGTTAATAAAAGTCATAACAAGAAATGCATGGAACAACAGAGTATTCGACAGGCCGGCTACCTCTTGAGCACCGACTGCTGAGGCCACAAGCGGCCAAAAAGTACTCGTCGTAGAGCCATTTGAAGCTCAGGACGCAGTGCAGGGGTACTTGCTCTCGTACCCCTGAAGTAGAGTTCACCTTCGACTCTACTTTGAAGAGTCCTTTATCTAGGATCTCTTTCTTAGCCTTGGGGGGAACAGGCGGCATGCTGCGGCCGCCTGCAAGAAGGGGCGGATTCCTGTTCCACCTGTTGAAGCGCTTGTTCAGCTCTGTGTCTGAACTCTCAATGATGAGGAAGGTGCTCCGCCAGTCCTTCCATTTGTTTGCTTTACCTCTCGTCATGAGGTAGCCCTGTGGCTCGTCAATTGATACCAGCCGGTACCGCCTGCCTTAGGGGTCCGGCTGAGGTAGTTCATGTGGGCGAAAGCCTCGAAGCTCGGCTCCACCCCGTGCAGTTCGCACCTGGCCACATAGCCGAGTACATTGACCCAGGAGTTCAGGGCTAACTGCCATAACCCCAACTCATACCCATCCAAGATCCGCTGAACAGCCGGATGTAATGGGAAGCGCAGCCCAGCCTTGATGGCCGCCTCGTAGCAGCCAAAGCAGGCGCTATCATAACTGGTACCAGCCGGCCATACGACTGTGTCTTCTGGATCCGGCACAAACACTAAAAAGCCGGGGCCCATTGTGTGGTTTGCGATAAAGCTCTCCACTTTCTCTTGCATGGCCGTGATCCGGCCCCGAGGTACCGTGCAGTAGTAGGGGGTATTTTGCTCTCGGTAAGAGGCGGATGGCTCCGCCCAATCGTCCCCCTTCTCAACTGCGTGAGAAAGCCTCGCCTCTTGCAGGCGACTGTTTTTCTCTTCTGTGTCCAAAGAAGCATGGCCAGAAGAGCTAGACTCGGAATCGTCCTCTGACGAGTCCGAAGAGGACGACTCCTCCCCTCTCCCGGAGGGGCCCGCCTCCTCTCCTTTAAAAGGAGCAGGAGAGAATGAAGAATTGTCAACTGTAAAAAGGGAAGGGGTCACTTTGACTCCTCCCTCAGAACTGCCGGCTTTCAAGCCGCTTTGTTTCACTTCCGCATCTGGCGCCTGGTCAGATGTTTCACTAACCGGCACCCTGTGGGAGGAGCCGTCTGAATTTGAGATCCTGGCAGTCTTTTTTGTTCTGGCCATCATGCTCTGCATAGACACAGATACAGTCGGACTTTGTATAAAGGGCAAAGATGGGTCCAGAAAAGGGCAGGCGGCACTCCTAGTCCTAGATTCAGCCGTCCCCGGTGACCGGCTGATCACTAACCTAGGTCGTGTCGTGTGCTTCCGTGGTGCCATTTCAAAAAAGAATAAAGAGAAAATTAAGAGTAAGAGAACCGACGGTTACCTGAACGAGTGACGGTTGATGAAGTTCTGAAAATCCTTTGCAGTCGGCTTGTCAGAGCAGGCGGTAGGCAGAAAGAGTCCAAAATGTCAGAGCAAGTTCAGGGGTCCGAATGTTCTCTCTCAAAGTTCTCAAGTGTGAATGACTGAAGTCAACACTCCCTTATATATAGGCGAAGTGAGAAGGCGAAGGGTCACTTCCAGAATTCATAATTTGGGCGGGAGAATCTCTCGGCCTTTCGCCGAGTGACACCTGTAGCAGGTCGTCGCCTGTTACAGTGCGACACCTGTCATAGGTAACACGTGATCAGTCACGTGCCACCTGTGAGGGGCAAATGATTAGGGGATTTTGCTCCCACCAATCGGAATGCGCCACGTGGGCCAATCAGGTCCTGCCAAGTGTCCCCCAGTTGGAACTGTCAGGGCTTGCTACGTGGCACACGCTTATTCGTCCACCTTGGACCTATTATGTCATGACACGTGGCATACTCCATGCCTAATGGAGAAACCGGCCACCCAGGCCCAACTTCCGAGGGAAGCCCAATCAACCCTAGGTTAACCTAAACCTAGGATTAGCACGTTTCCCAAGGTTATAAATACCTCCCTTAATCCTCATTAAGGGAGATTACATGAATAACAGGCTGATCACGCTAAAAAAAGCAGATTACCTACATTAAACACTCTCACCTAGAGAGACCCAATCACTTTAATTTCCGCATTAATTACTCCTTAATCAAGTACTAACTTGACCGTTGGAGGCGGAGCTCCCACCACCAGGAGTCTCCGTTGTTTTGCAGGTACAGGCGTCCGGTTCCAGTCTCGGAATTGTAACTCTCCCGCAGGACATCAGAAAACCCCGAAACAGCAATCATAATTACTTGTTGTTTACTTCACCTTTGTCCCTTGCATTGCTCCAACTCCAACAACGATTGGACAATGCTATATAGACAAATTAAGTGAACCAACAAATTCCTTTCTGCAAAGCTACATTCGTATCAAGAATAAAATGTTAAATCAATTAACTTGCAAATTATTAGCATATTGAATCAAAAATCAAAGCTAATCCACATCCAACAACTCTGGTTTTAACATGATCAACATATTCACCATATTAAATTCTAGCTCTACATAGTGAGAATGAGTTCAATACATACCTTGGTCGATTCAATGACCTTACCATCCAGAATCACACTACTCATCTCATCATTACATACTTTCATCTTGGCATAAATAACAATTAAGACCTTCAAACTCAATCAATCAATCAATACATGTGTAATCAACAACATATGATTAGACTATTAGCATCTGAATAACATCGATCAACGCTAATCATAATAACACACATTCAATACATTAATACATTAGCATTTGGGTACTTACACTTAACCCCCACATGACTTGTCTAGTTCACTCACTATATTAACTTCAAAAGTTAATTTAATATATAAAGGTTATACCTCATACCTTGAGTTGTCTCATATGATTGTATCATTAACAAACCCCATGATCATTAGTCAATCATGCTAGGAAGCTTACACAACCTTACTGCAAAACAGACAAACTCATAACACTGGTAAGCAACAAAATTGCGTCAATACCAAACTTACATACATAGCTCATAGTTCAACACATATATCATCCACACATTTACATACTGGTCAAACATGCCATACAAAATATACTTCACAAAATATACTTCAAAGTTAGAAACCCCCATATCAGATCACACACCTTGTGATAATAAAACATGACTCCTGTCAAAGTTTCAGGGAAAGACAACTAACAACTTGGGTGAACAACGCTTTAAAAGCATAACAACATAGCAAATATTCATTGAATAAATAATCTACAATTAAGACATTGAAAATTTACTTTCTATTCTTACCTCATGTGAAGTCCATAACATTTAAACTAGTACAACTTTACTAGTCCTTGTCAAACCATACCTTTCACTTCTGCTCTCAAGCATGGAGAAAACCTGGTCACTTCTGGACCTTCAATAAGAAAAGGCAAATGCTAGTCCTCTAGCAGTTATATACACATTTCAAGTTCAAAAATGAAGCTTAACAAAACACAAGAATTAATAACAATAATTCTAAATCTCCTTTTTCAAATTAAAAAGGGGACATTACAAGCTTATCACATACTCCATGCTCAACAAATATATAATTTCAAACTTAGGGAAACTTGTCAACATGATGACTATCAAAAGATAGAACAAAAATACCCCAAATCAACTAGGAAAAATAGCAACACCCATAATCACTCATGATTAAACAAAGCACACAAACAATAGCAGAAATAAGGTACTTGCAAGTTCTAACTCATAAGCTAGAAAATATCCACAAATAAAAGAATCACTCATGGAAATCTTCCTCAAAAAAAATATTCACAACATGAGTAGAACCAACCTACTAGTTAGTCACAAACATCTAACTCAAATTACCCCTCATTGCAAAGCAATACTTCATAATAATAAATTATGCGTACTTGGGGCACATATAATAAACATATATTATATAAAGTTAAAAACTTAATACGAGGTTATAATATACGGTGAGAAGGAACTTAGCTAGTTCAACCCTTAAGGGCTACGCCATCTATGTGCATTGATCACTTCTTGCTACACATTCTACCAAACTTGGCACAAGCTACCCATAGACTTCATCAGGCTGACCCATCGCCACTGCTAACTGGCACCCAAACTCGCGATCAAGAGTCGAACAACAGCACCAAAAATTGATAACGGAAAGTTACAGAGTATGATCAAAAGATGATTGCGCCAATCACGTCGACACCTCTGACCACCATTACAGTTGATTTAAGCACACTGACCAAAATACCACTTAAGGATTGAAATTTTAGTGGGGTTTGTCTCTTGTAAAACCAAAATTTCATAATCTGACACTAATCCATTAAATTTCCTTGCTAGAATTAAATAGTGTAGCCGATTAACATATAATATCAGATAGAGTACTTCCAATATATCCTACGTCGAACACGAACAAGTTCCATCTTGATTTTAATCGCAAGAGATATAAATAAATTTATTGTATAAATTATGATCTGTCTTGCTCCATAAATCTCATCCGATTTGCAAAGAATGCAACAATAATCTGCCGACTATATTAAAGGTCTCATAATTTAATTAGGGTTCTTGAATATCGGTTGAATATGCTTGCTTCAAATTCTCATATAATCTTCATTCAAGAAATCAACAGTATAATTAAATACTTATTTCGCTTCTAAATTGTTGGAAAAATACCCGTTGATTCCATGAATGATAATAGACAAATCAAGAACTTCCCTTGATACAAATTCGATCTCCATACTCGAATCATAAACCTGTCCTTCTTCTGATGTGCCGTGGTTTGGAACCCACTGACTTAAAGCGAAATACGCCACCACCAGTACAGGTTTTCCGATGACGCACGCCCCCCCAAGTTTTACACAACGACCTTTGCAATTCGTGTACCCGAATCAAAGGTTGGAATTTCTAAAGAACTGCTCAGATCTCAAAAGGGTAGGTTTGTGTTTTGTGTTTCCATAGATAACAAAACTGTATGTTTTAATTTAAGGGCTTTGAAGAGTATATATATATATATGTGTGTGTGTGTGTGTGTGTGTGTGTGTGTAAGAAAAGAATATAAATGAAGCAAACAAGGCCTCCACGATAAGCCCACGAGCGGCCGAGCTCTCGCTTTCAGATGAGCGAGCTATCACTCGGCTGCGAGCTCGCACCCACTGCAAGCAACTAGCGCAGCGAGCTAGCACGTGAGTTATAGCTCTCACCTGTCACAAACAGAGCGACCATACGAGCTACCATCCGAGCTATAGCTCGGACTTGCCATAGCTCATATGCCATGTGAGCTATAGCTCTAACGCTAGCTTAACCTTACGTAGCTTACTTGCCATGCCATTTATAGCTCTCTTGCTAGCTCCATGCACACAACTTCGCTAAAGAGTAACAACACTCACTTAGAAACACTCCGATTTGCATTACAAGAATTACAACTCCAACAATAAAAAAACCCTAGCCTCCTTTTTCTCTTCTCATTCCTAAACTCTAGCCTCTATTGTCAATTTTGAAGGGACTTCCATCGAATTTCACCGGTGGAAATCCCAAATCTTTATTTTCTTTTAAGCTTTTTGTTTTTTAGGTTACAATAATGTCTCCCTCGAAAGAAAGGGTTTATCTCCGTCGAAAGACAAGGTTTTTTCGGACTCCTTTGAAAGATAAAATTTTATTTGTGTTTAATTTGTACTTCGGTTGTGTGGGGCTACTATTGATTATGGTTTGGATTCGGGTTACGGAATCAACACAAGGATTTACTTTATTACAAAATTGCAATGTGATGACGGATCCACTCAAAAAGTTGTATGAGACAACGAATCGAGAATGTGCCGAATTGTTATATTTATGTATTTGGATTCTTAGTCCTTCCCCGATTAATTCTTGTTTGATTTTGTTAAATTCGTTTTCATTATCGTTAATTGTCAATTGTAGATGTTGTATGACTTTTATTAATGAAATTTAAGTGTCTTTTAGGACTTCTTTCAAAAAAAAAAAAACAAACAAAATAGTTTATTTTAGTCACCAGCCCCACGGTACATCATTTCTTTGTACGAACTCATCTTCTACATACATGTCATCATTATTTGAACAATTTCTTTTTTGAACTGATCTTCTAAAGACATGTCTTCGTTAATTGCCATGGTGGTTTACCCCAACAATATTATTTGCTTCGTGTTGCACCTGCACATAAAAGATAAAATATGAAGCAGAAAAAAACATATGTGTGACAAATTTGAATTTAAAGCATTTTTTAAAATCCTAGATGTGCAAGAACTTCTTAGTTTCATTGCAAAATTAAAAATTATTTAATGAACACTTTATTCCTCCATAACTAGTTAAAAAACATAAATGTAAAATTTAAGTTACAATGCACAATGCCTCCAAAAAAAAAAAAAAGTTACAATGCACAAGGCAAACATCAAAGACTCATGTCTCATAACCTTGTTCCCTTCTCTTCACAAGGCAACCCCAGTTTATCACGATGATAGAAAGAAAGCAGTTCAGTGGAGCTGAGGATGAAGACCCAAATCTTCACATTGCCGACTACTATCAATATTGCAATACCATAAGGCAAGCTGGGGTCACGCAAGACCAAATAAGGGAGATTCTTTTTCCTTTCTGTTTATGTGGAAAAGCAAAATTATGGTTTAATGGTTTAAATAGAACTGCACTTGGCAATACTAACTGGGAGACTCTTGTGTTAAATTTTTATAATAAATATTACCCTGCAGAGAGAACAACCTTATTGAGGAGTGCAATTCAAAAATTTTCCCAAGAGCCAGATGAAACGTTATATGTGGCTTGGGAAAGATTTAAAGATCTGCAAAGAGAGTGCCCCCACCATAATTTAGCATAGTGGCAGTTGATACAAGCTTTCTACAACAGAATTGGAAATTCCTCTAGAACAATTCTAGACTCTGCAGCTAGTAGGAGATTTATGAACCTTAATGTTGAAGATGCAGGACAAGTTATCGAGGATATGGCAATCCATAATTCCCAATACGGGAATCCTAGAGGTTTTTAAAACAAGGGGAAACACCATGTTGATTCAGTATCCTTTTTGCAGGCTCAATTAACCTCTATTTGTCAGAAATTAGATAATCTCAGTACTGCTAATTCTAGTGTAGCTAATGTTTCTGCAATTAATAATAATGCTAACGATGCTTTTTGTGAAAATTGTGGAATTGTAGGTCATTGGGAACAAGAGTGCAGGAGTTCCATGGAGCAGGTTAACACCTTTCAATCCATCAAGCAGAATAACCCATACTCCAACACCTATAATCCTAGGTATCGGAACCATCCATATCTCACCTACCGGAGCACCAATGTGCAAAACCCCACACCTCCACCTCCACAACAATCACAACAACAAGCACCACCACCTCAGCAGAAATATTGCCATCCTAACTCTGCCAGAAAAACCAACCATAAACTCCTTCCCCATCTTCCGACCCTGCCTTGTCAAAAATTAGAGCAATGTTTACTAGTATGCAAAAGCATATGGAGAGTATGGATACACAAATTGACTCAATTATAGCCCATAATAAAGTCATTGATACTCAAATCACACAATTATCCGCTGTTTTACAGGCTCGCCAGCAGGGAGCCCTACCATCGCAACCAGTACAACCTACAGATCAGGCGTTTGTAATTACCCTCAGGAGTGGTTCACACTATGATGGGCCTCCTATTCCTAAAGATGATGAACCTATTTTAACAAGAATTGCTAATCCTGATGCTAGAGCAGAAGTGTTTTAACATTGATGTGGTTGATAATTGTTTGAATAAGCCCCAAGCTCTTATTAAAGATCCCTTGGAGGCGGTATCGTGTGTTGCTTCTTCTACAGGAACAACCAATCAATGGAAAGAGGAAGTAGATGCAATAAAGAGAGCCCTATATTGTGAAGGTCTTGGCTTTGAAGATGAGAAGATGGAGACAATTAAGCAAGTTGCGAAAACTGAGCCTATAGTGAGAGTTCCACTAAATCGAGTTACAATTGCTCAATCAAGTGACAAATCGAGGCAACCAATGGTCAAAAAGGGTTCTCATAGGGTGAATTGGCACCTTACAGGGTGTGTTAGGAAGCCGAGTCGTGGTCTAAAAACCGCTCGAACGGGTAAGGAACCACCCAACCAAGCGATAGGCCAAGGGTCTTAACTTCTTGGATCGACATGTGGTAAGAGGGTCATGCGGGACCTAGATAAACCAGTGCTTTGCGTGAGGCAACCCATATTTTTCTTGCTTTTTAGTCTTCTTTCTTTTTCTTGTGAGAGGAGAGAGGAGAGAGTTTAATGAATTTATTGAGTTGTACATATTAGAAAAGATTTAGTCAAATTTAGAGAAAAAAGAATGAATTTCTCGTCATTGTGCTGTCTCGAGCCGACCGGGCTAAGCTCCGCCCGACTGGGCGCGAGAGCAAGGTATAAATATCAGCAATTTTTGCCCGATCGGGCGAAGGCGCGCCCGATTGGACGCGAGATATGACGAATATGGACATTTATATCGCCCAACCGGGCACGAGAGTCAAAGGAAATAAAGGGTTCTGATCGCCTGATCGGGCGAGAGGGCGCCAGACCGGGCGCGAGGAGGTTTGAGTAAAATGAAACAGATCGCTCGATCGGGCAGTGTGGCGCCCAATCGAGCGCGAGCTCAGCCCCGACTTTTTACCCCTTTCCTTCTTCTTCCTCCTTCCTTCTTTCTCCTTATTTTATCTTTCCATTATACTTTCTCTCTTTAAAAACCTTAAACTCTCTAACTTCTCTCTAAGATCTCTCCAATTCTCACCCAAATTTAACAATTCTTACATATTCTTAATCCTTTATTCATCTTCTACATTTCTACACTAAAATTTCCCAATTTCAATAAAAAAAAAACTCATACCCATTTTTCATTGTGGCATCAAGGAGGGCACGATCAATTCTTGGGAGGAGTTCTAGCTCAAGCCAGCCATCTGAATTGCAACACCAATGGCCAACCATCTGAATTGCAACACCGGAGCATCAATATAAGGCACACCATCCATTTTTTTTGAAAAAATGAAACAACTTTTTAGGGGAGAAAAACTAGGAGATCAGAAAAATGTTTTTGACTCTAATCAAGTCTTCCATCACTTCCTATGTTCATGAAGTTAGTAGAGACCATGCCTAGTGTTTCGGAAGCGCTACTATATATATTTATGCTTGGAAATCATGAGGTGAATGGGATTGTCTTTGGAGCACTATAAAAGAAAACTTTCTCATTCATTCCAAATTGTTTGGCATTAATTGTTTTTCCAAATAGTGTCTCACTTGAGTGGAATAGTTTTATGTCTTCCACGTTTGTGTGTCAGTTCCTTCAAGTTCTAAGTTCCACACATGTCTCAAGTGTCCAACATATATTAGTATTATACATCTTATCTTTTATATGTATCTGAGAGTTGTTCAAAAGTTTAAGTGAACTCTTGTAATGGGTGATTTGTAAGGGTTTGAGTGAGCTCTTGGATTGGGGTGAGAAATTGAGTGATTTCTTTGTATGTATGAGAAAGTTTGTGTAAAGAATGAGAGAAAGAAATAAAAAGAGAAGATTAAAGCTTTGAGTGAAACCTTTACTGAAGAATAGAGACCTTGAGGGAAGATCTCGATCTGCAACTATTAGATTGAATAGTTGTTAGAAGTATGTGAAAGGAATGGTGTCCTTTGAACAAGTGTACTATTCCGTTATTGGGTTCAGAATTATTAGAAAGCTAATATATTCAGTAAGGTCAAATGATCAGAATGCCTGGGTGGAGGCCGCTTCTGATCAGTAATATTAATGCATAATTAATATTACAGCTTAATCTTGACTGAACCCTTCTAGTCACACCCAAGCAACTAACGAACATAAGCGACGAATTAATCCGGAAGGAATTAATAAGTCAACCGAGTAATTAATATTTAGACGTCGGGAATTCGAGCTTAAAGCGTCAAAACCAAACGTCGAAAGTCGAGTCGAAAAATAGTAAAAGACGAGCCATGAAAAATAATAATAAATCAACAATGACCGAAATACCCCTAGCATCGGTAAAACCGAGAGCTAGGGGCACGGAAAAAAGCTAGCAACCCGCACCAAGTGTGCGTGGCAATGTTAGCATGTGGCAACTAGCGGCTCGCACACTTGGTGCATGGCTTGCTAGGCCGTGGCAGCTAGCAGCCCACGCTTTTGGGCGCAAGTGAGGTGGGCCGAAGCCTCACAACCACCCCATGGCAGCCCACAAGGCAACCATGGGTGCCCAAGTGAGCTGTCATGTGGCGCTACTCAAATGGAGGAGAAGAAAGGGAGGTAGCCATCCAGTTATGAGAGCATGAGTGGGGGGCAAGTTTGGTCCCCCCCCTCCTCCAAGTAGTCCTCACCTACTCCTCTTTGTATGTTTGCCACTTGTTGATTTATTACTAGTTTGATTATTAATTTTATTTTAGCTTTAAAATAAAATGAAAAAAATCAAATTCTCCCACATTGATGGGAGAGCTTTTCACACTCATGCATTTCCCTTTAAGTACCCAACTTGGGGCATTGGGAAGAGCACTTGAGTAAGAGTTGAAAAAGGCATCACCATTGTGAAAACCTTTGAACTCATTAATTACTCGGGTTTTGGTCGGGCCTTACTAACCCCAAGGCATTGGACCATTTTCGGTGGTCGAGTTGTGGGTGGACTATCGTTGGAGGCCGTCATAATTTCGAGGCTTGCTTTCGAAGTAAGAGCCCCTTCCGGTCGGGCGAAGCATGCTCCAAATGTAATCGTTTTATCTTAATCTTGTGATTAATTTAATTATGTTTATGGTTTTATTTATTGCGAGTGCGGTCTTGTTTTTGAGTTTGTTTCCGCGGTGAGTTGGACTTACCAAACCCCAACAGCGGTATCAGAGCCTCGCTCGTTTTTTTTAAAATCATAATATTTTTCAAGGTGTTTTTATGGCTTAATTTTTCTGGTATTAAGTTGCTAATTAGATTAGTAGCTCATTTAATCTATTTTAACCTCGTATTAGAGCTGTCTTCAGCTCCCGAACCCAGATTTCGACCCAAAAATAGTGACTTTTGGGTAGAAAAGGCGTTTTGGAAATGGTTTTGCCCTTAAGGGCTAGGATTTTAGCCAAAAAACGACCAGAAATGCACTTTTCGAGGGATTTTTCGTTTTGACGAAATTTTTTAAATCTTTCTAACCTTGAAAATTCATTGCATATTTATGGTGGTTATGTATTTGGTTCTTTCCTTAATTTATATGCAATTTCAAACCTCTTTAGGCATAATTACTTGGTGTTAATTTATGTTTGAAAGCTTGATTTTATTTTTCACATAATTGCAAATTAATTGCATTAAGTGTGAAATTGTTGTTCTTTAAGGCTTCTAAGTACTAAAGATTCAATCTTTAATTATGTTAAGGGATTGAAACTTTGAGTTACTAAATTCCATGTTTTTTGGTTAAACTTTACTGATTTAATCATTTTAGTTGATTGGAATCATAAAGTTTAAAACTTGCGATAGAAATTTGTTTATCTTCATATTGGAAGATGTAAATTTTCAAGGATTCACAGGTATTAAAGTTGGAGTTTTTATTGAACTTATGTTCATTTTTCCAACTCCCATTTATTTTGTCAAAATCTCAAGATTAATTTAAATTGATTAAATTAATAATGAGAATCGCCTCAATTTATTTTGTTACACCAAGTTTAAACTAATTTTATTAAAGAATGGTTCTTGGAAATAATTTTGGTTAATTTCACTTAGATGAATTTATTTAGTTGGACTTGTTATTAATTTCATTTTTCCTCAAAATTAATTCTAATATTAATTTAGAATTGATTAATATTGTCACACACAAAATCGAAATTTTTTCCGAGGAATAAGCACACAAGTCGAGGCTAAAGAGCCCCGAGCTAGCTCTCGGCCAGCTGGGCTGCTCACGCAGCCCACATGAGTCTGTCAAGGCTGCTTGGCGCCTGGTGCGTGTGTGCGTAGTGTTGTGCGCATAAGCAGCCAACCTATGCGTGCGTGCTTGTGAGCGAGGGAAGGCTGGTGCTGCTACGCTGGGCTAGCCGTGGCTGGTGCGAGCACAAGTAACCCGTTTGCATGCTTGGTGTTGCGGGGAGTGTGACTGGATGTGCTACGTGCTTGTGGCACGATGCGCACAATCCCATAATTAGCACTCCAACCCCGGGTTTTAAGGCAATGCTATTTTAAAGCTAATTTATGCGTTGCTTAGTATGTAAATAAGGGTAATATGCGTAGACGTTGCTGGCGTAGCAATGTAGTGCAATGAGTTCGTATAACATGGCCATCAAGGGCCACGTTATAGATGTGTGAAAGTTCGCTGATGTGGGCGGTGTAACACTTAGCGACATCGGGCCCACTCCCACATTCATTAAGCATCAAACGGTTGTGTGGGGTGTGAGCACTCCAAGTCTTACTGCTAGGCACTTAGACATTTTGGACTACGTAATTTTTTGCTTAAATTGTCGTTTTAATTATTTTGTTTATTTAATTAAAATTTAGAGGCTAGCCCTCGATTTTTGAGCGACATTTGCAAAATTTAATTTTGGCGAAAATTTGGGTTTATCGACTTAATTAATTGGATTAATTAAGTTGGATGCGGAATTTAGTGGGAGCTTCATTTATTATTTTCATAACCGGTTAAAACAACTTTGACTAATTTTAATTAGGCGTGTTAATTGAATTAACCACCTAGATTAGTTACTAGTTCTCGCGTGTTTATGCATTGTTACTTGTTTATCGTTGTAAAATGCATGGGCCATTCACAGATAGTGAACGGATGAATGGAATGTATATTCTCTCACAAGTTTTATGAAATGACAACTAGTGGGGCCCGATTAGGATAGAAAATACGGACTGTGATCCGTGATGTATTTTTGTAAATCTAAATACGGTCTGCGAACCGTTGAATATTTTTGTACCTTAATATTTAGATTAGTCATAATCGTAGATTCTAATAGTGTCATTTATTTCGGTCAAGTCTTGGAAGACGGAGCCATGAAGTTGCAAATGAAGACCTTTTGAAGATCTCAAGGGGTCATGCTAGTTGCCAAATGCATCTCTATTTATGTTTTTCGATATATATATGTTTATGTATATGAATTATATGTTAGATGCATGTTTAGGATTTTGAATGTTGTGATGATTAATTAAGTTCACTTAAATCAACCAACATATAAACCCTAGATCCCTAAATATTGAGTAAAAATTGTCATTCCAAAACAACAATTACCAACCGACCGAGGGTAGTGGTGGGCTACGCCAAAGCGAGGCATCACTACTTCTCCAAGGAACGTAAGGCATACCGGGTATGCAAGTTGGTTTTGGTTGTACTCAACGATATGAGTGATGGAGTCCTAACATGTCGTGGCAAAGTGAATAAATTGTTGAGAGAGCATTAGATGCGACGATTTATTCAACCAAGAGTGGCTTGGAGCCATTAGCAAAGCGTTGCTTACCTCAAGAGATTGAGTGTTAATACAAGCCAAAGCATGCCTAACCACTCTTTGTTTCTTCGGATCTTGGAATCGACTTATTCTCACCCAAAATGGGGACAACTTTTAAGTGTGTGAATAAGACGTTTTTAAATAAGTTTGATTAAAATGCATGAATTCAATCTTATTTAAGTATTATGAATGGTTTTTCATTTCAAATTCTTTCAATTGTAGAATCATGTCTTCAAATAACTCAAACAACCAATTCTCGTTACGCTCAATTCTCGACAAGGAGAAGTTGAGTGGGCCAAATTTTCTTGATTGGCAAAGGAGCTTGCGAATTGTTCTCATGCAAGAGCAAAAGGAATATGTCCTTGATGAGGAGGTGACTCATGCTTCCCTAAATCGATGGCTCCCAATGAGGAGGTGACTCATGCTGCCCTAATGAGGAGGCTCCCAATGAGGAGGTGACTCATGCTGCCCTAAATCGATGGCAAAGTGTCAATCAAGATGTCAAATGCATCACGTTGGCCACAATGTCTCCCGAACTTCAAAAGAATTTCTTTGAAAAGGAGACAACTTTTGAGATCCTTTCTGAAATGCAGAATATGTTCCAAGAGCAGGCCCGAATTGAAAGGTTTGAAATCCACAGGCAGATCCTTGAGAGAAAGTCCAAGAAAGGAGAGCCAGTCAGCCCACATGTACTCAAAATGATAGGATTGTTTGAGAACATGGGAAGGCTTGATGCGGGGTATTCAACCGAGATGGCAATTGACATCATTCTCCACTTGCTGCACAAAGGCTATGATCAGTTCAAGATGAACTATAACATGCATAACATGGAGAAAACACTCACCGAGCTTCATGGTATGTTGAAGCAAACAGAGAAAACGCTCAAGGATGAGGGGAAGCATGATATTCTCATGATTAAAAAGGGCAACCCGTTCAAATTCTCGGGCAAAAAGAAGAAAGGCTTTAAGGGGAAGGGTAAGAAGAAAACCTTTCCGCCTAAGTCTAAAGCTACCAAGGATAACAAAGAAAAGAAGGTAGCGTCTTTTAAATCTAATTCCGCATGTTTCTACTGTAAGAAGAAGGGACATTGCAAGAGAGATTGCCTCAAGTTCAAGGAAGATAAGAAGAACGAAACCGTTACTTCTGAATCAGGTATATTCGTTATAGACTAATTAACTTCACTAGCTTAGCATCATGGGTATTAGATAATTAAATTCACACCTTTGTTCCAATTCTAAGAGACTAAGGAACGCTAGAAGGCTATAGAAGGGAGAGGTTGAACTCCGGGTCGGCAATGGAGCAAGAATTAGTGTCGTATCCGTAGGAACTCTTAGTTTGTCTTTGCCCACCGGGTTAGTTTAGGAACTAGATAATGTTTATTATGTTCCTAAATTACTAAAAACATCATTTCAATTTCGGCGTTGGACGCCAAGGGTTTTGAATTTCGAGTAAAGGACAATGAATGTTCATTTTATCTCGATAATGTTTTATATGGTATTGCACATTCTGAAAATGGTCTTTATGTGCTTTATTTAGACAAACAAGTTTATAATGTGAATAATACCACCAAAAGAGCTAAGACCATGGAGTCAAATCAAAATTACTTGTGGCATTGTCATCTTGGCCACATTAACATCAAACGCATCCAGAAACTTCTACAAGAAGGTGTTCTTGACTTTTTAGATTTAGAATCATTTGATAATTGCGAGGGATGTTTATTAGGCAAGATGATTAAACAGCCATTCTCCAAGTTGGGAGAAAGGGCAGGAGACTTAGTCTAATACACACTGATGTATGTGGACCAATGAGCTCCACCACAAGAAATGGACACCGATATTTTATCACCTTCACAGATGACGATAGTAGATAATGTTATGTCTACCTAATGTTGCATAAATCTGAATCGTTTGGAAAGTTCAAAGAATTTCAGAGTGAAGTTGAAAATCAACTTGGCAAGAAAATCAAAGCCCTTCGATCGGATTGAGGTGGTGAATACTTGAGCCAAGAATTCAATGACCATCTGAAAGAAAAGGGTATACTTTCAGAATTGATACCTCCAGGAACTCCACAATGGAACGGAGTATCCGAAAGGAGAAATAGAACCTTGTTAGACATGGTACGATCAACAATGGGTCTTAGTGATCTTCCTATCTCTTTCTGGGGACATGAACTTCTAACTGCGTCACTAACACTTAACCGTGCACCATCAAAAGCTGTAGAAAAGACTCCATATGAATTATGGACAAAGAAACCTCCTAGGTTGTCTTTTCTAAAGATATGGGGATGCGAAGCATATGTCAAGAAATTGATTTCTGACAAACTTCATCCCAAATCTGACAAGGTTTACTTTGTTGTCTACCCAAAAGAAACCAAAGGTTATTACTTCAACAACAAATCGGAGAAAAAAGTGTTTGTTGCTCGCAATGGTGTCTTTTTGGAGAAGGAACACCTTTCTAAAATGACAAGTGGGAGGAAAATCGAATTCGACGAAGTTCGTGAGGATGAGCAACAAAATCAGAATGACAGTCAAAGTGCTCAAACAGCATCTGTTGACGTAGGTCAAAATGATCAAAATGTGCAAATTCAAACCGACAATGCAAATGCTCAATCCATTACCCTACGTAGGTTTTAGAGTCCAAGATCTCAACCTGATAAATATCTTGGTTTAGTACTAACCGAGAATCAGGACATCCTGATTATGGATGGAGATAAACCGGCGGCCTACAAGCAAGCGATGGCAAGCACCGACTCTGCTAAATGGAAAAGGCCATGAGATCTAAAATGGATTCCATGTTTGAAAATCAAGTTTGGGACTTGGTTGACTTACCCGAAGGTTATAAACCTATCGGATATAAGTGGATTTTCAAGTTGAAAACCGATAAAGATGGAAATGTATTCATTTACAAAGCTAGATTGGTGGCAAAAGGTTATAGACAAGTTGATGGTATTGATTACAATGAAACCTTTTCTCCAGTCGCAATGGTTAAATCCGTTCGGATCCTCCTAGCGATTGCTGCATATTACAATTATGAAATATGGAAGATGGACGTCAAAACCGCCTTCCTTAATGGTATTTTGGAAGAAACTGTGTATATGACACAGCCTGAAGGTTTTGTCGACCAAAACAATGCTGGGAAGGTTTGTAAGCTTAAGAAGTCCATTTATGGACTATAGCAAGCAAGCAGAAGTTGGAATCTCCAATTCAAAAAAGCCATTAATAAGTTTTGTTTTATCAAGAATACAGATGAATCTTGTGTTTACAAGAAGGTCAGTGGGAATGACATCGCCTTCCTAGTCTGATATGTCGACGACATATTGCTCATTGGAAACAGCATTCCGTTGTTAGAGTCTGTAAAGGCCTGACTTGGAAAGTGCTACTCAATGAAAGACTTAGGAGAGGCTCAGTACATACTAGGCATCAAGATCTATAAGGATAAATCAAAAAGGATGATTGGATTGAGTCAAAGTACCTATATTGATAAGGTACTTGCTCGATTTAGCATGGAAGAGGCCAAGAGAGGCCACCTGCCAATGTCACATGGCATAACCCTAAGCAAGAAGTAGTGTCCACAGACACCTGATGAGCGGATAAGAATGAATCAGATTCCATATGCTTCGCCTATTGGATCGAACATGTATGCCATGATATGTACTAGGCCAGATGTATCGTATGCCTTGAGTGCTATGAGCCGTTACCAATCAGATCCAGGAGAGGCCCATTGGACTGCGGCCAAGAATATCCTAAAGTACCTGAAAAGGAATAAGGATAAATTCCTGGTGTATGGTGGTTTAGAGGAATTAGTTGTGGAAGGTTATACCGACGCAAGCTTCCAGACAGACAGAGACGGTTTCAATTCGCAATCTAGATATGTATTCTGTCTAAATGGAGGAGCGTTTAGTTGGAAGAGTGCCAGGCAGAGTACAACTACATTTTCTACAACTGAAGCAGAATACTTAGCAGTTGCTGAAGCAGCTTAGGAGGCTATTTGGATTCGTAAGTTCGTCGGTGAACTTGATGTCGTACCCTCCATAAAGGGTCCAATAGCCCTCTATTGTGACAACAATGGAGCTATTGCTCAGGCAGAGAGCCCAGGGAACATCATAAAGGTCAAACATGTCAAACGGCGGTTTCACATGATTCGAGAATGGAAATCAGAAGGTGAAATAAGAATTTGCAAAGTTGGAATGGATTACAATGTAGCCGATTTACTTACTAAACCTTTGCCTCAAGTGAAGCACAACAAGCACGTTGAGGCAATGGGAATAAAGCATGTGGGAGACTGGCTTTGATTTCCTTGTTTAGTGTTTTAGTTAATTTTGAACATTGAATGTAAGACACTAAGAAAAAACATTCAAGTTTTGGAGTAATATAAATTTCATGCAATATTTTATCACTCCGTTTACTATTTAATTGTGGTTTAGGATTAATGAATGAGTCCATTCGATTGTGAGAATATTAAAAATAGGGTATCAAAACCAGTCTCGGTAAGGAAACACCAATTAAGCGAACATTGAATATTATAATCAAAAATTATCCCTAATCAAGGTCATTTAAACTATGGACGATTAATGACCAATTGAGATAAGTGTGTTGTCTGATTTATAGCACTGTTTCTTGTGCTACAAGAACGTGATTGTCATAAATCATTTGTACGGGTATTGGTTTAGAACCATACTAGATCGACCTATGATAATACTTTAAGAGATTAAAAATTGTCATAAGTATACTTCTCATTATGGCTATTGGAACCTATTTCCTCGATTATGAGTATTGTGAGTTCTCTTGTTTGATTACTTGTCTGCTTTGATGTTGTCAAACGTCTGCCGTAATAGGGGATTATAAAGGCAACACTCGGGCGGCTAGGTCCTCTCAGTAAGAGGAGCTACATTACAAGACTGGGAATGTCCCCGTACTAAAATAGGGAAGATGTCTTTGTTGTATACAAGGCCTCTCGTAGAGCGAGACTGTGAAAATGCATAGCCGTGCTCGGGTGGATTTTAGAAATCATCTGTTTATTGACAGTCGGACTCGGAATCGAGAAACACTTCTGGACATAATAAGGATGACAAAATAATCTTAACTTATAGTTCATGAAGAGACATAAAGCGACATAGGAAAAAGGTTGTACACTAA
The DNA here is from genome assembly GCF_001683475.1 of Chenopodium quinoa. NCBI lineage: Eukaryota > Viridiplantae > Streptophyta > Magnoliopsida > Caryophyllales > Amaranthaceae > Chenopodium > Chenopodium quinoa. The sequence continues at coordinate 2,085,205 of NW_018743955.1, forward strand.
ATGTGCACTTGTCCAGAAGGACAAGTGGGAGATTGAAAGGAATGGTGTCCTTCGAACAAGTGTAGTATTCCGTTATTGGATTCAGAATTATTAGAAAGCTAATATATTCAGTAAGGTCAAGTGATCGGAATGCCTGGGTGGAGGCCGCTTCCAATCAGTAATACTAGTGCATAATTAATATTACAGCTTAATCTTGACTGAACCCTTCAGGTCACACCCAAACAACTAACGAATCGAAGCGACGAATTAATCTGGAAGGAATTAATAAGTCAACCGAGTAATTAATATTTAGACGTCGGGAATTCGAGCTTAAAGCGTTGAAACCAAACGTCGGAAGTCGAGTCGAAAAATAGTAAAAGACGAGACATCAAAAATAATAATAAGTCAACAATGACCGAAATACCCCTAGAATTGGTAAAACCGAGTGCTAGGGGCGCTGCAAAAAGCTAGCAACCCGCACCAAGTGTGCGTGGCAATGCTAGCATGTGGCAACTAGCAGCCCGCACACTTGGTGCGTGGCTTGCCAGGCCGTGGCAGCTAGTAGCCCACGCTTTTGGGCGCAAGTGAGGTGGGCCGAAGCCTCACAACCACCCCATGGCAGCCCACAAGGCAACCATGGGTGCCCAAGTGAGCTGCCATGTGCCGCAACTCAAATGGAGGAGAAGAAAAGGAGGTGGCTGATTATGGGAGCATGAGTGGGGGGCAAGTTTGGTCCCCCTCCTCCAAGTGGTCCTCACCTACTCCTCCTTGTATGCTTGCCACTTGTTGATTTCTTACTAGTTTGATTATTAATTTTATTTTACCTTTAAAATAAAATGAAAAAAATCAAATTCTCCCACATTGATGGGAGAGCTTTTCACACTCATGCATTTCCCTATAAATACCCAACTTGGGGCATTGGGAAAAGCACTTGAGTAAGAGTTGAAAAAGGTATCACCATTGTGAAAATCTTTGAACTCGTTAATTACTCGGGTTTTGGTCGGGGCTTGCTAACCCCAAGGCATTGGACCGTTTTCGGTTGTCGAGTTGTGGGTGGACCATCGTTGGAGGCCGTCGTAATTTCGAGGCTTGCTTTCGAAGTAAGAGCCCCTTCCGGTCGGGCAAAACACGCTCCAAAGGTAATCGTTTTATCTTAATCTTGTGATTAATTTAATTATGTTTATGGTTTTATTTATTGCGAGTGCGGTCTTGTTTTTGGGTTTGTTTCCGCGGTGAGTCGGACTCACCAAACCCCAACAGTATAAGTTCGTCGAGGAACTCGGTATAGGCTAAAGTTCCTTATAAGTTATATGTAGGGAATAATTTCAAGCCTTTAAAATCCCACTAGCTTGAACCCCGCTGTGATCATACACTAAAGTACGGTGGCGTCCAAAAGGGAAGAAGATAGAGCAAAAGAGTCGCCAACAAGTTTTTTAGGAACTTGTAAACCGTTCACGAGGTGAAGGTTACACCCCTTAACGATCCAAGAGATCGTCAACTCCATAAGGTCATTAACCAAATAAGGGTTCGGGGATGATGGTACAAATCCAACCTAAAATAGATTGAATCTACCCTAACAATAGGCCTCTACTTTATTCTGCTCGTATTCATGTGCGCATTCCAATTAACATGCAATCAATAGGTTAACCCTAAACCTGTTTAATCTATGTTGGTTGAATTTAATGCACAAATAAACTATTATTGGCGATCACTTGAATTATAATCAAAGTTAACCCTAAACAAGATTATTAATTATCTTATTAAGCGTGATTACAAGTACCAATTCCCTTTAAACATGAGATAAAGGTGATCAAGCAATAAAAATAAATATCAAGCAACAATAATAATAATCCTCATAAAATAATAATCATGAACAATAACGAATATCATAATCATAGCAATCATAATTAATAATAATCATAATTATCATAATTATAACAATATTCATGTTAAACATAATAAAAGTAAGATCCTAGGCATGATATTAACCATATTAATAACAAGCCCTAGCATGTCACTAAGCATTAATAATCAAATCTTTAACCCTAACATGATACTAACAATCATGAATATTAGAAAGAGAATAAAAGACATCATAGCAATCATATTTAATATTAAAGTTACCCTAGACATGATACTAGGAATATCATAATAACAATATAAACATGATTTCTACATCATAATATCAATAAATCAATTAAAGTACTTACTTTGATGCCTCGTACCTCTTTCTAATAACAAAATACACACGTTAGTAACTTCAAGGAAAATAATAAACAAGCAATTAAATTAAATAATTGAAAGAGAGATTTGGGACCAAACCCTCGGAAATTAAACCTTTCACGTCTAGGGTGAAGGCAACTTCGAATATGGCTAGGTGTATCTAGATCTTGCGAATGCGGAATTTTGTATGAGAACACAAAGTTTTGAAGAAAGATGAATGATTAAGAGATGAATGATTAAGAGATGAATGATTAAGAGATTTAAAGAATGCTAATGAATGAATGATTTAACTTGCGAATGAAAACTGATTGTTGATGAATAACTTATGAATGAAGAGAATTGGTGAATGAAAGATGTAGATGATCAATGGTGAGAATTGGTGAATGAAAACGGAGTTTTCAATACGATATTTATAGAGAAAATCAGCCAAAAAACATAAATTAACAAAACAGAGTCTGACGCTCAGGAAACAGAGCTGGCGCCAACCCTGGCTAGCTGGCGCCAGGCACCAGCACTAGCGTCAGGCGCCAAGCCTGGGGTTGGACGCCAAGCTTGATTTCGACGCGTTTTCGAAAATCTGATAAATTTACCGTACTGGAGGATAAAATAATATAATTTCTTCGAAAATGCTATTTGATTTTAATTAAAACTCTGAAAAGTCAACAAAGTCAACTTATCAATGCTAATTGAATTAGGAACGAAAAGAACCTTCTAGAAGAATCTAGAAGACTAAAACCATTCTTAATTGCATTAGGAATGATAAATCATATTAGGCCCCCCTAGATCATTGGGCTGCATATAAAGCTCAAACCGGGCCCAGTTTAGTAAATTAGCCATAACTTCCTCAATATTCATCGGAATTGGGCTTATAATATATCATCGGAAAGGTCTTTGCAAGCCACATCCAACTACACCATTATTTAACCCATATCATGGACCAAACAAACTAGATTGGCTGTTTTCTTAAAATAAAGTTTTCACAAACAGAAAGAAGAGAAAAGAAATAAAAACTTTCCGCAACACTAGACCTTTCCACACTTTCGTTTCATTCGATTATGATTCGACGTGAAAGGTACTCATCACTGGGTTTGGTTTTGGGGAGACACAAATGGGTGTCTACATTATAACAGAGTTGTTAACCTATTTTAGTGGAAAGTTTCGAGTAAAAATCCCTTGGGGTCGAGGTATTTGCCTTCCTATTAAGCTTAGGAAGTTTTCCTCGTAATAAAATCTTTCTTGCACTATCTCTCTACTTGCGTTAAGTTTTTTAAAATTCCATAAAAAGTGACTATCAAAATCCATATAAGAGGGGGATACTACAATTCAACCCCTCCCCCTTATAGTATTTCATATAAATAACATGAAGTGTGAATGAGTCCTGCTCTAAGATGTAGACACACGTTTGTGTCTCCCCAAAACCAAACCCAGTGATGAGTACCTTTCCTGTCGAATCATAATCGAATGAAGTGAAAGTATGGAAAGTCTAGTGTTGCAGATAGTTTTAATTTCTTCTCTCTTCTCTTTTTTTTTTCGAAAACCTATTTTAAGAAAACAGCCAATCCAGTTTGGTTGGTCCATGATATGGGTCTAATAGTAGTATAGTTGGATAGGGTTTGAAAAGAGCTTTCCAACGATGTATTATAAGCCCAATTACGATGAATATTGAGGAAGTTATGGCCAAATTACTGAACTTGGCTCGGTTTGAGCCTCATATGCGGCCCAATGATCTAGAGGAGGGCCTAGTATAGATTTATCATTCCTAATGAAATTAGGAATGGTTCTAGTTATCTAGATGATTCTAGAAGGTTCTTTTCATTCCTAATTCAATTAGCATTGATAAGTTGACTTTTGCTGACTTTTTAGAGTTTTAATCGGAATAAAAGAATATTTTTGAGGAAAATACGATTTTATGCTCCTGTACGGCAATTTCTATCTGATTTTTAGAAAACGCGTCAATAATTAAGTTAGCGCCAAACGCCAGCATTAGCGCCTGACGCTAAGCTTGGCGCCTGGCGCTAATGTCAGCGTCTGGCGCCAACCTCGTTTTATGCATCAGAACTCTGTTTTGATTTTTTATCTTTTTGGCTGATTTTCCCTATAAATAACCTCCTAAAAACTCCGTTTTGATTCACCAATTCTCACCAACTCTCATCAAGAAATTCTTGATTACTTTCTTTCTCTCTCTTTTCTAAACTAGCCTTTTCTCAAAATACAAAATTTCGCATTCGCAAGACTTAGATACACCTAGCCATATTCGAAGTTGCCTTCGCCCTAGACGTGAAAGGTTTTAATTTCTGAGGGTTTGGTCTCAGGTCCCTATTTCAATTATTTAATTTAATTGTTTTAAATTATTATTTTCCTTGAAGTTACTAACGCGTGTATTTTGTTATTAGAAAAAGGTACGAGCCATCCAAGTAAGTACTTTAATGGTTTAATTGATATTATGATATAAAAATTATGCTTAGATTGTTATTTTGATTCCTAGTATCATGTTAGGATGTTTTCCTTACTTTGATGTCTAGGGTAACTTTAATACCAAGTATGATTAAAAGTATGATGTCTTTTATCTTATTCTTAATATTCATGTTAGTATCATGTTAGGGCTAAAGCTTTGATTTTTATTGTTTAGTGACATGCTAGGGTTTGTTATTAATCTTGTTAGTATCATGCCTAGGATCTTGATATTATTATTATGCTTTAATAAGATTATGATTATTATACTTGTTATAATTATAAGTTTTATTATTATTTTTATGATGATTATAATTATAATTTATTATTATTTATTACGTTGCTTGATTGTTATTGTTATTGCTTGATCACACCTTTTATGCATGTTTAAAGGGAATTGGTTATGCATTTTTTGTAATCACGCTTCATAAGATAATTAATAATCTTGTTTAGGGTTAATTTGATTATAATTCAAGTGATCGCCAATAATAGATTTATTTGTGCATTAATATTTAACCAACATAGTTAAACAGGTTTAGGGCTAAACCTATTGATTGCATGTTAGTCAGAAAGCGCACATGAATACGATCAGAATAAAGTAGAAGCCTATTATTAGGGCCCCCGTCAATTGGGCAGGTTCAATCTCTTTTAGGTTGGATTTGTACCTTCATCCCCGAACTACCAGTCATAGTTCAAGACCTTTTGGAGTTAACGATCTCTTGGATCGTTAAGTGGTGTAACCTTCACCTCGTGAACGGTTTACAAGTTCTTAAAAAACTTGTTGGCGACTCTTTTGCTCTATCTTCTTTCCCTTTGGACGCCACCGTACTTAAGTGTATGATGACAGTGGGGTTCAAGCTAAGGATAATGCTTGAAATATTGCTTACAGTTTTTTGCGACTCCAATGGGGAGGATTTCTGTTTTAATTCGTGAAATTTTTTTCAGCAATGATTTAGAATGAGTGGATGAGACTCGAAAAGTTCTAAGTATTTCATGTGCGTAATTTTGATTAACATTATTGTCATATGCATAAAAAAGATCTCATTGGAAAGACCATCCGTAATGAGTTAAAACATAGGATTTTTACACGTAGGAAATTTGAGGAATATCTTTCACAACTATGATCGAAATAACACTATGCGAAACTGGAATATTTTATCGAGCACAGAAAGCTGCTAAGGCATCTAGGATCTAGCGTCAGCGAACAAATATTAGCGCCAGTATTTTGAATTTAGCGCCAAAAGACAGCCTCTGTCCCAAGGCGCTAAAGCCAAAAAGTGGCGCTAGACTCTGTTTGCTGGTGCCAAGTTCTTCCAATACCGAGCCAGAAATATGTGTTCTAATTTCAACCATTTTTTCGCAATTTTTGCTCGATCCTACTTCCTGGTTGAGTTTTTCTCACTTTTCTAAAACCCATATGTGTTCTACATATGAACATAACCCTCTGGGAATTCATGCTCCATCTACCTAATTGAACGCTCTGAACAACAAAGGTTACATCCGAGAATGTTGAATTCACCAAACCATGGAAGCGAGTTTTTCTTAACTCGCGGTGTCCCATCCACTCGCGCCAACCCTTCACGGTTAGGCTTCCGCGCGGTGCATCTAGAAAATTAACCATGAACCCTCTTTGACTAACCCATATCCCGAACTTTAGAGAACTAGAGCCATGGTTAGGTTGCAAACTCATTGCATCATGTTGTGACTACTTAACTACTTGTGCATCTCTTACTTGTGCATACTTATTATGTGACTAAGCTAACCGTTTGGTTTGACTTATGCTTGTAAATAAGCCTAAATAAACTAATTTATGACTAAAGGAATTTGCTTAATTAATTAATTAATTAATTTGATCTAATAAATATACCTAAAATCGAGTCATAGTCCCTTTAAGTCAACCCGGATTTTTATTCCCGTATACTGCCCAAACGTCAACTTGTTTTGGTCATAGCCGGAGTTTTAGAAAGAGTTACGAGTCTTACAACCTATGGATCTGTAGCCCCGAGTTTGTTCTTAAATTTGGCGTTGGTTTCATCCCAATCAGAGTCACAGATCAAAAGTTAAGACTAAAATATTACAACCTATCCAGTTTAATGCATATACGTGAAGTCTTAACTTAGTCTTTGCTTGGGTCTAGTCACATAGTCTAGCCAAATGGTCATGAAACAAGTCTTAACATATAACCTACACTCACTAGTCTTAGCACATACTTTGTACATACTCTTTTCACACCATGACCATGTCTTAGGTTCATATATGAGTCAGATTTTTCCGTCATTTGAGTTGGGGGGGCATTCTATTCCTAATTCTTCCATATTTCTCCATCTACATCGATCATCTTTCCATTCTCTACATGCTTCCTCCATATCACAACCTTCATTCTTCCTACCTTCTTCCATCCATGCATGTTGAATCGAGTTTGAGTCATAGCGATTAACAAACAAAAAAAATAAGGGTAATGATGAAACAAATGCACAAGGCAAGCTTCTCACCAAGATTTCATGCTTTCTTCTTCTTTTTTTCAAACCCTTTCCCCAATAAGTCTAGCATAGGCACCCTTCATCCTCCTTGGATTTATTTCTTAGAGTTTGATTTTAACCCTTCACTTTTTATATAAAATGAGTATTTATTTCCTTGTATATGATCATTGCATTGCAAAGCAAATAAAAAAAAATTTTAATTTTTTTTTTTTAAAACAATCTATGTCAAATTAAGCACAAGGTATATCAATGATTTGAGACACCCCTTGTAGCCACATCATATTACCTTTCACCCTTCAAATATACAATCCTTTTTTGATAAACCACTTTGAGCCTCGTCTAACGATAGACCTTTCTTATTCAACCCATATCTACCTAACCTTGGGATGGGATGGTGTGTAACTTATGCAATTTTAAAAGCTTGAGTGATTTCAAAAGATCAAAATAAATAAAATAAGAAAAAAATAAATAAAAGTTTACAAAAAGGGCAAGTGTTCCAATGTCTTTGATATGAACATGTCTTTGATATGAACACGTCTCAGATTACGTCTCTTATCGAGTGCTCGGTACCGTTCCTTAGAAACATGAATGCCAAGTGAGTGATAGACCTCATGATCGGAATCGCCCACACTTATAAAAAAAAAGGCTAAAGCGAAAGAAAGAGAGCTAAAAAAGACTAGAAACTCAAGCATAAAAATACAAATATTCAAAAGCAAAGTTACACACCTTGGGGGCTTATGTAGGGTTTTGAGCCTTTTATCTCCTTCTTCTATAACCTTTAGCCTAACCACGTAAAAACCCTTCAAAGGGCCTTTTTGAGGTATACACACTTGTGCGAGGTTCGGCTAGAGCTACGTCCGGCCTGATTCCTAACGGATACGCAAGCAACCTCACATCGAGGTGCGGCCGTAATAAACATGCATTCATATTCACATTCACACACCATGATCATATCAAGGGATTTGCAATGCTCATCCCTATCTACTTAGAGCTAGACTTGGGGGCTTGATCCTTACATCATTAGCTTACCTAGCCTAAGAGTCACTATCATTAGACTCTTCTTGAAATAATATCTTTTTTCACACACTTAGCCCTTGCGGCCTAACTTTAGAATCACTTTCACACACATCACAGATACATGACCAAATATACCTTCCATTAGGAACCTTTTGTCGTGGAATCTTAACACAACATTGAAGCATGCCTTGTCATACCAACATCACTCATCAATCATAATTGTCATTGCATCACGAAGTATGAAGTGCTTAGCCTCCGTGCCTAAGTTACCCAAATACATTCATCATTGAATCAACCATTGAGATAGCCTAGGATGGATTAACCCTTGCACCCTGAGAGATAGTATCAAATGACATTTGACTAAGCTCATTCAACATGCACCTTCAAAAACTTCGATTCTTTTTTGCGTCTTTCTTTTTCGGGAGAAAGTTGGTATCTCCTCAAAAATGACGAAATTTTTTTGCTTTTTTTGCATTTTTTAGTCGCACAATCATAATACAATGCATACACGGGTCATGAGTCACACGTGTCATTTCACTTCGAGTCGAGTCAACCTCATGTCAATTACAGCGAGTCAAGTTCTTACCTTGAGTCACGACAAGTCAATGAGTCAAGCAACACTAAGTCTTAGGTCAACCCTAAAGAAATATAAGCAAAGTCCTATAGTCAAAGATTAAATGCAGGTGCATCACATCAAGCAAGAACATTCCCGGATTTTTTCGAAAAAAAAACCGCGAATATGATACATGAGATTCTTCCAAGATGAGAGGAGTTTGAGAAAAGTTACATACATCAGTAAATTAGAGATGAAGAGCTTTTATTTACAAAAGATTTGAGCAGATATGGTTGAAAGGAAACGACCAAGCTCAAAGTTCGTAGCAAAACTAAGCAACAGCAGCAGCAAGAGCAGAATAGGGAAGACCCTACTCCAGCGCAAGATGACAACATCTAGCGTCTGGAAACAGAGTTCAGCGCCTGACTCTAGATCCCAGCGTCTGGCGACAGAGCCAATTCTTGACGCCAGAGATATTTCAGCAACGACAGAGCTTGAAGCCTCTCAGAATGGTTATTTCGACCTCATACAGCAATTTCGGGTTCCTTGGTACGCTAGTTAGCCCCTATAAGCAAATTGACATGATTAGTAGTCGGCTCGATTACAATTGTAGTAAGTGATTGACCTGACAATAAATTGTCTCACTTAGCTTAAGCGCCTAAGCATTGGCTCATTACAAACACCAAGGCATCGGTTCAAAAGCAAGCGCATCACTTATACGACAATTTTTCCGAGATTGGATTGTCATCTCCAACTGACAATATTTCCAAAATATGGATTTTCGCGCATCTTCTTAAAACGACAATTTTTCCAAGATTGGATTGTCATCCCTAGCAATGTTTCCAAGCAAGGATTGTCGTGCTCCTTCTTTGATTGGCAATTTTTTCCAAGTTCGGATTGTCATCGCTGGCAAGTTTTCCGAGATTGGATTGTCATACACCCAGTTCCCTATGGCAAAAATTTCCCAAAGGATTGTCGTAGGTCTCTACTCATCATAAATTTCGGCAAAGGTTCCTCAACGTGAATTGTCATTCATTTCAGTAAGTGGTAAATTTTCCCGAAGTGGATTGTCAATAGTGGCAATATTTTCCCAAAAGGATTGTCACATAGCATAGGCAAATGTCCAAGGTGGATTGCTTTCAAAAGTTATATTCCAATATGTGGATTGTCAATCGTAGCAAAGTTCTTATGACAAATTGTTACGAAGCATTGGCAACTTTTCCCAAAAATTGGATTTTGGCAAATTTTCCGAGATACGGATTGTCGCTTCATCGTGGCAACATTTCCAAGGATGGATTGTTACGAAGCATTGACAACTTTCTCTAAATCGGATTGTCATACATCATACAAGAGTTGTGTTGGCAACTATTCCCAAAGAAAAGAGGATTGCCATCACAGAAAAAGCACCGACATAATGGTTCAAAAGCAACAGAAGCGCCGACGTACAGGCATAGCAGAAGCAAAGTTCACGCGAGCTTTTAAAAGATCGACAAGTGGTGGTCTTCGATAATTTTCTTTGGAATATTATCGCAACAAATAAGGGTAGCTTCAAGCGAGGATATCTTCGGCAACGTTCCCTAGCTTGCGGAGAGTTGTCACAAACAACTGAAGGTGATTTCAAGCGAAATTGTCTTCGATCGTGTTCCCTAAGATGTGGAAGATGGTCACAAAGCGGAAGAGTATCGTTTCAAGCGAAGCAATCTTCGATAGTGTTCCCTGGCTTGCGGAAGATTACCATGGCGGAATTGTAGGCAGTTACAAGCGTAGCAGTCTTCAAGTGGGATGGCATTCCCTAGCTTGCAGGAGGTCATCAATACAGTAATACAACAACAAATTGGTTACCTCTAGAGACGTGTGCTCGACAGTGCAAGATACGAGTTTCTTAACTCCCTAATCTATTTTAACTAACGCAAGTTTGTAGGTATCGACGTTACAAGAATGATTTAGGATCGTAGAACGTTCTGAATCATACTCCGTCCCTATCGATATTTTGACTTTCGTTTTCGAAACTTGCGTTTCTCCAAACTCAGTCAAAGTGGGGGCTTCTGTAGACACCCGTTTGTGTCTCCCCAAAACCAAACCCAGTGATGATTACCTTTCACGTCGAATCATAATCGAATGAAGTGAAAGTGTGGAAAGTCTTGTGTTGCAGATAGTTTTAATTTCTTTTCTCTTCTCTCTTTTTTTCGAAAACCTATTTTAAGAAAACAGCCAATCCAATTTGGTTGGTCCATGATTTGGGTCTAATAGTAGTGTAGTTGGATAGGGATTGAAAAGAGTTTTCCAACGATATATTATAAGCCCAATTTCGATTAATATTGAGGAAGTTATGGTCAAATTACTGAACTGGGCTCGGTTTGAGCCTCATATGCGGCCCAATGATCTAGAGGAGGGCCTAGTATAGATTTATCATTCCTAATGCAATTAGGAATGGTTTTAGTTATCTAGATTATTCTAGTAGGTTCTTTTCATTCCTAATTCAATTAGCATTGATAAATTGACTTTTGCTGACTTTTTAGAGTTTTAATCGGAATAAAATAATGTTTTTGAGGAAAATACGATTTTATCCTCCTGTACGGCAATTTCTATCTGATTTTAGAAAACGCGTCAATAATTAAGTTAGCGCCAAACGATAGCATTAGCGCCTGACGCTAAGCTTGGCGCTTGACGCTAATGTCAGCGTCTGGCGCCAACCTCGTTTTATGCGTCAGAACTCTGTTTTGATTTTTTATCTTTTTGGCTGATTTTCTCTATAAATAACCTCCTAAAAACTTCGTTTTGATTCACCAACTCTCATCAAGAAATTCTTGATTACTTTCTTTCTCTCTCTTTTCTAAACTAGCCTTTTCTCAAAATACAAAATTTCGCATTCGCAAGACTTAGATACACCTAGCCATATTCGAAGTTGCCTTCGCCCTAGACGTGAAAGATTTTAATTTCTGAGGGTTTGGTCTCAAATCCCTAGTTCAATTATTTAATTTAATTGTTTTAAATCATTATTTTCCTTGAAGTTACTAACGCGTGTATTTTGTTATTAGAAAGAGGTACGAGCCATCCAAGTAAGTACTTTAATGGTTTAATTGATATTATGATATAGAAATTATGCTTAGATTGTTATTTTGATTCCTAGTATCATGTTAGGATGTTTTCCTTAATTTGATGTCTAGGGTAACTTTAATACCAAGTATGATTAAAAGTATGATGTCCTTTATCTTATTCCTAATATTCATGTTAGTATCATGTTAGGGATAAAGCATTGATTTTTATTGTTTAGTGACATGCTAGGGTTTGTTATTAATCTTGTTAGTATCATGCCTAGGATCTTGATATTATTATTATGCTTTAATATGATTATGATTATTATAATTGTTATAATTATAAGTTTTATTATTATTTTTATGATGATTATAATTATAATTTATTATTATTTATTACGTTGCTTGATTGTTATTGTTATTGCTTGATCACACCTTTTATGCATGTTTAAAGGGAATTGGTATTTGTAATCACGCTTCATAAGATAATTAATAATCTTGTTTAGGGTTAATTTGATTATAATTCAAGTGATCGCTAATAATAGATTTATTTGTGCATTAATATTCAACCAACATAGTTAAACAGGTTTAGGGCTAAACCTATTGATTGCATGTTAGTCAGAAAGCGCACATGAATACGATCAGAATAAAGTAGAAGCCTATTATTAGGGCAGGTTCAATCTCTTTTAGGTTGGATTTGTATCTTCATCCCCGAACTACCAGTCATGGTTCAAGACCTTTTGGAGTTGACGATCTCTTGGATCATTAAGGGGTGTAACCTTCTCCTCGTGAACGGTTTACAAGTTCCTAAAAAACTTATTGGCGACTCATTTGCTCAATCTTCTTTCCCTTTGGACGCCACCGTACTTAAATGTATGATCACAGTGGGGTCCAAGCTTGGGATAATGCTTGAAATATTCCCTACATAGGTAAAAAATATCTGTAATGGCGAAATTAGATGAGTCTTATTGAGCTTTCCCTACTTCAAAGTCGTTTCAATTGAGTCTTGAAGACCTTTCATTCTTTCAATCGAGTCTTGAAGACCTTTCATTCTTCTCAAAATGTGCTCTTAGCTAGTTATACAAGTATACTACTCAGTATTTTTTATTGTAAAAACTAAAAAATAAGGCAGAATGTTTACATATTTGCCATTAGATAAACACAATTGGTTTATCAAAGTGAGAACTTTGTATTTTCTCGTGCATTCACTAAAACTAAATCATTCTTTAACTTACGATCATGTATTCAAAAATTAATTAACAAAAATCATGCATGTATTGCGTGCATAAAGAGCTTAAATAATCAACTTAAGTAAGAAAATAAAATAAAAATTTATCAATAAGAGACAAACCTGTAGAACTCATCAGTAGTGTTGCAATGGCGAGCAGCTTAAGATAACTAGAAGCACCTCTTTCCATAATATTATATTTCGTACTACGTATATCAATTCTATTTTTTTTTTGTTTTTAATTCAAATCAATTCTTTTATTGGTTGTTGTTGTATGTATCACTTGTTTATAAGTTGTTTATATAGATGTACAATGCCTTGGGCAATTATGTAAGTTCTGACAAAAGGCCCTTCACTCCTCAAATAACAAAGTGACAAGATTGTTGGGGTTTGGTAAGTCCAACTTACCACGGGAACAACCCCGACTCAAAGAACCACTCGCAATTAATAAAACCATAAATCATAACAAATAAACATAAAAGGATAAAATTGGAATTTACCTTTGACGCGTGCTTCGCCCTCAAAGTCAGGCTCTTACTTGAAAGCGTAGCCCCGCTAACACGAGAGCCTCCAACGAAAGTCCACCCGCAAAAACTACTAGCGACTTTTAGGTCTGTTACCTCAAGGTTAGCGAGGTCCGACCAAAACGTGAGTATTATGTGAGTTTAAGAATGTCTGATAATGCAATGCTCTATTGAACTCCTACTCAAGCACTCTTCCCAAAAACCCAAGATGGGTATTTATAGGCAAGAGGGAGAGTGGGAATTTCTATCCCATCAATGTGGGAATCATGAAATTCCACAATTTATTTTAAAGCTAAATTAAAATAAACAAGCAAACTAATAATAAATCTACAAGTGTCACTATTATATGTAAAGGGAACTGAGGACCACTTGGGGAGTAGGGGACCATACTTAATCCCCACTCCATTCTCTCCTTGTGACACATGTCCCTCACCTTTTCCCTCCCTTACTTGCTTCCCCTATTGCACACGGCCCACCACCCGCACCAAGGTGATGTGAGTTGCTGCTGCTCGCAGCTAACAAGCCACACACGCTCGTGCGAGCTGCTGATGCTTGCGGCCAGCAAGCCACGCACACCTTGTGCGGGCTGCTGCTTGCACTTGCGGCCGTGGCTGCCTAGCGTTGGCTTAGCACATAATGCCCCTAGCACTCGGATGCTCGGGGCATTCCGATGCTAGGAGTATTTTGGGAAATATTGTCGATTTATTATTATTTGCGCGTCTCGTCATTTACTATTTTTGGCTCGACTTCCGACGCTCGTTTTTGACGCTCTAAGCTCAAAATTCCGACGTCTAAATATTTAATACTCGGGCGATGAATTAATTTCTTCCGAATTAATTTGTCGAGTCGGTTCGTTTACTACAAAGGGTGTGACCCGAAGGGTTCAGTCAAGATTAAGTTGTAATATTAATTATGCATTAATATTAATGATCGGAAGCGGCCTCCGCCTAGACATTCCGATCACTTGACATTACTGAATATATTAGCTTTCTTATAATTCCGAACCCACTAACGGAATTGTACACTTGTTCGAAGGACACCATTCCTTTCAAAGATAGCTCTCCAATGTTTTTTGTTTTTTTTTTTTACAGAAGAGCTAGAAAAGAAAATTAAAACTGAAAATATAACAACTGCCTACGACAAGCACACCCCGCCAACGAGTGAGCTGGTGAAACCCAATCCCGAGGAACTTTTCGAATCTGACACACTAAAAGGGAAAGAACGACATCTCGCAAATCTTGAATGAGCCACCAAACTGAAATGTCTAACGATCCTTGAGACGAGAGAAATGAAAGGATAGCAGCACAATCCATATGAATCCGGATCTTCAAAAAACCCTTTCGAACTGCAGACTGAACCCCCCATAAACAGGCTTGTAACTTAGAATGGAAAGTAGAACTCGCCATAAAAGCCCGACTCCCACCACCCATAACCTCCGACGAGCAAAGGTCACGGATAACCCAGCATGCCCCTGCTCTATTAGTAGAACTATCCCAAGCCCCATCCACAATAAAACAAGATGTTGGGAAAATATTAGGTAACCCCATCAAGCAAAGCCACGGGACAGCCGACAAACCCGGACCGGCTGCCAAACGAAAACAAACCGAAGAGTTCTTCATCTCCTGAGCCTAACACACCGATAATACCAATCCTTGGCTAGATTCTCAATTGTGCAAGGCAACCAAACTGCTTGCCTGAACCTTTGCTGGTTTCGAGAAATCCAAATTTCCAAGAGAATAGCAAAAAAAAAAGCCATAACCTTGTTATCCGAACTAGACAAAGAGTAACGAGAAATGGAATCAGCCACCCAAACCTCAAAAGGTTAAGACTGGGAAATCACCCAAGGAACCCCCATCGCCCCCTACTCTTCCCTGAAAGTGTGTACCGCCTCCTCCAACTCAGCATGGCACAAAGCATAATATGGATCAACTGGACAACCTCGAGAAGATAGGAGGCGGCCATCGGAAGAGCGTCCTATAGCAACTTCCAACCAAAAGATTTCCAACGAGGAAAAATAGGTGTAGACATCTACTTTTGGCCTCCTGTCCCGACAGGAAGTGCAATGACGATAAATAAAACCATCTTCGTGTTGGATAAAAGTGAAAAATACTTATGGATAACCAGTTAAGCCACAAAACACAAAAGACTAGCCTTAATTTAAAAAAAAAAAGCCAAAACAAAGGTCAAATTAACTAAACCAGATCATAATTAGGCTTAAGCCCGTGCTTAAAACCTAATAATGACGGATTTAGGAGCGCCTAGGTTAAATCTTAGTGTTGCCGCAGAAAAAGTCGCGCACATCTCAAAGAGTCGCGCTGGGCTGTCGCGCCCAACTAATTCAGTTGCGCGCGACACCCAGCGCAACCCTAAGAGTTGCGCTGCGGAAGATTCAGAATTATACGGAAAATATAAAATCAAATCTTACCATAAAGCCGCGTGCAAGACAATTAGTTGCGCTGCTGTTAGCAGCACAACCAAATCACTTGCGTAAGGATGCCGCGCGCAACTCATTATGTTGCACGCAACACCTGCTGCGGCAGAATGCTCGAAACCTTAACCTAATCATTCCCTATAAATACGAGCTTAGACCGAGGCTTAAATAGACAGAAATTAACCTAAAACTCTAGCGAAATACTTTTGAACTTGTGCAACCTATCCCCTCTTGTCCTAAACACTCACCTTTTTTATACTTTATTACTACGGTGGAGGTTTCCCAACAAGAAGGAGTCCATAAGTGTTCTAAACAGAGATCTAGCAAAGAGAAGTGGTAAGTTCCCGAACACTTAGTTAAATCACATTTATTTTCTTGTTTAAAAAGACTTTAATTAATTATTTAGTGTTGTTTGATCACCTTTGAAATAATTAATTAATCAATTCCACATAGTATCTTGCAATAAATAAAGATTAGAATTGAATTATATAATTGTTGGTTGATCATTTAAGCTAAGGCGGATATTGTTTATTTTCTTGTCCTTTTCATGAATTTGATTAAATAAAAATAACGACATTACGATGTAATTCCTACGTGAATTAATGCTTGTAAATAAAATTAACTAACATAGTTTTAGGTATCGCGTTGCATATATTGTTTTGTGATGAAATTGTAAAAAAAGAAGAGCTAGTAGAGGCCGCACTAGGGCTAGGATAACGATTCCCCTCTAAAAGGAACATTATTTTAGTACCCTCGCTCCCGAACTCATTTCTGGTTAGGACCAAAAATAAAGAGTGACATAATAAAGTATGAATATTTCATGCAAAGCCACGGAGGCAAATTATACACCATAATTATAACAGTCCAAGTACTATGATTAGTGCTCATATTACTAAATGGATTAAAACCATCACTAGCCAAACCAAGTCTAACATTTCTAACATCTTGAGCAAAATCAGGATATTTCTCATCAAAACTCTTCCAAGCTAAAGAATCAACCAGATTCCTTTGTTTCCCATCCTGACTACTTCCCTTTTTATGCCATCTCATTAAATTGGATGTTTTAGATGACATAAAAAGACGCTTTAAGCGGGGTATGAGGGAGAAATGACGTAGCACCTTTGCTGGACTACTTTTCTTTCCAATTGAAGGATCTTTCCATCTCGAAACATTACACATAGTACAAATTTCATCATTAACCTTTTCTTTCAAACACAACATACAATCATTTGGACCTACATCAATTTTAGTGTATCCCAAACCTAAGTCTGCTAGGACTTTTTTCATTTGGCAAAGATTCTTTGGAAAGTTTGAACCTTTAGGAAGAAGCTCATTAAAGAATTGTAGCATACCCATTCAAGCATGTATCACTCCAACGATGCAAACATTTCATGTGATAAAGTCGAAGAATAAATGACAAAGTAGTAAATTTATCACATTCAGGATATAATTCAGTTTTAGCATCTTCCATAAGCTTTTGAAACTTTTCAGCTTCTAAATTCAGCCCCCCTCACCAGGTTCAGGATATTCACCTATGCTATCATAAAAATTAGGAAACCCAAAAGCATCATGAAGTAATCCATGCATATCATCAATACTAAGATTTGACTCCTCATCACTATGAGATTCATCATCTAAGCCTGATGGTGAAGGTTCTTCCCCGTGAAAAACCCATACACTATTAGCATAGTTTCTATCAAAACCCTTACAAAATAAATGCTCACAAACATCTTTAGGATCAAGATACACAGTAACTGAACATCTCCTACATGGACATTTAATCCTACCATTTAAAGCTGAGGCATTAAATGCAGAATTTATGAACTGGTCTACTCCTTCCTTATATTCTGGACAATTTCTTGGCATACGAACCCATCTCTTTTCAACATCCATGATACAAATTCACACACCTATCAAGCCCAAGTAAAGCCATATTTAATTAAGTCATTATTAAAATTTCAATTAACAGAAAGCAAAAGGCTTAGAGCCATATCCACATACTGTTCAAGTAACATATATATATAACAAGTAGACATGCATGCAAATCTATCACATTACACCCCATCAATAAAGTAATAATTAATCATACAACTTACACAACATACAAGTTACTATATTAACTAAAAAGGAAATAAAATCAATAGCAATGTTTAACTATAATGGAATAAAGTATGATTATAATAGTGGAAAGAGATAGTACCAACAAGAACTCAATTCGCTAAGTATAGATTTTCACCAACGCAACCAGAAATATAACAACAACACCAGTTGATCTGAGGAGCTTAACACCTTTGATTGTATATAATATCAAAATAGCTAGCTGCACGAAACAAAATTAAAACTTTATTTTAGTATTAGATTACAATAAGCATAAGCCGAACAACATGTAACCAATCATCACATTACAATAGCCAAGTATAGAAACATAATTAAAACTTACTCCCACCCTAACCAATCTACCCTCAAAACCCCACTGGTTTGTAGAAGCTACATGTTGCATAGTGTTAAACACTCCTTTTTATCCACTACCCTTCTAATCATCACATTACAATAGCCAAGTATAGAAATAAAGTAAAATACTAATTATTTCCTAACCTTAACAACATGCATTTAGTTCATTAAGAAGTCAAATCCTAGTGTCCTAACATCTTACAAATTATGTATCCCACCACTTGTTGCTACCACCAGAACATAATTTTATTTTTTCGTAATTAATAATTAATTAAATAAGAGTATACACACCCCCTGTTAATACTCCTTGCAAATTCTGCCTCCATTTTGACTTCTTAATTTGGCTCAATTTTAATTTACATCCATATGAAATTATACAATTTTATAAAAACAAAGTATGAATATAATTGCATTAATAAACAAAATGTATACGTTCGTATTGCATAGTACAAATTCTTAAATGGACCTAGTTCACATTAATTTATAGTGGACCATTAACATTAGAGAAAGTATGACTGTTTTATTAATAAAAAAAAAAGGGTCACTATAATTAAAAAAAGGTCACTATGTTGAAATAAAAATCATTTTGGTAATGTATAGGCCTAAGTGGTTATTTTTGTAATGAAATACTTTATATACTGATCAAAATGAATAATAAAGGCCACTATGTTAAAATTAGGGTAATAGCGTCATATTTCAAGTTCACAATATTATTAAACTTTGTAGTAGTTTTAATAAAAGTTACTATGTTAAAAATAAGGTTACTATGTTAAAAATAATGGTCACTATATTCAATATAATGTCAATTGCATGTGTATAGACCTCGGGTCCACAATAATATTATTGTGGACCATATTATTGTGGACCACGTCCACGCAAGTCGCAAGTCTTTTTGATTGCATAGTAGTATATAGCCTATCGATTTCTATATAGTATGTCAACAAATTTAATATGTTAATCTACTCAAAATATAATTATGTATTCAATCTCCAGATTTAAAGCATATATAATTATAAAAAATAAATAAATAAATAAAGAGAACTTCACCACTTATAATAAAAGGACAAATAAGCAAACATATACAGACTAGCAGGGTAAAACGAGATAAATTAAGGAAGTTTAGATCTGTATATTGACACATTAAAATGAAAGAAAATTTGCAATTTCTTAAGAAATACTCATGGATAGAATTAATTTACAAATTTTACTCAGCTAATTAGACTAAAAATTTAGAATTATACATCAAATTGGGTTAAAATTGTTGCTTAAAAGATCAAAAAACGAAAAATAAAGAGAACATGCTAATAAAAGTAGAAATAGTGATATTGACATATACCCAGATGACAAATTCCACTTAATTGCAATAATCTTGACCCAAATTACATAATTAAGTATAAAATGACAAAGATAAGTGGACAAAACAAAACAACTTTACTAATAAGTGGAAAAAAACGAACCAGTGGGAGTAAATTGTTGGGTGAATTACATAATTTGAGAAAAAAAAAAAAAAAACCCACCTTCTTTGTGTTGATAGTTATAATTTGCGTGGAATCTTGATGTTAACGATGAACAAAGAGATTGTGCTTGCTTGATGATGACAAACCCTAAGAATGTACTTGCTCATATGATTTTTTCACTGGTGGATCGAGAAGACAAAAGGAAGGACCTTTTTTTTTATGAATTTGGTTATGGTTACATTACCGAGGTGAAATTTTAGAAATAAAATACTTTAAATTTTCCCTAACATTTTAATGTACCGCCCGCGTGAAGTTTGTGGGCAAAGGCTACGTATACAATTGTTGTATGTGATCCCCATATACATCTCTCATTTGTCATGTTTCTATTGGCTAAAATAATAGGCACAAGTTTCATTAACTTCAATTTATATTTGACTCCTAATTTTCTCCCATTTTCCATTGATGTGCCTAATTCCTAATAGTGTTGTATGTAGGGACAATATACAATGATTGTATGTGTATCAGCTCTCAAGTTTGTGAATTCATTAGATGTACTAATGGGCTTTAGTATCAAAATAATGTGTTACTATACGTGTCTATTTGTAACAGAGTTAATTTCGATACCAAAAAAATCTATTAGTGTCGGAATATTTCTGATACTATGATGTCATTAGTATCAGATAAAAAAAATTCCGACACTATTGTAAAGTCTAATATAGAGATTAGTAAAAATCCAAGAATTAGTGACAGAAAAAAAATATCCGATACTAAAAAAATCTTTTAGTATCGAAAATATTTACTGATACTAAAGACTCTTTTTCTAGTAGTGCCATGACAGAAAAACGACGTCCATTCCTCTTCATTCTTATGCTTATAAAGGTTTCGACGTCTAGGGAATGTCTTTACTCCATTAGCCTCAAGGTTTTGTGGCTGATCAACAATTCGCAAGCACTCCATGAGCCAAATCTGGAAAACAAAAGGAGAAGAAAAATAAAATCAGTTTGCGATTTTTTTACACAAGCAGGTGGCACGTGCAACCAAACCAGTTGCTCGCAGCGAAAAAGATTGCGCTGGTCATGCCAGCGCAACTTCGTGACTTGCACTGATAAACGCCGAAAAAAAAAAACTTACGTGTAATAGGAGTGGACTGACCGTGAAACCGTTTTCGTTAGGATCTCCACTAAGGCGATTCAAGCACAGAACAGTTTCCGCCAAAACCAAAGGAGCGGGTGAATGACATCCCTCTATTTTCTCTACTATGGACACCATGGAATAATCTCCGTATTTTTTGCTTGTCCTAAGTAAACAATTAACAACAAGACAATAACATAAAGCACAAATTTTAAAGCGTTTTTAGTCATGTTGTCACGAGGGGCGACAAAATGTTCAATAAATTGAATCAAGTTCACGCCTTCTTCAGTTCCAATGTTGGTCATATCATTGTCGGACAAGCCAAAAAATCTTTGGAATATAGGTTTGGGATCCGACAAGGTAGGCGAATAAGTCACATGAGAGTATTTGTAGGGAAACCTAGCAAGGCCTCAAACTCACCGGGAAGGGGGACAATTTCGTCCCCTTTGAACAAGAAAAGATGGTGGTTAGAGTCCCAATGGTTAACTGCGGCATGAAGAAAATCAAAGTTAACCACTAGTTGCATATAATTCAATAGAAGGTCTAAGTGGTAAATTTTGAAAACTATTTTGTTCTCGGTTGAAAGGGAAGTGACCCATTGCTTCAAAAGTTGTTCAAAGGTCTTCACCATTGTTCAAAAAAAAAAACAGAGAGAATGAAAATTTAGAGAGATTAATTCTTTTTAGTTTCTTATATTACTAAGCGAATGAATGCGAGATGATCAAAAGTCTACACGAAACCACGTTTAAATAGACCCAAAAGGGGTAAATTTTCGGCAAATTCTGCTTAAAGGAAATTTCACTAACATGTGGCGCGCGCAACTCATGAGTTGAGCGCGACATCCGCGCGTAACAGATTTACATGCACGCAACAGCCTCGCGCAACTCACGCAGTTGCACGCGTCTCCCCTGACGCGGCATGTGAGTTGGGTTTATTTCCGTATTTTGGCTCATATAATGACGGAATCTTTACGAAATCTTAAGACGAATCATATGCTTGCCTTCTAACACTTTGTGTCCCTTTTCTTACCTACTTTCTTATTTTCATTTTATTTTCTTTTTTTATTTTTTATTTTATTATTTTCTTTTTTCTTATTATTTTCCTACTTTCTTTTTCTTTTTATTTTCTTTTCCTACTTATTTTCTTTTTTCTCTTTTTTTTTCTTTTCGCCTTCTTTTTCGAGTTTGGTTATTTTTTCGAGGAGGGTAAGTCGGGAACCCTTTCCCTCCCTCGAAATTTTTTTTGCTAATAATTATAAAGTACACATGGAAACAAAAAAAAATATAATAATGACATATATACAAATGTGTCATATGTACAAAAATGCAAAAAAAAAAAAAAATACATCTGTTTCCTAAAAAAAATAAATGTGTACAAGAGAAATCAGGGTGCTCGACGACTACTAGACGGTTGCTACACATTCTGCAAAATCCAAAACGAAGATTAATACATGAAATGTAATAACTTCGTTGAAAAGAAAAGAAATAAAACTTATCGCGATCAAACGATGATCACGGCATGATAAAGTCACGAGGGCTCTTCAATAAGCAGCTCAGAAAGCACGTAAAGTCCTCACCAGGCCGTTCACGGATTCCCGCGGAACCTGTTCCAAATATACAAGGACAATTAGTAAACAAATGTATATGAAACAAAAATAAATAGAAATGTTTAAGACATATACACCAAAGACATACCGATTCAACCGTCTCAGGTACAAACAATATCCCCTCGTCATCCTCTTCTGCTGAAAGGGTCTCACAAATTACCGATCCGACAGCATCGGTATACATGATCTCCGCTGTAGGAGGCACCCAACCACCTAGCTCGACCCGCCAAAATATATATGACAAAAAACGATAAAAGGGTCCAAATTTCGAAAAATAAATAGAAACAAGGAAAAGAGAGAGTTAGAGTACTAACCGGAACAAAAGCCGAAAAAGGAGTCAGCCTGGATGCTATAAAAGCCGGATAAGAAACCTCCGGCAGCACCAGCTGCTCCGCTAGATAACCAAAGATCGCCTGAGCTCGATCCTCGGTAGATGACAGGGTAAAGTCGTATCCCCTTAATCAAAAGTAATTCATAAATCCTTTAACTAATGTAGATAGGGAAGTAGGGTCGAATCCACAGAGAAACGAGTCTTTCTAATCCTAATTAATTAAAGTAATCTAAATTATAAAGTAACTAATATGTAAATTTGGATATAAAACTAAACTACGAAGATTAAGAATAAGGATAAAACAATATATAAAAGGATCTAGGGCATAGGTTCACCAATAAATAATATTCTAGGGTAAAACATAATAATCATTCATTAATGCATACATTAATCAGATCATAAAGGGCTTTCGCTACGTATTACAATCACACAATTAATCTACCGGTATTAAATCTCATCTCTCGAATCTCGACTTAACCATTTATAAATTAACCTGCCTATTGAAATTAGACCTAAACATTAATACTCATCTGTCGAATCTCGAATCAATATTGTCAAACTCATGCATAAAAGATCTGCGCAAATCTAGTCACAGAGCATTAAATCAATCAATAGGAAATTAATCTAGCATTGACAATTAACAACAATAAATCACCCCTTCGTATTATTTATGGATCCCCACAAACCCTATAAATAAAACTACTCACACATAATTAAATATAAACAAATCAAAGTAATTAAACAAAACATGATCAAAGGAATAAAATAAATAACTAAGATTAAGAGAAGATAAATCGTTACCAAAATAAATCTCGAATTAAGAAAAGAGTTAAGAACAAAGTATATGAGAGAGAAACTAATCTAAAAGCTAAGTAGAGAGAGAAAATCTAAAAGAGAAGGTAATTAAAATTCCGTACAAAAATCGTACTTAAACCTCCCTAAAAAAAATCCTAATTGAAAACTAATCAGATCCCCTAAAAAACACGCGCCCGATCGGGCGAAGGGCCGCCCGATCGGGCCCGCCTTTTTCTCTGCGTACTCTTCTAAACAGCCGCGCCCAATCGAGCTAGCAGCTCACCCGATCGGGCGCGCCTTTGGTCACGCACCAGCGCACTCTCGCGTCACGCCCGATCGAGCTAAGCTTGCCCAATAGGGCCCTTGCTTCACCTCGAGGCTTGGAACTTCAATTGGGCTTATTTTTTCGGCCCAATCCGGATATCCACTTAGGGTCTTGATCATTCGGTCCAAATACCTCAGTATCCCAATTACCGAGCCCTTAATCACCGGCTTGATGACTCTAACCGGTCTTGGGCTTCAAAGATGGTCGTGCTCCTCTAATTTCCGTAGTTGATCCATGAAAATCCGGGAAAATGCTCCTAAAGTGCAATTTCCTGCAAAACTCCACCAAAACTACGAAAACACTAGAAAACACCAATTAGTAATAAAAGTGGCTCTAAAGAACCAAAAACACTACTAATTATGACCAAGGGACGGGGGTTAAATACTATATAAAATAGATATATCAGTAGACAGCAAGTTCGAACGCAGCATCCGGATCGGAGGATCCGCAAGAACCAAAGGCTCCTCGGACGAAAGCTGCCAGAGAACACGCTCACCTAAAAACCAAGCGCCTGTCCTCGATCTAGAACACTGAGAGTCCTGTATAGAGGGCCGAAACGGCAACGAACCATGCCAGACCGGATAGCCTCAAGGACTCCGACGATCAAACTCCAAGGACGGAGATCGATCTATAAAACACAACCACATGAAAAATCATCAAAAAATGAATAAAATAAAAAAAGAGCACATGTAGTTGGAATAATCACCGACGCACGAGTCGCTGAAAGGATCCTCTGGTGAAATTCGCTGGCAGAAGTAGCTCTTCTCTTCTTAATCGCGACCAATCGATGACCGATAGGAAAACGAGTAGCTCCAAGCACCCTGGGGGCTAAGAAAGGCAGCTACGAGTATCCCCAAGCCTGAAACTGAGAATAGATAAGCCTAATGGAAAAAGCAAAAGTAATAACTTAAAGAAGCTTAAAACACATACCTCGAAGATACGACCATGCCACGTAAGCGAGATTCAAGGCACCTCAGTAACTTCCGCAGAATCCATCACCCGGGTCGCCTTGCCCATAGCTGTAAGCATGCGGGCATACGACACCTCCGCCCAACTCAGGTCACCTACTTGCCCCAAATAACTGAAGCAAATAAGTAACCCAATGGCGAAACGCTCTCCCGGATCACTTAAAATGGTGACGGAAATAACGTGAGCAATGTATATTTGAGCCAATGGCGAACTACATGACTACAAGCTCGCCTCCGAAAGGAAAACCCGTAATCATAGAGAAGTCGAAAGGGGTAATTATCATCTCTCCCCATGGAAAGTAGAAAGTGTTGGTAGAATCCCACCAAAACTCCAGCAATCCACGGAGGAAAGCTGACGATGTAGGTTGACTCGATAAATCCCGAAGAGCCGCCAGCTAGGAGTCAATCCCATAAAGTGCTACAATCTCCTTTGCCACCTCAGGAAAACTCTCAAAACGGGCTCGCATGTCACCAGAACCGTACAAACGCATGCTAGGCTCACTCTAAGGAAAATAAAGAATAGAAATTAAAAAAACGGTCATGGTTTAAAAAGAAGAAGAAAAAAAAAAGAAAGAAACAAAGGCGCAGAAAACTCACGATGCTGCACCACCCTCTAAACGAAACGTGATGGTCTGGGTCCCACTTAAGGACCCTAGGGTCCCAGTTGGGAGGAGCCTCCCAAACCACATTCTCTTGGTGACGTCGATCGGCCGCGATGCGTTGCTCTCGAACCTCCTCTCGAGGACGGGTCACCCTCTTCCGAGAGCGAACTGCCTCGTTCGGACCACCGAGAACCTCCTCATCATCGACAAATGGAGGCGAGTCCATGATATGATGGATAAAGTTTCTTTAATTAGTTTACTTTATTTCCCAAACTAAACTAATATACATATTCTAGACCCATTTTAACAGCATAACGGCTGCCGATAGGGCAAAACACGAAAATCGAATGCCACCCATACTTGGGGGCTACGATACTTGCAGTTAAACTCAGTAAATGGGGGCTTTTAACACCAACAAAAGCCATCCTATACTAGTTTCAACTAAGTATTCAAGGGATTGTATTCCAAAATCTCAAAGAATCAACTACTTTTAGACGAATAATAGTAATATAAACCCAATTATCATCTACCAAACAATTTTAAAGTTCGAATATGGCAAAAATAAGCTAAGAGTATGTTTCGCGCCATTTTTCAACAATTAAAAATTCACAAAAATGAATTATGAAAGTAATATTAGTTCCATCACTATAATATACTTCATAATCAGCAATTATAACCAAAATGAGCAAGAAAAAGCAATAAAATCAAGCAAAATTCGAAAAAAGCAAGAACGAACTTGAACAAAGAAATGCTCATACAAGGTTCAATACTTAACCATTTTTCATGAAATTTGTTGCAAAACACTCCTTAAACATAGCATGACAACATAGAGCAAACAATTTCAAGAAAAATGAATCGAATCTAAAACCCCCAAATTCGAAATTTGGGGTTTAACGATTCGAAAATCGTTCGAATTCAACCGAAAAAGAATATATTTTGGCAAAAAAAAACTTACATTGGATTACGGCAAATATGAATTAAGGACGAAATTTTATTCCTCTAGCTTTGAAAATCGCAAAAAACCGAGCTTCCTAGAGAGAGAAAGGGTCGAAAATGGCGAAGGAATGAGAAAGAAAGAGTGAAGTGAAAAATCGCATTTGCGATTTTCACTTTACTAACATAAATGTCGCGCGCAACTAAATCTGTTGCGCGTGACATACCAGCGCAACTCTGATCGATGTGCGCGCCTGGCCTGTGCAACCCTCTGAGTTGCGCGCGTATACCGGTTATTAAAAGACAGAGATTTTGATTTTGATCTGTTTGATCATTTTTCAACGGTTTTTTCTCGTTATTAGACGTAATGGCGCACAAATTATCAAAATATTTTTAAATTTCTTTGCATATTGTAGTTTGTTTTCTTCTTTATTAGTTTTTTACATCATTCTTGCATGCACACCGTGCTTTGTGCCTTCCCCAAGCATACGTTTTGAATGTTTTTCGTAAGAGTGCCTTAAAACGTTCCGTGGTGGTGCTTACGTAAAAGCACCAATAGACAGGTTTGTTATTTTACTATACTGACGTTACAAATTTCCGGGTTTTCTTCTTTTTTCACGCCCGAAGCAAAAAGGAAGGCGTTTTCATGCAACGTAAAAATGCAAATGGGGTATCGTACGACGCAAAATTGTATGGCGTAGGTGTTGCGTAAAATTTCACTCAGCCTAAGCTTTGCGAGATCTACCTCTCGGGACTAAAAGGTAGAGAATTACTGTAGGCGTTAGCTCACGAGTCGACAGGCGCGTCGAACCTTCAGGAACAAGCACTTCTTGAATTGTAGCAAATACGGTAGTTAGTGCGCTTACTAATTTACCGGACATTTAGGATTAGCTATATTAGCCCTATATCGAGCTATATCCAAAGACTTTTTTTTTCCTGATTTGATCTATGAAACTATTAATTGTTTTATATGTAAAGACAAAGTTATATTTAGCTAGTATTGATGTAGTATGCAACATGTTTAGTACAAAACAATTTTTGTCAAGCTTTAATTTAAAATATTTAATATTTTGTACAGATTTGTAAATGGTATGGTTGACTTATTTATATTACTTATTTTGTATGTTATTAACTTAATATGTTCCACCTTCCAATTGTTTTCCTTAATTTCCTTAAATTAAAGATAGGAGAAGAAAAAAGGAAAAATAAAAAGGCGGGAAAATTATTCATAATGTAGTGACAAGTGTCATTACTTATTTGCTTTTAGTATAGGTATAAAGATTTCATGCTTGAGTAGTTTATTTCTAGGATTTGGTAATCCATGTTTATACAATGAATCTTGATTGATATTTTTAATATTTTGATTTTTAATTTCTCTAATTGATAGTGTTTTATTGTTAATC
Source organism: Chenopodium quinoa (assembly GCF_001683475.1). Classification (NCBI taxonomy): domain Eukaryota; kingdom Viridiplantae; phylum Streptophyta; class Magnoliopsida; order Caryophyllales; family Amaranthaceae; genus Chenopodium; species Chenopodium quinoa. Next base: position 2,113,128 of record NW_018743955.1, read on the forward strand.
TTGCAACTTGATCAATTGTTTGATTAATTCATGTTAATAAGAGTTTGAATCGAAAGATCTTACTTTTAGAGGCTTACCTACAATTAGCAATTCTGATTATGTTAGCGACCGAACTACATATGTTGAATTGAGAGCGTTAAGACCCGACAGTAGGCTTAGCAATTGCTCTAGATAATTGATTGATTGAATTGTTATTGCTATTTGACAGATTTAGAACGATAAGCATGGTGAACCATAACCCTATGTCTTTTTATTAATTATTTTATCCCTCTTTTAATTTAGACTATATTTCTATCCCAATTTCGTGACATAGTTTAGTTTCACCAAATTCTTAAAGGTTAGATTAAATAGTCATCTCTTTGTGGATTCGACCCTACTTACCCTACTACATTGTTAGCTGGTTTTGTTAGGAATTTATTTTTGACAGGTGTACGACAACCTATCATTGTTCTACCCGGCTCACCCTTTGGGCTAATCCAGATTCGGGGATCAGCTCTGAGCGGTTAAGTTTTAGTCCCTTCACAATTGTTGTTGCGGGGGATCGAACACAGGTTCTCTGTACCAAATGTAGTCCCAATCACCACTACACCAACATGCAATTGGTTACATAAATGAGGTTTACGAAATATGATAAAACCACATACTTGTATATCTTTGGGTGGGTGGCTGATGACAATTTGATAAACCACGTTTACCTCATATATGATAACTATATTCACTACCAATTTGGTGATTTTTTTTTTCCTGAAAGCTACTCTTTCAATAATTATGGAGTATTGTTTTTTTTTCTTCTGTATTTTATAAAGCTTTCCCAAACTTCTAATTTTACCATTATTATATTATTAATTTGAAAATAATACATCTCTCTTTGTCTAATTATTTTAAGGGGTAATCAGTCCCGTTTCTAGAAATGTATGGACCTTAAGCATAATGTAAGAAAAGGGTCCCTTATGTAAACAAATTTTTTATAAGCAATAGACTTAAATAAGACAGTGAAACGAACTTATATTATTTGAATAGTAAGTCTCCATACACAATTACGTAAACAAAATTTTAAACGCGCTAGATTTAAATATAAGACAATGAAAATAACTAACATTATTTAAATAGTAAGTCTCCATACACAACACTGGAGTAATAACTTTACATAATATTTTCAGTAATTGAATAAATATGAAACGGTGTAATTGGAAAGATTAATATTTTGGAAAAGATACTCAGAGCAACCCTGTAGACACCAAAAATTGTCTCCCCAAAACCAAACCCGATGATGAACAACCTTTCACCGCCATTATTATTGGTCGGGTTGAGTATTTAATCTTTGGAGTGCTTAAATCCATATTTCCATTTCATAAACCAACGCAATTCCTAGCCCATTTCCCCAAACCATAACTTATTTTTCTCTTTTCGTGCCTTTAAACCCAAAATAATTCATTTCGTGTCCTTTAAAATCATTCATTTCGTGTCCTTTTAAAAAAAACGTTTAGTCCAGTTTATTTCGGTCCATTATCTGGGTCGAATGATTTAATATTTGGACGGGATTTGAAAATAACTTTCCAACGATATATTATAAGCGCAAATCCGAGTTATAACGAATAAGTTAGAACAAAAATATTAAATTGAGCCCAAACCGAACCTAAGTCCACCTTACCTACCACCCAATGATCATGTGGAGGGTCCAAATGATTTAATCTCATTCCTAAACCAATTAGTATTAATTGAAAGATTCTATAAGTTTCTAAAAGATCTTAATTATCCTTTTTAAAAAGATAAGATTAAAGAGTTTGAAATTGAATAAAACTTTTCTTTTTGAAAGTCCTATTTTCTATCCGAATTGAAAGACGTTCAAAGATAGTCAGATATTATTTTCGTGCCTCATAGTTTTTACCCAAATCTTACATTGTAGGATATCCCTTGAAATTATCTTTCCAATGCTATATTATAATATTAATTCCGAGCTATAACAAAAAAGATATGAATAAAATATCAAACTCTATCCAAAACTGACACCATCTCACTATTTCGGCCATATATTTTATTCTACAAAATATTTTAATATGATTTTAATTGGGTTAGAATTTAGAATTTAACAGCTTTCCAACGACATATTATTTATCTTATTCCGATTTCTGTATCAAAAGATATGATAAAAACAAAAACCGAAAAAACTACTATTTATCGAGCTTTATTCTGATTTAATTCGGATCTTATCTTAATTCTTCGACCCTTCTTTTTTTTTTTCTCTATAAATAGAGGTCATATCACCCCTTTTTCAATCATCAACAAGCTTGATCATCAAATCATTCTCTTCTCCCTCTTTATCCTAAACACTAGGCTCCCTATTCTTCTATAATACTTATCCTAAGCACTCCAAGGAGTCCATACAATACCCAAAGTTTTATACTTAAACAAAGGCGTGAAAGGTATAATTAACTGAGGGTTTAGACCAAATCAACTCTAATTTAATTTCAATTTGATTTATAATTTAATTGAAGTTACTAACATTTTATTCATGATGTAGCAATTTAAGGAAACGCGGAAAGTGAGTAATTAATCACTTAATTACTCTTATTTTTATTCTTGTTGCTAGTATCATGATTAGGTTTATTATTATTATTATTTGATTTGACTAATGTTACTATTGTTAAATTGCTTCCAATATTAATGTTTATTCTATTATATTTATTGATCACAATATTGCATGTTAAAGGGAATATGTGATTGAAAATCACGCCTAATAAGATAATTTGGACAACCGGTTTAGGTTCATTTTTAATCTTGTTGTATAATCAAAGTGATCACAAATATTTTAGAATTATATGTTGTATTAATATTTAACCAATTTAGCTTAATAATAGTTTGGAGCAAATTGAATATTTTGTTTGTATGCCTTTGAGATCGCAGGAATCACTTTTCACTATAAGAATCCAGTAGAGGCCAATACGGGCGAATGTGACTCCATGACTCACTTCGTACCATCATCCCCGATCCTCCTTTTGTGGTTCCGAACCATATGGATTTAGTAATCTCATGGATTATGAATAGGGTGTAACCTTCACGGGTCAATCGTTGTTGCCTATCGTTGTCCCTTTTCATGGTTGCCTTTTATGATCCGTGAACGGTTTACTAAAAACTTGTTGGCGGATCCCTACTTTCCTTGTCCCTAATCGTATATGTTAATTCCCACTTCCTATGAGTGCTAACAATATTCACAACATGCTTAACGTAGGCGCACTTTAAACGACGCCTGCAAACCCCAATGATAATCTAATTAGCAAATTAGCTTGTTATGCAATACAAGATTTTAAGCTAATTTCTTTTGTAGCTACTTTTTGTGCTCCAATGTTTAGCTAGTAGCTTGTGATTTGATTGACCCTAAATTTTTCAATTACTGAGTGACGAGGTTATATTGTATTGTAATCTCCACCTAATTGATAGCTAAGTAATTTAATGTTTATTGCTAACTAAATGCAGTAATTATTTTTTTAAAAAAATAGTTTTTTTACCGAGTAAAAACTATAAAGTAAAATTGTACAACTCCGCAAATTGAAATTTTTTTAATTTTTGGGCCCATTTCTGGCATGGGCCCTATGAAGTCGCACTCGAGGCCCCTAGGGGTAATGATATTTATAAATATTCATTATTCCCTCTATCCACAATTCTTCTATTATTCCTTTTTAGGATCTTACAAAATTTTTTTAAAAAATTAACCTCTTTGCTAATGCTAACTATCTTTCTCTCACAACCTCATTGTTAAAGGTGGGCATGGACCGTGCCGGCACGTAGGCTTCACGGGCCCGGCACGATTCCGGCACGGCGGCCCAATTGTGGGCCATGGGCCGCGAACAAAAAAATTGAAATCCGGCACAGGCATAGCGGGTGGCACGGTCGTCGGCCCATGGGTCGGCACGCCGGCACGGCCCACCAGCCCTGCACGTGGCACGGCCCATGCCACCTTCATTTATATAAACTTAGTTAAATAAGTTTATTTATATAAAATTATTTAATTAAATAATCGTATTTAATTAATAAATAAATAAGTTTATTTATATAAACTTAATTAAATTAAAGTTGTTCAAAAAAAAATATTAACATTGACATAAACATAAATTAATAACATTATTTATATAAACTTAACTTGTTAAAATATATATATATATATATATATATATATATATAATATATATATATATATATATATATCAGATCACATGCTTTTTGTACTGGTCAGCTTTGAGCTGTCGAGTAAGGAGTGCTCTATCTCTTAAGAAAGGGGCTTTGGAAACCTGCCTTATTAGACGAGAAAGGGGAGTACTCTCTGATGTGCGTTCTATTATTACCTCCTCTTCCTGAGGGAGTGATCGGAATTAAGCCGCGTGGCGGTACCCGCCAAAAAAAAAGGACTATTTTATTCGTTTTTGGGGCAGGGCCTTTCGTACTCCAATCCTAACGAAGAGAATTATTAAGCACACTAAAATCTAGTGGATCTGGTTCCATATTCATGAAAAGCCGGGGTTGAAACATGTTATGAAACTAAGACAACAATTATATATATATATATATATATATATATATAAAGAAAAAATTACGGGTTCACCAGCTGCGGGCTGGGGTATGCCAAAATTTGGCACGGCACGGCATGGCCCGGCACGAGCCCCACCAAGGCACGGCCCTCGACGGCCTGGCACGATGCCCATGTTTACTCATATTCTCATCATTAGGGGTTTTCAACAATTGGTCCGGATCAAACCAACTTTAGACGGGACCAACTAAACCGGTCCGATCCAAAACCATATAAAAACTGGTCTTGGATCGGGCCGATTTTTTGCTTAAAAGGATATATAAAACCTTTAATAATTATTAAGATTATCCTTAAAAAGCTTTAAAAACTTTAGTCATATGAGCTGTTTTGTATTAAACATACAAAAAAAGATGTTAACATATTGTTTTTCCTTTTTTTTTTTTGAATTTTCCATTAATTATTTAAAACTTAGAAATTTTTTTATAAAAATTCTAAAATTGATCTGAACCGGTCCGGTCTGGTTTTTGGATCGATTTTTTCTGCCCTGTTCGGTTTCGGTCCTAACTTAATCGGTCTGGTCTTTGATTCTTGAAATTCAAATTATAAAACTTCGGTCCGGTCTTGGACCGATGAACATCCCTACTCATCATACCCTTCTAAATTTAATATTTTCTTAATATACATGCCAAAACCTAATAAATAAGGAGGAATAAATCTCTTTGTTTGGCAATGGCAATATATATATATATATATATATATATATATATATATATATATATACATGTATATATATATATATATATATATATATACATGTATATATATATATATATATATATATATATATATATATATATATATATATATATATATGGGAAAATCACCAACTTATCACTGTAATAACATTTGATGTAACTTAGCATTCTTACTTTAGATTCTTTATAAATTCTTTTCCCTATTTAAATTAGTTTACACAGTTCTCTTATCACAATTGTCAAATGTACAAATCCAACCACCCAAAATTTAACTATATGTCATATGAATATCACAAAATCTAATCAAGGTTTTGAAGGGATAAGTATTGTTACTTTAGAAGAATAGTACAAGAGGGAGGGTAATTGTTGTATGGGTGGAATTAACTAACTTTTTTTTTGCAGAAATAAGAAAACTAAGCTAAAGGAACTCAAAGTCACACAAAGTGATTTTAGAGTGTAAAACTTCTTGGTCCTAACAAGAAGAAAAAACACGACCACTTGGGATTTTAGGAAAGATTTTTTTACTAGAATAGGGCAATCAACCTATTACAAGCTAAAGACTCTATCTCCAAGTTCCTCAATGAACTTAAAGTTCCCAGCAGCAAGTCCCTCTACTTGTTGCTCTTCTCTTCTCTTTTCTTTCTCTTAGAGTTCACTCAAACTCCCAATCCCCAATCACTTACTCTTGAAAGAAATACTCTAATGGAAATAATTAAGAAAGTTAATTATTAACTTAAAATAGAATGCGACTCTTGACTCTATTAGTAAACAAAGAAGATAGAATATATGATTAAGCAAGGGTGAAGTTTTCTATAAAACAACTTAGATATCTATAGGAAAACATAGCTTAATTAACACGCCACAACCTCCACTAATTTTATCACTATTGCTGCACATCAACGCCACTATTCTCCACCACTTCCACAGTACAACTGCAAACATGTCCAAGAAAATAGGGCACATTGAACCTCTTAGAAGCAGTTTCTTCGTTAAGTGGAGAAGACTTAATCAATAGTTAGTTGCGCAAGTTTAGGAAATCAGTTATGCAAGCTTTTTGAAAGATATTTTTTCCAAAATAAAAAGATATTAATTTGAAGTAAAAGAAGAAGATATTTTCAAAAACAAACTTTCCTACAATTTAGCAATCTTTAAATTCTATCCAAAATCTATTTTAAACGGATTCTACTAAGTATTTCTAATTATTTTCACTTACATAAAACCTAAATTGTAAAATACTTTAGACTTTATAATTCTCTTAGGAAGTCTCTTCTCCGAGTCTTCATTCTCCAGCTTCTTCTCTGAAATTTAAATTCCTTCAAAGAAACACTTCAACTAGTCTTTTGTTTCTTTAGGCTCCAGTTCCCTTGTCTCGAATCACTCTGTAACTTGACTTATTTAACTACACAACTTATCAAGACATTAGTCCAATCATAAGTTTGACTTGTTCTATCATCAAAACATCAAAGACAACAAGTATAATCCTAGAAGTTGTGAATAATCATCCATTGCTCATCCAAACCTCCTCAAACTTTAGCCAACCACCCAAAATCACTCTTCCCACCCTACCCATACCAGCCCACTTAATGAAACCAGGTCTCAACTTCACCAAAACTATCCCCACTATCCCAAAACCATACCCACGCAACTTAAACCATCCTCCCACAGTCCCACCCATTCAAACAAAACTCAACTATCTTGAAAACTCACCCGACACACTTTCAAAATGAAAGTGTTAGATAAGATAACTAAAATTATAAATATCAAAATAAATATTAATTACATCAATCAACCTATAATTTTAACATGTATTCCCAAGTTAATACTATTTTAAGAAATTTTTTAAATTATTAAGAGGCATTCGTTAGCTTCATATCCTTGTCCATAAAACCTCAAATTTTACCAATGTGGTAGTGAAAGAAAAATAATGAGGAAGCAAGGTAGCAGCAAAAGGGAGGAAGTTGACTCAAGTGATAAATTTGATGTCCCTTAATGGACCCTTAAGGGAGGTTTCGGTTCGAACCTCACCGTATGCAGAAACTCTTATTGGAAGACTCACCCATCATAAGCCAGGAGTGTAACCTGGGTCGAATCCGAATGTAGTCAAAATTAAGCTATGGTGAACCATGTGGGCATTCTAATAAAATTTAGGGAGGAGACAATAGTAAATTTTGGTTGTGATATTGGAAACGGGAAGGGAGGTGGCATAAGTACTGCGAGAGTGAGAGTGAGTGGTGGAGAAAAGGTGAGAAAAGACGGTTTGAATGATCCAAATACTCTAATTTTATACTCGTACTCAAAAATACGCAAGTAGATAATTTCCTTTATCCCATGCATTGGATATTCAATTAGTGAATAATTGTTTGGACAAAGAAAAATATACTCGTACTCTATAATAGATTTTGGCACATTCATCAAATAAAATAAATTTTTTTTGACAATTACCGCTTATTATTGTTGTCGTTTTAGTAATTACCACCTGTAAATGCCAAAAATCGCTAAAGAGACGAACTTTGGTTGGGATGTCAATAATTAGATAAAAAGAGATTTCGAAATGTAAACAATGAAAATAAAAAGAATAAAGACACGATATGGTGACGCGGAAAACCCCAATGAAGGGGTAAAAACCGCAAGTGGCTACTTGTCCACCAATTAACTATGATACGGGCGTTATAGCCATTATTGATACAAATACAATGATTATTCGGGTGTCTAAGACCATAGATGGTGAAGAAATAAGTAAGAACAAGAATTAAGTATACATTAGAGCTAATGAGAAGATGTATAAACGTTAAGTTAATTATTGATCTTGTAGAACAATCGTAAGAGACATGTCGTCATGCAGATTGTGGAACGGAGCCTCGTGATGTAACTTTTGATGATGTCTTTTGTAATATAGTTTCACACCTTGTTTATAGTTGGAAACATGGTGTGAATGATCAGTTTAACGGCTTGTCGTTGCTCCCCTTTTTATAGGATCGTTGCTTGATTTAGTCTTGAGCTTATCTTCGTTGAATGCTTTTACTTGGACGGGATTCTGTTGTGAATAGGATAAGAATGCTGTTAGGTAAAGATCTTCTAGGACTTGGTCAATCCTTATCTTTCGCTGGGTTAGGCATTTATTTTTCTTATTATAAATAGTGCAACACTTGTATTCAGTAGCTACACAATTCATACGCTCTTTACTCTCATCGCATAGCTCATATTCTCTTTGTACTCAAAAGTCATTCATAGTGAATCGGTGGTCTTGCTCCTACCCGCACTTTTTCTTGCATTTGGGTTTTCTTCGTCATCAAAACACCTTGTCCCTTATTCTTTCTAATTCGTTTTTACTTAATTTCCATAGTTAATACTCTAGCCGTTGTACGTTCCAGCCTTAGATCGCCCTTAGGAAAAAATTGGCATAAACACCACCTACAATTCATTTTTTTTTATATATTATACCACCTACTATTTTAAAAACATTAAAATTTCCCACTTGATTGCCTACATGACATCATTGTGGGCCCCACCAAAGGATTTTTTTAATTTCATTCCTTTTTCTAACCTTGTTCATTGATATTTTAGAATTGCAAATCTAAATTATGCAAACAAACCACTAAATTAGGTACCTAATTTACAAAACGGGATAACTAAAGATGGTATTCATCATATAGGGTTTTGAAATGAAATTAAGAGTTTGTTATTTAATGATTAATTTATGAAACTGGGACTATTTTGCATCGTTTTAGCGTATTATGTCTTCAATTAATACCGAAATTGATATTATTGTTAAGAAATTATTACTTTATCATTGATATAAAAACTTAGGGTTCATATGTATTTTAGGGATATTTTAAAATCAACTGTTTTTGTAAATTATGATTTACAATCCTAAATTGAGCATATATAACTAGTTCTATATAGAGTTAATCAATGTAAATAATGTTTAATTTGAAAAAATTATCTCAGTTTGAAATTTTTTCCAAATTTGGGATAAACCCTAAGTGAAGAACAACAAATTATAATTGACACGTACTAGTGACTTAATTATGTTCATGTGAGCTTGAATTATGTTAAATCAACTACAATGCTTTTCTTTAATCTAATTTTAATTTATATTGAAAAAAAATCATTGAACGTGATAATTGAGGAAGAAGAAGGCATGATGATGTCATGTATGAGGGCTTGGGAAATCTAGTGGGAAATTATCATGTTTTTAAAAATAGTAGGTGGTAAAATACAAAAAAAAAAAAAAAAAAAAAATAAATTGTAGGTGGTAATTACTTAAACGACAACAATAGTAGGTGGTTATTTCAAAAAAAAAATCCAATAAAATACGTAGTAAAGGAAAACTGAAAAGAAATTTTTTAACTTCAAGTATTTGAAAAGATTCTAAATGGGGAAATCTTTTTAAATCTTCCAAATAGGGAAACAAGATTACAAAGCCGCATTTCCATTTTGGGTAAACCAAAATATAATGTCTTTTCAATATCAATTCCAACACTTTCTCTCTCTATCCCTTCAATTATTCCCTACTACCTTTTCTCTCTCTAACCCCCACATGCACATATCTATACTAATATATTAAAAGACATTACTAAAAATGTCTCTGTGCCACGTAAACTACGCCACGTCACCTACTCCATCTTTGACTATGCCACATCATCACTACTCAAACAATCAGAATATTGCTTCATATAAAAAAATGATGATAAGGGGATTCAAACACCCAACCTTTTATAAGAAAGATAGTTACTTAACCATCTAAGCCAATCATACACTATGTTATAAACATGAAAATAAATGTATATAATAATCACAACGTCTAACTAAAGTAGTAATCGATGCAACACCCGAGCTACACACTAGTGTACTTTTAATCATTAGTTTTAAAGAATTTACAATTTTCTTAATTCCCGGGCAAAAACCTTAGGAAGCTTTGTATCTGGAAACGGAGGGAGTAGTGTCTAGTGGTAGTTTAGGTGATTAGTTAATTGGTATCATCAATGCCATACATTTGGGAATATAATTACCAGTAGTCCGGATACAGTTCATCGTTATATTAGTCCTAAATCCTAATATACAAAGATTAGATTGTTCATGTTAATTTCCTTATAAGCATACCATAACGGCAATAAAATAATCACCATCATGACTAAACTTGATAGGTTTTAAACAAATTACTATTACATGTCATTTAATTTGTTACATCCTAGTATCCAACCATGAACCATCATGATAGGTTTTAAGCGCAGGCTATTATAAGTTAATAAAATTATGATTCAAAAGTTATTATTGAATGCGACAGTGATATTTGTTTCGAGGTTTTCTGGTGTTCCTTGGGAGAGTTATAGCTCTAGACTGGATTCAGCAAGGACGTCTATACCTACAAAGCAAACGAAGCACCGAATGGTCGGTAGTCCTCCTCCGAAGATTAAGTTAGTACGGTATTTGGAATAAAACGTGCGGAAATTAAGTTATCTACTCGTATTCCAAGCTCAGGTACTGCCTGTTTCTTGAGAACTACAACTCTGTAAAGATTGCAGTAATTAGTGCAACGTAACTTGTCCCCATAAATGAGGGGAATGTCCCTATTTATAGGGTCTTTGGGATGTGTGCCCTCCATAGGGTTTGATGACCTAGAGATTAGGGCACGCCTCTTTGCGGCGCCTCAAAGTTTGGGCCTTGAAGGCCGTCTTTTTAGAAGGAATATCTGAGTGACACATGTAACACATCTGGAAAGGCCATTTGGGAGCCTTCCAGGGCGACACGTGTCACTCTCTCATTGGTCCACATGGGGTTATTAAATCTCCCCAGTCAGGAGCTATATCCGTTTGACATGTGTCACCATCTGGAGGGTCCAGGTTGGCGCCCCTTCCAGTGACACATGTCAAACTTTGATTGTGCCACTTGGAAGGGTATAAAATACCAAAAACATTTGCCCCTCACATGGGTCACGTGGCATGCCACGTGGCGACTGTGACAGATGTCGGCTTCTGATTGGCCGGGGATTTTACTTTTACTGTTCACCTGGTCCTAGGGTTTTACCCTGGAGCATTTACCCCCTCTATAAATAGAGGATTTGACCTCCCTTGGATTCACACTTGCGTGAATCACTGGGAGAATCTTTAAATTTTTTACTTTCAAAGACACTAGGCCAGCTTAGTTCGCCTGCTTAAACAGACGTCCCAGACCAGCGCCTCTTAGTACCTTCTTCTAAGGTAACCGCCTGATCCTTTCTTTACTTATTTCTTTGCATTTTTTCTTTATCAAAAATGGTTTCCCAAACGCACCCGGCACGACCTGGATTAACGATCAGCTGGTCACCGGGGATAGCTGAATCTAGAACTAGAAGTGTCGAATGCTCGTTCGAGAACTTTCCTTTGAGTACATCTCCAAATCCGACAGTGCCTGTGCCCCTGCAGGACACGATGGCTAGAACAAAGCAAAAGGCTAAGAGATATAGGACAGATGGTTCTTGGTACTATTCGGAAAGTGAGACTGTTTTCTCGGACGACTCCATTAGGGCGCCTGTCTCCGAGATTAGTAAACACCCCTAGCAACGTCAACACCCCCAACGACTTATTTCTAGTGGAGTGTGATGAGGAATATGAAAACCCCGGGCTGAGTTGGAGGAGGACACTGCTGGCACCAATCGGCAGGCCATAACATTTTGGTAATTATATATAATTGAAATTCATAATCAATAGTTTTACACTTGCAAAAAAAAAACAAATGGATTCGACGAGCTTAGTAGCTGAATTGCAGAAGCAGAGTATCGGCCATCAATTTTCTCCTCCGACCCCAAATTCGACGAAGATATCTCACGAACTGAAAATTGAAAAAAAAAACCCGATTTAATTTAGGTAATTATACCTAGAAAACACAAAATTATTAAAAAAAATTGAAAAATAAAATAAAATCCCCGAAAAAAAAACCCAGAAACTCAAAATAAAAAAAATAACATGCATGTAATTAAAAAAAATACCCAAAAAACACATGCATGTAATTAAAATTGATTAATCAACCCAAAATTAAACCCAGAAAAAACGAGAAAAATCAAATTAAAATACAAAACCCATTAAATTCGGATAATTATACACACAAAAATCGAATTAAAAACCAAAAATCGATTAAATAAACCCAGAAAAATCGATTAAAACCGAATTAAACCCTAACCTCGTATAAATTATACCCAGAAATTGTTTTTGATGTTGATGTCGGTGGGATTTGCGGTAGTGGTCGAACTTTGTGGTGGTGGTGGCGGCTGTTGTTGCGGTGGAACCAATGAGAGATGAAAGAAGAAGGGAGATGAAAGAAGAACGAAGAGAAAGAGAGGAGAACGAAGGGAGCACTACGTGAAAAAACAAAATTGGCACCGGTTCAAAACCCCTCAATGCCACCGGTTTTGAACCAGGGCCAATGTGGGGGGTGCCAATTACTAGCATGAAAAGCCACCGGTTCAAACCGGTGGCAAAAATGGTTATTGCCTTATTGGCACCGGTCAACCGATGCCAAAAATGGCCCAAAAAATTTTTTATTTGTTTTTGGCACCGGTTAACTGGTGCGAAAAATGACCAAAAAATTAATTTTTTTTTTTGTTTTAGTTTTTTTTTTGTTTTTTTTTTTGTCTTCTTTCACTTAACAATTAAATCACCTAAAATAAATAAGAACATCACAATTAAATCGACGACTTTCAATCAATATAATCCAAATTTTACAATATATAATAAAAAAAATTACAATCAATTACAACATATAAATAAATAAAAAAATTACAATATAAATAAAAAAACCCCATACACATCAGAATAAATATTCTTGAATTTTTATTCTTCAATTCAAGATATAAATCAATGTACCTACACCAATTAAAAAAAATCAATTAATATAAATAAGCTTTGAAAAAAAAAAACCAGAAATTCAATCCAAAAAATTCAAACCTTGAAAAATAAAGCAGGAATCAAAATGGAATCCAGAAACAAAATCAAAATTAAACCCGGGAAAAAAAAAAATCAACCAAGAAAAAAAAATCTACCCCGAAATCGAAATTGAAAAAAAAATTTAAACCAGAAAAAAAAATAAACCCAGAAATCGAAAAAAAAAATGAAAATCGAAAAAATAATAAACCCAGAAATCGATTAAAAAAAGAAAATCGAAAAAAAACCTAATTAAAATCGAATTGAAATGGAAAAAAAACCCAGAAAAAACCTACAAATCACGAAAGTAAAAAAAAAATTAAAAACCCCAAATTAAAAACGCATGCATTAACCAAAATAATTGATTATTTTAACCGAAAATTAACCCAGAAAAATCAAATTGAAATCCGTAAATCGATTAATGAAACACAGAAAAATCGAATTAAAATCCAAAATCAAACAAAAAAAACACCCAAAAAACACATGCAAGAAGCCAGAAAAATCGATTAATTAAACCCAAAAACATCAAACCCATTTTTATTAAATTCGGTGTTGTTCGTAGTCTTGATGGTGGTCTTGGGTGTTGGACTTGGTGGTGGTGTTGGTGGTCGTCTTCGGTGGTTTTTAGGGGAGCAAGGGGTTTTTTTTATGGAGAGGAGAGAGAAGAGAGAGAGGAGAGGAAAGAGAAGAGAGGAGATCAGGAGAGAGAAAGGAGGAGGGAGGTCGCGTATGAGGGTAGGGTTTAGGGGAATATAAGGGGGGGGGGGGTTTAAAGGTTTTGCCACCGGTTCGGTTCAAACCGATGGGAATAATGGTTTTTTCACCAGTTTGAATCTAACTGGTGGCAAATACCTCTTCTAAAAAAACCCGCCTACTTTAACCCATGTTTTCACCACCAGTTTTGAAGAATTGGTGGCATTAAGGAGGTGCCATATCATTCTACTTTTTCACCTAGTGGAGATGAAAGAAGAACAAAGAGAGAGAGGAGATCGAAGGGAAAGGAGAAAGAAGGAGATCAGAGGAAATGAAGAATGAAGGAGGCGAAGAGAGAAGCAAGTTATTAGGGGTTTAGGGTTATAAAGCTGAGATAGAGAGAACCGGTTTTTTTAAAAAAAAACTTTTGCCACCGGTTCAAAACCAGTGGGATTAACATTTTCCCCACCGCTTTGGTTTGAACCGGTGGCAATACTCTTCTATTAAAAACCCACCCATTTTCCACATTTTTTTCCCACCGGTTTTTTTTGGCAAAAACACGGTGCCAATTAACATTTTTCTACTAGTGCGTGCTCCTTATTACTTGCACGTCGCTGAAAGCAGGCAGAAGATCATGAAAGATGATCTTGGAAAGTTTATTTCTACCCATGTCATTGGACATGGGTTCATATTGTCCATTCCGGATGTTATAAAAACGGTCACTTGGCCTGAGATGGCCTGCTATGGTGACCAGTGCTTCGGGTGCTGCAAGGCAGCCATCCAGGCAGGACTACACTTCCCTCTCCATCCGGCCGTGGAGAGGATCTTTGACAGATACCAACTGGGTATCTGGAAACTAACCCCCAATTATTGGGTTAACATTCTAGGCCACGTTGCCTCCTCTAAGATGCTGGAGGTGGAGCCCAGATTCGAGGCGTTTTCTCACATGCACTATTTTAGCAGGACTCCAAATTCAAGCGGGATCGGCTGGTTTACTCTGACCAGCCATACCCGTTATATGATGACCCTGGAGAAGGAGAATAAATGGAAGGACTGGAGGACAAATTTTTATATAGTCTCTTCCCTAGATTTCCAAAAGAACAAGCGATACAACCGCTGGACTCAATATCCGCCCCTCTTGGCTGGGAAGAAAGCCCTTCTGCCTGTTCCCAGGCGAGCACAGGAGGAGATTTTTTATCGGGGCCTTTTTACTGTGGCCGTCCAAATGAATAACGAGACGGGGGTCAAGGAAGATACCCCCCAAAGTTACATTCCTCGATTCGATTGGCTCTCGGACGGGACGTACTTGGTCGCATGTGACCTTAGTACAGAGAAGCCGAGAGGTAGCTGGCCGCTTGAATTTACCAGCTTTGTTACCCACATTGTTTCTTTCATTTCATTTCTAACCCTTGTTGTTTGGTGCAGACATAGCAATGGCAAAGATTCCTTCTCACAAAACGTCGGTTGTCTCTGCAGCCTTCTACCGCTCAAACCTCAAACGAGCGAATGAGCAGCCGCCAAGAGACACTCCTCAGGTAACAAGTTGTTCAACCTTGAAATTTTTTCAATGAATTACTTAGGGTAATTTATCTCAAAGTCTCACATTAGAGTTATTTACAAGGTGGCTCATCAAAGCCTGCCCCCTCTTCTCAGCCGAATCCCAAACTGCGCAAGCAGTCGGCGGCGACATTTCCCAGAGTCGCAGGAAACACGTTGCCACTAAGCCGAAGAAGGGAACGGGCACCTCTTCCCCTACTCACACTCCATCCAAGTCGGACGCTCAAAAAAGAGTGTCGAAGAGTGGTAAGCAGCCACTCACCACTACTGTCGGCGCAGCAGGTGGCAGCGAAGCCGCAGAGGGAGAAAGAGGTAATTCATCCAACCATCCGGTCGTACATTTAAAAAAAAAAAAGCAATTGTCTTCAAGAATCTTAACTTATTGTGTCTGTATTGGCAGATGCTCCAGCAAGTCCAACTGTCCTTCAGATTGCCAAGCGAATGCTCAGGACGCTTTATCCTAAGGATAAGGCGGTCGTCAAAGGAGTCGACACCCTTGACCTTGACGCCATACTGGCGCTTCATTGCGAGGTAAGACTTTATCTTATGACTTGATTGATGTTTTTTACCGACTGGTTTCTAATGAATTCTTTTGCTTTTGGACGACCGCAGGCTATGTTGCGCGTGAGTGGTCTTAAAGGGCCACTCAACAAAAAGACCAAAGAGGTAAAGGCAGCGAACGCTCGGGCCGCCTCTACCCTGGATAAAGCTCAGTTTGAGATTGTTCAAAATGAGATTCTGACACTTGATATGTTGTATTCCCAAGCGTTGGCAAATCTTCAAGTTCAGCAGAACTTGGACGCGGCGAGACAGCGGGTGAAGGAACTCCAAGACGAGGTCAAATGCTTTAAAGAGAAGATGGATCCCCTCCAGGAGGCGGAAACCAAGGCGACTAACCTTAGGGAGACGGTCAAGAGACTCCGAGGACGGCTGTAAAACCAGGAGAACCAACTGTGGACAAAATAATGGAAACCAAGGCGACTAAACTTGGGGAGAAACAGGCCCTGGTCAAACAAATGATGGAAGACGACAAAGCCATCATGTGTGCGGCATGGGCAGTTGTGTAGCCGTCAACCGATTATCAGACTTGGAAGATTTAGTTTGATAAGGCATATGACGAGTTCAATGCCCGACTCCTAAGGGAAGCTCAAGAGGCGGCGAAGCGGGAGGCGGCTGCCAAGGATGCCCCAGAGGAGTCCAGCTCATTAGGCGACTCGTCTTCTGGGGACGAGGAGGATGATCAGAGGGAGAATGACAAGACAAAGGAGCATGCGCTGGAGGATAGGGCGGATGCCGATGCTGAGAAGCTCCCCTAATCTTGAAGCTTTAAGTTCTTTTTCTGCGGTCGAATGGCCAATTCCAAGTAATCTTGTGTTTTTACCAACCAAGGGGTTGGGTGATTTAACAATTTCTGGCTCTGCTAGCTGACAATCACACTCGTCTGTTTTGACGGCTTTATTTATTTATTTAAGCAGCATCCGATCATTTGACCGGTTTTATTCATGTTGGTGTTTATGCTTTAAAAATTTTCAAAGCTTTCAATTTTTGTGCATATAATTTTTGGCTAAGTATTTTAACCTGTATAGTATGAAAATATACTTGCCGCTGGCCGGATGTCGTTTGTTTTCAGTTGCGTGAATTGATTGACTTAGAAATTTTTATACTTTAAAGAGTATGAATGGTTTCTGAGTCAATCAATCACTATGGTATTGCCTCAAACCAAGCGACAGACGGCCATATAAAGCAGGTAATTTCTTAAATGCATCCAGCCAAAGGCCTCGAGTAATATAGAAAAACTGCTAAGTCTTTTAACTTAGCATATTCATTGAAAACGGATTGGTTCGCCTGCCTTGCCCCATAGCAAGGACAGTCGGAAAGTAACCTCTAAACATGAAACAGTAGCCGTCTTCCGTGCTAGAACAATTGGAAAACTCAATGATTTTTAGATTTCAAGTTAGATTAAATCAAACGACTGCGAGCACTGCCTTAGTGCATTCAGTAGGGCCACTTGTTGTATTTGTAGAGCAATGTGTCACCCAAATGGAAGATGCTTCTCCTCAACGAATTCGCCTGGATGGATGTTGTCGGTTGTCTAACTCATGTTGGAGCAGACAGTCGTACTCATGTTGGAGCAGACGGTAGTTTGAATAATGTTCATCCAGCCATTGGCCTCGCTTAATAAATAAATAGCCACTAAGTCATTGACTTAGCTTTAAATAAAGAGTGATTAGCTGCTATGTTATTAACTTGGCTTAAGATTTGGTTTTAGGACGACTGTTTTGTTGCAGTCGGGTCCTTTCTTGGGCGTCTATTGTTGGGGCAGACGGTCCCATAATCATGTTAAGTTTTAGAGTGTGCTTAGTCGTCTGCATCATGTGCAGGCGACAGCTCATAAAATCTTGACGTTGTCCGTCTACACATTGAGCAGAAGGTGTTCGAACGACGTCTTAGTTAAAATTTAGTCCGTTTGCACGTTGTGCAGGCAGTACTATAGAGGGTAAGTAGGATCCGTCGACACATGGTGCAGGAGGCGTCCTGCATTGCTATGAGCATGGTCCTTCTGCACTTTGTGCAGTCAGTACACAAAATAAAGAAAATAAAGACAAGTATGAAATGAAGGCAAAATTTCAATAACAGGTCAAAAAACTTACAAAATTTCAAAAGTAATACTTCTTTAAGTTATCTACATTCTAGGTTTTGGGTAGCCTCCTGCCGTCTGGTGTTTCCAGGGTGCAGGTGCCGCCTCTTACTGCTTCATAGATTTGGTAGGGGCCTTCCCAATTTGGGGTTAACTTCCCTTGTTCATTTGCCCTACCGATTACCTCCATTTTTTGTAACACATAGTCCCCAACTTTTAAAGGGCGCTTGTGTACTATTTTGTTGTAAGCTCGAGCCATTCTTAGGCGGTAGATCTCATGGCGTAAGGTAGCATTTCCCCTGCGCTCTGGGAGTGAGTTCAATGCCAGGTGCATGGCCTCCTAGTCTGCATCTTCATCATATATCATAATCCGAAGAGTCGGCTCATAGTGCTCAATGGGCAAGACAGCTTCTGCCCCAAACACCGGTTAATTTTTGGACTTCCTTCATAGTACGGGGCGACTGCATGTCGATTATCGCTTGTATTTTTTCAGGGTTGACCTCTATCCCCCTTTGGTCGATCAAGAATCCGAGAAACTTCCCAGAATCAACACCAAAGACACACTTCTTAGGATTAAGCATGACCTTGTGCCGCCTGAGTGTGGTGAATGTTTCTCGGAGGTCAGCAAGGTGATCCACATGTTGTTTGGTTTTACTATCATATCGTTAATGTATGCCTCTACATTCCTCCCAATTTTGATTAATGAAGACTGTATTAATCATGCGTTGGAAAGTAGCAGGCTCATTCTTCAAACCAAACGGCATCACATTATAACAGAATAACCCCTGATCAGTGACGAATGTCGTCTTCTCTTGGTCTTTTTCTACAGGGGAATCTTATGAAAGCCTGAATAGGCGTCCATAAAGCTCATCAGGGCATGTTCGGCTATTGAGTCGACAAGGCTGTCGATCTTTGGAAATGGATAACTATCCTTCGGATATGCTCTGTTTAAGTCAGTGTAATCTACGCACATGCGCCAAGTGTCATTAGGCTTCTTTACAAGCACAACATTTGCAACCCATTCAGGGAAGTTACATAGCCGAATGAACCCAGCGTCTAGCATCTTTTTAACTTCGATGGCTGCCGCCTGACTTTTTCCTCGCCATGGTTTCTTTTCTTTTGCCAAATGGGCTTCTTTTTAGGATCCACAGCGAGTTTGTGGACAGCAAGATCCGTGCTGATGCCTGACATCTCTTCCACTTTAAAGGCAAATATGTCTTTGAATTCTCTCAGCAATTGGTGTAAGCTTGCGCCAAACGTAGCAAAAGAAGTTGTCCCCACCTTAACAGTTTGCTCTGGAAGGCTGTCGTCCAGAGGAATATCAATGTTTTCACCCCCCGACTGGGGAAGGAGGTCGTCTGACCGCTCCTTGGTCAGTGATTGCTATTGCTTTTCTTTTTTGACCACCACCAGCGGATTAAATTTTCTTTTCTTGGCGGATGGTGGGGTCGGATGGTCATCCTTGATATCATCAAGGTCTATTGGCTCTTTGCCCTGACCAGTTGCAGCAGCCGCAGGCTTGACGTCCGAGAGATAGCATTCTCAAGCCATTTTCTGGTCTCCTTTCAAGGAGCCAACAGTCTCATCATCCTTCTCATACTTGACAAGCATGAGAGCAGGAATGATAACTGCCTTGCACTCGTTAAGAGTCGTTCGGCCAAGTATAAGATTGTAGGCGGTAAGCTCCTCGACCACCAGGAACCATATGGTCATGTGTCAACCGCTACCTTTTTGCCCCAGTCGGATGGGAAAATCAATGCGTCTGACCGGATGCACAATTCCTCCCCCAAAGCCCACAAGGGGATGGGAGACATCCATCATACTATCCGACCTATATTTGAGGTTGGATAGACATTTGCGGCTAATGATGTCTGAGGAGCTTCCTATGTCAATCAAGATATGACCAACCAATTGGTTGGCCACTTTACATTCTATGACTACTTGGTCATCATGCGGCCGACGGACTTTGCCTCTGTCCTTTTCGGTGATGATGACTTCAGGGAAGGCAAATGTGCTGGCCGCCTGTCCCTCTTCAACTGAATGGACCATCTTTCTTATATGGTCCTTGTTTTGGGTGCTTTTGTCCCTCGGGAGAGTTACGTCACGAAGTCTGGTCCGACTGAGTTGTACCTGCAAAACCACGGAGACTCCGGGTGGTTGGAGCTCCGCCTCTAAAGATCAAGTTAGTAACTTGAAAGGGAATAAAGAGAACAGAAATTTAGGTGGGGATCTGCTTGGATTCGAAGCTCAAGTCTTTCTATGATGTGTGAGAATGTAGGTGTAATAAATGAATGAATGTGTCCCCAAAATGGGGAAATATCTCCTTATTTATAGGGTCATTGGAGAATGTGCCCCCATATAGGTCACTTGACCTAGATTTTAGTGGGCTGCGCCGTTTTAAGGCGCTTCTTGGGATTTGGGCCCTTGAATGCCACCATTTTTGAGATTTATCCAAGGGGGCCATGTGTCAAGAGGTTATTAAGCCATGTGGGCTATCCTGAACTCGACACGTGGCCTTTTCTCATTAGTCCACGTGTCTAGGGTATTTTTACCCTAAACATTTTCCCCTCACAGGGCTCACGTGCATATCACGTGAGGCCTGTGACACGTGTCCACCTATCAGAGATGAACAGTTACGGATAGTAAATTTAAATTTCAAACAAAAATTTTCCCCCCGTTTTCACCTTCTATAAATAGAAGTTTACCCCCCTTCTTTCTCTCACCTTATGTTCATTTGACTTTTTAGAGAGAGAAAGAGAGAGCTTTTTAGAGAGAGATTCTCTGCCTCCGTCTGCATCAAGGCAGTTTCAAGTTTCCGTGTGCTAGAAGTTCAACACCCGGTTTACCGGTTGTAGAGATTTTCAGATTTTTCAAAGTTAAAGTAAGGTAACTGCTTGTACCATTTTAAATTTTCTCCTTTTCAACTTGTATACAATTTGTTCTCCGCCTGTATACATAATTCTAGAAAATAAAAATGAGTTCTCAATCCACTCACTCGGCACTGCCTCGGATACTCAGCCGGTTCCCCGGAACGGCTGAGTCTAGAACAGGGGGTGCCTTTTCTGGATTGTCAGAACCGATATGCTCATCTCTAAATTCCTCCCTCCTGTGTCTGTGCAGGACACAATGGCCAGAATGAAACAGACGACCAGAAGGTCTAGGGGCCGGCGCACTATAAAAGTGCCAGCCGATGAGGTTGTCCCAGACGGGGAACAGAGGAATTTGGAGGAGAGTGGTTCTCATGAAGAGGCTCCCTCTACTTCCGAGAGCTTGGGGGTACGAGAGGTAGACGACGAGGGAGCCGCCTCCTCTAATGAAGCCGGCGATGCTGAGGCCGGCGAAGGGTCAAGGGCCGAATCTTCAGGCTCTGACCGAGATAATTTTGCGGCTGACTATCAGCAGCCGCCTAAGGTCGCCGACCTACCCAACCCCAAACGGACTAGGATGCTGCCGGGTAACATTGCCCTACTCAAGAGCGGCTTTAGGGCTTATAAAGAAAAAGCACACCTTTGGAAGGGGCTGGGACATCATCGTTCCACCGGCTGACGCTGTAATGGCCTGGAGCGACGATATTGATAATGCAGACCATTACTTCGTCTTCTACGAGGCGGTCATCGAAGCCGGCCTCCGGTTCCCCCTCCACCCCGGGATTAGAAAAATCCTAAAGGAGTACGATGTAGGGGTTTGGCAGCTCACCCCCAATTCATGGGTGAACATTCTAAGTTACATCGCCGCCTACGAGCTCCAAAATATAAATCCAAGTTTTTCCGCCTTCGCTCACATGCATTATTTGAGCAAGGCCCCAGGCGGCCATGGGTCATGGTATACTCTGACTACCTTGCCCCAATATTTGATGACTTTGGACAAAGTGTCCAAATGGTCCGAGTGGAAGGACAAGTTTTACTTGATTTCTTCCCCAACTTTGACACATAACCGGACACTGCGCTGGTACAACACTGAGTCTGCTCTTCTAGGCAGGAAGTGCCCTCTCCCAGCGCTATCTACTAAGGCTCGGGAGCAAATAATAGAGCCGGGATTTTTTGAAACAATAACCGAGCCCATGGGGGATGGGACTCACATTATAGTTCCCAAGAACAGGATCCCCCATCCGAACTTCTTCAAGGACGAGTGCTTCTTGTACGCCTGCGGGCTGAGTACCATGTTTCCCAAGGGTAGATTACCTTACATCCGGAGTGTTTGTTATTTTTATTTTTTGCAATCTTGCCACAATTTCTTCTAACTTGAATTCTATTCATGTAGCCGACGCCTTGAAAATGGTTGACCCAGCAAAGACTCTGGCTAAGTCGGCGGTGCTGCTGCGCAAAGAGGCTGAAATCGCCAAGAAAGCAGTCGTCGATGCCAAAGAGTCTAAGAAAGGCGGGGTAAGACCGCCTGACTTTATATGTGTATATATACATTTTTTTTTACCAAGGCAATTTGCCGGTTGGGTATACTGACCCTTGTTCCTTTCTCAGGACTCTGCAAAGCGAATTCCACGATCCTTCTCCAAGCTTCTCAAAAGGCAAGGAGATGATCTGGCGAAAACTCCGGCTGCGAAGGCCGCCAGGAAGGATCCCCCTCCCCAGACACATTCTTCTGCCAAATCCGATCGTCCAACGACCGGAGGAAAATCTCCTACTGCAATGAATATTTTGAGCGAAAGCTCCAAACGCTCATAGCAGAAAGCACTGGATGCCTCTACGGCATCGAAGGGTGGCGAGCCACCTAATTTTGCAGCCGGTGCGGCAACACCTGGGGAGGAGCAGACGCCTAAGCCCTATCGGGACACACAAGGTAAAGAAAGGATTGGAATACCTTGGCCACTTGACTTCATGAGAGTCAAGACTAAGGTTGATCCCTCTGGGGGTTTAGTCAGCAGCCGGCAATGGATGAGTGCCAACTTTGCTGCTTCATTCTCATAGAGTACTACTTTTGATGTAGATCTGACATCCGACGAGCCGGATCTTGTGGGATTTGCAAAATGGATGGTGAGGACCCTCACCCGGTCAGAGAAGAACTCCATACCGGATCTGCAGGTTATGGACTTCGACCGGATAATGGGCCAGCTGGCTGAGGTAAGGAATACCACAACCCTTATATATTTTCCTTTGATTTTACTAAGTAACTCATAATCCGGGTGCTCTTCTCTCAGGTAATGCTGAGGGTGGACGGGGTCCGTGGCTCCTTCAGGCAGAAGCAAGAAGAGGTAAATGACGCCAAACGGAGGGCCCTTGAAAACCTCAACTCTGCTGAATATGCTAATTATATGTGTGATTTAAAGATTAAAGCAGTAGAGTTGAAACAGGAGGAGTTGATCCGGAGCTTGACGACTGCAAACCATGAAGCCACCAACCGGGCTGATGACCTTGAGCAAAAATTGAAGGATGCCAAATATGATCTTAAGGCATTAGAGGATGCTGATCAAGAAAACACTCAACTCCGAGCAGACGTTTCTCGCCTAGGGGTTGAGCTTGTCACTCTGCGAAGCAGTCGGACGAGCTCGCCCAAGAGAAAAAGCGGCTGATGGAGGAGAATGAGCGTGATAATCTTGCCCGGCAGAGCAGGGATATGAAGTCTCTGATAACGAGGAGCCGACGGCGGATGATCAAGATGAAGGCCAACCCAGGCAGGATCAGCCGGAGCAGCAACATCCACCTCAGCCTTAGGCGGGCCTCCCACTTTCTGCGGCAGTATGCCATTATGTTTCTTTGCCGGCTTGTATGCCGTGTAAAATTGTAGCTTTACCAACCATGGGGTTGGGTTAACAATTAATTTTTGGTTTCTTCACTGGATGTTATTCCGGCTAACACTTGTTCTGGCCTTTGTGCCATTTATTAATATTAATGAAGTATTTCGACTCAGTCGGTGTTTATATATGTTTGTGTTTGAATTTTTCAATTTGAATTTTGCGTATGTTTGCAATTCTTTAATATTTTGCCTAACTTAAAAAAGCATGCGGAAACTTGCAATTCGGGTGCTCTTTCCCTTGGGCGGCTGTGTGGTTGGTTTTATTTCAAATTGATTGATTGGCTTGAAAACACTTGATACTAGGAGAAGTATGGAGTGTTTTTAGGCCAATCAATCACAATGGTGATTGCCCCAAACCAAGTGCACAGCCAGCTATTAAAGCGGGTGCTTTAAGCTTCTTACCTAGGCGGTTATATTCCGTCTGGGTTACCACATAGCATTACACAAAATCTTTTGCCCCAATAGGGAGAGTGAGTGCAACTTTGGAATAAATAACCTAAGTGAGAACTTCAGCCGGTGACCGACTGATGCCTCAAGGCATCCGGTATTCGGTAACTTAATCGTTCTTCATAGATTATTCTGGTCTTAGGGCTATGAGTTGACCAATTCGGTTGTTCAATTTTTGCCGCCTGCATAGGTACATAGAACCGACAAATAGTTTGTTCTCTGCGACGACTGCACCCGGAGGGGTTTCGCCGGACGCCTTTGTCCATGTTGGGACAGGCGGTTTTATAAAATAAGCAACCATCCGGCCATTTTGGCCTTTGGTCTTGTTTGAGACTGGTTGTATAGCCGCTAAGCGTTTTTGTGCTTAGTTTTTAATCGGACCATTGGCCGAGCGTTATTGCAACATTGAATATACACTTAGTTGGTTGACCGAATAGTCCGTCTGAGTATTACCCAGGCGGACAAGCAATTATTAAATTACACTAAGTATCAAACTTAGTTATTTAAACCAAGAGTCCGTCTGAGTTTTACTCAGGCGGGAAAGCAATTATAGCATTAAATTACACTAAGTATCAAACTTAGTTAGTTAAACAAAGAGTCCGTCTGAGTATTACCCAGGCGGAAAAACAATTATAACATTGTAACATACTAAGTATCAAACTTAGTTAGTTAAACAAAAAGTCCGTCTGAGTATTACCCAGGCGGACAAGCAATAAAAATGGCAAACTAATTCTGCAAACAAAGTCTGAATTCTCATTAATAGACTCACTGTTTACCAAAATTTACATTTCTCAGAAGTAGTACTTTTTAAGTTATCTACATTCCAAGTTCTAGTCAGACGCCGGCCGTCTGGGGTTTCCAAACGGTATGTGCCATCCCTGACTTCTTCATAAATCCGGTAGGGGCCTTCCCAATTAGGGGTTAGCTTCCCAGCCTCATTGGCCCTACCGGTTGCCTCCATTTTTTGTAACACAAAGTCGTCCACTTTCAAAGGGCGCTTGTGCACTTTCTTGTTGTAGGCTCAGGTCATTCTCAGACGGTATATCTCATGGCTCAGGGCAGCATTTCCCCTGCGTTCCGGGAAGGAGTCCAATGCCAGCCGTATGGCCTCCCAATTTGCCTCTTCATCATAGAGCATGAATCTGAGAGTCGGCTCGTAGTGTTCAATGGGCAAGACGGCTTCAGCACCGTATACCATAAGAAATGGGGTTTCTCTGGTTGCCCCTTTGGCAGTAGTTCGGATGGCCCATAGGACATGACTTAGCTCTTCTGCCCATAAGCCACCGGCTCTTTCAATTTCCTTTTTTTGCCGTCTGAGATAAGTTTGTTGAAGGCTTCAACTTGGTCGTTTGCTTGGGGTCGGCCGACTGATCCAAAGCAATGTGAGATACCCTGATCTCCCAACCAAGTCTTGAGATGAGGGTTTTCAAACTGAGGACCATTATCAAACACCATAGACATAGGTACCCCAAACCGGGTGATGATGTTCTTCCAGATGAAAGAGATGACATCCTTTGTCTTGATGTTCTTAACCGGCTCAGCTTCTACCCATTTGGTGAAATAATCCAAACCAAAATGTAGCGCTTTCCGCCAGGAGCAGGCGTATAAGGACCCAAGATATCCATGCCCCATTTAGCAAACGGGACTGGGCTGTGGATTGCCGTCAGGTCAATAGCCAGGCGGTGAATAAGCTTGCCAAACCTCTGGCATTTGTCACATCTCTTCACCAACTCTTTAGCGTCTGCTTCAAGAGTAGGCCAAAAGTAATGTCGCCTGGCTCTGACGGCTAGGGACCTGCCGGCTATATGAGAGGCAAAGTACCCACCATGCAATTCTTCGAGAACTTCTTTACCCTTTTCTGGGGTAACGTACTTTAATAGAGGTTTAAAAAAACCCGCCTTGAAGAGCTCTCCGTTTCTCAACTCGAAGTTTGCTGCTCGCTTTTTCATGACGGCTGCCTCCTGTGGTGAATCAGGAAGTTTGTCGTCTGCTAAATATGTCCGGATACCATCCATCCAGGTAGAGCTTTGGTATAGAATTCCAATGGGCTCTTCATATATGCTTCTCTTTTCAAGAACTTCCCAAAAGACCGACCGAGGCGTATCACAACAGGCGGATGACGCCAATTTGGACAACGCATCCGCCTGATTATTATCCGACCTAGGCACTTGATTCAGACGGAATTCCTCAAGTGCCCCAACCTCTTCTTTGACTACCTAAAGGTATTTGATCATAGCCGGATGAGTTGCCTCATATTTTCCCTCATATTGGCTAACGACCAACTGTGAATCAGTGTAGGCTTGAAACTTAAACCGCAATGCATATTCAAATTTGTCCCCTTAGGAGACTCATATATAATTCCTGCACCGTAGCCGTTTTTCGTTGAGCTCCTGTCTACATACACTTTCCAAACCTGGTCAATGTTATCCGGTTGCACCTGTCGTGTCATCTCAACAATGAAGTCGCCGAATGCCTGACCTTTCCCTGCCTTTCAAGGTTCAAAAGTGATTTCAAGACTTTGCATTTCAATAGCCCATTTCAACATTTTTCCGGATGATTCCAAGGTAGACATTGGCCGCTTGAGGGGCTGGTCGGTGTAAATTAACATAGGATGGGCCAGAAAATACGGCTTCAATTTCTTGAAGGCCATATACAGAGAAAGGCCAAAATTTTCAACCATGAGATGCCGGAGCTCAACAATTTTAGAACATGGTTAATGAAATAGACCGGGAGCTGAACGTCGTCTCTCTCAGCAAGGAGAACAGCACTGAGGGCATGATCTGAAACGACTAGGTACATGTATAACACTTCTTTAGGCAGTGGGCTAACAAGCCTTGGCAAAGAGTGCTAGTGTTTTTTTAGCCGTTGAAAGGCCGCCTCAGCATCACCCCCCCATTCAAATCTGGTCTTCTTCCTGATTGCTTGGAAGAAGTAAGGGCATTTGTCACCTGACCGGCTGAGGAACCTCTCCAATGCCGCCAGGAAACCGGTTAATCTATGCGCTTCCTTGACAATGCGGGGTGACTTCATGTCAATTACCGCCTGTATCTTCTCGGGGTTAGCCTCTATCCCCCTTTGATCAATCAGGAATTCGAGAAACTTCCCAGACTCAACACCAAAGACGCATTTCTTAGGATTTAACATAACCTTATGCCACCTGAGTGTGGTGAAGGTTTCTCGGAGATCAGCAAGGTGATCCGCCTGCTGCTTGGATTTGACTATCATGTCATCTATGTACGCCTCCACATTCCTCCCAATTTGATTAATGAAGACCGTATTAATCATCCGTTGGAATGTAGTCGGCGCATTTTTCAAGCCAAACGGCATCACAGTGTAACAGAATAACCCCTGATCAGTGGCAAAGGCCGTCTTCTCTTGATCTTTCTTCCACAGGGGTATCTGATAGAAGCCGGAGTAGGCATCAATGAAACTCATCAAGGCATGCCCGGCTGTCGAATCGACCAGACTGTCGATCTTAGGAAGTGGATAACTATCCTTGGGACATGCCTTGTTGAGGTCTGTGTAATCAACACACATACACCAGGTACCATTCGGCTTCTTCACAAGCACTACATTCGCCACCCAGTCAAGGAAATTACATGGCCGAATGAACCCAACGTCCAACAACTTTTTAACTTCGGCAGCTGCCGCCTGACTTCTTTTCTTGCCGTGATTTCTTTTCTTTTGTCGGATGGGCTTCTTGTTAGGATCCACGACGAGTTTATGGATAGCAAGATCCGGGTTGACGTCTGGCATCTCTTCCACTTCAAAGGCAAAAATGTCTTTGAATTCTTTCAGCAGAAGGTACAAGTCTGCACCCAATTTAGCATAAGCAACCGTCCCAACCTTTACAGTACGCTCTGGACGGCTGTCGTCCAGAGGTATATCAACATGTTCTCCAGCCGGTTGGGGACGGAGCTCATCTGACCGTTCACCGGTCAGTGATTGCTATTTTTTCTCTTTCTTCACCTCCACCTGCAGAGGTGCCTTTCTTTTCTTACCGGCTGCTGGTGGGGCTTGTATTGGGTCGCCATCCTTGACATTGTCAAGGTATATTGGTTCCTAGCCGTCTGGGGCCACAGTATCTTTGACGGCTGAGAGATAGCACTCCCGGGCCGTCTTCTGATCCCCATTCAAGGAAACAACAGAGCTGTCATCCCTCTCATACTTAATGAGCATGAGGGAAGGGATGATTACAGCCTGGGCTTCGTTGAGGGTTGGCCGGCTCAAAATAATGTTGTAGGCGGTCAGCTCCTCAACGACAAAGAATTTGACGACCAGGTGTCGCCCTTTTCCTTTCTCACCCTGCCGGATTGGTAAATCAACCCTTCCGACTGGGTAAACCATTCCACCCCCAAAACCAACCAAGGGGTGGGTAACCGGATGCATGCTGCTAACATTGTATTTCAGCTTTTGCAGGCACCGGAGGCTGATGATGTTCTATGAGCTGCCGGTGTCAATAAGGATTCGTCCAACCAGCTGGTTGGCAACCTTACATTCAATGACAACAGGGTCATAATGCGGACGGCGGACGCTGTCCCTGTCTTTCTCACTGATCAGGACGTCTGGGAAGGAGGAGCTAGCAGACGCCTGCTCATCATCATCTTTGTCCATCTTTCGAAGATGGCTCTTGGTGCCCCGGATGGTTGGGCCACCGCATGAGAACCCGCCCGCTATTGTGTAGACCGGCTCCTTGTTAGTGTCCGAACTACTAGCAGGCTGGGGTGTCTTAGACGACTGCCCCGGGTTCTTGTTATTAGTCCCATTGGACTTAGAAATGTAGGAATTTAACATCCCCATGTCAGCCAGACGGTCCAACGTCCGTTGAAGGCTGAAGCATTCGTTGGTGTCATGGCCAACTTCCTCATGGTATTGGCAGAATTTATTTTTGTTCCTTGATTGAATGGAACTTTTCATTGGATTCGGCTTCTCTGGGGACAGCCGGTCCTTAATTTCCATGAGGATGGAGTTGCAGTCCTTGTTAAACTCGTACTTAGGAACGTACGGCTTAAATTCTTTATTCTTCTTCTGAGACGGCTGGTCAGAGTCACTAATCGCCCATATTTCTTTTCTTTTCTTGCTCTCTTCTTTCTTTTTGGCCGGCTGAGCAGGCCGGCTGTCTTTCAGCTTGTCAGACTTCTTTGAGTCCGACTGATTACCAGGCAAGAAGAGGTCGGTTGCTTGAATGTAGCTTTCCGCCTCCTTTAGGGCCGCATGTAAAGTAAACGCCCCTTTTCTGACTCGGTCGAACTTAAAAGTCGACCCGTCTCTCATACCCTTGAAAAAGTCTGTAAAAGCTACCTCATCAGACAGTCCTTGGATCTGAATTCTAATCAGATTTAACTGCCTAACATAGGAGCGCGACCCTTCTCTCTCCCCCTACTTAATGGTGCTCAAGTAAAGACTTGTTTTCTTAGCAGGAATGTTCATTGAAAAGTTGGAAGCAAACAAGAGGGTAAGCTTTCTGAAGCTATCAATGGACCTGGCTGGCAAGTTGCCAAACCATTGTTGGGCAATGCCCTTCAACGTAGCCGGGAATCATCAACACCAAGCGGCAACATCCAACCCTTATAAGTACATGAGGTTGGTGTATGCCATGAGGTGATCTTCCGGGTTGGTGGTACCATCATAGGTACCTACCAACGCAGAAGGTTGTTCACCCAGGCGGAGCAGACGGATCTGCCAATCCAGTGGCTGGACATTGTTATATGTCGCCTGACCTCCGAAGAAGGACGGCTGCATATAGTAAGGTGAATACTGGCCGTAGACCTGAGAAGGTACATACGGTGCAGTCCAGATCATCTGAGGGCCAAAGTGGACGGTATTATCGCATGTCTGACTCTCATGTAAGGAAAGTGCATTCCTTGCAAAAGTGTTGTTGAAGCTGTCTAGAAAATTTGACGTAGAAGCCGATTAAGACAACTGTTGATTTCTCTTTCGGTTGATGATCTCCCGGGCATCAAGAGTTGAATTTTTGCTTCCCACCAGCTGTTGAGTCCGGCGGGTGTTGTTGGTATTCCTCTTAGGAAGAAGAATTTTGGACCAATCAATGGTCACAGCTGCCTTCTCCTTTGGATGAGGAGTTGGTTGTCGATTTCTGACTGACTTCCCCTTTTCCAGAGGAGTCTTCTTAGCCGACTAACCCCTGCTTGGGCCAGCCCGGCTCTTAGTGATCAGTTCTTTGATTTCACCCTTGAAACTTGTCATGAACCTCATGAGTTCGTCTCAGGTGACAGGAGCTGATCCAGCTGCCGTGTGGGTTTCCCCTTCCGGATGCCCGGGGTGTCGATTTATACCCGCCTGGGTGGCACCCTGCTCCAGAGTGTCTCTGGGCCGGATGCGCTTGGTTATTAGAGAGCCATCATTGGCTGTATAAGTTTCGACCTAAGGATCTTCATCCTCTTAGTCTATGAAAACTTCCGGGTCATCGCCCAGACGGTTAGGAGGTGGTACAGATTCTTGAACCATCTTCGAGGTACTCGCCCCACAGACAGAGCCAAATGTTTTGGGTGTTTTTGTCCCTCGGGAGAGTTACGTCACGAAATCTGGTCCGGCTAAGTTGTACCTGCAAAACCACGGAGACTCCAGGGGGTTGGAGCTCCGCCTCCGAAGATCAAGTTAGTAACTGGAAAGGGAATGTAGGCGTCGCTCGAAGTGCGCCTACGTTAAAGCATGTGTGAATATCCTTGGCACTCTTAGAAAGTGGGAATTGACGTATACGATTAGGGACAAGGAAAGTAGGGAGCCGCCAACAAGTTATTAAAGAACTTGTAAAATGATTCCTGCGATCTCAAAGGCATACAAACAAAAATTCAATTTGCTCCAAACTATTATTATGCTAAATTGGTTGAATATTAATGCAACACATAATTCTAAAATATTTGTGATCACTTGATTAAACAGCAAGATTGAAAAGGATCCTAAACCGGTTGTCCAAATTATCTTATTAGGCGTGATTTTCAATTACATATTCCCTTTAACATGCAATATGGTGATCAATAAAAAATATAATAGAATAAACATTAATATTGGAAGCAATTTAATCACAATTCCAACAACATAAAATCGTTAGAAAAAAATAATAGAAATAAAAGGAACATGATTCTTACTTTGATTATGTTTGTTTGCAACTACAAAATAATAAACGAGTTAGTAACTTCAAGGAAATAATAATAGTACAACAATTAAATTAAATTAAATAAAGTAGAGTTGATTTGGGGCCAAACCCTCAAACAGTTCTACCTTTCACGCCTTGGCTTAAGGACAGAACCACGAGTAAAGTATGGACTCCTTTAAGTACTTGAAGAAGGAATTTTGAAATGAAAAGGGTAGGCTAGTGTTTAGGCTAAAGCATAGAAGAGAGAAAAATAAACCAGAGAATTAATTGATGCCCCGTTCACCAGAAATGAGGGGGTATTTATAAGGAAAATGTGCTGAGGGAGCACACGGAACCCTAAAATGATAAACACCCTAAAAAAGTATCCCGTGACACGACAACCTGTACCGTGACACGGAAAGTCCCACTGTCAGACGGCAAACTTTCCCGTGACACGATACATTTTTAGTGTGACGCGGGAAATTTTCAGAAAACGGGAAAGAAAACGCGTTAAGGGTTTACGCGGGAAAGACACTGAATGTCCCGTGTCACGGCAGACTTCCCGTGTCACGGGAAATCCCACCGTCAGACGGGAAGGATTCCCGTGACACGGTGGCTACTGTGGCGAGGGAATTTCCAGCCCACTTTTCCGTCTAAATACATTTTTAACCCTAATTTCATTCGGCATTTTAAGTGTCGATTGATAATTTCGGGCTTTTTCTGACTTATTATTATTTGGGCTAAAATAAGAAAATAATTAAATAAAAATAAACAAAAGGTTTGGGCTAAAAATAATAAGTTTGGGCTGAAATAAAAAACTATGCTTTTACCAAACATCAAGACCAATCCATGGACCGTTCAAAAATATGAATTTAATCAAATACGATTTTTTAAGCACTCTCGGGATTAAATACTGAACCCGGCCAATAGTGGCGGTGAAAGGTTGTTCATCATCGGGTTTGGTTTTGGGGAGACATTTTTAGGTGTCTATAGGGAATAAAGAGAAGGGAAATTTAGGTGGGGATCTGCTTAGATTCCAAGCTCAAGTCTTTCTCTGATGTGTTAGAATTTAGGTGTAATAAATGATTGAATATGTCCCCAAAATGGGGAAATATCTCCCTATTTATAGGGTCATTGGAGAATGTGCCCCCATCTAGGTCACTTGACCTAGATTTTAGTGGGCTGCGTCGTTTTATGGCGCTTCTTGGGATTTGGGCCCTTGAAGGCCGCCATTTCACAGATGTATCCAAGGGGGCCATGTGTCAAGAGGTTATTAAGCCACGCGGGCCATCCTAAACTCGACATGTGGCCTCCTCCCATTGGTGTCTGAAGAAACCTACCGGATAATACTTTCCATGCCTGAGGAAAGTCGACGAATGAATTTGGTGTCATTCTATGCTTGAAGAAATCCACCGATAATGCCTTCCATGTTTGAGGAAAGCCGACAAAGGAATTTGGCGGTTTTCTATACTTGAAGAAAAATCCACCGATAACACTTTCCATACTTGAGGAAAGCCGACTTGGCGGTTTTCTATACTTGAAGAAAAATCCACTGATAACGCTTTCCATGCGTGAGGAAAGCCAACTTGGTGGTTTTCTATACTTCAAGAAAAATCCACCGATAACGCTTTCCATGCCTGAGGAAAGCCGACTTGGCGGTTTTGAAGAAAAATCCACCGATAACGCTTTCCATACCTAAGGAAAACCGACGATTGCTAAAATTTGCAAGTGTATGATGGTTCGATTATCCCCGAACGTGGGCCGTAGATGATTCACACCTTCAAATCGATTATCCAACCGTATAAGGTGTTTAAAATGCCGAAAAATAGACTTTGATGCTTGCTAGGGGTAAAATGGTAATTTCAGTCCCCTTTAAGTATCAGTTAGAATTTTCCGCGTAATTCCAGCGAAATATAACTGTCCAATTTACGCAAAAAATCGTGCAATCTTAGTCAAAATGTCAGGAATATTTGCAAATAACTGTACAAAGCCACCGTGTCACGAAAAAAATTCACGTGACACGGCACGGGTCCCCGTCAAGCGGAGCTGTTTCCCGTGACGCGGCAAAGGGGTCCCGTGGTGCGGGAATTTATTGGCTGAAAAATCGGTCAACTAGCATCTTTGACCAGTCAAAGCATGTGCACCACACAATATATGACCGTTACGTGGGAACGGGGTCCGTTGCACGGGATTTTTTGGTTTTAAATATCAAACATTTTTCTCATTTTGCTCATCCCCCATTCCTCTTTCTTGTCCGATTTTCACCCAAAGAAAAAAAAATTTGGTTTGCCGTGTCTCGGCAGATTCTCACCGGCGCTCGGAGCTCGTTCCCGTCAGCCGGCATACATCACCGTGTCACGGCGGTTCTGCTTCCCCCTTTTTTTTATTTTCGCTGCAACTTGCTGCTAATCACTGCTGCTTGTTCTGCTGCTGTTGCCTGAAGTTGCCGCCGGAGTCGCCAGAGATCCGCCGTTTCTGAGGCTCACCGTGACACGGAACACACTCACCGTGTCACGGCATTGACTGACCGTGTCGCGGTGGTCTGCTGGGTTGTCAGAGTTTTTTCGAGCTTTTGTTGCTCGATTTATCACTCCAAATTTTTGCCATACTCCTCATATTCGAACCTCTACAAGGATCTATGTAAGTTCCTCTTCATTTTTGTCTCGAATTTGCTTTAAATGAGTAATTTCATGAAAAACCCTTAAAAATCAATTTGGGAATTTTTGATTTTGAGGTTTTATGTTGAAATTCTTGCCATGAGTTTACTTGTATATGTATGTATGTGTGTTTGTGAGAAATTTGAGACAAAAATTGCATGATTTGATGGAGAATTGAGCAAATCACCATTTTTTGGGTACTACTTTTTGTGAAATGATGTTCATGTTACTTCCTTGCACTTGAAATGGTGAAATATTGGTGGTAGATGTTGATTCATTGTTTTTGTGCAATTCCAAAACATATTTCGTGTATGTACTATATCGTCATGGAGAACATAGTATCATGCGGCTAGGAGAACTATAGTACTAGTTTGTCATGGAGAAACTAAATACTATAAATGCTTCCATAATTTTGCCAATTTTTAGCCTTGAGGTAAAAATTTAGCGTATAATGCAATAAACAACTAAATAACTTAGGAAATGATGCTAAGCATTTAGATTTTTTGCAACTTGAATTAAATGTCTTAGGAAATGATGCTAAGCATTTAGATCTTTTATTTTTATAATAGCATGCTTAGGCGTCGGGATCGCGATCTTTCTACCCACGGCCGGCGTCAGGCTTTTCGGGAGGACACTCCCACTATTCCCGAGGGTATGGACGACGATGCCTTATAGTCCGAGCCTTGGGCTTCTACGAGTAGAGGTAGGTGGATCCCACCTCTACGGACTTCAGACCAGTTGGTATTCTGCCGTGAAAACCATGTTTCTCATCGCCCACTCTCCAGCATAGTCGACGGCACGCTTCACCACCACGGTTCTGGAGCCGGCGATTTGATTCCTCGACTTTACCAGATCATTACAAGGGATCCCGCTACGAACGCCCTATGGGAATCGGCTGGTTTAGTAGATTTATATACGGCGGTTGTAGGATTTCGCAGCCCCCGGGGTTGCGGTGCGACGGTCGTTCGCGCATTGTTGGAGTATTTTTGGGATACTGCCAACACTTTTCATTTTGCTTGGGGGGAGATGACAGTGACCCCTCTGGACTTCAGTATGATTAGCGGGCTGCGCTTCACTGACCGGGCCGTAGCTCAGATGTCTAATCTGTCTTGGGGATTGGCTGAGGCAGCTGATTTGTTAGATCCGATCGTTCAGCATATCAGGACCCGACCAGTGTCTCGAGATGGTCTTAAGATCGGGCGATCGGAGCTAGCTTCAGTTTTAGCTCGTGGCTTCGACATGGAGGATACATTGGCTGATCAGCGAGTGCGGATCTTCATTCTGATTCTGATCTCCATGACCCTTTCTCCTGATAGGAGTTCACGCGTACTCCTTTGCTACCTCCCCTCTTTGATCAGGATCCATGACATAGGATCCTACAGCTGGGCCAGCCTCGGATACACCGATCTTCTCTTATCGCTACGTCATGGCTGTCGGCAGCTGAACGACGAGTCTCCCATCACTGTCTA
Organism: Chenopodium quinoa; assembly: GCF_001683475.1. NCBI lineage: Eukaryota > Viridiplantae > Streptophyta > Magnoliopsida > Caryophyllales > Amaranthaceae > Chenopodium > Chenopodium quinoa. The sequence continues at coordinate 2,148,608 of NW_018743955.1, forward strand.
TGGTCTGTGGAGAGTCGTAGAGGTGATGATCTTTTCCTCTTTTTGTTTCACTTTAACTTGTTCGACTCATGTGCTCAAATATTACTTTTCATTGCAACTATGGTTCTACGAGTACTTCCCAAGCTTGGCTCCTCGCCGGCGTCGTGGAGCGGTCCATGATTTCCCTATCGGGGCCAGCTGGCGTGATCGAGGAGAGTCACAGGTGGAGTCTATCCCTGCGCTGCGTGGGCTGCTACGCCGAAGCACCTGTTCTGTTGGCGTAAGAATTAGTTTTGTTGCCTGTTATTTTCCTTCTGACGTTGTTTCCGGTATTTCATGCCAACTTTTTGATGGTTTTCAAGTTGCCATTGATGTCCAGTATCGTTCTTGGGCCGGGATGACTGATCTTCCTGAGGCCTTGCGTCTTTCAGCACACCGCACCATTTTGGTTGGTACCGTACGCTTTGTCTGGTACTTGGGGGAGCGTGTCGTTCGTCAGCATAGCGGCAATCGCTTTGTGGTGCCCTCATCTCCACCAGAGTCGATGTTGGACTCACGCTTGATTAGGGAGTTGATAAACAGGGGAGAGCGCTATACTTTTCCATGGCAGGAGCTTGTGCACATGGAGGGTGATTATGCGCAGGACTTGCTTCCCTCTCTGGCTCCTCCACCCCGTCTTCCTGAGGTATGATTTCTTTTGAGAATCTTTGTTACTAGTCTCTGTTTTAAATAGTCGAATAACTTGATTATTCGATCATATTTTCAGACGACTATTCGCCCTGTGGGGAGGACCGAGATTCCGCCTCAGTCTTCTCGCTATCCAGGGTCGATTGGTATCACCGAGGACCATATTGCTGACGCGCCAAAGGGTTACAGACAGGCACAGGAGTCTCTTCCCGAGGTCTTTGAGTCGGTAAGTTTTTTGATGCATTATTCATCCTTTTAACACCGCTTGTTACTGACTTTCCTTTATTTTATTCTCAGCCTAACTGCCCGGAGATGATGGGATTCATGAAGCTGGTTGACGCCCTGAAGTACTGCATCATCAAGCTTCGGCGTGGTGCAAGTTGTCGGAGCTCTAGTGACGTTCCTGAGGTATCATTCATTTTTTTCACTTCTACCATTTGTTTTATTTTGCATTGTTGACACCTTTTGATTTTGTATCTTTCAGGAGCAACGGAGGTCCCGCTCGCGTTCGAGGCATAGAGGTTCGGACGAGGAGGAGCTTGGTCGTGGTAGACGATCTCCTGAGACTCACCGGCGCTCTCATTCTCAGCGAGAGCCTCAAATTACTCAGTTGTTTCAGGAGGCTCAGTGGCAGCAGCCTCAGTCTTCCAAGCGCTTTTCGGGCCAGAGTCAGGGGCAGCGACAGTCGTTTTCACAGCCTCCACAGCCTGAGCTTGGGTCTATTTTGACTCCCGTGGATCCCGGATCATTTTCAGCTCCATTGTCTAGGATTCCTCCACCGGTGTCGGGCTTGTTCTCAATTCCGATGTATGGGACGATGCCTCCACCGACGATTCCCGCGTCTTTGAGTCAGTCTACACCGTTTGCCGGTTGGACGGGTCCTGCCTTGAGTTTGAATACTTCTGGGGTCACAGGGACTAGTAGGGACACTACTCCCCGTACTCGGATGATGGAGGCACTCTTTGGCTCACCGTTCCCATATTCACAGGGTGGAGATGATATTGATTCTGGTTTTAGAGACTTTTGACCGAGGGTTTTTATTTGTACATACTATGATGACACTTGACACTATTTATTTATTATGACTCTTTTATACATTATTCACAGTTTATGTGTTTATTATTGTGTGTTAGTGTGTGCTTGAGACACATTATGTGTGATCGTGTATTTATTAATGACGCGACAAAAAAACGTAAGTGGAGTAATGGAGGGTACCAACCTTCCACCAAAAGAAAAAGAAATAAAAAGACAAGTAAAAATAAATAGAATAAGTAAATAAAATGATAAAGAGAAAAATAAAAAATAAATAAAATATTAAAGTGAACGAATAAATAAATAAATAAAATAAAGATAATAATAAAAAAAAATAATAATAAAGTTGATAGTTTTATTAGAAATAAAACTCTCAAAAAATTGAAAAATAAACGGTGAAGATAAAATACTAAAAAAAATCCGGATAGATATGGGAAAGGATGAAAAAAGAAAACGCGTGGGGTGTCGTGACACGGCACTGAACACCGTGTCACGGCAAAAACTGTCGTGTCGCGGCAAAAGTTCCCGTGACACGGTGGGATCTCCCGTGTCACGGTACGCGTATTCCGCAGCGGTGTGTTTTACGCGTATGAAAAGATAATTTCTGAGCAGTTTCGAGCGCTTTTGCTATAAAATAGGACCAGTATATTCATGATATGCATAATTACGAAACACAAAATAATTTAGAATTTCATATTTCAATCATCTTGTCTCAGAATTTTGATGATATGTTGCGCGACTGGTCTTATTCGGTGCAATCTTTGGATTTCCTGCTAGAAATCTTATTGCCATGCCTACCCTACGTGAATATTATTACTAAGATTTTGAACGCCATCTGAATCTAACAGATCCAAATTTAAGAAAAATTGTGTGTGGTAATGAGGTAGACTTACAAAAACTTGCAAATTTATATTTTAATCACCCTATCTCTCAGTCTTATCATGTATATCGTAGAAGGGCATATATTTTTTGCATGTTTGGCAAGCTTTTATTTGCAAACGGTAGGGTAGGACATGCTTGTCTAGCGTCTGTGCTTGAATATGTCGAATCTGGAAGATCTCCTATGCCGACGTGCCTTGGAGAAACATTTCGTGGCCTTGACAAAGCAAAACCTGACTGGAAAGCCAACAGGAAGGGCTCTTTGGTACTGCTGCAGGTAAAAAGACGCTCCGAGTAGCCCCCGTGACAAAAAACAAGCACTGTGTCACGGTGGGTGTCTGCCGTGATACGGTGAGATCTGCAATTTTATTTATTTATTTTTTTTTTTTTTTTTTGCAGATTTGGTTGATGGAGCGTTTAGAACTATTTGAAGCCCCCAACGATGTTGAAAAACTACAATTTTCTCCAAACTGTTATTATTCTAAATTGGTTGAATATTAATGCAACACATAATTCTAAAATATTTGTGATCACTTGATTAAACAACAAGATTAAAAAGGATCCTAAACCGGTTGTCCAAATTATCTTATTAGGCGTGATTTTCAATTACATATTCCCTTTAACATGCAATATGGTGATCAATAAAAAATATAATAGAATAAACATTAATATTGGAAGCAATTTAATCACAATTCCAACAACATAAAATCGTTAGAAAAAAATAATAGAAATAAAAGGAACATGATTCTTACTTTGATTCTGTTTGTTTGCAACTACAAAATAATAAACGAGTTAGTAACTTCAAGGAAATAATAATAGTACAACAATTAAATTAAATTAAATAAAGTAGAGTTGATTTGGGGCCAAACCCTCAAACAGTTCTACCTTTCACGCCTTGGCTTAAGGACAGAACCACGAGTAAAGTATGGACTCCTTTGAGTACTTGAAGAAGGAATTTTTAAATGAAAAGGGTAGGCTAGTGTTTAAGCTAAAGCATAGAAGAGAGAAAAATAAACCAGAGAATTAATTGATGCCCCGTTAATAAAAAATGAGGGGGTATTTATAGGGAAAATGTACTGAGGGAGCACATGGAACCCTAAAATGATAAAAACCCTAAAAAATTATCTCGTGACACGGCAAATTGTACCGTGACACGGGAAGTCCCACTGTCAGACGGCAAACTTTCCCGTGACACGGTACATTTTTAGTGTGACGCGGGAAATTTTCATAAAACGAGAAAGAAAACGCATTAAGGGTTTACGCGGAAAAGACACGGAATGTCCCATGTCACGGCAGACTTCCCGTGTCACAGGAAATCCCACTGTCACACGGAGGCTGTCTACCGTGGCGCGGGAATTTCCAGCCCACTTTTCCGTATAAATACATTTTTAACCCTAATTTCATTCGGCCTTTTTAGTGCCGATTGATAATTTCGGGCTTTTTCTGACTTATTATTATTTGGGCTAAAATAAGAAAATAATTAAATAAAAATAAACAAAAGGTTTGGGCTAAAAATAATAAGTTTGGGCTAAAATAAAAAACTATGCTTTTACCAAACATCAAGACCAATCCATGGACCGTTCGAAAATATGAATTTAATAAAATATGGTTTTTTAAGCACTCTCGGGATTAAATACTGAACCCGACCAATAGTGGCGGTGAAAGGTTGTTCATCCTCGGGTTTGGTACAGGGAATAAAGAGAACGGAAATTTAGGTGGGGATCCGCTTGGATTCCAAGATCAAGTCTTTCTCTGATGTGTGAGAATGTAGGTGTAATAGATGATTGAATGTGTCCCCAAAATGGGGAAATATCTCCCTATTTATAGGGTCATTGGAGAAAGTGCCCCCATCTAGGTCACTTGACCTATATTTTAGTGGGCTGTGCCATTTTACGGCGCTTCTTGGGATTTGGGCCCTTGAAGGCCGCCATTTCAGAGATATATCCAAGGGGGTCATGTGTCAAGAGGTTATTAAGCCACGTGGGCCATCCTGAACTCGACATGTGGCCTCCTCTCATTGGTCCACGTGTCTAGGGTATTTTTACCCTAAACAGTCCTTATTGCTCCGGATAGTTGGACCACCACCGACGAATCCGCCTGCTATCGTATAAACTGGTTCCTCATCCGTTTCAGAGTTGATACCAGGCTGGGGAGTCTTTTTTCTTAACTTCCCAGGATTCAATTTTGAAGCCACTTTGAACTTCACATAGGATTTCAGCGCTCCTTTGTCGGTCAGACGGTCAAGCGTCCGCTTGAGGCTGAAGTAGTTGTTTGTGTCATGGTCGACATCCTTATGGTAGTGACAGTGCTTGTTCTTGTTCCGATTTTTAGCAGAACCTTTCATAAGAGTCTGCTTCTCTAGAGTCAGCAGATCCTTAATTGCCATGAGGATGGAGTAGCTGTCCTTGTTGAACTCATACCTTGGAACGTACGACTTCCACTCTTTCTTTTTCTTCTGGGCTGGCTGATCGGAGTTCAATCACCCAGATCTGTTTTTTCTTTTTTCTCTCTTCTTGTTTTAGAGACGGTTGAGGAGGCCGACTCTCCTTCTGTCGGTCAGACTTCTTAGAGTCCGACTATTTATTAGAGGAGCAGATCTCGGTCGCCTGTATATAAGCGTTCACCTCCATCAGGGCTCCTTGGAGGGTGAAGATTTTCTTGCGGACGAGTTCGAACTTGAAATTCGACCCGTCCTTCATACCTTTGAAAATGTCTGTAAAAGCCACTTCGTTAGATAGTCCTTGATCTAGATTCTCACCATATTGAACTGCCTAACGTATGATCGTAGCCCCTCTCTATCTCCCTGCTGTACATGGACTAGATCAAGGCTCGTTTTCTTTGCAGGGATGTTCATAGAGAAGTTAGAAGAAAACAATAACGCAAGCGTCTTAAAGCTGTTTATGTAATCAGCCGGCATATTGCCGAACCACTGCTGGGCTATGCCCTTCAGTGTAGCTGGGAAGCATCGGCACCAGGCGGCATCATCCAACCCTTGTAAGTACATGAGGTGGGTGTATGCCAAGAGGTGGTCTTCTGGGTTTGAGGTACCATCATAGGTTCCAACCATGACATTTTTCACCATGGCCGGTTGTTCGGCCTCGGATATTTCCCTGGAGAATGCAAAGGGCTGCTCCCCAAGGTTTTGTAGCCAAAGCTACCAGTCCAAAGGATGATATTTATGTCGCCTGTCATTCGAAGAAGGCAGGTTGGATGTAGGGCAAAGCAAGCGGTCTATATAATGGTTGTGCCATATACTGCACCGAATTGATCACATGAGGCCCCGACTGTACGAGGGCCCGCTTGAAGGATTCCCCAGTGCTGAAGGGGAGTTCCTCACCGAGGTATTCAGAAAGCTGTCGTGATAAGTCGACGTAGAAGCCGACTCCGACACCTGTTGATTCCTTAGCTGGTCGATGAAAGGAATGGTGTCCTTCGACAAGTGTACTATTCCGTTAGTGGGTTCAGAATTATTAGAAAGCTAATATATTCAGTGAGGTCAAGTGATCGGAATGCCTGGGTGGAGGCCGCTTCCGATCAGTAATATTAATGAATAATTAATATTACAGCTTAATCATGACTGAACCCTTCGGGTCACACCCAAGCATTCAACAAACCGAGACGACGAATTAATTCGGAAGGAATTAATGAGTCGACCAAGTAATATTTATTTAGACGTCGAAAATTCAAGCTTAGAGCGTCGAAACCGAGCGTCGGAAGTCGAGTCGAAAAATAATGAAAGACGAGACGAGAAATAGTAATAAATCAACAAAAGACCAAAATACCCCTAGCATCGGAATGCCCAAGCAAACCAAGTGCTAAGGGCGTATGGCCTTGCATGGTGGCTAGCATGCGCACCAAGCCGAGCCTAGGCTGGCTGGTGCGTGCTAGCGCACCCATGCTAGCATCGCAAGGCTAGGCGCTGCCTAGTGCGTGCTAGCATACCCAACAAAGATGGAAATGTATTCATTTATAAAGCTTGATTGGTGGCAAAAGGTTACAGACAAGTTCATGGTATTGATTACGATGAAACCTTTTCACCAGTCGCAATGCTTAAATCCGTTCGGATCCTCCTAGCGATTGCTGCATATTACAATTATGAAATATGGCAGATGGACGTCAAAACCGCCTTCCTTAATGGTTATTTGGAAGAAACTGTGTATATGACATAGCTTGAAGGTTTTGTCGACCAAAACAATTCTAGGAAAGTTTGTAAGCTTAAGAAGTCCATTTATGGATTAAAGCAAGCAAGCAGAAGTTGGAATCTGCGATTCGTTTGGTTTTATCAAGAATCCAGATGAATCTTGTGTTTACAAGAAGGTTAGTGGGAGTGACATCGCCTTCCTAGTCTTATATGTCGATGACATATTGCTCATTGGAAACAGCATTCCGTTGTTAGAGTCTGTAAAGGCCTGGCTTGGAAAGTGCTTCTCAATGAAAGACTTGGGAGAGGCTCAGTACATACTAGGCATCAAGATCTATAGGGATAGATCGAAAGGGATGATTGGATTGAGTCAGAGTACTTATATTGATAAGGTACTTGCTCGATTTGGCATGGAGGAGGCCAAGAGAGGTCACCTCCTAATGTCACATGGCATAACCCTAAGCAAGAAGCAGTTTCCACATACACCTGATGAGCGGGTAAGAATGAATCAGATTCCATATGCTTCGCTTATTGGATCGATCATGTATGCCATGATATGTACTAGGCCAGATGTATCATATGCCTTAAGTGCTACGAGCCGTTACCAATCAGACCCAGGAGAGGCGCATTGGACTGCGGCCAAAAATATCCTAAAGTACCTGAAAAGGAACAAGGATAAATTCCTGGTGTATGGTGGTGCAAAGGATTTAGTTGTGGAAGGTTATACCAACGCAAGCTTCCAGACAGACAGAGACGATTTCAAATCGCAATCTGAATATGTGTTCTATCTAAATGGAGGGGCGTTTAATTGGAAGAGCGCAAAGCAGAGTACAACTGCAGATTCTACAACTGAAGTCGAATACTTAGCAGCTGCTGAAGCAGCTAAGGAGGTTGTTTGGATTCATAAGTTCGTTGGTGAACTTGATGTTGTACCCTCTATAAAGGGTCCAATAGCCCTCTATTGTGACAACAATAGAGCTATTTCTCAGGCCAAAGATCCTAGGGAACATCAAAAGGTCAAACATGTCAAGCGGCGATTTCACATGATTCAAGAATGGAAATCAGAGGGTGAAATCAGAATTTGCAAAGTTGGAACGGATAACAATGTAAGACGCTAAGGAAAACCATTCATGTTTTGGAGTAATGTAAAATTTCATGCAATATTTTATTACTCCGTTATGCTATTTAATTGTGGTTTAGGATTAAATAATGAGTCCATTCGATTATGAGAATATTCAAAATAGGGTATCAAGACCAGTCTTGGTAAGGAAACACCTATTAAGTGAACATTGAATATTATAATCGATAATTATCCCTAATCAAGGTCATCTAAACGATGGACGATTAATGACCGATTAAGATTAGTGTGTAGTTTTATTTATAGCACCATTTCATGTGCTACAAGGACATGATTGTCATAAATCATTTGCACAGGTATTGGTTTAGAATCATACTGGATCAACCTATGAGAATACTTTAAGAAATTAAAAATTTTGTCATAAGTATACTTCTCATTATGGCTATCGGAACCTATTTCCTCGACCATGAGTATTGTGAGTTCTCTTGTTTGAGTACTAGTTCGCTTTGATGTTGTCAAACGTCTGCCGTAATAGGGGATTATAACGGCAACACTCGGGCGACTAGGTCCTCTCAGTAAGAGGAGCTACATTACAAGACTGGGAATGTCCCCCTACTAAAATAGGGAAGATGTATTTGTTGTATACAAGGCCTCTCGTAGAGCGAGACTGTAAAATGCATGGTCGTACTCGGATGGATTTTAGAAATCATCTGTTTATTGACAGTCGGACTCGGAATCAGGAAACACTTCTGGACGTAATAAGGATGACAAAATAAATATTACCTTATAGTTCATGAAGAGACATTAAGCGACATAGGAAAAAGGTTGTACACAAAATGCGCACTTGTACGGAAGGACAAGTGGGAGATTGAAAGGAATGGTGTCCTTCGAACAAGTGTACTATTCCGTTAGTGGGTTCAGAATTATTAGAAAGCTAATATATTCAGTGAGGTCAAGTGATCGGAATGCCTGGGTGGAGGCCGCTTCCAATCAGTAATATTAATGAATAATTAATATTACAGCTTAATCTTAACTGAACCCTTCGGGTCACACCCAAGCATTCAACAAACCGACCCGACGAATTAATTCGGAAGGAATTAATGAGGCGACCGAGTAATATTTATTTAGACGTCGGAAATTCGAGCTTAGAGCGTCGATAACCGAGCGTCGAAAGTCGAGTCGAAAAATAGTGAAAGACGAGACGAGAAATAGTAATAAATCAACAAAAGACCAAAATACCCCTAGCATCGGAATGCCCAAGCAAACCGAGTGCTAAGGGCGTATGGCCTAGCATGGTGGCTAGCATGCGCACCAAGCCGAGCCTAGGCTGGCTGGTGCGTGCTAGCGCACCCATGCTAGCATCGCAAGGCTAGGCGCTGCCTAGTGCGTGCTAGCATGCTAGGTGCAGCCTTGTGCGCGCAATGGCTAGCAAGCCATGCCGCAACAAGCTGCAGCAGCTAGCACGCTAGGCGTGCCAGCTCGCCACAGCTAGCAACAACATGGCTAGGCCATTGCTTGCTGCCTAGCAGCGCTGGCCAAGGCACAAGGCCAACAGCAGCCCGCACAAGCATGATGGGCTTGCTGGCCAGCAGCGCCTGGCAGCCCGCATGCGAGTGCTGGGCTTGCTGGGCGTGGCTGCCACGGACAGCGGCACATGGCAACCCACCTTGGCTGCCTTGGTGCCCAAGGGTGGGTGCCATGTGGCTAGTGGTCCTTGAGTTAGTGTGGAGTGAGGTGGCCGGTTATGGGAGAGGGAGTGGGGAACAAGTTTGGTCCCCCCCTTCTCCAAGTGGTCCTCACCTAACCACTCACATGAGCTTGCCACTTGTTGATTTATTACTAGCTTGATTATTAATTTTATTTTAGCTTTAAAATAAAAGGGAAAAATCATACTATCCCACATTGATGGGAGAGTAAATGATACTCCCATCATTTCCTATAAATACCCAAGTATGGGCATTGGGAATGATGCTTGAGTAAGAGTTGGAAAAGGCATCACAATTAGTGAAAACCTTTGAACTCAATATAATTACTCGGGTTTTATTGGTCGGGTCTTGCTAACCCCAAGACATTGGACCTAGTCGGTTTTGTTGGTGCGGGTGGACTTCGTTGGAGGTCTCCGTCTGAGCAGGACTTGAAGCTTTCAAGTAAGAGGTCATTTTGGAGCGAAGCACGCGTCAAAGGTAATTAGCTTATCTTAATCTTGTGATTAATTTAATTATGTTTATGGTTTTATTTATTGCGAGTGCGGTCTTGTTTTTGGGTTTGTTTCTGCGGCGAGTCGGACTCACCAAACCCCAACAGTCGATGTACTGACGGGCATCAGGAAATGATTTTTTTCTACCATCCAGCTGTACATGCCGAATAGCCTTTCTTGTCACCGTTTCAGGGAAACGGAGCCTTGACAGATCAAACGGGGGCCGAGCCTTCTCTTTTGGAGCAGGGTGAAGAGTCGCCTATCGGTCCCGAACCGACTTATGTTATCTAGATTTGGTAGGCTTGGTGGCCGACTGTTCCTTTCTAGGAGCAGTCGTCCTCTTGTTGATTAGTCCCTTAATTTCACCTTTGAGACTACTCATAAACTTCATGAGCTCATCACGAGTGACTGGGGCTGATCCTGCCGCCTGGAAGGCATCAGTCGGCTGCCCCGGGGCTTACTTGATGGTCTTGGGGGCTTGTTAGGACCCGCCTGGTAAGCATTGCGCTCCCGCCTGTCTTTGTGACGGAGGCGCTTAAAGATTAATGACCCGTCTTGGGCCACGTAAGTTCGATGTCTCCGTCGTCACCTAAGTCATGATTTGTCTGGACCTCTATTTCTTCCAAAGGGCTAGTGGTCTCTGGAGGCGGCACAGGTTGTTCTTGGGAAGCCATCTTAGAGGTACTATCCCCACAGACGGCGCCAAATGTTTTGGGGTTTTTTGGTGTCCCTTGGGAGAGTTACAGCTCTAGACTGGATTCAGTAAGGACGTCTATACCTGCAAAGTAAACGGATCACCGAATGGTCGGTGGTCCACCTTCGAAGATTAAGGTAGTACGGTATTCGGAATAAAACATGCGGAAATTAAGTTATCTGCTCGGATTCCAAGCTCGAGTACTGTCTGTTTCTTGAGAACGACAGCTCTGTAATGATTGCAGTAATTAGTGCAACGTAACGTGTCCCCATAAATGAGGGGAATGTCCCTATTTATAGGGACTTTGGGAAGTGTGCCCTCCTAGGGTTTGATGACCTAGGGATTAGGGCACGCTGCTTTGTGGCGCCTCAAAGTTTGGGCCTTGAAGGCCGTCTTTTCAGAAGGAATATCTTAGTGACACGTGTCACACATCTGGAGATTCCATTTGGGCGCCTCCCAGGGTGACACATATTGCTCTCTCACTGGTCCACTTGGGGTTATTAAATCTCCCAAGTCAGAAGCTATATCCGTTTGACCCGTGTCACCATCTGGGGGGTCCAGGTTGGCGCCCCTTCCAGTGACACATGTCAAACTCTGATTGGGCCAGCTGGCAGGGTATAAAATACCCAAAACAATATTCCTTTTTATTTTAAGAGGAACATAACTGGCAGACAGAAAAGATTGTACTTCATACAAGTCAATTTAAATTTTAAAATGGATTCAAAGGCCTTAATAACACTACTACTATATCACATTTTCTTGTGGTGACTGTTGTAAATAATAGAGGAGTCTAGAACAAATAGTATAAAAAATATTTCGTATTAAGCAAGATTGAAAAATTGATCTCACAAAAGAGAAAGAGTACGGTGTGTTGTGAAGCAAATTCACTGACTTGAAAACGAAATTCCGATGCAATTGGGGTGATCAATTGTATTCGTCGGCACATTTCTTAAGATTAATACACCACTTTCACTCAAAGGAACTTTTGGGTGGAAGGTTGGAGCCAAGTAACTTATGCTCAATATAGAATATGTGTTTAGCTTATGTTTGATGTATATTTTTCAAGGTGTATGAAATCAGAATATCATCTTCCAATTTATAAAGTTGAAAGGAAGAAGATGGAATATCATGGAGGAATATTTTTCATCAATGAGAGAATATAATCATAATAAACATAGTGTTTAAAACACCATAATCAACCTCTTAAATGGGGGTTACAAAAAAATTAAACAAGAAGAGGAATCCAAGGGAGCCGTTGGAGTCCAACTGACAAACTCACGCCCGATCGGGCGAACACCAAACTAAAACCTAGGTTGCTCTCGCGCCCGACCGGACGGACACTCCCTTTTTCCAGATGTCTTCTTGCGCCCGACCGGGAAAGCCGACGGAACTCCAGAATTTTATGACTCTACTCGCGCCCGATCAGGTGCCCTTATCTGATGGACTTCTTTGAATTTCCTTTCTTTATTTCAGCAGTGACTTCTTATGTAAATTTGCTTCCAATTCCTACATAGTACTTCTGTAGCATGCAACAGCAAATTCAGTTGCCTTTGACTTAATTAGATGTTAGACAATACTCCCCATTAAACTTTCTAGGCTCCCAGTAGACACCTGACAATCCCAGGTAAACCAGATACAGTTTCATTGAACTTATCTTAAGCAATATCCTAAGTATTCTTTTTTATATATATTTATGTTCTTTACAATTATAACAATGTTTTTTTTTTTGGATCGGGTGCACCATTCAAATCAAGAACTATTCTTTCTTATAGATCTTTGTTAGGGATTTTGTTACAAGTGCATTGGCTTTTTTGAACTCTTGTGCTTGCAATCATGGGAGAAAGGTATTGACTGAAATCACCTAGGGGAAGGGGTGATAAAATGACAACTAGATTTAAAGTAAGAAATAATACAACTTTAAATCAAGAAATAATTTGGCTGTAGACATAGATAAAAGAAGTGCAATAGAAAGAGTTGACCCCATTGATTATAAAGATACTTCATTGGCTGAAAAATCATATTGTGTTCTTTGTTCTCAGTTAGTATTTTTTGAGGTTTTGATTCATTTTGGCTCTCCTTTGTTTTAATAAGTGTTACATGCTTGGATTGTTTGCTGAATGGTAAACTCTTGCTCATACAACTTGCTATATTGTTTATATTTACTTTTCTTGTTGTCGAGGTAGATGCTTTCAAAATTCAAATTAATTGACTCAAAGAGTTTTGCTACTCGTAAATGAAATTCAAGACTAAGATCAGAATCTCTTACTCTCGATGGTGCAGGACAAGCACTTTATGATGGTCTACTTCTTGAAAATCGACACTAGTAGAAAAACACAAATAGGCACCGAGTTAGTGGCACCGGTTCTTAAAAACCGGTGGCAAAAAATTTAGACGGGATTAGTATTAAAGAAATGCCACCGGTTCAAACCAAACCATTGGAAAATTGGTGAAATGGCATATTAAATTCCAAAAAAAAAACGGACCCTCTATTTTCTTTCTCGATCTCGCGTTCTTTCTCTCCCCCCCTGCTTCTCTCTCATTCTCAACAACCAGCGTCTCTCTCATTCTCAACAACCATCATTGTTGCCGCCATCTATCTCTCATCTGCTTCTCTCTCGTTCTCTCTCTTGCCTCCTCTCTCCTCAAACTCGCAGTCACATGCATGAAGCCACCGCCGATTTTCTTTCTCACAAGCCTTCTCAATCTATAATATGCTAAGTCAGCCTAAGTTGTAAATTCGCCATATACAATTTTTTTTTTGTTAAATTAAAATTGTAATATTATAGCTTTTTATTAATGATAATTATAAGTTTATATATATCTTAGTGTTTATATATCAATTTAAAAGAAAAAAATGTAAAAAAAAAATTATTTTTTGGGCCATTAATGGCACCAATTCTGACTAGGAACCGATGCTAAAAATAGCTTTTTCCCACCGGTTCTGAACAAGAATCGGTGCTAAAAACACTTTTTGCCGCCGGTTTTGAACCGGTGTTAAAATTTTCAGTTTTTGGCACCCCTCAATAAGGACCGGTTCAAAACCGGTGGGAAAAGCCGGTTTTGAACCGGTGGCAATTTGCAATTTTCTACTAGTGCGAATTGAATGTTGTTATAACTTATAAGGAGGTTTATGATAAATTTTTCGAGAAATAAGTCGATAGATACATACCTATATTTATGTTTAACCAAAGCAATAATTAGACACATAGTACCACACAATAATGTTGCACTTTTTATTTATGCCATATATAGATCTTGATTAACCAGCAAAGATCTTACAAAGTAGGATATATAGTATCCACCATCAACCATGCAACATTACAAAATATATAATTCGACAATAATAAGCCATCATAGGGCATAATAGCTTAGAATTTAGAGGCATACTTCGTCGAACATCATACAAACAAACCCCATGCAACAAGGATCAGTAATAGCATTACACTCTTCTCCACCTCTCTTGCACTTGACCACTTCTTCAATAATCACTTCCTTATTATTAGGTTCTTTCATGACCACTTCTTCAACAAGGGCTTTCACCTCATTTGCTTCGGTTTCTGCTAAAGTCAAAACTAGGAGTACAAAAAAATAATTAGATAAAAAATAATTAAGTTCCTCAGTTGGTAATTTAATTACCATATTTTTATCATGGATAGATATACTCCCTTTGTGTTTTAATAAGTGTTACAGTTTGACTTTTTCCACTATTCACAAAATAGTTTTGACTTAATTAATTCATATATATATATAATATATATATATATATATATATATAACACAAAAAAAAACAAAAACAAATGATATTGTATAATACATTGTTGGATTCGTTACAATGTATACTTTCATAATATGAATTTTTCTAGAATTTTTTTAACATATAATTAGATAAATTAATGATCGAAGTTATGTCTTTGCAGCGTGCTTAGTCAAACTGTAACATTTATTAAAATACGGAGGGAGTACCACATGTGAATAATGTGATAATCCATGGGACTATAACGCATTTTTAGCACCACTAAACCTCAAATGAGACTATGAGACCAAAATAGCCAAATTACGTCAATTTAAGGGACCAAAATGTGTTTTTAGTTAGCTATACAAGTAAACTATTCTTTACTTTTTATTGTTAAAGCTCAACTCTTTGCAAGAATTAGCTCTTCGAGAATGCGTTGCAAGCCTAGGATTCGTATCATCTAACGTATAATCCCCGCCGGGTTGACCCCAAAGGCCGAATTCTATGGTAGAGAATGTTGTAATAATAATTGGGCCAAACACTTAACTCATGAATACGTTGTTCTCAGGCCTGTCTTGGGGAGTCCCTTCTCTCCTCCACCCCCTTGAACAGGCTTTCCGCGGTAAATATTCCATTAGATAAACATAGTTGATTCATCAAAATGAAAAACTTGTATTTTCTCATACTTTCAATGGAGCTAATTCTTTCTTTAACTTACGATTATGTATTAAAAATTAATAAAAAAAAAATAAAAATCATACATATATTGCATGCATAAAGGGTTTAGACAAATATTAATTAAAAAAAAAAAACCTAGTCTCCCGCTTTCTCTCTCTTATCTCTCCAAAACCATAGCCTTCATTGTGAATTTTTAAGGGGTTTCTATCGGATTTCACCGGTTGAAAGTCCCAATTGTTTATTTTTTCTTTAAGTTTCCTTTAATTGTTAGGTTATAATAATGTCTCCCTGGAAAGAAAAGATTTATCTTCTTCAAAAGATAAGGTTTTTTCGATCTCCTTCTAAAGAAAAGGTTTTTTGAGCTCCTTTGAAAGAAAAGGTTTTTTGAGCTCCTTTGAAAGAAAAGGGTTTTCGAGCTCCTTCGAAAAAAGGTGTTATTTGAGTTTGATAGGGTCTCTAGTTTTACGGGGCTATGATTGATTATTTCGGGTTACAAAATCATCACAACAAGAAATTTTTTCTTCACAATATATTAAAGCTAGCGTAGACGGATCCACTCAAAAAACTGTATGAGACAACGAATCGAGAATATGCCAAATTGTTATATTTATGTATTTGGATTCTTAGCACTTCTCCGATTAATTTTTTTTATTTTGTTAAATCTGTTTTAATTATCGTTATATATCAATTATAGATGTCGTATGACTTTAATTTATGAAATTTAGTGTCCTTTTGAAACCGTTTTCAAAAAAAAAAAAAGGTTTAGACAATCAACTTAAGTAAGAAAATATAAAATAAAATTTAATCAAGAAGAGACGAACCTGTAGCACTCATTAGTAGTGCTGCAACGATGACCAGCTTAAAATAACTAAAAACACCTCTTTTCATAATATTATTTACTCTCTTCGTTTTTAAATATTTGCTCCACTTTTCTTTTCCGACCGTTTTTAAATATTTGCTCCATTTCTTTTTTTGGAAAACTTTTACAATATTTAATTCATTTCTCACACTTGGTGGACCCAATATAATACTCTCTCTCCTCCTATTCTTTAACTGTTTTTGCTTTTTATAATTTTTTATTTTCTCAACTACCCCACTACATCCATATTTTATTACTTTCTCCAATTTCTCCTAAAACTCCGCGCATAGAGAAATAGAGCAAGTATTTAAAAATGGAGGAAGTATTATATTCCGTAATATTATTGTTGGTTGTTGTATGCATCATTTGTTCATAAGTTGTCTATATAAATATACAATTCCTTGGGCAATTACATAAAATATGATAGTAGGCCCCTTCAATTCACTCATCAAATAACAAAGTGACAAACGTAGCTCTCCACTGTTGTACTTGTTCCTTGCTTGTGCCTTGTGTAATTTCATCACCTTGCGTACCCTCATGACCTCATTTATGTCAATACCTTATTTCATGCAAAAATATGGTATAATTAGGACGTTGTGGTTGGGGTGGACATGTAGTTTGTCGGCAAAAATTAAATTTAAGGGTTTAAATGTAACCGGAGTGTATCGTTTTTATCAATATGGATATGGGTCTTCAAAATTTAGACCCGACTTATCCGAGTCGTATACGGATTCTAAGTAGAATAACGGATCTGGATACAGGTCTAACCAAAATACCCGTATCCAGATCCGTTTGCCTGTTTTTTGTAAAAAAAAAATAAATAAATAAAATTACTGTCTTTAGGTAGTAAGCTCAGGCGCCTATCCCACAAGAGGCCCACAACGCTTAACTATCTCACTCTCCTAAACCCTAACACTAGTACACAGTAAACTACATTCTCTCTCTACTGCCCCAGCCAAACCCCAAAATCAACTCTCTCACAGTCTCACTCTCTCTCTATCCCGCTGAATCTCTCCCAACACTACGCGGTGACCGCTAGTTCACATGCCCCTCTTCAACATTTTGATTGAACATCTTGAGTTCTTGACTGTAATTGTAGGCTATGGTGAAGAAGCAAGCCAACCACCCCAATTGAATAATAAAAGTCGGAATCGCGACTTACATTTCCAATTCTTCTCAGATTCATCTTTATTATTTGCATTTTAAGGATTGTAAGTTGTAATCATCATTAATCAATTAAATGGTCTGCCCATTAGTTGATTTACACGGATTTCTTTTAATAACAACCAATAATTTTGATGATTTTGATTAATTTATTATTATTATTATCATATAGTTCTCTTGTAAATAATTTCTTATTTCACATTTTTATAATTGATGTGTTTTAAATGCTTAATGCATGCATTATTTTACTTGAAAATTATTTTTGTTACATTATATTTTTTTGCAAAATGTATAGGATCCGTCTAGGACCCGTTTAGGACCCGGATCCGTTGGTCCCAACGGACATGGATACGGATCTCTATTTTTATACCCGACGGATCCGGGTCGGATATGGATCCACTTTAAAAACACGGATCTGGATCTCATAGGATCCGGTCCAGATCCGACCCGTTGCCATCCCTAGTCGTATATGGTTAGGTTTTTTATCAAATTGTTGCCGGAGTAGTTTATTTTACTAAATCGTTGCTAAGGTATTTTTTTATTTACCAATCCGGTCAATTAGTTGTTTATTGTATACAAGATTCTCTTTTATATTTTTATATTTTAAGAAAACTACAAGTGGGGTGGATGATGAGGAAAGAGAAAATGTGGGATTTTATTGAATTTTGGGGTTTGTGAACTCAAAGAAAATATAGGAATACATGTTTTTGATTAGTGGACTCATGTCATATTTAGTAATGGGCAGGTATTTTAGGACGGATAAAAATTGAAATTGTGTTAAATATTCTAGGACAAAGGGAGTATGATAAATCACATGCTTTTTCCATTTCACAAATATTTATTATTTTACTAAGTTTACAAATATTATAATTTTTTTATTTATACACGTTTTCTTTCCTTCTCTCTTCTTTTCAGTTATCACTGTCAGCCCCCTTTCTGAGATTTTGGTGGCCTAAGAGCGAACTATCAATTTGGGGCCCTAATTTAGAAGTGATGTTATAGAATTTTGAATTATATATAAGGGTAATGCCAAAAAATGCAAAAAGGAATTTTAGGGTATGTTTATTAACATCATAATTCACAAAAAATTAAATATCTTTTTTTTTATATAAGTTTAAAATTACAAAAAAAAAAAAAAAAAATCACCTTTTTTTTTATCTAAAACCATCTGCTTCCACCATAGTGTATATCGTATACAATTATTTATTAACATCAAAACCCATCAATTTTTCGGGGTAAAAACATTAAACCATTAAACATGCACACAAAAAATTGTTTATCTTTCAAACACAAAACCCATCAATTTTCTGGGAAAAAACTGCCACACAAAAATTCTACTGACATTTTGACAATTACATAAAAAACATGGATAACTACGCCAAAATTTTCATATAAATCCCTAAAAATTAAATTAGGAACAAATAGACTGAACCTTCAGGAGGTATGATGAATTCCTTAAAGCTTTTGGATGGAAAGTTTTCCCAATTGTTACTTTCTTTCTCTTCTTGATATATTTGATTTTAATATGGGTTAGAGTAATTGGGAAATTTGAAATTTTTGATGTGGTTATTAAGGAATTGAAGCGAATTAAGGGAGTAATATAAATTTTTGGAGTAATTTTATTGGAAAATTGATAAATTATTATTTTATTGGCTAATTTAATTTACAAATTCTAGGATTATAAATTATAAATTTTTTGGAGTAATTTTATTGGCTGTACTTATAAAGCTTTCCCAAACTTCTATTTTTACCATTATTATTTGACTGTTAACTACATTATTATATTTTTTTATTTATATTCGTATGATGCACATTTTCTATTAATAATTATAAATAACATTTAATCTTCTATCGTAATAATTTTTTTTTTAATGGTAATAATTATTAAATTAATCCGTGCATTTCTTATTCAAAATATTTTTATCTTTTTAAATTTTGTTAATGTTTCATTTTATAGAAATTATATTACCTCTAACTTTCTTAAAAAGCCGTTTAAAAAAAAAAAAAAAAAAAATTATTTAAAAGCCGGTTTACAATAACTAATTGTAAATCAGCTGTGAGTTTGGGCCAACACGTGTAAGTAACTCAATTTTTAACATCAGCTTATGACAATTCCATTTTTTTATCTCTCCTTTCTTTTTCTCTCATCCCCTCCCAAATTAAAATGTACCCACTTTCCATAACTCTTTCTCCTGAATTTTTCCTATCTCATCTCCATTGATGCACACTTCTTTCTTACATTTTCTTTTCTAATTTTTTTATAATCTTTTTGTTCATTTCTTTAGTTAGTTTTGTTCTTTGAGAAACTGTAAATCTGGGCTAGACTTTGACAAACCTTATTAATTTCTAGTTATGTTGGCTGAGCTTCGATGATTTTGGCTATGGAGGCTATCTACAAGTATTTTTTGTGACTCATAGGGTAACTTTTGTCGTCGCTTTGCTCGGTGAGATGGTCAGAAATGGTGGAATCGACTATGGTTTCAGCGCTATCGGCGTCGCTAGTAGTGGTTCCGGCGGCGAATTTTGATTTGTGATGAGTGATTGTACTGTTTTTTCATGACTATTGTTAATTTTGTGTTTATTTTTGTTGATTTTGATACTCTGTTTTGCATATGTAGCTTAATTACTTTTGTGAAAAATAAGAGTCACTTTTGTGAAAAAAGGGTCACTTTAGTTAAAAAAAAAGGTTACTTTTGTGAAGAAAAAAAAGGTCACTTTTGTGAAAAAAAAAAAGGTCACTTTTGTAAAAAAAAAAAAAAAAAAAAAAAAGGTTATTTTTGTGAAACAAAAGGGTCACTCTTGTAAGAGAAAAGGGGTCACTTTTGTAAGAGAAAAATGGTCACTTTTTGTACAAAAAAGGGTCACTTTTCGCAAAATGTTCGATGTACAATAAAATTATTGTAAACCTGGGGCATGCAAAAGTTTTTGTTATTCTAATCATTTTTCATATTTCATTACCAACATGCTTTATGTGCAATTGATCACACTATGTGACCGCTTTTATAAGAACAAAATAACATCCATATATAACACTAGTCGAGTAACCCTTGTAATACTGATCGATTTACCCTTATAACATAGACTAAGTAACCCCTACATGCATCAACACTGACGAAGTAAATCTTGTAACAATAACCAGTTAACCCTTTAACACTAATAAAGTAACATCTATAATGGTTGGCCACACGGTGTGATAAACTACACATAAGACTATAAGAGTTTGTGTTTCACTATTATTTGTATATAATCTAAATTTGAACATTTTTAATAATTTTTATTTGAATGTCAATTTGATTTTTTTTCCGTCTAATAGTTTTTTTTACTATCATATTCTATTTTACAGAGGTTTTTCAGTGCGGCAGACCATATGGTGCGGCAGGGGTTACTTATAAGGTGTTACTTGTATGAGTTACTTGTATTATGAGGTTACTTGTATGTGTTACTTATAGATGTTACTTGTAGGGTGTTACTTGTATTCTGAGTAACCCCTACAAGTAACTCCAGATCAAAACCCTATACCAAACCAGTAACACTTAAAAGTAACCCCTGACCAAAACTAGTAACACTCATACAAGTAACCCTTGACAAACCTAGTAAAACCTTACAAGTAACTTCTGCCGCACCATGTGGCCAGCCGCATACAAAAATTTGTGTCTATTTTAATATATATTTTATTACACAAAGTTTCATATGTGATTGGGGTGATTTGGTCAAGGGTTAGTTATTTGGTCGGCCAGGATTTACTCAATCGGTCGGGGATTACTCTGTTGGTTAGAGATTATTACCTGCTCAGGAATTACTTGTGTGTCACTCGACCACACGGCGCGGCCAACAACACAAACAACCCGCTGATTTTATATAACTACTTTTGTTATTATCTTTTTTCGATCGAATCAAAGATTGGTTTTTTTTATTAAAAATTTGAAAAAAATACATCCCACTTTGTCTACTCCGTACTATTTTAAGGGGGAAAAGTATTGTGTAGAATGGATTCACGTGAGTCCAATCATACCCAAAAAAAAGTAATCGTTAGAAATTAGATAATAATGGTCAGATATTAGATAATAAGTATCAGAAATTAGATAATAAGTGTTAGAAATTAGATATTTTTGGTCAGGTATTAGATAATAAGTATCAAAAATTAGATAATATTAATCAGATATTAGATAATAAGTATCAGAAATTAGATATTAAGGCCCTGTTCTCTTCACCTTAAAAAAATAATATTAAGTAAAAATAAGTTCAGTTCAGTAAAAATAAGTTCAGTTTAGTAAAATTAATTTCAGTTCAGTAAAAATAATTTCAGTTCATTAAAAATAAGTTCAGTTCAATAAAATTCAGTTTTCTTAAAGAAGAATTATAATAGAAAATCAATACAAAAATAATTACAGTTCAGTAAAAATAATTTAAGTTCAGTAAAAATAATTTCAGTTCAAGAAAATTAAGTTCAGTTCAGTTCAGTAAAAATAAGTTCAGTTCAGTAAAAATAATTTTATTTCAGCAAAATTAAGGTGAATCAAACAGGGCCTAAGTGTCAGAAATTAGATAATATTTGACTGGTATTAGATATAATAAGTATCAGAAATTAGATAATATTGATCATGTATTAGATAATATCGGTAAAAAATTAGATGATTTTCTACCCCATGATCAACTGAATGTCCCTGACATTCTAAAGTGCAACAAAAGCATTGTGAAATTGGATTTAACTGAATGCTATCTTGTGAGAGATTACGAAGATGACTTGGAGTCAGAGTTCTCGGTCTTAGAGAAGTTGATCTTGA
This sequence comes from Chenopodium quinoa, assembly GCF_001683475.1. Lineage (NCBI taxonomy): Eukaryota > Viridiplantae > Streptophyta > Magnoliopsida > Caryophyllales > Amaranthaceae > Chenopodium > Chenopodium quinoa. Next base: position 2,170,513 of record NW_018743955.1, read on the forward strand.
GATATTTGGATATAAACGATCAGATGCTTACTAAGTTAGGGAGGATCTGCCCCAGATTGAGCTATCTGAATATGCGGAAACCAGGAACGTGACAGAAGCAGGGTAAAGGAAGTGGTGAAATCGTGTAAACGACTGAGATACTTGTCCTTATGTTGTAAGAATACGTATATCAATGTAATAGCATGGAGGGAGGATGGGGAAGGGAGGGACGCCGGCCGTCGACAGGGGACTAGGCAGTGGCATTGGTAGGGGATGAATGTGTGCATTATAAACCGGACTCACGTGAATCCATTCTACACAAAACCTTCTCTTTAAGGGATAATGATAACTATAAAAATTTAATGTTCTAAAAAAAATCGTTCAAGTGAACCACTTTGCTAACTCAATTTCTCTCAAGTCTTATGGTCTCACTCTAGGACTATACTACTAGAGCTATTTGTTTGTAGTAAAACAACTGGCAGCTATATCTCTATATTCCCACAAAAAATCGCACCTCTCATGGGTTAAGCCAATTCATGTCCGCAGGTCAAGGCTTGAAAGTAGAGAAGGGAAGATTAGTTCGTTATTTAATTTACAAAATTTATAAAATCATGCATATATTATTATTATTATTATTATTATTATTATTATTATTATTATTATTATTATTATTATTATTATTATTATTATTATATTTTTTTTTTTTGAGGAAATTATGCATATATTGTATATAGGCTAATTCTTCATAATCAAGTTATTTAAGAAAATACAAAACGTAGTAAAACAAAACGTAGTAAAATTTAATGAAGAAGAGACGAACCTGTAGCACTCATCAATAGTGCTGCAAAGATGACCAGCTTAAGATAACTGAAAGCAACTCTTTCCATAATTGTATTTCAATTCTATATTTCTATTATAGGTTGTTATTGCTCAGTTGTTCACAAGATGTCTATAAATACTATAATTTCTTGGGCAATTTCGTAAATTTATACAAAAGGCCCTTCACTCCTACGAATTATAAGAGGAACTAAAAATGGAGGAAAGTTATGTATTTACTAATGCATAACATTGATTAAAATATTATAAAAACACATGATAGAGAGAGAAAAGAGGAGAGAGATAGGAAGAGAGAGGCATGTAGGTGGACCACACCTATTTTTTGGTCGGATTGTATCACGTGATGGGGGACCACTTGCTGATTGTTCAATTGAAAGTTTATATAGTACCATTGAATCCTCAGTGGTACTATTTACGCATAAATTTAGTACAACTAAATATATATATAATACCATTATGTGCACATATAGTATCACTGTATATTCAATGATACCATTTGATCATCCAGTGATATCAGAATATTTATTAATTTGTACATATGCATAATTACATGAATACCCTTTGTTATGCATTTCTAAATGCCTAACATTCCTCCCATTAAAATTCCTCCAATTATAATAACAAAGTGACAAGACGTGGCACTTGCCAAAGTTACTATATCTGTCTCCCTGACCCCTAAAATATGAATAATATTATCTCTTTTTTTTTTTTAAAACCAATAGTACTATCTCATTAATGTCAAATTGTCAATATCAAATCTCTTTTTGATAAGAAAAAAAAAATATTAATAATCCTTTCGTTTACAATAATTGATACAATTATTTTCGTCCGCTCTAGAAGAACTAACACGTTACCAATTACAACACGAAACACCTAATTAGAATATTTTTTTAGTTGCATCACTTTTCTTTTTGGAATGTTTTTTTAAATGCATCACTTCTATTTTTGGTAACTTTATATTATAATTTATCATTTATTTCTCTTACTTTAAAAACTTATTTTATCATTTTTCTCTCTTATATGGTCCCCACTAAATAATAAAAACATATATCCACTCTCACATATTTTCTCTTTCATGGTCCACATCTTACTTTTACTATAATAATTTATTCACCACTCACAATATTATATTACTCTCATAAAACTTTGTGCAATTTAAAGTGATGCAAATAAAAAAAAACGGAGGGAGTAGTATTTTCCTTTCCTCAAAAAAAAAACTTCTTCTGTTTTTAAATACTTGTTCCGCTTTCCTTTTCCGGCTGATTTTAAATACTTGCTCCATTTTCTTATTTGGAAAGCTTTTAGAATATCAATATTATATACTAAAAGACACACCAGCAATGACACGTGTCATCTCCTGGTGTGTCTTTAATTATTATTATTATTTTATATAAAAAAAATCTATTAATTAAGGAAGCAAATCAATTTCAAAAATAATATTATTTATGGTACATATTCCATATTAATGTAGTATATTTAAACTAAAAAGATTTCACAAAAAAATTTTCTAAAACAGAAAATTGGACAACTATAAACCAAAAATTATATTATTAAAAATATTTTGTGATCTGTTTTACAACAAAAAAAAAATTGCTTAGATTTTTTGCCTACTTTTATTTTTAATTGTGTATTAGAAGCTACAATTAAAATTTAACGTATCACATACTTTTATTATTCCCCGACTAATTTATAATTATAATATTTATCTATTAATAATCTATAACGATCACCGTGCATGGCACGGGATCTAACCTAGTTTAGTTAATTTCTCTCACCTTGTGGACCCTACATAAATCATATTTTAATAATTTAATATTCTCTCTCCTCCAATTCTCTCGACTACTTTTACTTTATATAATTTTTTATTCTTCCACCAAAAAACTCTGCCCATGGAGAAATAGAACAAGTATTTAAATATGGAGGAAGTAGTATTTTTTCTTTACTCTTTCATCGCCTGAGAAACAATTCAGTCACATACGGAGTAAAAAAAATCAAAGGAACTTTTCTACATTAGACAAATGTATTCAATGATCTCACTCGAGTTTTCTACATGCCCAAGTGCCCAACCCAACGCCCACGGAACGAGTAACATTAATAACTATAGTTTATTTACAGTAATTCTTTTTTTTTTTTTTTTTTTTTTTTTTTTTTTTTTTTTTTTTTTTACAAAACCCTAAAATTACTCTCTAGAAAAACTTGTATGAACTTGATTCACAATAATATTATTGCAAACTTGAGGTCCATACATGCGCAACTAATTTAACACTAGGTTTAAAATTGTAACGCTATGTATAAAATAATAAACTTAATTTTAACATAGTGACTTTTATTGAAACTTTTGTTAACTATAATACTATTGTTAATCTGAAGTACATATGTGTCAACCGACGTTATGTTGAACATAGTGACTCTAATTTTAATATTGTGACCTTTATTATTTATATTGACCAGTATATAAAACTTTCATACTCTATCCATTTTTTTTATTAGGAAATTTTGTCAAAAACTACCAATTAAAGTGCGTGTTTTGAAAACAACTACCTATTAAAAAAAATAAAAAGAACTATCACAAAGTTATATTAAGTTTAAGTAGCACTACCACTTTAATAATTCCAACTAGAATATTCGGCATGTAGGTTCTACTTTTTACCTTTACCTCATAAAATCATCATCTAAATTAACTAAATTACCCTTCATAAAGGTAAAAAGTGATAAAAAGTGAGACCCAAATACCGGAGATTTTAGCCAAAATTGTTAAAGTGGTAGTGTTAGTTAAACTTTTAATATCTTTGTGGTAGTTCTTTAAAAAAAAAAATTAATAGGTAGTTGTTTTCAAAACACGTGCTTTAATTGGTAGTTATTGACAAAATTTCCTTTTTTATTATTATTTGCATCTCTTTCCTTTTAAGGGTGTTTTTTTTAAATGCATCATTTCTATATTTGGGAACTTTATATTATATTTTATTATTTTTGTCTCTAACTTTAAATTCCACTCAAATTATTTTATCACTTCTCTCTTTTTTATGGTCCCTACTTAAATAATAAAAATATCTATTTTCTCTGACATACCTTCTCTTTCATGATCACTATCTTACTTTTACTATAATATTTATCCACGTACTCACAATATTTTATTATTCTCCTACAATTTTGTACATTCTCAAGTGATGCAAATAAAATATAAAAAAAAAACGAAAGGGGTATTAGAATTAACCTCTTATGATCTTTATAATAACACAATGACTTTTATTTTAACATATTAACATTTATTTTAACATATTGACTTTTTTATTATTAATGAAACGATCAATGTCTATAATATTAGTGACCGGCAATAAACTTAAAAATTCATGTTAATTAGGTCTATTTAAGAGTTAAAAGACGAATGGAATATCACAATTGTCAATGCGCAATCTAAGAATAAATTCCCTTGTTATCAACAAATCAATTACTATATATATAGTACTAATAGACACAGCAACAATGACACGTGTCATCTCCTGAATCGTCCTTATTAGTTCTTTTTCTTTTTTAAAAAAAAAATGCTTATTGATTATAGAAAAAAAATTATTTACAAATAATATTATCATGATACATATTCAATATTAATATGTTGCAATAATTATATCTAAAATGAAAATATTTTACAAATCATTTGAATTTTTTTTTTATAAACAAGAAATCTTATGCCGTCTGGGCAATGCACAGATGGACCATTCACATTTATTAAAAAGCTAAGTTTGAAACTTAGCATCAAATAAGCTAAGCACAAAAAGGCTTAGTGGCTACACAACCGGTCTTGACTAAGACATGAGGCCTATGGCCGGATGGTTGCTTATTTTATAAAACCGCTTGTTCCACTATGAAACTTGGTGTCCGCCGACACCTCTCCGGGTGCAATCGTCACAGAGAGCACTCTATTGTTTGCTCTACGTATGCATGTAAACGACAAAGATTGAACGATCTAATTGGTCAACTCATAGCCGTCTGACTAGAATAATCTAGGGAATGACCAAGTATGCGAGAATCCGGATGTCCTGGAACATCAACCGGCTATCGACCAAAGTTCCTAATTAGATTATTTATTCCAAAAATTGCACAGGTTTCCCTAATGGGGCAAATGAGCTTTGTGTAATGGCTATGCAACCACCCTAAACGGTTAATTACCGCCTGGGTAAGAGGCTGGAACGTCTGTTTCAATGGCCGGCTGTGCACTTGGTTTGGGGCAATCACCATTGTGATTGATTGGCTTACAAACATCTCATACTCCTCAAAGTATCAAACGTTTCCAAGCCAAGCAATCAAACTAAGATGAAACCAACCACACAGCCGTCCAGGGGTAAGAACAATCAGATTACTAGAAAGGAGGATCGGGGATGATGGTACGAAGTGAGTCTTGGAGTCACATTCGCTCGTATTGGCCTCTACTCGATTCTTGTAGTGAAAAGTGACTCCTGCGATCTCAAAGGCATGCAAACAAAATATTCAATTTGCTCCAAACTATCATTAAGCTAAATTGGTTGAATATTGATGCAACACATTATTCTAAAATATTTGTGATCACTTAGCTTGAATTAATAACAAGATTAAAAAGGAACCTAAACAAGTCGTCCTAATTATCTTATTAGGTGTGATTTTCAATTACATATTCCCTTTAACATGAAATATAGTGATCAATAAATATAATAAAATAAACATTAATATTGGAAGCAATTTAACAATAATAGTGTTAGTCAAATCAAATATAAAATTAACCTAATCATGATACTAGAAATATTAAAATAAAATAAGAGTAATCAAATTAATTAATTACTCACATTCCGCGCGTTCCTTTAAATTGCTACATCATGAATAAATTGTTAGTAATTTCAATAAAAAAATATAAATCAAATGAAAATTAAATTAAATAAATGTAGATTTGATTTGGTCCAAACCCTCAGTTATTTATACCTTTCACACCTTGGTTTAAGGAAGGAACCTCGAGTGTCGTAGAACTCCTTAGAGAGAGAGAGAGAGAGAGAGAGAGAGAAGAGAATAATTTTTGGTGTAAAAGCGAGGAAGAGAGAATGCCTTGATGCCCCGAACTGTAGAAAGGAGGGGGGTATTTATAGGGGAGATGAGCAGAGGGAACACATGGAACCCTAAAAAGATAAAAAATAAAAAAAAAAAAACCTAAAAAAATAACACCGCAACACGACAGAGAACACCGTGACACGGTGCCATGCACCGTCAGACGAGGGAAAATCCCGTGACATGGTGGAAAACAAAGTGACGCGGGAAATAATTAGGTTACGGGAGATAAAAGCGTGAAGGGTTTACGCGAAAAGGACACGGAGTTGCCCCATGTCACAGCACAGGCACCGTGACACGGTAATTCCTATCGTGACACGGCAATTCTACCCATGTCGTGGCACAGTTTCCCGTGACGCGGGGAAGTTTTATGTCCAGTTTCTCATGCGCGTGGGGAAAGAAACGCGGAAAAAACACGGGAAAGCATCGTAACACGGTGAAAAATCTCGTGTCACCGTACCAGGCCCCGTGCCACATCAGCAAGCCCCGCATCGCGACAGTTTAACTACTCTGCGGTAATTCCAGTTTTTTTACGCGTTTTTAAAATTACGATAACTTTTGATCCGTAACTCGGAATAAGGCATATAATATATCATTGGAAATCTTATCAAGTTTAATTTCCAACCCAATTAGAATCAGGTCAAAATCATTTTTATATTTTAAATATTTGCCTTTTTAGTGTAAGGGTGTCGGTTTTGGGTCGAGTTTAGTGTTTTGCTCATATAGTTTTCGTTATAGCTCGGAATTGGGCTGATCAACCCAAATAATAATTGGATGAAAATTATAAGACCAAAAATTAGTTTCTCTCAATTTTGCGATGTAGACACGAAAAGTGGATAACAAGTTATGGTTTAGGGAAATGAGCTAGGAAATGGAGTGGTTTATGAAATGTATTGGGTAGAACATGGATCTAAGCACTCAAAAGATTAAATACTCAATCCAACCAATAATGGAGGTGAAAGGTGTTCATCATCGTGTTTGGTTTTGGGGAGACATTTTTAGGTGTCTACACACACAGGATGGAAAAGAAAACAAATGGCATACTGCCGCAGAGAAACGAGTGGCTGACTCAAAGCTGCTGAGGTGGCTGCTCCGGCTGGTCCTGACCTGCGGGGAGGGCTCCTGATTAATTCTCAGCCGTCTGGGGCTGGATGTCTTGGTTCTCTTGGCCTTCCGCCTTCTCCCCTTCTTTATGCGAGACTTCATATCCCAGCTTAGCTGCCCAAGCCTTTAATCGAGGCGGAGCTGCCTCTCCCAATACTTGGGCATCATACACCGAAGTGGCGTAATCATACCTAAGCTTGTAGACTTCGAAGTCTACGTCTGGGTAGAGGAGCCCCCAAGCTATCTTCAGGCGGGCCTCATTGTCCCGCTCATTCTCCTCGACCAGCCGGACCTGCTATTTGGAAATCTCATCCCGATGATGGTTCTTCAGATTAACCAGATCTATCCCCAACCGAAGGACGTCTGCCCGGAGCTTTGTGTTCTCCTGATCAGCTCCCTCCAATTCCTTGAGATCAGATCGAGCATTTTTTAGTTGCAGCTCAAGGTCATTGGCTTGGTTGTTGGCAGCATCGTTAGCAGTCGTCAGATTCTGGATCAGCTCCTCTTGTTTCAACTCTAGGGCTTTAATCTTTATTTTGGACATATAGTTAGCATATTCAGCAGAGTTGAGATTTTGAGTGGCCCTCTTTTTGGCATCATTTACCTCTTCTTGCTTCCGCTTAAAGGGGCCTTGCAACCTGTCCACTCTCAGCATTACCTAAAAGGGAGGTCAGCCGGAAAGTTTAGTACTTAACAAAATGAATGAAGAAAACATCAAAGTATTAAGTTGACATCAACTTACCTCCGCTAGCTGGCCCATTATCCGGTAAAAATTCACCACTTGCAGATCAGGCACGAAATTCTTCTCTGACCGGGTAAGGGCCCTCACCATCCTTTTGGCGAACGCCGGCAGGTCAGGTGGCCCAAAGGTAACATCTGCACCATAAGAAGTACTTGGTGAGAGGGTTGCAGCATAGTTGGCATTCATTCGTTGCCAGCTTCTTACTGAACCTCCAGAAGGGTCGACCATAATCTTGACTCGCATGAAGTCAAGTGGCCAAGGAAGTTCAATACCGATCTTACCTTGAGTCTGGGGCTGCGGAGTCTCCCCCTCCCCAATCGTTGTAGCACTGCTTGCAACATTTGAGTGGCTCGCCACTCTTCGATGCCTCAGAGGCATCCGACGCTTTCTTCGCAGAGCGCTCCAAGCTTTCACTCAGAGCCCTTAGAAGGCGATTTTCCCCCGGTCGTAGGTCCGAGTTGGCAGAAGAAGTTGACTAGGAAGGGTTCTTCCTTGGGGTCTTAGCAGCCGGAGTTTTGTTTAACTCATCACCCGGCCTTTTGATAAGCTTGGAGATGGAACGGGGAATGGTTTTGACGGCATCATACGAAGGAAAAAGCAAAAAGTAACAGCCGGCAAACACTTGGGAAAATCAGAAAATAAAGAAAACAAGTCAGGCGGTCTTACCCCGCCCTTCTTGGCCTCTTTAGCCTCAACGGCTGCCTTCTTGGCTAGCAGCTGCTCTTTGCGCAGTTGCGCAGCAGACTTAGCCGGTGTCTTCTCCGGATCCACCATGTTCAGCGCTTCGGCTACAAGGAGCAAACAAAAAGTTAGTCAAAACAATTGAAAAAGCTGAAGTATATAAACAGAGACGACAAATCTGTCGGATGTATAGCAAGTCTACCCATTGGGAACATGGTGCTTAACCTGCAAGCGGACACGAACACCTCGTCCTTAAAAAAGTCTGGATGGGGTGTAGGGAATATTCCAAGCATTACCCCTAGCTCAAACCTATACAGTAAAGTACGGTGGCGTCCAAAGGGAAAGAAGATAGAGCAAAAGAGTCACCAACAAGTTTTGAGAACTTATAAACCGTTCACGAGGTGAAGGTTACACCCCTTAATGATCCAAGGGATCGTCAACTCCAATAGGTCTTGAACCATGACTGGTAGTTCGGGGATGAAGGTACAAATCCAACCTAAAAGAGATTGAACCTGCCCTAATAATAGGCCTCTACTTTATTCTGATCGTATTCATGTGTGCTTTCTGACTAACATACAATCAATAGGATTAACCCTAAACCTGTTTATCTATGTTGGTTGAATATTAATGCACAAATAAACTATTATTGGCGATCACTTGAATTATAATCATATTAACTTTAACAAGATTATTAATTATCTTATTAAGCGTGATTACAAGTACAAATTCCCTTTAAACATGCATAAAAGGTGTGATCAAGCAATAACAATAAAAATCAAATAACATAATAAATAATCATCATAATAATAATTAAAATAATTATAATTATCATAATCATGTTAAAGCATAATAAAAATAGCAAAATCCTAGGCATGATACTAACAAGATTAATAACAAACCCTAGCATGTCATTAAGCAATAAAAATCAAATATATAACCCTAACATGATACTAACAATTATAAATATTAGGAAGAAAATAGGAAGCATCATACTTTTAATCATACTTGATATTAAGGTTACCCTAGACATGATACTAGGAAGATCAAAACCCCTAACATGACGCTAGGAATCATAATAACAACCTAGACATGATTTCTATATCATAATATCAATAAATCAATTAAAAGCACTTACTTGGATGCCTTGTACCTATTTCTAATAACAAAATACACGCGTTAGTAACTTCGAGGAAAATATTAAAAAAAACAAACAATTAAATAAAATAAAATAATTGAAATAGAGATTTGGGACCAAACCCTCAGAAATATTAAACCTTTCACATCTAGGGCGAAGGCAACTTCGAATTATGCTAGGTGTGTCTTGATCTTGTGAATGCGGAATTTTGTATGCAAAAGGGTTGGTTTAGAGAGAGAGAGAGAGAGTAATCAAGAAATTCTTGATGAGACTTGATGATTAAAAAAAGGAGATATGACCTCTATTTATAGAGAAAAAAGAGAGTCGAAGAATAAGAAAAGAATCCGAATTCGAATCGAAATAGAACTCGATGGACAGCAGTTTTGCGGATTTTGTTTTTATCATATCTTTTGATCCAAAAGTCAAAATAAGGCATATGATATGTCGTTGGAAAGATCTTGAAGTCTAATTTCCAACCCAATTAGAATCAGATTAAAATATTTTATAGATAAAAAGATATAGCCGAAATAGCAGGACGGTGTCAGTTTTGGATAGAGTTTCATATCTCATTCAAATCTTTTTTTTTATAACTCGGATTTAATATTATAATATATCATTGGAAAGATAATTTCAAGATCTATCCAACCATATAAAATTTGGATAAATATTATGAGGAACAAAAATAAAATCTGACTGTCTTTGAACATCTTTAAATTCGAATAGAATTAGGATTAAAAAAAGGAAAGTTTTAAAAAAGGAAAGTTTTTATTTAACTCAAATTCTTTAATCTTATTTTTCCAAAAAGGATAATTAAGATCTTTTAGAAACTTATAGAATCTTCTAATTAATCCTAATTATTTTAGGAAAAGGATTAGACCTTTGGACCCTCCACATGATCATTGGGTCGTAGGTAAAATCCGGTTTGGGCCCAGTTTAGTATTTTGGTCATAACTTCCTCATTATTCATCAGAATTGGGCTTATAATGTATCGTGGAAAAGGTCTTTTCAAGACCCATCCAAATACACCATTATTGGACCCATATCATGGACCAAACTAAATTGGAATGCACGTTTTTCAAAAATAGGGTAAGAAAAGAAATATTTTCAAAAATAGAAAGAAGAGATATTTTAATAAAAACATCATCATCACTAGACTTTCACACTTTCGCTTTATTCGATAATCAAATGACATGAAAGGTATTCATCACTGGGTTTGGTTTTGGGGAGACACAAATGGGTGTCTACAGGGGATCTAGTTCTTTGGCACAATTATCTAAGTCCCATCCCCCGAGGGCTCAATTGTGGTCTTGAAAAATCTTGGCTCCATTATTTGCTCTTGGGCTCTAGAAGAGATCTGAGGAAGGCCATATTTCCTGCCCAGGAGAGCCGGCTCCTTATTGTACCGGCGCAGAGTCCGGTTGTGTCTCAGCGAGGGGGAGGAGATCAAGTAAAACTTCTCCTTCCCCCCGGTCCATTTGGACACTTTGTCCAAAGTCATCAGGTATTGGGGCAGGGTGGTAAGAGTATACCACGCCCCATGGCCGCCTGAGGCCTTGCTCATGTAATGCATGTGAGAAAAGGCTGCAAATCTGGGCTCTATATTCTGAAACTCGCAGGCGACGATATAGCTCAGAATATTGACCCATGAGTTCGGGGTGAGCTGCCAGACGCCTAGGTCATACCCCTTAAGAATTTTTCAAATCCCCTTATGAAGAAGGAAGCAGAGGCCGACTTTTATTACCGCCTCGTAGCAGACAAAGTAGTTGTCTGCATTCTCAATCTCGTCCCCCCAGGCCATCACTACATCTCCAGGAGAAACTACAATTTCTCACTCCTCTCCAAAGGGGTGTTTTTCCTTAAAAGCTGCAAAGCCGCTCCTCAGCAAGGCTATGTCACCCGGAAGCATCCTTGTCTTCGTGGGGTCTGGGAAACTCGATGTTTTAGCCGGCTGCTAGTAGTCAGCCGCAAAATTGCACTTGATCAGAGCCAGACGCCTCTGATCTTGATCTCTCGGCGGCCTCTTCACCGCCTGACTCATCTTCCAACTCCTAAGAAGAGACGACATCCTCGCCGTCTGCCTCCCTTACACTTGTGCTATTCGGGGAAGAGGGGGCACCATCTGAGGAACCGTCTTGCTCATCCGGACCCTTATAGTCCTCATCTCGAATAACCTCATTTGTGGAAACTTCCCTAGCGCGCCGTCGTCTAAGCTTAACAACCGTCTGTTTTACTCTTGCCATTGTGTCCTGCACAAACACAGAGAGGGAGGAATTCGGAGATGAGCAAAGCAGTTTCGACTGTCCAGAAAAGGTACCCCCGGTTCTAGGTTCAGTCGTACCAGGAGACCGACTGAAAGTCCTAGGCAGTGTCGTGTGTGTGGATGGAGAGTCCATTTTTATTTTCAAAGAATATGTATGCAGACGGACAAAAGAATATATAGATGGAAATGAAGAGAAAAGCTGAAAGAGGGTACAGGCGGTTACCTTACTTAAGTTCTGAAAACTCTGAAAACTGCTACAGACGGTGACCAGGGACGCACACGGAAATCTTAAAGTTCTGATGCAGGAAGGATTAGAGTATCTCTCTCTAAGAATCTCTCTTTCTCTCTCTAAATATTCCAAGTTGTGAAAATAGTGAGAGAAGGGAGGGGGCGTAAAACTCAATTAATAGAGAGGTGAAACGGGAGCCTCCCCGTCACACCTCAGAATTTACTAGCCGTTTTCATTGTTCACCTCTCACGGGGAAACACGTGTCATAAGCTCCACGTGGCCCCCCACGTCACCCTTGTGAGGGGAAAATGTTTAAGGTTAAAATACCCTAGACATGTGGACCAATGAGAGAGGCCCACGTGTCTAGCCTTGGCAGGTCATCATAGGCCACTCACCAGCTGACAGTGGCAACCTCGGACAGCAATCAGAATTGCGGCCTTCAAAGGCCTAATCCCGAGAAATCTGCGCTCTACGGCGCAACCCACCAAACCTAGGTCAGAGTGACCTAGGGAGGGGCACATTTCCCAAAGATCCTATAAATAGGGAGATATTCCCCTATTTTGGGGATACATTCAATCATTTATTACATCCATTTTCTCTCTCATCAGAGAACACCTGATCTTGGAATCCGAGAAGATCCCCACCTAAATTTCCGCACCTTTTTCTCTTATTCAAGTTCTAACTTGATCGTCGGAGACGCAGCTCCAACCACCCGGGGTCTCCATTGTTTTTGCAGTTACAACTCGAGTCGTACCAGACTTTATGATGTAACTCTAGCGAGGGACAAAAACACCCAAAACAAGTTTAGTTCATTTCAGCTCCTAATTTCCTTATCTCATAAAATATTCATTTCAGCTCTATTCAGTTCAACTCTAATCAGTTCAGTTCAGCTTTAGTATTGTGTCAAATATTTTCGGACAAACGAAAATAGGAACTGTGTCAAGTATTCTGGGACGAAGGGAGTATGATAAATCACTTGATTTCTCCATTCCACAAATATTTATTACGTAGTATTTTAGTAAGTTTTACAAAATATATTTTATTACACAAAGTTTCATATGTGGCTAACCACACCGTGTTGATGGGGTTACTTGATCAAGGATTACTTAATCGCCATAAGTTATTCGATCAGGCAGAGATTACTCAGCTTGTCAAGGGTTACCCAGTAAGGAGTTCCTCCTGTGTCAGCCGGCTGATGTGGCCAGCAACAGAGAAAATGCGCTAATTTTATATAACCAATTTTGTTATTATCTTTTTTCAATCTAACCAAAGATTGATATTTTAATTAAAAATTAGAAAATAATACATCTCTCTTTGTCTAACTATAATAAGGATGTGCCGCATATGGTAGTATGTGAAAGAGTTGCTAGGCTCGTTGAGGATTGCAACAAGTATGCTACGAGAATTTATGCACTCCCCAGCAAGAAGAAACCAAGCAGCCCGAAAATTTGGATTCCCCCTCCTGATGACTTTGTGAAGGTGAACTGTGATGCTTCTTTGAAAGATAGTGGTTGGGTTGGTCTCATTCGAAACAAAGATGGTGAGGTGTTATTTGCAGGCACACGAAGATGCAGGGGTAGCTGGCCACCGGAGATCGCGGAGTGTAAGGCTGTCTTATTTGGGATAAAACTAGCAAGCCGCTATGGGTTTAAGAAAGTCATCATTGTATCCGAAAGTCAAATTATCATCTCTCGCCTCTCAAAAGCAGTCACTTATTTTACAGATTTAGATTCCATCTTAGAGGATGTGCTCTCTATTTGTAGTTCTTTTTATTATGTTAATTGGTCGCATGTGCGTAGGGATGGGAATGCTGTTGCCCATTACCTTGCTAGTTTAGTACCATTTGGTTGTGAATAGGTCTAGGAGAATCACTGTCCTTCTGTTATTGCTCCCTATGTACTTATGGACACTTTGTCCATTGATTAATAAAATGGCTCCTAAACTATTCCTCAAAAAAAAAAAAAAAAAAAAAAAAAAAAAAAAAAAAAAACTTATTTTAAGGGGTAATGATATCTATAAAAATTCAATATTCCCTTTTTTTAAAATAATATTCTTCTACTACTCTTTAGGATCTCACCAAAAAAAAAAAAAAAAAAAAAAAAAAAAAAAAAAACCTTCAAGTTAACCTCTTTGCTAACCTCTCTTTCTCTAAGGTCTCATGACTATCATCATACCTACTAAATTTCTGTAATACACGTACCAAAACCTGATAAGAAAGGAGGAGTAAACCTCTTTATTTGATATTTTATTCAAAAAAAAATTACACGAAAAATCACACAATTTTGGGTGTAATTAACATTTGATGTAATTTGGTATTCTTGCTTTAGAATTTAGATTTTTTAGATACTTCTCCCAATTCAAATTAGTTTACACATTTCTTTTATTACATTTGTTAATGCACAAATTCGACTATAAATTCTCTTATTATCAATAAATAAAATTATATTTTAAACATACACATTGAGAAAATCTAAAAAAATCTCATATGAATATCACAAAATCTAATCAAAGTTTTGAAAGCATAATAATAAAGTATAAATGTACTCCCTCCGTCTCTAAATAACATTCCTACTTTTCTCTATTATGTGAGAAATAAATGCTAGAAATAGGAATGTAATTTATGGACGGAGTGAGTATAATCCTAGAAGTTATAAATAATCACCCATTGCTAATCAAAACCTCTTCAAACTTCACCAGAGCACCAAAAATACTCTTCCCAGTTCCCACCCACCCAAAACCAGCCCACTTAATGAAACCAGATCCCAACTTTCCCAAAACTAGCACCACTATCCCCAAAGTCCCAAACCATACCCGCACAACCTAAACCATCCTCAAACAAAACCCATCAACCTTGGAAAAACTCACCCGACACACTTCAGAAATGAAAATCAAGATAAAATATTTTTAAAAGTCAAATTTAAAATCAAGACAAGAGATTCGAAAAATAAAATATCAATTTATGGTTTGAGATGATCATTTCATATTCAAATTTGACCATTAACAAAAGCTAATAATGCTCCGAGGATATTATTATAACTTAATTTTTAAATTTTAAAATGAACATTAATTACATCAATCGACTTGTGATTTTGATATTTATTCCCAAATAAATACGAGTACTATTCTAAGAAATATTTTAAACTATAAAGAGGTGTTTGTTAACAAGATTCTTGACCACTAAAACCTTAAAATTTACTAATTATGTGGTGCCAAACAGTAAAAGAATGAGGAGGCGGAGCAGCGGCAATAGGGAGGACAATAGTAAATTGTGGTGGTGATAGTGGCAACGGGAAGGGAGGTGGCGGTAATACCACGAGAGTGAGAGTGAGTGGTGGAGCAAAGGTGAGAGAAAAGACAGGTTGAATGATCCAAATACTAATTTTACACTCGAACTCTATAATACGAAGCAAAAGATCTTGTGTGGACCTGGTCCACAATAAAATATGGTCTCACGTGCAAGCAACAACACAGACAGCCCGTTATATAATTCTCAGCCCATACACTTCTCAGCCCACCCTCTTCCCACTGAACCCAAAAATAAACCTCTATACAAAAAAACTAACAACGCTAAAGCTGCAAAATTCATCAATGGAAGGATTGATCTCAACAAATTAATTCACGAATTGCTGAATTCATCAATGGAACAACAATTTTCAGTTGCTATCAGTCTCAACTAATCAATTCGTGAATTTGAATCAAACACAAATAACAATGAAGGTATCAATTAAGCTTTTAATTTGATTTACTTTGGCCAAAAAAATCGAGTAAATTACAATTACAATTAAATTACACAAATATTCAATATATTTCAGATTATTCGCAAATTACAATTGAAGATCTCAACAACAATGGACCCGAACAACACGAGGTTGATGATTTTGAAAAAGACGAACCAGAGGATCGGATAACGATAATCTTCAATTGAGTGCTATTTCTACTGTAACTGATGGTGATCGAATGCTATTTTATTGCATTTGGTTGATTCGATTAGATTTAGTATGATGATATTCAACATATTGTTTTGTGGTTTTGATTTGATTTAATTTTTTAATTTTTTTTTTCTGAGAAAGATTATAGACATATTGTGTAACTGTCTAATTAATATTACTATTAAAGCCACGGAGTATTATAAAAGGCACTATGGCTTTTTTGACATTAATGTTGCTATATTATCTTAAGGGTCACTATGCATAGCTAATTAATTCATTTAATTGTGTTCCCTATATGATGAGTTTGAAAGGACTGTTCCTTGGTTCATTGGTCTAATCTTCCTGCTCATGATGCTACCTGGATGGCTAAAGCTGACTTTGAGGCTCAATTTCCTGGGTTCTTGTCTCAGACTTGAGGACAAGTCTTTTTGATGGGGGAGGATATGATACAGGACATTATATCACAGCTTATTGTTTGATTAATTATTTGTTAAATTTTGGCGGGAAAGTTAGTTATGAGCCAATTTAGCTATTTTGTCTTTTTCTTCAATTTGTTACAAGTTGTTACGGGGTTGTTTTGTGTGGCTGTAATGAGCTTTGACAGCTATAATGCTATATAGTTTGTTGTAATGATTAATCAAAAATCAAGAATGATTACAACAACTTCTCTCTCTACATCTCTCCCTCTCTCTCTTTCTCTTTCTCTCTCTAATTCTAGATTTTCTGATCTCATTCTCTTTTCCCCTCTTTTCTTCTTCCTTAATTCTCTGTATTTTCTGGAACTATTTCCAACCTTGTCACATTAATTTCTTTTTCCCTATTTTTTATGCTTCATTGTATAGATACAACACAATAACACATTATACAAAGAAGTACATGTTCATTTACAACTTTCAAAACTCTTCATCAAAGTCATATTAAGCAACAGAGCACTTCCTTGGTAAGTAACAGAGCAGCACCAACAAACAAGTCAGCTTGCCTAATCTTATCATACACCACAACCCCCTTAAACTACACCACTCACATCCCTCCATTCAATCAAACAGCAGCAGCAAAATTCTTAACCTCCACCTCGTCAACAACAAAAATTGAGCATAATATACAAAGATCAGATTGTTCACGTTAATTTCCTTATAAGCATACCATCATGACTAGACTCGAAAACAAGATCAACATACCCATCCAGTAACGCAGCCATTGTTTAGATTGACGTGGATCCTTCCATGTTTTCTTATGTAACCACAGAACAGAAGCAAATTAGAGATCAAGATCATCAGACCGTGTGCTTATCAGTTTAAAAAAATGTGCTCTCACTTTAGAATATTCCTTTTAAGAAAGTGCTACTGTCCTTCCAAAGTAACAAGAGCCTCCTTCAGAAGTTTTTGTGCCTCTTCTCGCCTCCTACACAAGTTAGAAATTCAATAATACATATATCGTATATCATAAATTGAAACCTAGAGTATCAAATTCAACAGTGTATATATTCGTGAAGTATCACTTAAAAATCAGTTACCATTACATGTCATTTATTTTGTTACGTCCAAGTATTTAGCCATGAACCATCATGAAAGGTTTTAAGCGAAGACTATTATAGGTTAATATGATTATGATTCAAGAGTTATCATTGAACGTGACAATGATATTACTTTTAATTTACGAGGAGCATAACTGGCAATCAGAAAAGACTGTACCAATACAAGTCAATTGAAAATAGATTCAAAGGCCCTAATATCATTGCTACTGTATCACATTTTCTAGCGGTGACATCTTATGGAAAGTTGCTTCCAATTCCTACATAATACGTCTGTAGCATGCAACACAAGATTCAGTTGCCCTTGACTTCATTAGATGTTAGACAATACTCCGCACTTAGCTTACCTGGCAATCCCAGGTAAATCAGATACAGAATCACTGAGCTTTCTTAAGCAATATCGATCTGAACTCAGATACAGCAATCCCAGCTAAACCAAATATAGTTTCATTGAGCTTCTATTGAGCAATAGCTAAAATCAGATACGTCAATCCCAACTCTAGGACAGTAGGACTATACTACTAGCACTGTTTGTTTGTTGTGAAACAAGAGACAGCTATTACATGTTAAATTCAAAGTCAATTAAAAACAACATTTTTTTTATAAAACAATCGGTTTAGCCAACACCCTCCCCTTCCTCAAACCACACCCAAGACAGGAAGTCTTGGTAGCGGCATTAAATCATATGCTGATGTGCCAATGTGGTAGGAAATGTCAAGGAAGTTTTGGTAGAGGCAATAGATTATATGCTGATTTTGTCTTATCAAATGTCAAGGAATTTAATTAGAGAATATGTTCAATGAAGTGCAAGAGATCGGCCTAGCCCAAGGGTGTGTTTTACTTATGCAAGGAGGAGGCCCAAGCAAGGGGTGGATAAGAAGAAGTGAGCTGGAAGTTAGTTTGGGAAGGGGGTAAATCAGTAAATTGGGAAATAAGTTTGTTAGTCCTTGGGAGGGGGGATGAATCTGTTATGTCAGCTAGGTAGTTATTTTTGGGTATTTAAGGGAAGCTTGTAGAGGGGAAAGGCATTGAGAATTTTGTAGTGGAAATTATTCCTTGGGAGAGCATCCTTTCCTCTCGAAAGAAAGGAGTGTATTGTGGCTATCTTGACTTGCAATACAATCTACCTTAGCTGCTATTTTTCTTCTCTATCTCTTTTGCTTACTCTGTTTTTCTGAACTAATTCCCAGCATGAAGATACTGATGGGAAATGAAAACAGAAGATTTTCTGGTTTGAGCAGAGATTTTCTGGTTTGACAAGTCATGTTCTCTAAAAAGGCTGAAATGCAGGATGTCAACACAGAATGTGTTTTGTGAAGCTCAAGCAACACTCGCCTTATTTATTAAAGATGTTGAGCTTCGTACTTTTGCTGGTTGCAGCTTGAAGATTTTAGTAGTCGCTTCAAAGCGAAAAGGGAATAAGATAGATAACAACATTTCAGTATGTTTTCGTCCCAATCAATTTAGGATTCTCTTAAATTTTTAATGTTTTGAATTGCTCAACCTCATAATTGTTTAAATTGTTGGGCTCCATTACATAATTTTTTTTTTATTTTTTTTTTACAATCTGCTTACTCAATTCCTTTCTGTTTGTTGCATTAATTTTTCTGAATAACTAAAAATCGTCTTTTTTGTTTCTATTTTGTGGGCTGGGTGTAATTTCGTTTAAATATTATTATTTTTTTTCAATGGTAGTAATCCATTTAAATGTTTTTATTTTGTGTATCATTCAGTCTACGTTCTTTTTTTTCGGCAGGCTGAAATTATGATGATAATTTTACGGAACTATCATATATATGTGATAGCTACAATAAATTTTTTGCACTAGATTACTTTGTTGGGAATTGGTAAGTAGATAATTTTGCAGCTTTGAATAACACTCAGGCTTAAACAAGCAGAACCAAAAAACTCCTTAACATCATATATTCTAAGAGATAGGTAGGCTTATAATTTTGAAGCTTCAAATATCAGACTTGAACCTATATAATGTATATATAAAGTTGCATTCTTAGCCCATGAATCAATTGTGTTACCTAGTGCAATACCAATAACAAAGTGCTGACATTGTATACTAGCTTAACAAAAACATCACCATGATATCTTTTCATAGACAACTAAAACAATTCAAATTAAGCCGGTAGAGATTAAGAATTTTATCAGCCAAATGTACATTTCAGACAAAAATTGATGCCTTAAGTTTTTCTAGATTAAAATTGTTCATTCCCTGTACTAGCTATATGCCTAACTAGAAACATTATATTAACCAGACCTTTGAATTTACGCTGGCAATGACCATAGATCATCAAAACTTTAACTGAAACACATCAACCACTTATCATTTCTTGTTTTTTTAATAAAGTTGTTCAGCTCTGCTTATCAAGAACCAATATATTAACCAAATCTATAATTCAAGTCATATCCATGCTGCTGCTTCTTTTTTTTTTTTTTTTTTTTTGGAATTATTACTCTAATGGCCGCTTCCATACTCCATTGAGGCTTTATTCTGCTACTATTTGGCTACAGTTTTTACATTCCTTTACCATTTATTTAATACTCCATCCGTTTCACTTTGTTAGTCCCATTTGGAATCAATCACTTAAAATAAGAAAAGAAGGAATCCTATTAATTTGGAATTTGAGTATAGCCTATGTTGCACTGAAACGGATACGGGGACAAAAACGGGTACGAATACGAGGACGGGAAACCACAAAATCAAAATTTCTAAAAACGGTTACGGGTTGAATACGGCAATTAAAAAAAAACAATTCAGAAAATGTAAAAAAAAATAAAATAAAATATAGTACTAGTTAAAACGAAAAAATAAAATAAAAAGCGGAAAGTGGCTTCTACCTACTGGACTGCCATCTACAGACTACAGTCACTGACTTCTTAGCTTGCCGTACCACTTTCGAAGGGGACGCCTTGGGGACGTTTCCCAACCGAACCCATACCGTACCCGTCCCCGAAACATATCCGGTACGGGAGACGACAGCCATTTGGCGAATCCGTGCAACCTTGATTATAGCTTTGTAATTAATATTGTCTTTTCATGTTTTATTTATGGGAATTGGCAGTAAGAATCTTGGTTTTAAAAGGCGCGCCTCCCGGGCTCTGCGAAATGGGCTTTAGCTAGGCGAGGCCCAGTCACCTACGGAAGGCGCGCGCCTCAAAGTGCCTTTGGTAAGGCGCGCCTTTGCGCCTCAAGGAAGATAACTAAGATTTAAGTTATAAAGTGAAGAATGATGGACATTTTTTCAAATTCAGACTACTTTAGCTTTAAATATATCAATATTTAATTTATTATGAATCTTTTTAATTGGTATTAAGTACTATCATAGTAAAAAATAATTTGAAATAAATATATAAATACATGCGCCTTGCATACAAAAGGCGCGCGCCTTCGCCTTGCGCCTAGGCTGCAAGGACCATTTACGTCTTGGTGCGCCTTGCACCTTTTACTTGTAAAACTAAGGTAAGAATCTGCTAAGAATTAGCATGGATTCTGACATGATTACAGCTCTAACTATGGCAGGGGGGAAGAAAAATGCTAATGATATTGATAATATGTGAATTACACTAATAGAATGATAATTCCACTTTTGAGAGGTGGATGCTCTTCAAATATGAGCTTTCGAAAGGCTCACTCTCTCTCAATAACTAACCTCATAATACTTTCAACATGACTTAATTCCTCCTAATGAGGTCTATTTAAAGAAAATACCCCCTAACAAAGATCTAGCTTATTCCAAAAGTTACTACTATAGACTATGACTAATATGCTAAAGATATTGATATTAACTAATCGCCTATAATAAATTTTGATTGGAAGAATTTGTCTTGTCAACAATCCACTAGCACATATACTAACCAATCAGAATTATTTGACTTTTAAACACCCAATTAGATTAATTATTAACAAATTATGAAAATTATTCACCCTTTAATAATGCTAAAAATATATTCTATATGGGTTTATCATTTTGAAACAAGCAAAATAGTATATGAGACTAACAAAGTGAAACGGAGGGAGTAACGTTTTTCCTTTACTTTTCTGCCCATCCTCATTGTACATGTTAGCTTAGTTTTAAAAAGCGCGAGGCGCACCGAGGCGCAGAGGGTCCCTAGAGCCTAGGCGCAAAGCGAAAGTGCACGCCTCTTGAATATGAGGCGCAAATTTTTTAATGTGAATTTATTTTTATTTAACTTCTTTTTTGACATTAAAAATTTATTTAAAAATCAAATTAAAGTGATAATTTTTTCATTTTATTTTACGTAGTGCTGTTTTGAAAATTTTTTACAGTTTTTTTGTTATTATTTTTCTTAAAATACTTAAATTTAAGCATAATAAATAATTTAAACTATTTTTTTTGGTTAAAGAAAAGGAAAGGTGGTAAGGTCACGTGATTAACAGTAAAAAAAAAAAAGCAGGCTTTTTGGTAATAATAATAATAATATAATATAATAAAAAGTAATAAAGAAATAAAAAAATTTACTTTATTGTAGGTGGGTAGAGACTAGAGAGAGTCAGAGACCGTAGAGGAGAGAGAATAAGCAGCAGCAGAAAAAGAAAGAATGAATAGAAGGAAAAAAAAAAAAAAAAAAAAACATACCTGGGTTGCTTCACCGGTGTAGGCCGCCGGGTATATCTGCAGCCGGAAACCACCAGGGATTGATCTCCGGTCTGCCGTAGCAGAACCCACCAATTTTTCAATTGCAAAGCAACCCGTAAATTAGGGTTTTCAAAAATTAGGGCTTTTAAATTGGAAGTCAAATTGAGGTAATTTCATTCAATTAACAAGGGGCTTTTGCTCGAATTATCTCTCTAAAGACTGGGTAAGCTTTAATTTGGAAAAAAATGTGTTTTTTTTTTACAAAAATTAATCCAAATCCCCTTTTACTCACGCCTCTAAACGTAAGGCGGCTAAGGCGCTGCGCCTTACGCCTTGGTGGAGGCGGTCTAAGGCGCGCGCCTTCTGGAATGCGCGACGCCTAGGAAGGCCGAGGCGTTTTGGCCTGCGCCTCGTGTCGCCTTGCGCCTCAACTGCGCCTAGGCGCGCTTTTTAAAACTAAGCATGTTAGTGCATTAACTATTTTGCATTCCATTTATAAAGTAATGTTGGATGATTTTGTTTAATACATCAGACATCCCTTGATTTAGAAAGTTGATGCTTTGTATAAGATGTATTATTCTTCTTTTGGGAAAGAGTTCAACTCTCCTTGGTGAAAAGGTTGAACCCCTAATTGTTATAACATCAACTTTTGGTCCTTCCATTATTTAAATCCCTAACTTGATAAACGAGCCTGGTCCATACGAGTCACAAGTGTTCACTTTACAAGTCCAAGGAGATTCCACCTCAAAATCATATGGCAACAAGAGGGGTGGCCCCTTAGCCACATAAAGTGGATACAACTTTCACTTTTCTTCAATGTGGGATACACATCTCAACACTTTCCTTTACTTTTATACTCCCTCCGTCCCTAAATTACTTTCTTTTTTGGAAATTTACACGGGAATTAAAGAGGGAAGAATAAGACAAATAACAATAATTAGATAATGCAGTGGAAAGTACAAAGATAGATTAGTTATTACTCATGACATGTCATCAATCCTTTGAAAAAAAAAAGGACCAATCACATGCTCCTAATTGAAAATTTTTAACCAATCATATTCATTGTTATTTGGCACAAGGATTATGAGTGAGATTAGGTAAGGATGAGTGAGAGCATTAAATATAAAACAGAAAAAGAGAGTTGATTTACTAAAAAAACACTTGCCAAAAATAGAAAGGATGAAAATGTAATTTTGGAATACCAAAAATAGAAAGGAGGAATGTAATTTAGGGACGGAGGGAGTACTCTTTTTAATGTGGTTCAACACTTCCACTAACATTAACATGTGGGTTTGTTAATAGGCTTAACACTCCTCCTCACATGTGAGTTGCCCATAACACAAAACACATCTCAACCGAACTTGGGAAACTAGCTACTCAACATAAGGTTTTGGTCTAGGATGTTCATATGAGGTTAAGCTTTTGGACTACCACAATTCAAGGAGACCCGAGAATTAAGGTGGTGGAACTTACAACAAGGTAAGGCCAAGGTGTTACTCGAGAAGAGTTGTTAAAGAAGCCAATTAGCTTAGAGGTGGATCCTGATATTAATCAATAGGCTAATTCTTTTGAAGGGTCCAAGACACTTTTAAGATAGTCTAGATAGCTTTATTATGGGCTGCCCAAACAAAGAAATAAACAAGAAAAGGTCCACTAGATCAATAGAGAAAGAAGGAAGCTTGATCACCAAGGAAGAAGGTGTGCAGCAGTTCACTTCTTGCGAGGATGACGGGTGCCACGCGCCGAGACAAGGCCCATGCGCCACCTTCCCGGAACCACCTTGAACCCAACTACACTATGGGCCGGCGTGTGTGGTGGTGGAACGGCGACGATGTGAAATGGAAGGTTTTTTATACTTAGTTTTTTTTTCTAGAGTTTTGTTTGTAGAGGGTTTTTCTTGGATTAAGCACTTAAGATAAGGTTTATTTTCTATTATTTAATTGCTATAAACTTCCTAAGGTTGTTAGGAAAGTTTTTAGTTAATTAGAGTTTGTTTAGGATTAGTATTCCTAGTCTAATTAGAAGTAGTTTTCTAGTTAGGATACGCGGAGGGGGGGGTTAGGGGTTTGTCCTAATCCTTGTAGGGATTTGGGGGGGGGTTAGGGGTTTGTCCTAATCCTTGTAGGGATGGAATTAGCTTATTTTTAGTCTATAAATAGGGGAATTTCGTAGCTCCTAGAGTCATAGAAAATCAGATTAATTCTATTGTTTGTTAATAGGTAGCAACTTATTTGGTATGAGGATGGCATTGATGCATGCACATGAGGTGCACAAATGGTATCCTATAAAAGTCTTCCTAAAAGGCTAGCCTCACATTGACTTTTTGTTAGAAGCTTCGTAGTACTGTAATGGTCTTTAAATCAATTTGCCTTTCTTTGGATGTTAGGATGGTGTGAGGTGTGAGAGTTGATTGATTTAGCTAATGTCTAACATTCATGCATTTGTTACCCACACAAAAATGAAAGATTGACCAAGTAGAAAATATATTATCATCTTGAAAACTCCAGATGCAAAATGAAAATGTGTGATCATTACCCTCACAGAACAAGAACTATTAAATCACTAGAGAGTATAACAGTATAATACACAAGACCTACTCTAATTCTTCACTCTTAATATTGTAGTTTTTTCTATAGAGTATTAAGTAGACATATGGTGAAGGGATCTACAAACTTCTATTTTCAGCCTCCGGGTAAAATAAATCAAAGGATGGCATTTTAAGAAGCATACCTTTTAATATCCTCAACAGCTTGTTTCCTGTGTTGTATTTGAAGCTCTAGAATGTGGATCAGTGTTGCTCTAGCCTATGAATAACAAAGTAAATGCATAAATATGCATAGCTCAGGGAGAATAAAAAGGCGTAGTAAGATAAAGAAACTCAACGATTAGAGTAGTACCTGGTGAGGACGTAGTGAATTGAGCAGGTGATGTAGATTCTTGAACATAAGCGATATCTCTTCCACTCTCCTAGCATACTGTGATGGTCTTTCAACAAGAATGTCAGCTAGCTCCAACAAATGCAGCTGCAACTCCCTATTGAGCGTCTTCAATTCTTTCTTGAAGTCTATATGACATCATTAGGCACACTAATATTACAAACAAAGTAGAGGAAAAATAAGACCAGCTATTCCGGTATATATCGATTAAGAATTATACGGCGCACAATCTCATATGACAGTTCATGACTACAGTACAGCATGACACGAAAACTGATTTCACTCTTCCCTGAATGGCCACTGTCTGGGATTATGCCACATAAGATGAAGACTTTCAAGCAGCATCAATTGTTCTCTGATCAATTCAAGCTCAGATCAATACAATGAATGACATAAACAAATAAAGATTACAGTATGAATAGAGTGGTGCATGCTCTAATTCCAACATGTACGATTAATAACTACAAAAACAGATGACAATTGATTTCCACAAGGAGTTTTTTTTTTTCCACCCCAATACCTTCCAATTTCATGAATGAGGACATATTTTATAACCACTAACCCCTAACAAATTACAAACACATATAACACCAGTTTCCTTTCTAAAGAACCGTGAAAGTATTTAAATTATCTTCCATTTTATATATGTATTGCATCATCTCTACGACAACTAAACCCTTTCGAAAAACACTGATCGAACCTAAAATTAATAACAAGACTACACTAGATAACCAGCACATATAGCGTATCGTTTCTCTTTTCCTAATGAACAAAATTGGCATCAAAATATCCACTTCCCTTCAACCTTCTTTCTAATAACATAAACGCTCCCAGCAGCCACATAATCAACTAATCAAGTATCTCCTAATTCAGGATTCCACAACTTTCATCAGCATTATAATTTACTAGTCCCTCGTTCAATTTCCCCCATTTTGTTCCAAAAATCAAACAATTTTCGAGAAAATGTACATAACTATAATCAAACAATCGTGCGGAATACACCCGAAAATTGGACAAACTAAACAGAATAAAGGAATACCTATATTAGGCCCTTTAGGGTACATCTGTCGAACACCTTGATCTTCCAAACTCGGGAGCACATCATCAGTCTACAATTAATTTCAAATTATACAAACAATTCAATCAATCTAAACCTTAATTAAAATCAAAACTCAATCAATCAAATACCCAAATAAGTTCACAAAATAAGCAAAAAAAAAAAAAAAACACGCAAAATCAGAAAATATCGAAGAGAGTGAAAATACTAACAGTGTAAGTAGCGCCATAGCAGGTGTAGGTGCCTTCAATAGGAGGAGGAGGTTCAGGAGCCGATTTAGGATTTTGTGTGTAATCTTTGTAAAGCTTGTAAAATGGTGGTGGAGGAGGATATGTTGCTGTCGCCATTTGCAAGGCGGCGATGATGGCTACTGCTGCTTTGGGCGGAGGTATGAGAGAGAAAGGTGATTTTAGAGAAAAAAAAAAAAAAAAATTCAAGTACATTATTCTATGTGAAAGCTAAACGTCGTTCTCGAATCTCTAAATAACGCCCGCAAAATAACCTATCAATTACATATGTATCCTTATTATAAAAATAATTAATTTTACCTCGTTAACAATTTTATCCTACTTAAAAATTTAAACCGTTCTCTTTGTGTTCAACAGCCACCAATGACCAAAATCAACCACCAACCACCTTATGTTGTAAAAATCAAACCTTGGAACTTAATTTCTAGATTCCTCGTTAAACTTTATTTCCTATAAAGTATAAAAAAAAAAAAAAAAAAATGTTATTGTACTTTTTAATAGAATGGAGTTGGCAGATGTATCGCCCAAATGGAGTATTGAAACTGTCTGAAACTACTGACAAATTGTTGGGCATTCTTATAAACAATAATTAATAGTTCAATTTTCCACTCGTAATAATACATAATAACAATGAGAAACGCCCAAATTTTTCGCCAGATTTATGGTGTAACGCCTAGATCTTACGAATCACCGTATGGGTGATCGAAATTTCTAGGCGTTTAACCCAGAAATTTCCGCGTTTAAGCTCAGAAATTTCGATTAATCGCCCAGAAATTTCAATTAACCACTCGGTGATTCGAAAGATCTAGGCATTTCAGCCTAGACATGGCGAAAAAATTAGGCGTTTCCGCCAATTCCAGAAAATAAAAATTAAAAAAAAATCTCCGGCGACTGAGAAGGAATGAAATTCAGTGTTACCGGAGCAAGATTGTAGTACGGTGATAGCAACGACGGTCTGTGGTGGCTGGATTTGTAAGAGAGAGTGTGAAATCAAGGGACGCAGAAGCTGCAAAGTGATGTACTATGGACAAATATTAAAATGGGAGTGGTGGTGGTTTAGAGAGAATTTTTTTAAAGAGTGTAAATGGTGGTAAGTGGTGGTACTGCCGTAGTGGTGGGGGGTTAATATTGTGATTGTACGATTAAATTCTTTGTTTTTATACGTGAGGGTAAATTCGTAAATATGTTTTATTTTGTGGGCGTTAGTTAGATCTTCGAGGGCGGTATTTAATAACCCCACTACGAGGGGCAATTTTGTAAATAAAAAAAAAAAACTTTTATCAATTGTGGACTTCGGCTAATGGACCAAGTTGGTAAACAAAATGATTATTGAAATACAAAATGAGTTGTTTTTTACCTCCAATGGTGATACGCAACCCACTTTTCAATTTAGCAACTCATGTGACATCTAATTTCCCAATAGTGAGGCTTTCTAAAGTATACTAATGTTAATTTCAATTTATGGCCCACCAAATCATATTATAAGTTTTTTTTAGAAAAAAAATTAAATTAAAACTTAAATAAATTACAAAACATATTATAATATTGATAAGGGCCCACACTTTTTGTCAAATGAGACTCAAAGTTGAGTATCTAAACTAAGCAACTTTTTTTTGGAGTTGCTAAGTTTAGATATCAACTTATTAATATCCTTTGCAAAAAATACTCTCTCTCACCTAAAGAAACTCCCTTAAGTCTCACCATTGGAGATGGTCTGATGACAATGAGGTAAAAATTAATGCATGTAGCCATGCGACCATGCGGCCCATTAGTTTGCTAAGATGTATGCCAAATTATCTTAAATTTAATCCATGCGCCCATGCAGCCCATTTTGAGTCCTCTTAGAATTTCAGTTTTCATTTCTTAGCTAAAGATTGATATCAAACTTATCCTTCTACACGACAACGGATTAACTAAAGATTGAGAAGGATAAGTTTGATATCAATCTTTAGCTAAGAAATGAAAATTGAAATTCTTTTTTACTTGACTTGTTTCATTTATAATGTTTACCGATGCATAAATTTATCCTTCAATAATTTTATTTATCGACAAGTAAAAAATAGAAATTGTAATAATATTTTTTGAGACGATTTTAACAAGATAATATGCTTTTCCTTACATATAACTCATGAAAGACGATCAAATAAGCATATATGAACACTGTAAAAGTCAAAGTAGGTCAAGCAAAAAAAAATGAGGAAGTACTTAATAGTCCCCAATAATTCCCATTCACCAAATCAAGATATGAGATATAGATTGATAATAAGGAAACAAAAATAAAGGCGCCACGTCACAAGTGACAGTTTGAGAAAATGTATTAGACACAATTATAACAATAATGCATCTTAAAGTCAAGTCAAAGGACATGCTATCCTAAGGAAGAGATATATAATTAAAGACCGAGTCTTAGATGAAATCAAATTCATTATTAAATCATTTTTTTTTACCGTAATTACCAAGGGAAACAATCACCTCCAACTTCATAGACTCGTAAATACTACAGGCACTAGCAAAAAGGTTGTAACTCTTCATGAGGTCCTATTGTATAATTAAATGAGTACCACACATCTCACACGATGATGTCAAATTGCTCGACACTAGTATAGTAATATTTGAATCTTCTTTTAACTTAATCAATAGAACTTTCCTAAAAAATAAAAAATAGATAATTAGATAAATAAAATAAAAAGCACCTTAACTTCAAAGACATGTGAATATCACACATACCAGCAAATGGTTCTAAGTTCTAACTAGTCATGATCCTATAATATCAAATAAAGACTAGGGTAGAATTGTTCCAAACTAAATGTCCTTTTGACTTTGTTTCTAACATATTAGCCTTGAAATAAATACTAAGATCCTGATCTTATATGAGCAATGCTGTGTGAATCCTGTTAAGATAGGGTTCGAGGGGGTCTAGATGTACATCGCCTCCCTCTAAGCACTTTAAACTATTTGAGAGGTTAATCTAAGCAACCTACACAAAA
Organism: Chenopodium quinoa; assembly: GCF_001683475.1. Taxonomy (NCBI): domain Eukaryota; kingdom Viridiplantae; phylum Streptophyta; class Magnoliopsida; order Caryophyllales; family Amaranthaceae; genus Chenopodium; species Chenopodium quinoa. Next base: position 2,199,848 of record NW_018743955.1, read on the forward strand.
ATTGCCATTCATAACCAGCCTGAACAAGATATTCTTCTTTTCAATTGAATGTTCAGGCTATTTCTATGCTGCATGAGAACATAAAATACTTTTTACCTAGGGGGTTTCAAAGTCTACTGTTTTGAAAGTAAGAAAAAGTTCACGACCTAGATGTTTAATATAGCTTAGTGTCAATGAATGATAAAAACCAATATGGGCATGATTAATAAGATGGGTTCAATTATTACAAGAAATACTATTTGCTAACGTTTCTTGAGAAAATAAGAGTAAATAGCCATGTTAGGAAAAATACTTGTCACATTTAGAATGTGAAGAAAACATTCCTAATCCTAGCAAAAAAAATAAAAAAAAAAAAACTTGTCATAGTTTCCAAATTTGTCACATTCTATATATACTTTACATTCATCTATTTTGAGTTTTGACATTTGTTTTAACAAATTAAGGGTCTGTTCACGTTTACTTAATTTCAGTTCAGTTCAGCTCCAATCAGTTCCTGATTTTCCTCTCTTATAAAATATTCATTTCAGCTCGGTTTAGTTTAGTTTAGCTCCAATCAGTTCAGTTCAGTAAATGTGAACAGGCCCTAATGAGGAAGGAAATCAAAAGAAATCAAGCCATGAGAAAATCAAATGTCTTTTATATTTTTGAAAAAAATTGTAATCCTCTTATTATTGCTAGATTGCACTAATTTAACACTTTCTCGCAATCATTTGTTCTATAAATATATATTCTTGTGACTTTTACAGATTTCACAAGTGACCCTTGTAATTTAACCAAAGGATACTCTATCAAATTAGAAAATCAATAATTTAGAAAAAAAATAAAACTTAAATTGGGATAAAAGTTACCCAAATAATTCATAAAAATTTTATGATCCGTTTTACCCAGGCTCAGCCCTGAGCCAGGACAGGAGAGAGAAGAGGCCTAATTTCATAGTTCAATCCTAACATTTAAGGGCTCTGCAATACATTAGGAGCCAAATTTGATTCAATTATAAAAAAAGCTCATAATTTTAGGGATAGTTGATTCAATTATCAAATTAGTCTCATAATTTTAGTGATATTTGATTCAATTATCAAATCAAGCTGATAATTTTCTTATTTAACAACATATATAATCGCTGGTTATGATCTTAGATATTAGAACCAATAGTTCAGATTTTCGAACCCCAAACTTACTGCTCTGATAATTAAATTAGTAGTAAAATTAAATCAAACATAAACCCTAGATTGCGAAATTGACATGATGATTACAAAAAGAAACAACAAATCACCTCAGAAGCTGCTTCAATTGGGGAATACAAGCATTAGAAGGCGCATCAATGGAGAACTTGAAGTGCGATTTAATGGAGAACCGAGAGAAAGAGGGGAGCAAGAGGAAGAGGGAGGAGATACTAGAGACCGTTCAAAAAAAAAATACTAGAGAGAAGTTTGAGTGTTTGGGCAATGTCTCAAAATATGTGATGAATGAATCCATGTTTGGTAATTGGCTTTTTAATGGCTTTTTTTATTAGCTTTTGGCTTATTTAGGTGGTCAAACAGCCAAAAAATATGTTTGGTAAAGTATATAAACTGTATAAGATCAAGTTTAGCCTCAAATCTTCAGATTTGAATGTGACATCATTTAAATAATTTATATTAGTGTTTTATTAGTGTGTTCAATCAACATGAAATAAATTATATTTAAATTATTCGTACATTAACAAATTACATAAATCTTCTATATATAATTATATGATTGTGTCTATGAATAATTTTTTATAATGTTCATTATGTTATCTCAATGACACCAGAAACTCATTTGGATCATTGATCAACGATATCATCATGTGTATTTCTACTGATCCAAGCAATACTACTATTCGATTTTCCCTCTATATAAATAACACTCGTGTTGATATGAATGATAACTTTACACTCTGAACGTAGGTTCTAGATGATTCCAAGGGTTATTTTATGTACTTGATTTGAAAGTAGCACAAACATGAAAAAATGAACATGCACATATAATTAAAGAGAAAGTATTGGGTGCGGCAAGCCATATCAAATAATTCGTGCGTTAAGTATATGATATGCAGTATTTGATATAGGATATGTATTATTTGATAGTAGATATGTACAACTTGTTGGAGGATATGTGTTACTTGATAGATGATACATACATTTTGTTGTAGGATATATATTATTATATTGTTTGTTATATAATATGTAGTATTTGATAGAGGATATATACAATTTATCTTTGATAGGGGATACAAACAATTTGTTAGAGGATATTATCATATAGCCAATAGAGGATATCATCCGATCTATAGATAATATCATAAACACAATTATAAATGATATCATATATATATACCCAATAGAGGATATCATCTAGCCTGTAGATGATAGCATAAACACAATTATAAATGATATCATATAGCCAATAAAGGATATCATGGACACCGTTATATATAGTATCATATAGCCAACAGAGGATATCATATAGTCAATAGAGGATATCACAGACACAATTATAAATGATATCATATGTAGCCAATAGAAGATATCATCCAGTTTATAGATGATATCATTTACACAATAGATGATATAGAACTAATAGATGATATCATCTAACTTATAGAAGATATCATCAAAACAATAGAGGATATCATCCAACTCATAAAAGATGTTTATATCATAAAAACAATAGAGGATAAAAAAAAAAAAAAAAAAAGAGAGAGAGAGAGGATATATCATTCATCATATAGATAATATTATAGACACACTACATAATATCATCCAATCTTTAGATCGGATGCGTGATATCATCCAAATGAATAATGTAAGGCTATGATTGCTCATGAAGGTTGGAAAGTGAAGATTTCTCACTGCTATAGAGAAGCGAACCGGGCTGCAGACTGGCTAGCTAATTTTGGGGTGAGATCAGAGCAAAAACTAGTCATTTTTGAGGCGATCCCGAAGGATCTCAGAGCCGTTTTATTGAAGGACCTCAGTGGAGTTGCGAGAGCTAGACTTGTTCCTATGGATAGGGCTTAGTTCGAGTGACTTGTTTTAGTTTTGCTGTGTTTTTGTTTTTCTTTTCTTTTTCTTTAGTCTGTTTGTTTAGCTTCATGTTTCTTTTTGTTTCTCTTTGGGTTTATGCCCTCTCTTTCACCAATATATATATATATATATATATATATATATATATATATATATATATATATATAGTAATCTTTATTTTTAAAATAAACAAATACAATAATTGTCTTCCTATATATATTGTACTAGATGAAGCCCGTGCGATGCACGGTTTGTTAATATTTTTTTTAAAAAAATATTTTTCATATTTATGTGATTTTTATTATTATATTAGCTTTAGAATATTAGATATATATATATATATATAGTAATCTTTATTTTTAAAATAAACAAATGCAATAATTGTCTTCCTATATATATTGTACTAGATGAAGCCCGTGCGATGCACGATTTGTTAATATTTTTTTTTTAAAATATTTTTCATATTTATGTGATTTTTATTGTTATATTAGCTTTAGAATATTAGATAAAATTCCTAATCTCAAAAAAATAATATTTTTTATTTAATTAATTTAAACTTTAGTATCTCATTCGTCAATTTGGCTTACGTGGCATTTGAATTATAATTGTAAAAAAAATTAATAATCTCTTATTTAATTGGCTACAACTTAAATTTATAATCCTACATGGCGCGTTAAGAAATTAAATCCTATGTGGCTCTCTAAGAACTCTGGAAAAAACTCCCTTTTATATATATACTAGTTTTGTGCCCATGCGATGCCCGGGTTGTTTATTGAATTTTAAGATATATTTTTAAATCTGTATGTCAAATTTTAAAACATAACATTAATACAAAATTAGTTAGGAATCGATATGTTTTTGTGACGATTTAAAATTGTAGACATGTAATGACTAATAATAATAAAATTGGTGAAAAATATTTCTTGACCCATAACCTGAAATAATGACCCTGTCTGAAATGACTGGTGACCCGACCTGATTGACAGGTCTACACATAGTAATAAAATTATATAAGATTGTGAAGTATATTATTTTAAATGATTAGAATATATTATAAACAATGGATGTGGTACATTTTGAACTAATTCCTTCGCTCCAAAGAAATATTATGGTACAAAAAATAAATTTGTATGATAATTTATGAAAGTTATAATCTAAATATTTTTTGAATAAAATTATAATTCAATTTGTGTATATGAAATATTGGTATTTTATCAAAAATAAAACTCTAAATTAACAATTTTATCCTAAAATTCTATTCAAATTTGATTGAAAACAAAATTCTAAACTAACTTTTTTATCCTACAAATTGAATTCTATATAACTCTATCCTACGTGGCACGACACTTGGCGAAAAGTTGGAACGCCAAGTGTCGCTGCCTCGTCGCCTGGCTAAAAGTTTAGCTTTATATATTAGTTATATGATACTAGTTTGTGTCCCGTAAGATGCCCGAGTTGTTTATTGAATTTTTAAGATAATTTATAATCTATGCTTTTCTCACGATTTGCTATCTAGTAGGTATGTAACGACTAATAATAACGTTGATGAAAATGTTCGATTTAATACATTAAAAATTTAAACTTTGGGCAAGGGTTGAACATTTCTTGACTCATAATCTGAAGTTACCCAATCCAAGATGACTCATGACCCAACCCTAATTGACAGGTCTCCATTCTATTAGATTGTGAAGTATATAATTAAAACTGATTAGTATATATTAGAAATGGATGTTTTATCCTTTAAACTACTTTCTTTGCTCCAAAAAAATATCATGATACAAAAAATAAATTTATATGATAATTTTTTAGAATTATAATCTAATAAATTTTTGAATAAAATTATAATTCAATTTGTATATTTTATCGATAATAAAACTCTAAATTAACAATTTATCCTAAAATTCTATCTAAATAAAATTCTTAATTAACTTTTTTATCTTATATAGCCTATTTAAATCTATCCAACGTAGCGCGACACTTGACAAAAAGTTAGAACGCCAAGTGTCGCAATCTCGTAACCTGGCTAAAAGTTTAGCTTTATATATTTAATTCATCTTGGGTGGACTCGGTCTACAATAAACTTATTGTGGACCCAAAGTCTCACGTGCCCAAACCACCAACCACCAAATAGAAGACAGTAAAAAGTCTCCAGCCCAGCCCACTAACCCTTAAACCCATAAAACCCCAAACAATTCATGCATCTTCTTCATCATCGACGCCATTAACAATTCATCATCAGAGCTCGAAGTTTTTTCTCTCTCCTTCTAATCAATCTAGGGTTTATAATTCTCTATAATCAATTAATTTCTCCGAAAATCATGGCAAATTCTTCTATACATTCAGTTGAAATTGATCTAAATCAAAATATACAGGACAATGTAGAAAATTTTGATATCAACGTAATCAATTTTGATCTGAACGATGATGCTCAAATTGAATGCTACTACGAGGGTAAGAATTATAAAAATAAATGATTATCTATTTGATTTTGATCAAACTGTGCAAATTTAATTTATTGATCATTGTTTGATTTATTGATCAATTCGGACCTGAATAAGAAGATGAAGTTGTTGAAGATGTAGAACAAGCAATTATTGATGCTGAGGATGAGAATGATCAACATGTAATACAAGTTCAAGGTATTAGAATTATGCGAATTATGCGATTTAGAGTATATGCAAGTTATACAATTGGTTTTAGAATTCGATAATGTGAATGAATCAATTATGCAATTGCTGCAATTTCATAATATTAAATAGGATTTATAAAATGTAAGTCAATTATTCTCCAATATCTACATGTATCAATTCATGCAACACTTGTTTGACACTTTAAATGTAAGTCAGACGTTTTATAAAATAATAAGTATAATCACTTTAATTATGATATTGTCACTTTACATGTAATATAATCAATTTTATAAAATTTCTGCAAAATAATAATCTTACATTTGGTGTACGGTATAATAATTATTTCAATAATCATTTATGTGATATAATCCTATTTTATACTCTATAATCTTCTTTTTAGCATTATAATCATGTGTAATGCAGGGAAGGGGAGGGAGTTGTGTGCTGCATGTAGGCAGGGGAGGGGTACGGTTGTGAGAGTTTGATTAATTCTTATGTGGTGATTTAATGTATTTAGTGTATTTTGCACTGCTACACAAAGGGGGCATTGTCTTATGGTGCTGTAACATTTTCAATGGCCTCTTGTTTTGCTGTAACAACTTGAACAAAGGGGGTGCTTGGAGGGGGGAGACATAGCTGACAATAGTCTCAATAGCATGAATAGGTTTATAGAGCATTTAGAGACATATAACATTCACTCATTAATCAGGCGGAACCCACACATAGCATCATATTGTCAAAAATCAGTTGAGATAGTGCTGACATATAATAACCTTATTGTGTGTCCTAATGTGTATGTGATATAATCATTTTTTATGCATCATAATCATATTATGGTAATTATAATAACCTTTTATGAGCTTATCTATTTTAACACAGTATTATCATACTAAAATCGTAAGAGTGACATTTTTTTTATGTACAATCAGAATCTCATACATCACCAGCAATCAATGAGGACATTGGTGGTTGTTTATTAGGTGAAACTAGAGAAACTTTGAAGGAAATATATGAGCTATATTGTCAACATGCTGCTTTAGTAGGGTTTAGTGTGAGAAAGCCTAAAGATAGACAAATATAGGGAACCAAAATAGTCAATGAGAAATACTACGTGTGTTCTGCTGAAGGGAAAAGAAACACTGGAAAAACAAAGGTTGAAGAAGAAGTCATGACAGAAGAAAGTACTTCAACAAAAGGAAATAAGAGAAGGCAAAGAAGAGTTATGATAACAAGAACAGGTTGTTTAACATCAATACGTGCAAAGATGAATGATAATAAAGAGTTTGAAATAGTACGTCATGTGATGCATCACAATCATCCTTTGACAAGACAGTCACTTAATTATCTACATAGATCAGAGCGACGAATGACATCCCCCAAGGAACAAGTTATACAAGCCATGACAGAATGTGGTTTAAGACCAATTGATTCATATAATTGTATGAGTTATGAAGCCGGTGGAGAAGATTTATTGGGACATTCAAAGAAAGATCATTTCAATTGCTGCTACAAACTCAAAATGAAGCCAATAAATGGAAGTGATTCTCAAACTGTTGTTGACAAATTGTATGAGCAAATGACAGAGGACAATGAGTTCTTTTTTAGAGTGAGACTGAGTGAAGATGGAAAAGTTTGTTGCTTATTTTGGAGGGATGCAATGATGCTTGAAGACTATAAAATTTATGGAGATGTTATGGTCTTTGATACTACATATAGGACAAATAAGTACAACCTTATTTGTGCTCCATTTGTAGGAATCAATAATCATTGGAGGAACACAATGTTTGCATGTGCTTTTATTGGTGATGAAACTAAATAATCTTTTGAATGGGTGTTCAAAACTTTCAAGAAGTCAATGCAAGGAAAATGCCCCATTAGTATATTTACTGATCAAAATGCAGCAATTGTTGCGGGAATCAAAGAGGTACATGTCTTCTGTCAAGTATAATTTTTTTTTTTTTTGTGCTATAATCCTTTTTTTTTTCTTTTTACAAAAGCCTTTGTGCTATAATCACTTGGTATAATCTTCTTTTTTGCAATATAATAACATTGTATGTAGTATAATCATATTTTTTTTATACTAATTATAATGTTGATTTATTTTCTATGCTTTACAGATTTTTCCAGAAGTAAGACATAGGCTATGTTTGTGGCACTTAAGTCAAAATGCGAATACAAGGTTTGGATTACTAAAGGCTGATAGAGACTTCAAAAATGAGTTCCACAAATGCTTAAGTGGTTGCATAACAGAGAAAGAATTTGAAGAGAATTGGAATAAAATGGTCACAAAGCATAACCTTCAAAATGATGATTGGTTCAATAGGTTGTACTCACTAAAGGAAAAGTGGTGTACAACACTTAGCAAGGATTTTTTCTCTGCTGGAATTTTATCCTCACAAAGAAGTGAGAGTACAAACCATGCAATTGGATTCAATGCAAGTAAAACCACAAGCTTGACAGAATTCTTTTCTATATTTCAAGCAACAGTGAGGAGATGGAGAAAAGATGAAGAAATGGATGACTTCAACTGTACAAAAGGAATTCCTAAATCTGACCTCTGTATGAGTCCATTATTGATTCATGCTTCAATGGTATATACACATACACTATTCAGAGACTTTGAGGAAGAATTCAAGTATGCCATGGCAAGCAATGTTGAACTTCTAGATCCCAAAGAAAACAACATTACTTATAGAGTTTACATCAATGGCATATCAGGTTCATATCATAAAGTTTGGTTAAACTTTTCAACTGGAGATATTCATTGTGAATGCAAGAACTTTGAAGAATTGGGATGGTTGTGCTTCCATTGCATAAGAGTTTTGCATCTATATTCTTTCAATAAAATTCCAGATCACTATATATCTGCAAGGTTAACAAAGTTTGCAAAAAAAGAAGTTTGGGAGAGACATGATAAAAAGAAAAGAGAAAGAGGAGAACTCAACAACTACACACCATGGATTAGAAGGTAATAGTATGTTCACATATAGATATAATCTAATTTTTAGTGATATAGTCTGATTTATAATAATATAATCTGATTTATCATAATATAATCTGATTTATAATGATATAATCAATTTTATCTTGGCTATTATATTTTCACTTGCAGGCAATACAATTTAGTTTTGAAGAGCCATAAAATAGCAAAAGCAAGAAAATTTCTTGAAGAAAATTTCAAAAAGACCAACATTATTGTTGACAAAATAATCAAGGAAGATGAACAAAGAAGAGCAGCTGAAGAAGCAAAAGCAGTTGAAAAGGCAAAAGCAGCAGCACAACAAGCAAAAGCAACAACAACTGATGGAAGTCATCAAGCATTGTCATCGTCAGGACTAACTATATTGGATCCCGATAGAGCAACTACCAAAGGGAAAGATAACAAGAGAATCAAGGGGAATTATGATTTATACAAAAAAGCCAACAAAAAGAGGGAAAAAAAGACATAAAGAATTTGGTTCCACAACTCCAAAAGTTCATTTGGTTTAGAATTTTTAGTTTAATAACTTTTCTATCTCATATACAACATAATCAGTTTTGATTTGGCATAATCAGTTTGTACTTGACATAATCAGTTTTGTATTGGTATAATTAGTTTTGACTTGATAGTCCATTTTGATTGGGTATAATCAGATTTCAATTTTTATAGTGACCAAAATAGGAGTCAATATTTCATACAAACTTGACCATATAAAAAATCTTCTCATGCAAAAGTAAATCAAATATATCTGTCAGCCATGTACTTAATTATGTAACCCAAAAGAGGAGGTGTTGTGAATCTGTTAGTTTTTCATCTTATATACTCATATTTGGTATACTCATAATCACATATAATATTATATAATCATATATAAGTTGTTAAACACTTGAATACTACTATTATGTAACCCAAAAGAGGAGGATGTTATGAATCTGTTAGCTTTTCATCTTATATACTCATATTTGGTATACTCATAATCACATATAATATTATATAATCATATATAAGCTGTTAAACTCTAGAATACTATTATGAACTTGATTCATTGATTTATATAGATGTCATTACATTGTTACTTGTTAGACATTGTTAGACATTACACGTGTAAATGTCTTTACATACAAAAAATATTAATCCATATTATCTACTTTTAGAACTCTACAACTATTTCTTCTTCTTAGCTGCTACAATTTTTTGTTTTTTGGCTTCGGGTTTCTTCATCTTTTTTGCTTTTCGGGCCTTTTTCCTTCTGTTCTCTTCAATTGTCTGCAAAGTCTTTGACCTTTTATCTTTGAATGCAATCACATTATCCAACAGCTGAGATCTCACTTTATTCATGTCTGATAAAATAAGGCTTGCACATATACAAGCTCTGCATATCTTTCTATCATTCTCCTGAAAATTAATAATCATATAAAACATTATTCCTTACCTAAACTCTTAACTTTTTTCTAGCATACACAAAATGATATAAAGTAATAGAACTTACAGTATTCAAAAAAGGGCATTCAAACACATTTGAACCGTCAAACAACAGCATATTGGTCAACACGAAATCAACACAATCCAAATCCAAAAACAACATATTGGTCTTCCACCTCCCTTCGATCTCTTTTATTTTAAAGAGTCCAATATCACAAACGATATTTAAGTGGATTAACTCGGAAAAATTTCCAATTAAATCAGCCTACAATAAAAAATAAATAAAATTATAATTAGAATTCTTAAAATAAGAATAAAATACAAATATGAAAACCTGAAAAACTGTAGAACAAAAGTGAAGTATGAAATACCAATACTAATCCAATTTCTTCAACTTTTTTCTTATAAGAAGGATCAACCAATAGCTTGTTGTCAAGATATTGAATATTCTGCTCTTTAATATTCAGCACAAACAGAAAATAATGATGCTCAAATAAGACTAGAAAAAATACCTGAAATATTTAGCACAAACATCATTATATGATATTAAACATCATTATATATACACAAACATCATTATATGATATTAAACATCATTATATATACACAAACATCATTATATGATATGACTATATAAGATAGAATATATATTTACCATCTCAATATTTTCATCTAGAGTAATATAATTGTAAGACTCTATTATTTGGTTCAAGGAATTTGAAAACTGATCTTGCAAACTGACATCATTTTTATCTTCACAAATTTTCATCAAAATTTCCTGCAAAAAGAAAAGAAAATTAAAACTTTGTATAAAAAGATAGAAAAGCTAGTGAAAAAAAAATATTGTATATTCGTACATTTAGAGAAGATCCAAGGAAAAACTTCTTAGGATTATGATCGGCTTTTCTTTCATTTTCATTGAGCAAGAATGCCCAACAATCAACAATAGCTTCACTAATTTTTGATTCAGATCCAATTGTCCAAAATTCTTCTCTTGAAACACAGTGTAAATCACTTGTCTTGAAAATTTCTTCACTAAACAGATAAAAGTAATTAATTAAAAATTAGAATTCCAAAAGCAATAGATATAGAAATAATTATATTTTTAAAATCAACTTACTTGAGGTTGAAAGGAGGTTCATTGATAAAACAATAATCAACAATTTCTTGAACAAACAAATCCATTTCCTTCATAACCTCAGCATGCTTAACCATAAAATCAGAAACAAACACAACACCACTCTCCCCAACATTTAGTTCACCAAAATCAAGACTGCACTTTGATTGATTATTTTTTAGAACCTCCTGGAAAACAAACCAACATGTTCCAGGTTTCCCACAAAGATTTTGTTCATTACCCATTATATTATGAACAACATTACTTATTATGTTGTTTGCTGCAGATGACAAACTACCGTCCTTGTAGAAACCTCTAACATCAGAAAGATCATCCCAACCACCAGGCAAATCACTAACAAGTGTTGAAATCATAACAATTTCATCAATAAATTTTTGGAATAGAGTAGTTGACATGAGATCTAAATCTCTCTGGGATGGTTCAAGAGCAGAAGTAATAGAGGAAGAATCATGCACCAAATTTTCAATCATTTTTTTTTTCAATTTTTTTAATTCCTCAAGGTGATATTCAACAACAACTTCTACATCCCTCTTCATGATCAACCATTGAGCATTAAATTTTTGAAAAAAAAAAAAAAAAAAAAAAAAAAAAAAAAAAAAAAGAGGTAACATATAAGTTGTAAAACATGACTATGTCACAAGAAATATCATTATATTAGATAAAACACAAGTATAACCTAAAAGGTGTAAAACATGACTATATCACAAGAAATATCATTATATTAAATAAAACATGATTATATCACAAAAAGCATGTTAATAATGGTAAAACATTATTATATCACAAGAAATATCATTATATTAGAAAAAAACATGACTATATCACAAGAAACATCATTATAGTATATCATGATTTGGTTCTGTAAATGAAACATACAAAATAAATATGAGGATCATTATTATTAATGAAAGATGTGATATAATCACAACTGATATCTTATAATCATATTTATATTGATATAGTCACTTTTATATTGATATAATCACCATTGATATCTTATAATCATATTTATATTGATATAATCACAATTGAAATCTTATAATCATTTTGATATTGATATAATCTAATTTTTAATTTTTAATCATATTTATTATATTCATATAGTCACTTTTATATTGATATAATCACAACTGAAACTTATAATCATATTTATATTGATATAATCACAATTGATATCTTATATATTATTTAATATTTCGTCCAGTAACTGTTTTCTTATATTTGCACGCATAAGCACACATTCTGCAATTTCTAAAGCTTTTCGACTAAAATCAATACACTAAAACTACGAACAACGAACTCAGGAGAGAGGAAAACCAGTAGAATTAAGCTATTGTAAAAACTAATCCCTAAAAATCAAATCAAATACTAAAATACCTCTTAAAAATGAAATTTAAACACTAAAATTGAAAATCTAAAGTTAAATTAAACAGAATCGGATGATTTACACAAAAATTGAACTAATTAATCGAAAACCTAATTAAATACCTTTGCAAGGCCGCCCAACTGATGATCGTAATCCTCTTCGTTTACTCCAATTTGATGATCGTATCGCCTTCACCATTGTTGATTTTAATGAACTTCCTTCTCTCGCCTTCACCATTGTTGAAGTGTACAGAGAAGAACATCAAAGGAGGAGAGAGAAAAAGAAGAAAAAGAGAGAGAAAATGATATGTCAGGAGGAGAGAGCAAATTAAAAGGAAGCTTCCCAAAAAAGAATCTGTGATAGTCACGTGGGAAGCTCGGTCCACAGTAATATTAATGTGGATCGGGTTTATATTAGTTTTTACCTTATATATTAGTTATATGATATGATGATTAGATTTACTCAGTAAATGTACAGATGTTACTTTACATTACAACTAAATTATTTTAAAAAGTAGGTGGTCTTTAATTTTTTTTTTTTAGATACAAATAAAGATTATACGGAGGAGTAACTTGTGGGTTGTGGCAGTACAACAAAAAATTATACAAAGTATATTTGATTTTGATTTCTCGTCAATTTGGCATTGAATTTCGTCTTCCAACCATTGAAGGTCAGCAATGGCGGAACCACCATTAAAGGTCCCGTACTTAGCTCATGGGTATAACATAGCACGCTCATTTCCAAACCAAAATACATGCACTTGTTATCAAAACGCTCACAATTCAACATACAATCACATTGGACAATCAATTTCAACAATTATACATCACAAAAGAAAACCCCAAATCTATTTTTTTTTTTTTGGCATTTTTCGAAATATCCGACAATTTCAAGCAATTATTAAGCCAATTCAAGCATTAGTCATGGGCAAATATAATCAACGATCAACGAGTTTCTCATCATCGACGACACCACCGCCAATAACAACGCCGCCGATGGGAGCAATCATTGGTATAAAGCAAAAACCCCACGAAACATCTGGCCATACTGGACTGACGCAATAGTTTGTGATAATTAAAAGCAAAAACAAGTAACACATAGCTTATTAATTGAACAAACTCCTAAAATCCAACAAATTAACACCTATATAATAGCAAAAGAACACATAAAAACGACCTTATTAAATCAAAATTAAAAAAAATGTAGCAAATCTACAAAATTATTAGCAGTCACGTAGTTAACTATCAAGGGATAAATTGTTGAAATGTGGCATACAAAATGAGTCTTAAACATGGAACTTAGAAAGACAGCACAAAGTGATTAAAAGCAAAAACAGCGAAGTATGTAACACTGGCATCTGAGCTTACAACTTCAAATTCACAAAGTAACAAATCATACAAAACGTAAGTCAAGGACGAGCTTTAACACCAAGTATCAAAGTAACATTTGTCATTCCATTTTCCTGCGTTTCCTTAGCACAATCAAATCAGGCAAGAGACTAATAGTCAACGCAATAAAGCATTTGGTTCTTAGCATTATCAATAAGTAAGAAGGCAATAGACTAATAGTCAACGCAGTGAGTATTTGGTTCTTTGTGTAGATAATGCTAAGGCATAATATCATTGTTGTATGAACCTTGTCTATAAACACATCAGATACCTATCTTTAGAGCAGAGATAATAATTTTAGCTGTGTGTAGAGTGGTTGCTAATGTACTTGGTGCTGGTCATGGAAGGGTGTCAAAATAATTTATATTGTCTGGAAAAATTCAAATATGTTCTTGTATTTTGAGTTATGTAAGAGGTGATTTACTCGGTATTTAAAAAAAAAAAAAAAAAAAAAAAACGTTAAAATCCTTACCACCTCTCCTAGTTTAATCCCCCTTTTTAGTGATTGGTGATGATCTTGTGAGGGTAGAGTAATACTTTTAACATTCTATAAACTGTTTCTTGATTTTATTATTTTTATATATAACGGTAAGAAGAACGGGGCTCATTTGAGGGAGAGATAAGAGAAATCCCTCAAATGAGTCCCATGAGATTTGATCCCTAGACCTTAGAGATACGAGGGAGCAATGTCACTACCTCATCACCTCCTCAACCTCAACCTCAACCTCATTCCTGTTTTTTGATGGAGAGTGGTTTTAAAATGGTGCGACTATTTCAAGTTTGCTTTGGAGGCTTTTTTTCTTCCTTCTGTTTTCGAAAAAGTCACTTCACATCAGTACAACCTAAAAGGTAATAAAACAGCAGCTCAATTAGATTCAATGAATATCACCAGGCCAAGAAATTCATCTATTTCATCAGATAGGGAATAAGTTTATTTTACATATTCTGTACACGAATTTCCACATGATATACATCATATACTATCCACTAGCTAGTTGAAAAAAAGGTATATAAAAAATCTGCCCAAGAACCACTCGCTCAGAATGGTGATGCATTATCTTTTCTGCAGACGAAGCAGAATTCAGAGAGCCAATGAACATCCAATTGCAGCTCCGGAAAGAAGTCATAGGACTATGATGAATAATTTGAGATTTTGCTTCAACTTGCAAAATTTGTGCCACAATTTTAACAGCATTGCTGCTGTTCAGCAGTACAATCCTTCAGTAATATATGATGCAATGCAGCTTCATATATACAGAAGCTGGACCAACTGAGCAGATTGATGTTCCAGACTGAGACCTTATAAATGCAGATTAACAAGTATTCAGTTAAGTACATTGTGAACTCGTTCAAGGAGTTGCACCACCTGGTCAACTGATACAGGTGAATGAGGTGATCTGGAGCTTGATGACACTTCGGCAGTTGCACAAGGTAATCCCAACACAGCTTCTTGTTGGATGCTTGTAAGCTCCAAAAACTGAGCCAACATGTCTCCATCAAGCATTGTAGGCACCACAACCTGATCAAGTGAGGAAAAAAGTAACCAACAGAGCAAATTGCAAAAAAAAAAACAAAAAAAAAACAAAAAAAAAACTCTTATCTAAGTTTTAAATGTCTAAATAGATAGAGGGTTGGGTGTGGGCCAATTAAAGTCACCAGAATACCCTCTCTCTTACTAATATAAGTAGCTGTGCTCTTACAAAAATGGGATGTCATGACAGGACAATTGGACTGGAATGTCTGCGGTATAGTTTATAAGGTAACTTGGTGATTCCATCTATATTTATATGACTTCGCCGTTCATGTTAGAAACTTGCAATTCATCTAACAGAAAACTTCCTTAAGGCTATGATGGTTATAATATGTAATTTAAACATAACTTCTTTCACACAATCCAAAATTTTAAATGTGATTTAGTAATGAAAAGAGCATGAAATTTGTAATTAAATCCATTTTTCATATATATACTTTATACAAACAACATAAAGGGGATTACGAAAATAACAATTCTCTAATGAAACCCAACGTTTCTTTTCACTTGATAACTTTTTACTCATTCGGACTTTTATGCTCATTTGAAGAGAGCTCCTAATGAACAAAAAAATACCCTTTGATACAATTGACTCTAGAGGTATCTTACACTCCCATTCTACTACCCTGTGCATCTGTTTATATTTGTATATTATATATTTATAAATGCCGGTTTGTATTAAGGTTACATCAGGTAATTGTTTTTATAAGTAGTGTCTTAGAAGAGTATGATAAGGTTCAGTGCTAGATACTAAAATGACAAATAATTGCTAAACGTGTGAGAATGAACTTACGGTGTGTTTTCCTCATTTCACCAGATATAGTTAAGGCTATAAATTTACACACACAAGTTCAATAAAATCCATAAAAGTTTAACTTAAAACATTAAGATGTCAAAATAAGTTAATGAGAAGACCCTTTAATAGACCAAATCAAACACGAAAAAGAAATATCCTGATTTTTATACCTGGTTCTCACGACTACGAAACTCGCTATGATTGTTCCCAAGTATAGGAGCAGTAAGAGGATGAACTGCAAGTCTGGCTTGTACAGGCTTCAAAAGCTCATATTCCTCCCTGTGGCAATATCAAAGAGAGCATAAATGACATACTAAAACCAGATTAACTCACTGAACTACAAAGAACACCCACAGAACTGAAGAAGTACAACAATTTCATGGAGTTGTTCCTCTAAACCGGCCTTTGAACACCTTCAATAACATTATTTATAAGTAACAGGTACATAAATTTGCTAAATTGTCAAATAAATGAAGACAATCAAGAGATTAAACAAAAGAAATCAGCTGAGACAAAACAGGTTTCTTTTTCCCTTCAATTCCACAGACTGCTTAGTGTCTCAAATTGGGATTTCAATAAGGGATACCTTCCTTGCTACTATGTAATGAAGTACATCACTTTGCAGGGTTCGACGGTTTAAAAGCAGCTACCATCAGGGCGCGCTGGCTAATACCCTACGCAAGTTGTGCAACGAAATAAGGCCCCCGATTTCAAAAGGCCCATGTTTTTGGAAAACAAACCAAACACAACATATGAAGGTTCACGATAAAATAATACGTAAACTATTAGCAATGACTCCATGGTTGTTTGTTAGCAAGATAAGATAACCCATATTACCACAAGTAGCAGGATCAAATCCTAATATACATGCTTTGCAATTTATTTTTTAATTTATAAGATTTAGTATTATACTTTGCTACTTCCTTTTTATGTTTTCACCTTACGTTTTTAGGATTCGCTAATTCATATCATTTCTCTTGTCTGCACCTTCCTCTTCCCATATCCTTCGTATTCATAAATTTTCTTTTACCTAAATTCCTTTTTTTGTCTTAAAAATAAATAAATAAATAAAATTTGCTCTTCCATCTCATTTTATTTGATTTATTTTACCCTATTTTATTGTGTTCCATCTGAAAATACAGAGGAAATATATGTAACAGTGTAACACATGTCTTATTTTAATACTCAATATATAATTTAAAGTTCCAGGAACATTTGGAACATTTCGCTTCTGAGCATCCTTTAGCAGTAGTTTGCTAGGCCTCCTCTACGGCTCTAGGCAGACTCATGAACGTAGCCATTTTAGTATGGAGTAAGATTTTTAAGGCTCAATTATCAAATTTGCACGGAGCCTCGTAATTGTTTAGAATAGCCCTAGTTACCATCTAGATTGAAAATATACTTAGATTTTTAAGAGTGTAATGGCCTCAAGCCATTGTCAGAGAGTGATAGCCTTAAGCTATTAACCTATCTTTTGTATACCTTGCAATTTTCATTCGATATTCAAACTTCTATTTTTATAAATACTTGCATTGTTAAATCTGAATTTCAAAGCTAGATAATCAGTCCATTACAAAGTGTATGCTCTATATAGTATATCCTGTTACAACTTATAAATCTGCCAGTCATTTTAACTGGGAGGGAATTATTAGCTAATTTAATGATAATACAAATAAATAAGCAATTCATCTGTTAAAATGGTAAATGAGATATTTATGTAAGGTTAGAGGATAATAGCTTGGTAAACTTTACATTTGTCTCCTCTATAATAAATTTTTCAAAGAGGCAGTAAAGTTCACTACTAATCAAATAGTTTTGAAAACAATATAGTTCCAGATTCAAAAGAAAGGTACCTGGATATAGGGATGAAAATTAAAATGCTTCCAAGTAGAGTACTGGCCATGATACCATTGCGCGACAAATCAACAACACTATTACCACCGTCACACCCTTTAAATCCATCTTCAGCAGGCATTTTATAAGAGAATGATCCCTACACGAACACATACAGCAATATGATAGAATGCCATGTATTAAGAGTGACAAAATGAAAATCACATAGCATTAGAGAAAAATATCACAGCAATGTCCAAGAGGCACACAATATCAATAGTGACAACATGGTAGAATGCCATGCACTAAAAGTGACAATGAAAATCACATAGCATTCAAGAAAACTTCACAGCAACGCCCAAGAGGCACACAATATCAATAGTGACAACATGATAGAGTATATGCAATTTTCAATGCCTAAATAGTTTCCATTAAACAATCTATAAAGAAGAAAAGACATAGTAATTACATGAAAATAACAATTCAGATGTGCAGCCTTAAACCTAGAAATGCCATTTTTCAAATAACGCCAAACCATTCTCTCTAAAGATGAGACAAACATAAGAGTCATAGCGGCCCAACTGCATAGAATAAATGAATTGCTGCATACACTAGTTTCCCTTCATCACCACTAAATTTGTTAACTCTATTTGCTCCATTACCACTAAATATAAGTAAATGTAAGTTTTAATTTAACAAAGATAAGTTCAGCAAAAATAAGCTAATGAGAATAGAGCCAATGTTACTCCTTTGTTATGGATTCATGACCGACTTATTTGGCTCACACAAAGAAGACAGAAAATAGAGAGAAAGATTGAATCTTTCATTAATAGACTAAGTTTCTTTTAACAAACTAGTAGCTTTAGGTACCACTCTCCAAATTAGTGAAAAGCAACCATTCACCAAGGTGATGACTTTAAACAACAATTACCTTCCTAATCAGTTTTTCTCTCTCACTATTTACATACATGGTTTCAATCCTAGGATGATTCTAGACTGAGCTTTTGTCTCATGTGCACAGGTGGCGTCTCTCGGTTCATTGCATATTCTCCCTTATTTATACTTATAATAATTTGATGACATCTAAGTACTAACAATATTAGACTACCCGTATGCCCATCCCCTAGGTTGGTTCACTACAAGGAGCTTCCCGGCAAAAAACACAACTGAGATACACTAAAGCACAAGGCACTGCAAGGTGCCAACAAAAGAGCATCTGAGTAGTCTCCAGACAACGCAGATCAAGAGGCACACACCACAGGATGCCTCAACCAAGTGCAAGGCTTCCCTTCTTGCACATCTTGGAAGCTTTCCAGTCTTTAATCCATCTCATCAACTTGCCAAAGGTATTGACTATTTTCTCTCTACATTTTCTTTTCTCCCTCTCTTTCTCTATAATAGTAGATCATGTGTTTCCCACTCCTTCTTCCTTTTCTTTTCAAACATAGCTTTCTTCTAAATCTTCTTCCAGATTTCTTTTTTTCATCAGTAATTGCTGATAGAGATATGAAAATCCTATCTCTTCTTGACTTAGAGGAGGCAGTATAGTGTTGGGAGAAGGACTTGCGCCGGATGCTGACTGGTTAGGAGGTTGAAATCATGCAAACTTACCGTACTTGGCTTAACTCTTTAACCTTGTAAAACAGTCTAAAAAATTTGTTAAGCCAGACTAATTAAAGGAGAATAACCGGAGAAGGAGTGAGCATTTTATGCACTTTGATACCATCCTTTGGTTTCACATCATCAAAATTTTCCTTAATCAGGACAAACAGTGGTTTTTTTGTTTCTTTTGTTAATCATCTTCCAAGTACATATGTTTTGGATTTTCCATGATGATCCAAAATGATTTGAAGTTGGCTAACATGAATCGTCATAAGGAATTGTACCATATAAAAGAAAGGGGCATAACAAGATAATCAGTTGAAAGAGTTTGTAAACAGGTGAGTAAAGTGAGAAAAAGAAAGAGCATCCAAGAAAATATTAAGGGAGTTTTAAAAGAGAACCAAGAATAAAATTCAAGAAAGTTTTAAAAGAGTGGTTAAAACGTTGGAGTAAAAAAAAACATACAAGGTTTGAGAAAACTTTAGCAAAGGAAATCAATACAATTCATAAAACACTAATGGGAATGTGGGATAAAATAATAAGAGTAAATACTAAGATAAATTTAAAAAGTATAGATATAAAAGAGAATTAAAGAATAAATCAAAATAATACTGTTTTGATTTTTTATTTATTTACAATAAAGCTCAATACACATGTTAAAATAAACAATTATATGAAAGTAAAGCCTCATGTGAGTAGCTCAGCTCCAAACGATGATCCAGTTTTGCTGCCCTAGGGTTAGTATCCGTGAGAGCTAAAGTACTAATCAGCCCTAATGTCTTGAGGACCAAGATAGCACGACTGCAATATTTTTTCTTCTACAGATAAGGTTATACACCTTTAAGGGTAGGTATCTAAAATAAGGTTATACACCTTTAAGGTACTTGAGGTATCTGAAATAAGGTAATCTGGCATAAATTTATTAAGGCCTGGTCGATTCTGATATGAATCTTCTTGGTCTTATCTCCTAGTCTAAGCTTTGACCATTATTTAAAACTAATTTTTAGGGAAAACATTATCATGTGGGGGTCTCATTAGATTTGGCTCAACGTGTAATTTTCAAACATCAATTTTCCTTATTTCTACATAAAAGTAATCAAAACTTTGTCTCCACAAAACAATTATAAAATTACATAGTATGCAGGTACCATTGTGTCAGCAGTTCACATAGTATGAAGGTTCCCTAGTGTCAGTACTTCACAATATGACAGGGGCAAGTGCTAAGTCCAAGCATCACAAAAAGGAAATTTAATTTTTAGGCCAATCTAAATGGATATACATATAAAAATAAATTTACTGCGGTCGGAATTTCTCCTCAACTACCAGCCCAAAACTTCAATAAAAAATAGAATACGATACTTCATAAAAATAAAAAAGTACACTATACACTTTTACAGATTGAACTATGTTTAAAATTTATAGGTGAAACTTCTGTAAAAAGTATAGTCTCCGGAGTAATGCAAGGAATAATAACAAATACTAAAAACAGCCTTTGACTTACCTTCTTGATGCTCATTGCAATCTCGCCTGTATAATATGAACAGCTCACTGTTAGGTTGCATTCAGGACTCGCATTGTCTGGGGCATTAGAGGAAACACGATGTTAATGATCCTAAACATGTCATCTCCAAAAACAAGATACATTATAGGAAGAAAAACCCCTACCTGATTAGCTAGATTTAAAAAATTAAGCTTATTGCCTACAATAATGAAAAAATAAATCTAACCTTCAAAATGAGTTGAGGATGTTAGAACAGCAATGCTTCCCTTACGATCCGAAACAAAGGCAGTGCTGGTATCAGTAAGGAGACAATCAGCAACTAACCTCTGACCAGGATCACAATAGATCTGCTCCAGTTTCTTTGCAGTCTTGTGTTTTTGGTCACGGAGACAAGTGTTAGCACATTCATAGAACAGTTACCAAAATAATGTTGAGAATCAATTTTTCATACCCAAAAGAAAAGGGAAAAAATAAAAAAAGAAAGAAAAGGTTATCACTAATCACAAACATACAATGGAGAATTTACTGGAAGAAGCCAGCAGTATTTACCTCATGATAATCATAAAATAGCACACCATCACGACAGTCACCAACAGCAATCCTTGTGAAGTAAGCTGTCAATGAGACTATCATAAACCGCGTTCGTTCAACAGCATACCTTTTAAGTCTCTTGGGATTATCATTTTGAAAGCCGCATACATAGAACTGAAAAATAAAAAGAAGATTGGATACTCAACATCATCAAGTACATCTAATAATCATCAGGATAAGAGGAAGGATAACAATTTACAGCGTTGCCAGAAGAAGCTAAGAAGTACTCATCAAGGTAAGGACATATTGCAAGCACCACTCCAGGCCAAGTAATTGCACTAAGAAATTCTAGTTGCCAAGCTTCAGAATCTTCAAGCTTCACTTCATCACAGCTATTATCTTCTGGGCTACTGCAACGGCTGCTATTAGACATCCTTTCAGCAGTGTATCCAGCAGCTTCACAAACTGGCGAAATATGTTGCGTAGATGAACTCGATTTCAAACGCATTGTCATTGACCCACTATCCGAATTGTGCGAGTGCTCTAGGCGGAACATAATTAATCGGCCCTTTGTACTGCCAAAGTTATGTCCAGTTAGGATGCACACATAAACAGGACTATTAAACTATTAACTCGAAAGTCATAAGAACGGAAATGCAAAAGGGCAATTTATCTCAAACCAGATCCAAGTACAGTTTTAAAGCTGAACTTAAAGAGCCAAAAAAAAAAAAAAAAAAAAAAAAAAAGGTCAGAAGATAAGGGAATCCAAGATACGACTAACCTTTCAGCTTCTCCACTAGGCATTATAGCTGGCCCAGAAGATAAACTGGTTCCAACCAACAGTACCTGCTGATTCCCAACCTGCACAAACTCCATGCATTTTCCAGTTTCACCCACATCGAACTTAAAAGCAGAGACTACAGACCCACTAAGGGGATCTACACAGCAAATATCAGAGGAAAACGGATCGATATCCAAATCAGTTCTCATAACGAGCAGCAACCTGCTCTCACTATGATACAAGACCTTTCGTGGAGTTCCACCAAGATGAAATTTCTGCACATTAAGCCTCTTACTATGCACCATCTCTACCTACAACATCAAGTTGTTTCTATATTATTAGTTATCACCAGCAAAAGATGTGTCTAATAGCAAAAATACTACTATTATAAAAAATAAAAAAAAATAAAAAAATAAAATAAAAAAATTTAATGTTGGACCAATATAGGTATGAGGTCCTATAATTAAATAGACAACCGAGCAATGTCAGAAGAAACAAATGTCCATGTATCTTTAAGTAAGGATATTTTAGACATAGGTCTAAAGATCAGCTTTAACCGCCTAATCACCAGACTGAATGAAGAAAGATTTTCAGTGATATAAACAGAGGTTTTAATTTGTTTGAGGTAAATGACAGTTGGCTTTCATTATGAGGATCCTTGTGTCCTTATCACAAGTGTTCCTATCAAACTCTTTATTCATTGACAGCTACACTCTTTAACACAGCCCCATGTAGGAATGAATTAGCTACCAAGAAAATCAATCTGACTTAATTAACCCAGCATATGGACTATAAAGGGTAAAAAAATCTAATAACAGCCCTAACCCCGTTGATCCAATATACTACAGAAACAAACACTCACCAGATGTAGACAGTTCTCTGCTACAAATAGAAGTCCCTTTGGACATTCAGCTGAGCATACAGGAGTCACATAAGTTGAAGGTTCAAACGAGATTGAAATGTATGAAAGGCTGTGCCTAGCAGCTTGGACTAACCAAGGCCTGTCGCTGAGAGCAATAACATCAGCATCTAATGACTCGCTGAGAGGAACAAGGAAAACAGGGGTAATACCAATCCGACGAATAGCAATTAATAGGAGATGAACAGGATCATTATCCTTTGGCCTTTCATAGGAGTTGACACCACTAAGCTGTGGACCAAGAATGGCTGGAGCTGATGCCTTTAACAAACCAGATTTTGAACACAAAGTAGTCCTATAACAGGGTAGATCAGATTCCCAGGATGTTGTAGGCCACTCAAAGCGTAACAACATTCCATTTCTTAACCCAGAGAGAATATACAGCCTATCTACCAGCACAAGCCTTACATCCTGCGGAATACACCCACTGATAGCGGTACCAGTCATGTTTGTCAATGATATCATTCCAGCGGCAAGAACTCGTATTCCTTGACCATGCACATAAGATAGAATTTCCACAGATGGCTTGTGTGTACCAATCACAAATGTATTACCGATATCAAATCCAACTGGGATAGGACCAGAATCTCTTCTTATACTGTGCATTTGTGGAATAGATATGCAAGACAATTCACTTTGAAGTCTAACATGTTGCATCTCATATATTTCATAGTCATACAATGATAGCAATTTAACACCAAGAATTATAAGGAAACAAGGATTTGCAGTAGCAACAATTATCATGTTGTGTCCAACAGCTCCCAAGCTAATACCAACTTTATCAGGAGACCAGGAAGTACATGTTGGTGAAGACATCGGAATACCATCTGGATGAGCAACTGAAGTAGGCAAGCAAAGTCTGACATAATTTTGATCAATCTGAACCAATACATTATCAACAACAAGACCACATGCTAATGTACAGACATCAGGCTGAAAACCAACTGACTCTGTTACATCAGTGAAGCTTACACCAACTGACAACACCCTGGTTTCCTCAACAAAAGAAAGCACAAGAAAAGAGTGATTTGAATCTTTTATTCTCATCTTAACAGTCCATATAGCAGTTATTCCTTCATATATAGGAGCTGTCCTTACTAATCTTTCCAGACTTGCACCATTTCTGATTATCCTCAATGATCCTTCAGGAGCCACTCCACAGCAAGCAAACATTTGATCCTGCTTTTCATCGTGATAATCCATGACTGACATGTCTAGGATGGGAGCAATATTTTGAATCGGACCTACATAAGCCAGATATTCATCTTTCATTTCACCAACATCTGCCAATTTTAGGACCATGCCATCGTCCATCTCCACAATTGCTGCCAAATAGCCACCAGTGGTCCATAATAATGCTATACTGGGAAGACCAACAAAAAGACAATGAGATAACAAGACCTCAGGACCATCAGGGCCAAAAGTGATTTCAATATAAAAATATTCCCCTGTATCCACCGAAAATATCATCCTTGGTTTCGTATTTGTTCCTGGTTCCCAACTCCATGAACTTACAAACATAGGTACAGATTTAGCACTGTGCACATCCGCATCAATGCTCATGGGATCATTACCCTTATTAAAATCCATCCCATAATCCTGCAACTCTAGCAAAGCACGAGCAGCAATGAAACCTTCATCGTCACCATCCTGCATCTTGAAAGGGTCTTCCATACAACTCTTCTCCTCACTTGGGTTGATTGGAGTACTCAGGTCTGTTCTTTGCACACAAAAAGGATTACAAGCATCACTAAGATCCATAAGTAAGATATCACCAACCCTAAATAATAATGCAAGTCCCGGAGATCCATGAACTTCAGCAATAGTACGAGCTAAGGGTCCACTTTCCACAAACCTAGAAAGAATATGTATTGTATTCTCTCTGACATCCCAACCCAAAAGAAGCAGCTCATTCAAGGATGATTCCTTCCTGCAGATTATTATCTTTCTTTAAATTTGAGGCACATATAAAAAATGACCTTAGTCATCTCACTAGTAATCAAATAACAAGATCCATGAGCATAGACAAAAAAACAGCAATGTTTTCTTATTTGGAATTTTTTATCATCATACCTGGTGACAAGAATTGCTAGTACAGGATTGTGCTCCTTGCTCAATTGGTCAGAATGCTTTGAAATAAAGCACATGCTCCAAATAGTTCCATTTATATATGATATTGGAGGTGTTGGAGCAGACTCTACACTTATTTCCTCTACAGGCAATGAATTAACCAAGATAGACTGGCTGGTTTGCTGGAGTTCTATGTCAATCAAATCATCCTCGGGTTCAGGAGGATAACTTATTCGCTAGAACAAAGCAAAGGAATATTTCAACTTCATAAGAAAACCCCAAACAGAATATACTTGAATATAGCAGAATAAACTTGCAGTACATTCCAGGATCAAGGATCATTTGCATATAGTAAACTCAAATAACTCTAATACCTTGTCAATCATATCAACATCGCTTGATTGTGAAACAGAAAAAAGAGCAACACGTTCTTCATAAGCACTAACGGCAATGTAACACCCTCTGGAACAAATAGCACAATTAAACACACAAACACAATCAAAAACAAGAAATTGATGGAAAGCAATAGAAAGAAGAGGGTAGTGAATTAGGGAGGAAGAATGTGAACAAAGATTGAAAGAGAAGCAAAATTAGGAAGAGAAATTTAAGCACAATATCAAGTTCATGGAACACAAAATTAAAATTACAACCAGGAAATTGACACATGGTCACACACACAACACGCACACAAGATTATAGTGTGCCAATGTATTAGTCAGGTTAACCAGATCAAACATCTAGGCATCCAACACTCAAAGTCTCAAACTAGGACTCTCGTGTCATTTGTGATACCGGTGAGTAGAGATGCATTTACTAAATAATCCTTCTAGTGCACCACTCATGGATAAATGGAAACCAGAAAAGTCCTCTGCTATTAATTGACCAACGATCCAGCATTGAATCCATCACGCTAATTTAAACAGTTAAGAGTGTAGCAAGAATCTATTTATTGATGAGGCACCCTACATTTGCATCAGGGCAAAGCATGGCCTGGATATAGTCTCCAAATATGGATATGAAGAGGTGGCAAAATTACATTGCAATAACTCCAAAGAAAATACTTACAAGGCATCAACAGCAAGCATTCTACCAATCTGGTGTCTTGAGTTGCCAGGGATTGAAAGTTGAACATGAGTCACTGGAAAGAACCTAATCAGTCAGCGGAAGCACAAATATAAGTCACCAACTAAACCATAATTAGTTCACAACAATGAGAAACCATAAATACATCCAATTTTACTATTAAAAAGCAGAGGAGAACCCATATAGGAAGGCTCTAGATGAGAGTAGAACCTGTGCATTTCATTACAAAATGTTAGGAAAGAGAGCTTTCCAGAATCGGAAATGATAAGCAACATGTCTTTCCCCATAACCTGCAGAAGGAATAAAATATGCATTCAATTACCCCGCAAGAAAAAGAGATGTAGCCATTAAGATGAGGGTTCCTTATATCATGTAAAACCTGTGAGTTATGTGTACGAAGTTTCTTAGTCCTGGGTAGAATAGCCATGTCTTTTATTATACCAAATACTGGTTGCTCGCAGATAGATTGTACCACGCCATCCTCACTCATTTCTACCAACTCAATAGATGTCTCCTGCACGATACAACCCATTTAGACATATTCTGAATCGACTACCAAGTGGCTATTCTTACTCAATTTAAAGATATGCATAAGACACAATTGCTTCATTTCTACATGATAACACCTTACTCTGACTTGTGAGCAACTCAAAATAGAATCATACGGAATATGCATGAAGACGGAATTTTTGCAGATGACCACTACATTTGAGACAAATAAACAAAAAAGACCGTAGTATAGAAACAAACAGCCTAATGAAAAAAAGAAAAAAAAAAAAAAAAACACAACCTCATTTCACAATGATTGATATCAGTAGCAAATAAGAAAATCAGATAACTGTTAAGCAAAATCCCCTCATTGCCATTTAAGTACACAGCACGAAAAAAAAAATACGATTAAGGGCAACCGAAACAAACGAAATGGTAGAGATTTCAATTATCAACAAAAGAAAAATAATTGTGTTTCATGATGCCAGTGAGTAAAGATTGCATAAATTTGGGAGTTTTCCCCCCTGAATTTTTAAACACTGGCTCATTTTCATCACCAATAGTCCAATACAAAGAACTTTAAACAGACAATAACACGGTTTTCGTAATCGATACAATTAACACTAGATATGTCACAAACCAACCATTGTTAGTATTGAAACCTAGTAACAACAATCACAGAAATCAATTCAAAATATTGAACTCAACCCCAATAAAAACTGAACAAAAACGAATAGAAATTATGATCAAAAACAATAACAGGAATAAAAATACACTAAAAACTAAAATCATATCAAAGCTTGATTGAATTTGATTAAATAAGACCTTGCCAAAAACGATGTCATTGGAAGAAGGAGAACGAATATGGCCTTGAACAACTTGAAGAACAACGGAGCCCGGAAGAACGCATTTAGCAAGGTAGTGAGCGCCATTAGAAGGCTGAAATTCAGAATTTGATGCTGGTGTTGAAGATGATGATGATTCTGCTTCAGTGACCGCCATTTTTGTGGAAATTTCTGCAACTTTTTTTTAGGGTTCATACATGATTTGATATCGAATTAAATAGATTGACGATAAATTACTTAAATATAGAATTTGGATTTTTGATTTGATTGTGTCGAGATGAGAGAAGAATTTTTAGGGGGAAAGAGAAGAATTTGGTTGGATTTCTCACTCTTTTTCTTCCTGCTTGCTAAGCTCAACAAGAACACCGAAAACGGAGTAGGAGTTATTTTTTCAAATAAAAAAATAGAAATTTTGATTTTTACCACCTTCAAATAACCACTTAATTAAATTACCACCTCCAAAAAAAAAAGATTTACTTTACCACCACCAAAATTTCCAAAAAATCGATTTTACCACCAACTACCAGATTCCGTCCATGAATCCGTTAGTAGGGCCCACATTTTTGACGTTTCTTCTTCATCTTCCCCGATCTTCCATGTCAACCAACCAGCAACGAAATCAACTACCTCGGTTGGTCGGAATTTCGTGTGGGTTTCGCGTCTGGGTGGTGGTGGATTCGAGTCGCGATGGTTTCGCGTCTGGCTGGCGTGGTTTCTGGTGGGTGGTGGTGGTTTTGAGTCGGGGTGGTTTCGCGTCTGGGTTTGGGTGGTGGTGGTTTTGAGTCGGGGTGGTTTCGCGTCTGGGTGGCGGTTGTTTCTGGTCTGGGTTTGGATGGTGGTGGGGTTGGTCGTAGCTGTTAGGTGGTGGCTAGGGTTTTGAGGTCGGAAATTGGTGGAAAGGGGTAGAAATCGGTGCGGCTGTGGTGTGCGGTGCGGTGGTAGCGATTAGGTGGTGGGTTGGTCGTAGCTATTAGGTGTTGACTAGGGTTTTGAGGTCGGAAATTGGTGGAAAGGGGGTCGAAATCGGCGCGGCTGTGGTGTGCGGTGCGGTGGTAGCGGTTAGGTGGTGGGGTTGGTCGTAGCTATTAGGTGGTGGCTAGGGTTTTGAGGTCGAAATCGGTGCGGTGGCTGTGGGTCCCGACGGTGGCTGGTAGTGGTTAGGTGGTGGGGGCTGGTTGTAACGGTTAGGTGGTGGGGCTGGTCGTAGCCGGTCCGGCGGTGGGGGTCCCGACGGTGGCAGCAACCATCGGTTGCTTGATGGGGATTTTTTATTTTTTATTTTGTTTTTTTTATTTATTTTTTTAAAACTTAACCAATAATATGGCGACACGTGTGCAAGGTAGGCCCCACTAACGGATTTTTGGACGGAATCCGTTAGTTGGAGGTGATTGGTGGTAAAACTGATGTTTAATTTTTTTATGAGGTGGTAAAGTAAATGTTTTTTTTTTGGAGGTGGTAAATTCGACAAAGTCGTTATTTGAAGGTGGTAAAAATCAAAATTTCCTAAAAAAATTGCCAATTTTGTAATTTTGGAATACTCCCTATTACGCGATTGTAAGGGTATGTTCTCATACGTTGAAATTCAATTCAGTTCAATTCAGCTCAGCTCAGTTCAACTCCTAATTTTCTTTTCTTATAAAATATTCATTTCAGTTCAGTCAATGAGAAAGGCCCTAAATGTGTAATAATACTAGTTTGACTAATCTTAGAAAATAAGATTAAATTTTATAATTCCACTTCATTGAGTACGCAGCTTGATCTAGTGGTAAGGTTTGTCATCTCATAATCACTTCCCCCCCCCCCAAAGAGCCTAACCCGCTAACCCTAGTCGGGTTGACTTGTGAGAGGTTCTGGCCCGGTAGGGCCTTTCTTTTTACTATAAAAAAAAAGGAAATTTTGACATTTGCTACCAGTAAAAGGACCCTGCTTCACATTTACTACCGTTTTAATTTTTTATTTTACTTTGCTACCACCTAAATCATAGTTTGTTAAAAATCAGTACCACTCCGTTAAGATTCCGTTAAGTTTATTAAAAAAAATTAAAAAAAAAAAAAATCAGCCACCCAAAAAAGCCTAGCCCCTCCCCGTCAACCATCCTCCCCCCTTCCCTACCGGTGGCCAGCGCCCAAAGCTGCAGGCGGCGCCGGTGATTTATGTCGGAATCGAACCCCTCCCCTTCCCCAACGAAAACCAACAACCCTCACCCTAAACCACCAGCCCGAATTCGCTTATCGTGATTTAAGTGGCTGGGGATTCCAAAAACTCCTTTGCGCGGCATAGGATCGGTCGGAATGGGGTTGGGATCGGGTTTTCGATGGGAAGAGGCTGGGATCGGGTTTTTAAGGGGAGGGGGCTAGGATCGGGGCTTGGAGGGGAAGGGCTGGGAAGTGGTTTTCAAGGGAGGGTCGCGACACCGGCGTCGACACTATTGTCGTTGGGGGTTGGGTGGTTGGAGTCGTCGGCAGAGGATTGCGCTCAGGCGACGGTGGAGGTAGCTTGGGCAACTGGTGGGTGGGGAAGGACTGGTGGCTGGATGGTGGTTGGGTGGTGGTTGCGGTGTGTTTGATGTTGAACAGTGGCGGTGGATTGGGCAGTTGGTGGGTGGGAATGAGTGGTGGCTGGACGGTGGTTGGGTGGTGGTAACGGAAATACTAACGGTGTAAGACAAGTGGTAGTGATTTTTAACAAACTCTGATTTAGGTGGTAGCAAAGTAAAAAAAAAAAAATAAACCGGTAGCAAACATAAAGCGAGGTGTTTTCCCTGGTAGCAAATGGCAAAATTTCCTAAAAAAATCCATTTATTGATAATTTCACGCTATCTTCAATCCCAACAATGGAAGTTGAGGAGTTCTCAATTTCGCAACAATAGAATTTGAGGATCAATATCAATGGAGGATGGAAAACTCACACGCAAAATGATAAATATCTTTCCTTTAGGGTTCACCATGCCGTAATTTGTATGTTATTCTCAGGATTTTCTTTGTTTCACCATTGAAATGGTTGGGTTGGGGTTGAGGTTTGTTGTGGGGTTGATGGTGTTGGGTTTACTGTTTGATGTGCTACTAGGTCGTATTCGTCATTGTTGTTGAGATATGGAGGAGGTAGGAGGAAGAAGGATAATTTTTTTTTGTAGAATTACAACAGTCTCATTAGTATTTAGTAATACATTTTGTTACTCATATTGGGTAACCTGTGTTGTGTTAAAGGAAGAAAAACGAAGATTACATTCTCATATATCAAGTAAAAGGAGTATTTTTGTGAATATTTCTGGGCGGAAGAAGGCGAAAACAAGAATTCAAGAAAATGGGGAAATCTCATGTGCCCGGGCAGACCCGGCAAGCTCGCTGATGTGTCTATTTTATATAGTATTTTACCCCTGTCCCTTGGTCTTAATTAGTAGTGTTTTTTGCTCTTTATAGCCACTTTTATTACTAATTGGTATTTTCTAGTGTTTTCGTAGATTTGGTTGACTTTTGCAGGGATTTATGCTTTTGGAGTATTTTCCCGAGTTATTTTGGAGCAATCACGAGCATTGGAGAAACACGACCAGATTTTATAGCCCAGGGCCGGTTAGAGCCATCGAACCGGTGATTAAGGGCTCGGTATAGGTGATACCGGGGAATTTGGACCGAGTATTCAAGACCGGAAGAGGAAACCCAGATTGGCCCGAAGAATTGGAGCCCAATCGTAGTCCAAATAATGGCCCAAGAGAGCCGTCCGGCCAAAGAGGCTAGCGCCCGGAGGCGCGCCCGGCCGGGCGGGAGAAGCTAAGGTCGGCGCCCGATGACGCGCCCAATCGGGCGCGAGAAGTGTATTGAAGAGCAAAAAGGCGCGCCCGATCGGGCGCGTGTATTTATTAGGAGACGATTAGCGTCGTTTTAGTTTGTTCTAGTTTAGGATTTGTACGGAGTATAAATACTCCTCCGTAATACAATTTTCTCTCTCTCTCTTTCCTTTTCTTTTACTCTCTTAATTGTTCTCTTAGATTTTCTTTCTCTTAAACCTTTGTTCTTAATCTACTCTTAATTCCAGATTTATTTTGGTAACGATTTCTCTTCTCTTAATCTTAGTTGTTTATTTTATTCCTTTAATCATGTCTTACTTTATCGCTTTGATTAGTTTAGTTTCTATTATGTGTGAGTAGTTTTATTTCTAGGGTTTGTGGGGATCCATAAATAATATGAAGGGGTAATTTATTGTTGTTGATTATCAATGCCAGATTAATTTCCTATTAATTGATTTAATGCTCTGTGACTAGATTTGCGCAGATCTTTTATGCATGAGTTTGACAATATTGATTCGAGATTCGACAGATGAGAATTATGTTTAGGTCTAGTTTCAATAGGCAGGTTAATTTATAAATGGTTAGGTCGAGATTCGAAAGATGAGATTTAATACCAGTAAATTAATTGTGTGATTATAATACGTAACGAAAGCCCTTTATAATCTTATTAATATTTGCATTGATGAATGATTATTATATTCAACCCTGGAATATTATTTATTAGTGAACCTATGCCCTAGATCCTTTTATATATTATTTTCTCCCTATTCTTGATCTCCGTAGTTTAGTTTATTATTCAAATATAAATTTTGGTTACCTCATAATCTAGATTATAATAGTTAATTAGGAATAGAAAGATCCATTTTTCTGTGGATTCGATCCTATTTCCCTATCTACTTTAGTTAGAGGATTTAGGAATTACTTTTGATTTGGGGATACGACTTTACCCTGTCAAAATTTGGCGCCGTTGCCGGGGAAACGGATTTATTTTTATTTCTGATTATTTTTGTAGTCTAGGTTAATTCTTTTTGTCTCAAAGAACGTTTCGTTCTCTGAGGCAAATCTCATATTTGCTTCTAGTTTTTGTTTATCCCCAGGTGTTCCAGATCAGGGTACATCCCATTCGATCCTGAGATCGAACGTTCCTTCCATAGACAGAAAAATCTCTACAAGAAAATTCTGGCGGATTCTGGTGATAATAATAATCACCGCGGTCCTCCAATTGGTTCTAGCAATTCAGAGGTATCATCAGATCCAGAATCAGAGATGGCGGTTCCAAAGAAGCTTAGTGATTACTCACAACCCAAGCTTAAAGATTTTCCACATCCCACCCCTACTCCGGCTCTTGATGGGGTTCAATTCGAAATTAAACCTCAATTTATAACGATGATAGAGAGGAAGCAATTTAGTGGAGCCAAGGGTGAAGACCCAAATCTTCACATTGCCGACTATTGTCAATATTGCAACACCATCAGGCAAGCCGGGGTCACTCAAGACCAAATCAGGGAGATTCTCTTTCCTTTCTCATTAACTGGAAAAGCTAAATTGTGGTTTAATGGCTTAAATAGAACTGCACTTGGCATAACTGACTGGGAAACTCTTGTTTTGAATTTTTATAACAAGTATTATCCTGCAGAGAGAACAACCGTACTACGGAGTGCAATTCAGAACTTTGCCCAAGAAGCCGATGAATCTTTATATGAGGCTTGGGAGAGGTTCAAGGATCTACAAAGAGACTGCCCCACCATAATTTAGCACAATGGCAGCTAATCCAAGCCTTTTATAATGGCCTTGGAAATTCTTCTCGAATAATTTTAGATTCTGCAGGCTGCAGCTAGTGGGAGATTTATGAATCTTGATGTTGAAGATGCAGGTCAGGTTATTGAAGATATGGCGATACACAATTCCCAATATGGGAATCCTAGAGGATTTGCTAACAAGGGGAAACATAGTGTTGACTCTGTATCCTTTTTATAAGCTCAACTGACCTCTATATGCCAAAAATTAGATAATCTGAGCACTGCTAATGTAGCTAATGTTTCTGCGATTAATAATAATTCTAATGAGGCCTTCTGTGAAAATTGTGGTATTATAGGTCATTGGGAGCAAGATTGCAGGAGTTCCGTGGAGCAAGTTAATGCCTTTCAAGCTTATAGGCAGAATAACCCATACTCCAACACCTACAATCCTGGGTATCGGAACCATCCATACCTTTCCTATCGGAGTACTAATGTTCAGAATCCACCACCACAAGAACCACAGGCGCCATAACAACAGCAACAAAAATATTACCATCCCAATGTTGGCCAGAAGAACCAACCACAACAATCCTCCTCATCTTCCGACCCTTCTCTGGTGGAAATTAGAGCAATGTTGGTTAATATGCAAAAGCGCATGGAGAGTAGAGATGCGACAATTGATCAAATTCTTGCACATAATAAAATTGTAGATAATCAAATTGCGCAACTTTCCGCTACTCTACAAGCTCGCCAACAGGGAGCTCTGCCGGCACAGTCGACTAGGCCTACGGATCAAGCGTTTGAAATTACTCTAAGGAGTGGTTCAAACTATGAAGGGCCCCCTATGCCTAGAGTTGATGAACCTGTTTTATTAAACAATGCTAATCTTGATTCCGTTAAACCAAACAATGTAGTTAATAGCCCTGCAGGGCTAAAGGATAATACTAACATATCTAATTCTACATTGCAGGGTACGACTCCAGAGAAGGTGGCTACTCCAGACATGAGAAACAATACTTAAAACCCAATTATCAAACTTCCATTCCCCAATCTTCAATTGAAGACAAGCTTGGATAAGCAGTTTGGTAAGTTCCTGGAGATGGTAAAAGATTTGAAGGTAATAGTTCCCTTCACTGAATTAATCATACAAATTCCTTCGTATGCAAAATTTATGAAAGAAATATTGATGAGGAAAAGGTCTATTAGTGAGGTAGAGACAGTAGCTTTCACTGCAGAGTGTAGTGCCGTAATTCAAAATAAGTCTCCACCTAAATTAAAAGATCCGGGTAGTTTTTCTATCCCTTGTTATATAGGCAATCTAATGATTGATAATGCATTATGTGATTTGGGAGCTAGTGCTAGTGTCATGCCATTATCCGTGTGTTCCAAACTGAATATGGGTAAATTAAAAGCTACTAATATTACTCAACAAATGGCCGACCGTTTTTTTAAATACCCCTCAGGTGTTTTAGAGGATGTCCCCGTTAAAGTAGGTAAATTTTATATACCTGTTGATTTTGTTGTTCTTGATATGGCTGAGGATGTGCAAACCCCAATTATTTTGGGTAGACCATTCCTTAACACAGCAGGAGCAATCATATATGTGAGAAGTGGTAAGTTAACACTTTCAGTAGGGGATGATAAAATTGTTTTTAATCTTAATCATACCCCTAAAAGCTCCATGACCGAGGAGAAATGTTTCAGTGTTAATGTGGTTGAGAATTATTCTAATGAGCCTCAAGCTCTTGAAAAAGGTCCCTTGGAGGCGGTATCTTGTGTTGCATCCTTTTCAGATGAGATAGATAAATGGCAGAAGGAAGTTGATGCAATAGAAAGAGCACTCTACAATGTTGGTCTTGGTTTTGAGGACGAAAAGGTGGAATCAATCAAGCAAGTTGTGCAAATTACGGTAAGTGGTCCGCCAGATCGAGTTGCAAGTGTTGAATGCAATGACAATTTGAAGCAACCCTCGATCAAAGACGGATCATAAGTGCGTAGCATTAAAGATCCCCCAGTCCAAGTCAAGGAGGATCCACCAGATAAGGTGAATTGGCATCCCATAGGTCATGTCAAGAAGCCGCTTCACAGCTGAAACACCGCCAGACCGGGTGAGAAACCACCCGATCAAGTGTTAGGCCAAAGTTCCTAGTTATTATTCTTGGTAAGAAGGTCGTGCGGGACCTAGATAAACCAGCGCTTTGCGGGAGGCAACCCGTATTTTTAACGCTTTTTAGACTAGTTTTTCTTTTCTTTTTCTTATGAGAGGAGAGATGAGGGAATTTAATGAGTTTTATTCAGGTTTGAAGGAAAAGAGTTAGACAAATTTTGAAGAAAATAAGCAAATACGAAAGCTGACAATTAGTCTCGGGCCCGACCGGGCGAAGTCCGCCTGATCGGGCGCGAGACCTAGGTCCAAAAGTTGAGCATTTTCGCCCGACCGGGCGCGAGAAGCGTCATATACGAACAATTTTGTCCGCCCGACCGGGCGCGAGAAGGGGCAAAATTTGGAGCGATAGATCGCCCGACCGGGCGAAAGGCGCCCGACCGGGCGCGCGAGAATTGAAGAATATCGGGCATTTAGATCGCCCGATCGGGCGAATGCGGCCCGACCGGGCGCGAGAGCACAACGCAATTTTCAATTTAGATCGCCCAACCGGGCGATCTGCCGCCCAACCGAGCGCGGCATACCCGACCCTTCCTTTTCTTCTTCTTTCTTCAGCTTTTCTCATTTCACTCTTATTTCTCCATAACTTTCTCTCTCTAAAACTCAAATTCTCTCTACCTTCTCTCTAAGATTTCTCCTTCATCCCTTAACCAAATTCAAAACTTTTTACATATTTGTAATTCTCTCTTCATCCTCTACATTTCCATATAAAATTTTCAGATTTTATTCATATAAAGTTTCAAACCCATTTTCTACCATGGCTTCAAAGAGGGCTAGGTCCATTTTCGATAGGAGCTCCAGTTCGAGGGAGGAATACGACCCGGATTTGCAACTTCCGTACTGGCCGACGATCCGTATTGCTAGCCGAGAGCAAAAGGAGCGGCTAGAACACTTAATCGGTCGGGAGGTAATTCCTTCTCGGTGGTTACACTGCCCTACTCTATAATCATTTGGTTTGTATAATTTTGTAAAACGATTTTTAAATGACATTGGCATGAGAAAATTTGTTGATATGCACTATCCTACATTCCGAGAACTTACTTGTGAATTCTTGTCTTCTTTACATGTTGTTAGTAGTATAAATGGGCCAAATTTATTTTTTAGGTTAAACAATAGAAATATTAGTTTAACTTTTATAAAATTTTGTAAATTATTTGAATTAAATTCTGAACTATCTCACTAATGGTATGCGGACTATAAAATGGGTGACATATATTATGCTTTGACTGGCTTGCCTACTCCCGACCCCCAACATGCTAGTACCAAACCTATTCACCACCCTGTCCCAAAAATCTGGCAAAGATTTGCGGGTTTGTGTTTTTTAGGTAGGAACGAGCCCCATAATGCCCAAACTAGCGAACTAGCTGTCATAGGGCACTATGTGTATGGGTTCGGGAAATTGAACATAGGTAGGTTTATTGTTCATTATTTGAGTAGGCATGCCACGGCTAGCACCACATCAAAAACCCCCATCCGTTTAGGAGGCCTTATCACTCGGATAGCAGTGAAAAAGGTCGGTTTTGCAGTGGATGGACCCCATCAGCTGACCAACTGTGGACCAGATACCTATATGACTGCTAGGTATTTCGAGGAGTTGGGGTGGGTTCGACCGGATAGCGAGCAGACACCCTTTTGGTGTATTAGGACTGGGAGCGAGCAACCTTTGCCCATTTTTCCCCTACCAAGTCCTGACTTGACCGCCTTTCCCCCAGGGCAACCATCTTACACTTATGATGTTTTAGTTGCCAATGCTAGGGGGGAGGCACCACCACCACCAGTTCCACCACCCCAGCCTCAGCCCGAGGTGGCATTCTCTCCACCTCGTATGTCTCACTCCGTCCCTCATGTTGACTCTGACCCAGTTTGGGACCTTCAGAGTATAGGTCAGGCCCTAGGACGTATTGAGCATTCCCATACTGACCTTAGGAGGATGGTTAGCTCCATAGACCATAGGTTAGGGTACCTAGAGAGGAACTAGGGTAGAGCTCTCTATCCTATGTATGATGATTATGCTCGTCGTGACAACATTCCCGACGACGCTATTCACCCTGACTGGTTTCAGCCTCCACCCCAGGGATACGATAGGGATCCCACTGCCCATGGTATTTACACGGACTATTCTTCCTTCTATGGGTACGACCAGGATATTCCTTTTGGGGGACCGGCGGGGGGGGGGGGAGTTTTCATGCTGATTATTTTAGTGGTAGCTCTTCTGGTGCAGGTGGCAGTGGAGGTGCGGGCTTCGGCTCGATGGATGAGGATGATCAGGACTATTGCTGGGCTAGTTCCCGAGCCAATGAGGACATTGTCTGATTCTGGCTTGGGGGAGATTTTGGATTTGGTATATTTCTTTTCCTCTTTTCTTTTATTTTTGGTATGTTTTCTTAGGTTAGATTTCTTGCTTTTTAGGTTAGTTTTATTGCTTTCTTATATATGAGAAAATAAAAAAAAAAATTGAAAAATACAAAAATACAAAAATACGTTCCAATGAATTATTGTTTTGATTCTTGGTATTTGATGATAGACATTGTGGATT
Source organism: Chenopodium quinoa (assembly GCF_001683475.1). Taxonomy (NCBI): domain Eukaryota; kingdom Viridiplantae; phylum Streptophyta; class Magnoliopsida; order Caryophyllales; family Amaranthaceae; genus Chenopodium; species Chenopodium quinoa. Next base: position 2,238,023 of record NW_018743955.1, read on the forward strand.
AGTTGATCATGATTTGATGTTTGATTGCCCTGAAACCTAAACATGCGTCAATTTTGTCCAACTACTTGTGAATATAGTGCTTGACTAGTTGATTTGGTTAGGAATGTGTGATAGTTCCATAGTTCCTGGTATGTCAATGAATTTGAGTATTGGTTTGCATCTATTAGTAATATTTATGTGATTCATTATTATGCACATTGTGGAGGACGAAGACATTTGTTTTTTTAGGTAGCCTCCAAATATTGTAGATACATTTGTTCCCTTCTTGTTACCCATGTTGTTGCCTTGACTTTTTGTTGTTTTATTAGCCATATTACAAGCCTATTTTTCCCCATTGGTTACTAGTCCCAAGCTTGGCTTGGGGGAGCTATTAGTGAGTGAGGTGAGGGAGCTTGTAGTGTGCTTATTATTTGCACAGCTTGGGTGGGCTTTTGAGAAGTTGTTCTGTTGTTGATCATGTTTATTATTTATGAGTTTGAGAGTTATACTTTCTTGAAAAAAATAAAGCATGATGTTATGAAAAAAAAGAGAAGTTCAAGAAAAAAAAGTGAAAAATAAGTGAACTTCAATAAAAAAAAAAATAAAAAAAAATGGAAAAAATTGTTCAATGTTCAAATGTTCTAGTTGGAGGTTGATCAAAAGAAAAATGATAGAGCTTCAAAGGAAATTCAAGTTTGGAAATAAAGTTTGTTTATTCACTCCACTTCTTCATTATTATATCTTATGAGTGATACGTAAGAGTTGGGATTGTTTATTATGATTGAAGTATATTTGGTTGATGTTAGAGTTGGTTATGTAGGAGATGTTGATCATTATTTATTTTGATCATGGGTTTTGATAGGATTTTCTCCCTTACGCATAGCTTTTCTCTCACTTGTTCCTAAATGATTCCTACCCTTTACCCTAGCCTACATTACAAGCTTTAAAGACCTTCCGACCTTTGTGCATAGAATTGTATGAATGTGAAAGTGTTGCTTATCAATGCAAGTTATGATTTGACATATTTCGAGTCGACTAGTAGGATTGAGCGTTCATTGTTTTATACACACGAGAGTGTGAGTTGGGAGGGCATTGTTCACATAAAGGGGTTGGATGGAGAGCGATCGAGTACATCTTTTACTCGCCACAAAAAAATGAGAGTTGAGTGTGTGAGCACTAGTCTTGAATTCTATATGCTCTTGTGGTTTGCTCTGTTTGACAATTGTTAGGGAAGATTGGTAATTAGATGGATTTGATTGGTTGATTTTGAAGCATGTTTATTTGATTTACCCTGGATCGTTTGTGCTTGGTTTTTACTTTTGGGGTGAAGCATATTTATTGATTCATTGATGAGATCTTTGCTTAGGGACAAGCAAAGGTTTGGCTTAGGGGAGTTTGATGTGTCTATTTTATATAGTATTTTACCCCCGTCCCTTGGTCTTAATTAGTAGTGTTTTTGGATCTTTATAGCCACTTTTATTACTAATTGGTGTTTTATAGTGTTTTCGTAGATTTGGTTGACTTTTGCAGGGATTTATGCTTTTGGAGTATTTTCCCGAGTTATTTTGGAGCAATCACGAGCATTGGAGAAACACGACCAGATTCTATAGCCCAGGGCCGGTTAGAGCCATCGAACCGGTGATTAAGGGCTCGATATAGGTGATACCGGGGTATTTGGACCGAGTATTCAAGACCAAAAGAGGAAACCCAGATTGGCCCGAAGAATTGGAGCCCAATTGTAGTCCAAATAATGGCCCAAGAGAGCCGCCCGGCCAAAGAGGCTGGCACCCAGAGGCGCGCCCGGCCGGGCGGGAGAAGCTAAGGTCGGCGCCCGGTGACGCGCCCGGCCGGGCGCGAGAAGCGTATTGAAGAGCAAGAAGGCGCGCCCGATCGAGCGGTGCCTCGCCCGATAGGGCGCGTGTATTTATTAGGAGACGATTAGCGTCGTTTTAGTTTGTTCTAGTTTAGGATTTGTACGGAGTATAAATACTCCTCTGTAATACGATTTTCTCTCTCTCTCTCTCTTTCCTTTTACTCTCTTAATTGTTCTTTTAGATTTTATTTCTCTTAAACCTTTGTTCTTAATCTACTCTTAATTCCAGATTTATTTTGGTAACGATTTCTCTTCTCTTAATCTTAGTTGTTTATTTTATTTCTTTAATCATGTCTTACTTTATCGCTTTGATTAGTTTAGTTTCTATTATGTGTGAGTAGTTTTATTTCTAGGGTTTGTGGGGATCCATAAATAATATGAAGGGGTAATTTATTGTTGTTGATTATCAATGCCAGATTAATTTCCTATTGATTGATTTAATGCTATGTGACTAGATTTGCACAGATCTTTTATGCATGAGTTTGACAATATTGATTCGAGATTCGACAGATGAGAATTGATGTTTAGGTCTAGTTTCAATAGGCAGGTTAATTTATAAATGGTTAGGGTGAGATTTGAAAGTTGAGATTTATTACCGGTAAATTAATTGTGTGATTATAATACGTAGCAAAAGCCCTTTATAATCTGATTAATATTTGCATTGATGAATGATTATTATATTCAACCCTGGAATATTATTTATTGGTGAATCTATGCCCTAGATCTTTTTATATATTATTTTCTCCCTATTCTTGATCTCCGTAGTTTAGTTTATTATTCAAATATAAATTTTGGTTACCTCATAATCTAGATTATAATAGTTAATTAGGAATAGAAAGATCCGTTTCTCTGTGGATTCAACCCTACTTCTCTATCTACTTTAGTTAGAGGATTTAGGAATTACTTTTGATTTGGGGATATGACTTAACCCTGTCACTCGCCTAGTTGGGCGCGAGCAGCAACGTGTTGCTGGCTTGCTCGCCCCGTCGGGCACATGGGATTACAAGTTCTTAAGTGGCTTTTTGCCTTCTTCTCGGATTATTTTCTTGTTCTAGATTGATGTTTTGGAATTTAATCTACTTCCTTAATTCTAATTAAACTCTCTTCATTTTCATCTCCCTCCTCTTTTCATCTATCCATGATTATGCTGTATATTCATGGTGCAAAAATCAGAATAACGCACAAAAAATAGCTAAATACATTTTGTTCTTAGGACATAAGTTTACATTGACTCCACCTCTTACTCTAAAGTGCCATAGTGTGAGAGTGGTGTGTAACCTTAAGGGACAATCTGACGATCACAATTGTGCACCCTGGTTACGCCGGAATTCGTTTTCAAAGGCAGTGATTTATCACGCCACACCGAATTTCCTCTATTATCTTGTTCTTGTTTATTTTCGCTGACTTTTGTATTAGACACCATTTTTACAACATGGGCACGCCTTTTTATATTAGAGAGAGATATTTAAAGAGAGAGATTTACAGAGCAAATTATATCAATCTAAATTTGAGGATTTCATAGATAAAGATGAAAGTGAAATTTTTTGATTCAATTAATCTTTTTAATTTGATTAACTATGTTTTTCAGAATTTTATCATTATATATGTTATAATAATTACATTGTTTTGCATGATTATCGTGAATGTCATTGTTTCCTTTCAATTTTGATATTTATTGGATTTGTATATTTATTATGAGACCTGTAGATCAATTTCCGGGCCAAATTAAGCTTGAAGATGATGTTCTTTATATAGTGTGATTATGTTTCTTATAATTATTAGTTACGTTGTAAAATCAATGTTCATCATATTTTAGTGTATATGTTCATTTAAATTTTTTTAAGGGTTTTATCATTTTTTCAATCCACATTTTTTTAATCGGAATGGAATATAATCTTTGAGTATGACCATTATGTTCTATAGGTCTAAATTATATGTTCTTTACGTTACAAAAAATGTTTTGTAAGATGTGTAAAAAAACATAATTAAAAAATAACTAGGTTTTTTCCAATAATACAATGATGTTCATTTCAATTGCTTTATATGTTCTTCAATATTAATATTCTTTTGGGCATTTTTGAAAAGTATATTGTAGCTGGGGTAGGCCATGGCCCCCTATGATTCAATTAAAAATTAAATATACATGAATTTATACCTTATACATTGTAGCTAAGTTGGTTTACCTTGAGGAAATTGAAGGAGGTTTATTCCGGAGACCAAAGTTCGACTCCTAGTATGTACTAATAAATGATTTGTATTTGATCTTGGCCTTCTTAATGTAAAATTTCTGGTTATGCCACTGAATTATCCCATATGCTCTTTGAATTTGGCTCGTATGAGTATTTATGTTCTTTTGTTTTATCCTTTGTGTTTTTTTTCTATTACGAAAAATAGTAAAAATGATCTCAACTTTTGCTTGTTCGCTCAAAATAATGCCAACTATAAATTATTTTTAAATAATTTGAATTTGGGGGTCATTTGCTTTTATTGGTCCCATTGACTAGTAACTTGTTAAAGAGGTATGTAATTTTTTTTTTAATTTAACACGTGTCACCACATGAAAATGAAAACTAATAAAAAGCCCCACCCACGCAAATCCACCACCACCGTTCTAGCAGCCCCCATAACCATGATATGTGTCACGTCTTAAACTTTTGTGTCAAAAAAAAATGTGAAGCTGAATTTATGGAGGGAGAGAAAATATTTTTTGGAAAATGATATTTTTGAAAAGACTTCATCAATTAATGCGGGACATGGGTATAAATTTAATGAAATCAAGATTAGAGTATATTGCATTCTTTTGCGAGGGAATGTGCGACACAATTACCATCTCGCTTTACATGGGACCAACTAACCGAATTAAACTTCGTACACATGAAGAGAATATCTCCTAGAACAATATCAATATATGTTGTGTTCCTTGCTCCTGTTGACAATCGATCAATGACTAGCTTGCAGTCTGACTCTACAATGATATCCTTGAGCTTATATCTGCTTCCCAACACCAAAGCACGAAGTGTGGCCTTAGCCTTTGCAACCTCAGGTGGCCAGAATGCTCTGACTCTTCTAGAGGCTGCCCAAATTACCTGACCCTTATTGTCCCTAGCAACCATTCCCAGCCCAATCCAACCTTCGATCGCAAGAGAAGCATCGGTATTGATCTTGACAATTTCATTTGGAGGAGCACACCAGCGAGAAGGGCTACGGCTAGTATACATTCCAATAGTTTTGTATATTCTAGCAGCATATTTGTCAAAATCCTCAACCCACCTGAACACTCTCTGGGACAATATGGCATTTGGTGTTGTTTTATTCTCAAATACTTTTTGGTTCCTCTCACCCCAAATGCACCAGGCCAAGAACATACCACGTTGCTGCACTTTTTTTTTTATCAAGATCCTTCCAACTTACCACCAAGTCACAAATTGACACAACCCTGCCCTAATATGCCATTTGCTCACATTCACAGTCCACCCACAAATCCTTAAAATGAGCGCAAACAACAAAGGTGTGCTCGACAAATTCAACCTCATGCCCACACCAAGGACAAGATGCGTCCTCAACCAAATGTCTATGAAGTAACAGACTACGGGTAGGGAGTGTACCTGTACATAGGCGCCAGAAAAAGTGCTTCACCTTTGGTGTAACTGCAGCCTTCCAAATTTCCACCCAAGCTTGGTGGAAGTTATCAAGATCACACCCTTTACCTAGGAGATATGTGGTTTTTACAGTGTACTCCCCACCCTTCGAGAACACCCATGTTAATTTATCTTCCTGCCCAATTTCACAAAGAGGAATAGCTAAAATGTTGCGCATATTCCTCTCGTTGAAATGTTCATCAATTACCTCATAGCGCCTGTAGGGAATATTTCAAGCATTAACCCCTAGCTTGAACCCCACTGTGATCATACACTAAAGTACAGTGGCGTCCAAAGGGAAAGAAGATAGAGCAAAAGTGTCGCCAACAAGTTTTAGGAACTTGTAAACCGTTCACGAGGTGAAGGTTACACCCCTTAACGATCCAAGAGATCGTCAACTCCAACAGGTCTGGAACCAAGACTGGTAGTTCGGGGATGAAGGTACAAATCCAATCTAAAAGAGATTGAACCTACCCTAATAATAGGCCTCTACTTTATTCTGATCGTACTCATGTGCGCTTTCTGATTAACATGCAATCAATAGGATTACCCTAATTAAACCTGTTTACCTATGTTGGTTGAATATTAATGCACAAATAAATCTATTATTGGCGATCACTTGAATTATAATCAAATTAACCCTAAACAAGATTATTAATTATCTTATATAAGCGTGATTACAAGTACCAATTCCCTTTAAACATGCATAAAAGGTGTGATCAAGCAATAACAATAAATATCAAGCAACATAATAATAATCAAATTATAACAATAATAATAATTATAATAATAATAATTAAAAAAGTAATCATAATCATGTTAAAGCATAATAATAGTAAGATCCTAGGCATGATAATAACAAGATTAATAACAAACCCTAGCATGTCACTAAACATCAAAAATCAAATATATAGCCCTAACATGATACTAACATGAATATTAGGAAGAACATAAAAGACATCATACTTTTAATCATACTTGATATTAAAGTTACCCTAGACATGATACCAGGAATTTATTGTTGTCACCCTAAACATCAAATTAAGGAAAACATCCTAACATGATACTAGGAATCAAAATAACAATCTAAGCATGATTTCTATATCATAATATTAATTAAACCATTAAAGTACTTACTTGGATGCCTCGTACCTCTTTCTAATAACAAAATACACACGTTAGTAACTTCAAGGAAAATAATAAACAACAATTAAATTAAATAACTAAATAATTGAAAGAGAGATTTGGGACCAAACCCTCAGAAATTAAAACCTTTCATGTCTAGGGCGAAGGCAACTTCGAATATGGCTAGGTGTTTCTAAGTCTTGCGAATGCGAAATTTTTGTATTTGAGAGAAGGCTAGTTTAGAAAAGAGAGAGAGAGAGAGAGGATAATCAAGAGAATCTTGATGAGAGTTGGTGAATGAATCGAGAGAATTGGTGAATGAAAACGGAGTTTTTAGGAAGTTATTTATAAAGAAAATCAGCCAAAAAGATAAAAAATCAAAACAATGTTCTGACGCGTAAAACGAAATTAGCGCCAGACGCTAACGCTAGCGCCAGGCGCCAAGCTTAGCGTCAGGCGCTAATGCTGGCGTTTGACGCTGACTAAGAAATTGACGCGTTTTCTAAAACCAGATAGAAATTGTCATACAGGAGGATTAAAATCGTATTTTTCTCAAAAACATTCTTTTATTCTGATTAAAACTCTAAAAGTCAACAAAAATTAGTTTATCAATGCTAATTGAATTAGGAATGAAAAGAACCTTCTAGAAGAATCTAGAAGATTAAAACCATTTCTAATAGCATTAGGAATGATAAATCTATATTAGGCCCTCCTCTAGATCATTGGGCCGCATATAAGGCTCAAAACGGGCCCAGTTCAGTAAATTGGTCATAACTTCCTCAATATTCATCGGAATTGGGCTTATAATATATTGTTGGAAAGCTCTTTTCAAACCCTATCCAACTACACTACTATTGGACCCATATCATGGACCAACCGAAGTGGATTGCCTGTTTTCTTAAAATAGGTTTTCAAAAACAGAGAGAAGAGAAAAGAAATTAAAACTATCCGCAACACTAAACTTTCCACACTTTCACTTCATTCGATTATGATTCGACGTGAAAGGTACTCATCACTGGGTTTGGTTTTGGGGAGACACAAATGGGTGTCTACAACGTCACTCCTTCTTTTCCATATCAATGATATCATTCACCACCTGTAACTCAGGGACTGCAGGACTCGAAATAAAGCGTCCCTCTTGATCAGCGACCCAAGGGTCATGCCATAAATTTATCATTCGACCATCTCCCACTCTCCAAATAATTCCCTCCTTGATAATAGCTTTCGATGACCAAATGCTACACTAAGAGTAGCTACCCGCAAGACCAAGGGAAGAGTCAAGGAAATCAGAATTGGGGAAATATTTCGCTTTAAAGACCCGCCCTAATAATGAGTTTGGAGCTTGCACTAAACGCCATGCTTGTCTACCCAATAGAGCATCATTAAAGACACTTAAGTCTCTAAATCCCATACCACCCAAGCACTTTAAAGTGCACATAGCATCCCAGTTTTTCCAATGTGTTTTCCTCTTCCCATCCGACGAACCCCACCAAAACCTTGCCATGGCCGAGTGAATACTCTGAATAATTGAGCTTGGAATTTTGTATACTCCCATCAAATAATTCGGGATTGCCTGAACAACAGATTTTAGGAGAATTTCCTTCACAGCTCTCGTGAGGAGTTTTTCTTTCCACCCTTGAAGTTTTTTTTCAATTTTTGTCAACTAGAGCTCCAAATACAACTTTCTTCGATCTACCTACAATTGTAGGTATGCCAAGATATTTCTCATGTCTATCAACTTGTCTCATATTCAAAATACTCATCAAATCTCCCCTAATTTCACTGCTTACACCTCTACTGAAGGACACCTCTGATTTTTCATAGTTAATTTTTTGCCCGGATGCCTTTTCATACTGGTTAAGTATATCAACTACAATTTGACATTCCTGTCGAGAAGCCCTTGTAAAGAGTAAGCTATCATCTGCAAAGAGAAAGTGAGAGATCTCTGGCCCATTGCGACAAGCTTTAGCCCCGTGAAGTTTCCTCTCCCGAACTTTACTCGGCAAGAGAAAACATCTACCACTAAAATAAAAAGGTAAGGAGAAAGGGGATCTCCTTGTCGAAGCCCTCTAGTGGGATTCACCGAGCCACATACTCCTCCATTGATCACGAACGAGTAAGAAACAGACGAGATACAATCCATCAACAGATTCACCCATCTCCCATCAAAACCCATAGTGAGAAGCAGTCTTCGCAAAAAAACCCCATTCAACCCTATCATAAGCTTTGCTCATATCAAGTTTCATAGTAACAAGCTATTTGTAACGGGCAAATCTTTATCCGTTACAATTAAGATATTCGTAACGGGTAAAATAGTGTCCGTTACGAATACTTATTTATTCGTAACGGGCAAAATAAGGTCCGTTACGAATACATATGCATTCGTAACTGACAAAATAGTGTCCGTTATACTATATTACACGTAGATGACCAAACATGGCCCAACTAATGAGAGGAGAGCCCAATACTCGGCTTTTTAGGGTTTCACTTAACAGCCGTCACACCTCTTTCTCTCTCATCAGTCCCTCACTCTCTCTCTCCTCTCCTCTCCTCTCCTCTCCTCCCTCCCCGTCATTCACCTCTTTCTTTCTTTTCAAACTCAGGCCCTCTCATTTAGAGGAGCAACGAGAAGACCGACGGTTTCATACATTAACTCCCAAGCGGCGTCGGTTTTGGGCGGAGGTGTAACCGGCGATGACGGAACTCTTGTTCGAAAACCCACTCCGGTTTGACCAGGGTCCGAACCCGGTAAGCGTCGATTGTGGCGACATTGAGAACAACCAAGCCCGTAGGCTTCTTCCTCTTTAGATCTAAGTCGTTGAACGAACCGATGCTAGGTAAGATTTTTCTCTTTGTAATCATCGAATATTAAGTTAGTAGATTCAACTTTATTTTTTGAAATTTATGTTGTTTTTAATTGATTTAAGTTTCTGGGTACTGGATTTTTGGGATTTTGTGCTGAATTTTTGCAGATTAAGGAATGATTATTGTCTTTTTTTAGATCTAAAGTTTTTGATTTTATTCCAATTCTATCTTTATTTTGTATTCTAATCTCCTTAATTAATTTTAGCTCTCTAATTTGAGTGATTTATGATTTTTCATCTTTAGTTTAATTTCTTAGTAGGATTTTTTGTTTCGCTCACAGGTTCATTTCGATTTCCTTCTCTTTTGCATTCTTTTCATTCTTCGATTTGATGTGCTCGTTGTTTTGTTCTTCGCATTAAATTTTATAGGATTTGTAATTGGTTATTGTTCGAGAATTAATTAGGTTTTTTAGTGATTTAATAGATTTCTAATGTGATTATTGATTCAGCATTTGATCTGATTTTCAGTTCGTGTTGTTAGTGAATTTGTGAAATCATGCATTCTCATCATTGGTAAGATATGAGAATTTCTCGTCTAGATGTTTGATTCTTAGTGTTGATTTTAGGATTTTTGATTTTGGATTGTTTAATAGAATGACTATTTTAACTAATCATTTTTTATTTTAATACCATGAAGATTTGTGCATCTCATTTAAGTTCATGCAACCATGATTAAGCTGCTGTTATTATTTATGTTATTATCAGAAGGCTATTAAGCGATCAATGAAGTCTTAGTATTTGTTGATGACCTCACTTTCTCTTCTCTTTAGTGTACAAATGCAACCTATATGATCACTAAAGTCTGTTTTTCCAATTACCATTTGCAGCCAACTCGACAATAATCATTTTGATGGTGCTGAGATTCCAGAATCATATCAAAATTTGTCCAGATTGGTAAAGTTGTAAGTGGTTGGAATCATTTTGTGCGTAATTATCTTTTATTGAATCTTGATTATGTTTGTGGAATTGAACGGTTTAACAATTGATTTTAACTTTTGATTAGCATGATTTTGCGTGAATAAACCAGGATTTGGAGTTTCTGTTGTTTTGAATAATGGTTACAAATTGAAATTTGTAACTGAATTTTGATTTTGTGCTCCAAGGTTTGAGGATGATGTATGGATTGAGATAGCCAAGTACCTAGATGGAAGGTCTCTGGTGATGCTTGCCACTACCTGCAAATGGTTCTACAATACTCTATTACCAGAATGCGTGTGGAAATATGCCAGTTTACGTGATCTAGCAGTTCCTGGTCCAGGAGACGTCTCTTTTAGCTGGAAAAAACTATATGGTTAGTTTCTTGTTTACCCTTTCCTTTTCTGGTATTGAAGAGTGATTCACTTGGTTTATGTTCAACCAGTTTAAATGTAACTAGCATACTGAAACTACAAAATCCTATGCTTCTTCTATTTTGGATTAAATAACTTCTTGTACCTAAAACATAGAAACTCATCTGATAATGTCTTAAAGCCAATAAGTGAACAGATTACCGTGGTTAAAATTATTTGTAACATGCATGCCTGCTTCCATTTTCTTACTAACTTTATCCATAATCATCAATTGGGAAGGGAATATATGAGTATCCAATTGAGATTCAGTCTGCCAAAAACATGTTGAAAGAAGTTCCTGATAACAAAGAATTGCTGGACAAGATCAACTCCAAGATCAAGGCACTTAGGTACCATATTTGGTCATATTACTGGTTTGATTATACCCAGTTAAATAACATATACCGCTATAAAAATGAAAAATACTCTCACACTGCTTTAAACAAGTTCAATTTATCTCTGGAGTCAATTCCTGATTGGTTATTCGAGTTCATGCCCTTACGAGGTGGTTATTTCATTGGCAGTGTCAGCCAGCTCGCATGGATTTCAGGTGGTTCTTACTTGGTAACTGCATTGCTATCTTAAGCTAAAATTGTATATATTATTTTTTTTAACTTTGATAAATAATATAGGCATGTTGTGTTTGATTTTTTATTAGTGTAGTTTGCATTTTTTTGCTTCAGATCTATAGATTTTTTTTTCCTGATTTTGGATCTTTCTTTGCTAGTTTAGGTATGGTGATTAGTAAACCGAGAGTACGTCAAGATATGCTACTCAAATCTTCTCCAGGGGCTTCAACAGTTCAACACATTTGGTAGTGTTTCCTCCAGTTCCTCCTCCGCTGCCCCCTTTGCTAAAATCACGCCAAAATTAAACAACAATAGGAACAACCCCAGAAAGAACAATAATCTGCTGGTGTTGCTGAAACAGTTTCGAATTATGAGCAAACGAGAGAGCAACGAATTGAATTTGAATCTAATCTTAGTTATAGCAAGTGCATGACTTGTTTTTAATTTCTTTAATTGATAAAATCATTTGAATGTTGTATAGCTTTTGCTAATTGAATTTGAACTGTATATTTGTATAAATCATTATTTAAAATTATTTATTTTTTGTAATTGATAATTTATAATAGTAATTCAAATTTGATAGCAGATTAGAAGGTATCACCTGCTGGATTTTTTTTTTTTAATTTGGGCTCAATTGTATTCGTAACGGGCAGTTAGATTGCCCGTTACAAATAACGGGGTTATTCATAACGGGCAATCAAACTGCCCGTTACAAATAACGGGTTATTTGTAACGGGCAGTCTGATTGCCCCTTACGAATAACGGGTTATTCGTAACGGGCTGTCTGTCTGCCCGTTACAAATAACATATCCTATCCTTAACGGCAGCATACGTAACGCCCGCTGCCCGTTACGGATAGACTGTTTTTGCCCGTTACGGATAGCTATTTTTCCACTAGTGAATATTAGGAAGAATATTTTTGAGTCTAATCACAATCGACTTAGAAACTAGCTTATATAGCACATTACATAAAGCAATAGGGCGAAATTAAGCAGTAGTAGTCGGTTTGTCTACTTTCGAAATAAGGACAATATTAGTAATATTAACATGACAAGGAGAGATAAAGCCATGGAGAATATTACTAACAAAAAAAGCAATGTCATAACCAATAATATGCCAAAACCGCTGATAAAAAATTGCATGCATACCATCCGGGCCAGGATCTTTACAGGGGTGCATTTGTTTGAGAGCATCGTAAATCTCCTCCTTTAAGAAAGGTCGAGTGAGCTCCCTGTTTGCTTCCTCCGAGATCACAGAATTCATAGAGCTAAGTACTTCATCAATAATACTCTCGTCGGGATTGGAAGAAGTGAACATAGAATCAAAATGGATGGTGATTATCTTTTCAATGCTTTCCTCATCCTCATGCCAAGTACCCTCCATATCCAAAATACCCCGTATCAAATTTTTCTTTTTGCGCTGCGATGCCTTATGATGGAAGTATTTAGTATTTTTATCTCCATCCCGAATCTCAGCTACCCTGCTTCTGATGTACCAATAGGCTTCTAGCTTTTCATTATAATCATCCAGAATTTTTTCAAGCCTTGTACACTCCGCAATATTCCCAGCTGAACTCCTCCTTCTTTGGGCCGTATGAAGTGCCTCCTCGGTTTATGCTATTTTGTTCTCCAACTTATGAAATTTCTCACTACGTACTCCATTTAACAAGCCCTCTCGCCATTGCTGCTATACGGGTAGGAGTACCCTCCCCTGCTGAGCTTTCCCAAATTTGTTTCACCGTGGCCTCACAAGTTTAATCTAAAAGCCAACTTGTCTCAAATTTGAAGCTCTTTTTCTTCTTATTCTTCTTTTTCCCTTGGGAAACCTTCTGTGAAAGCAAAAGAGCAGTGTGGTTCGATCTATAGCGAACAAGATGCTCCACCTTTGAATCCGGAAATATCCCAAACCAAGATTGAGAAGCAATGAAACGATCAAGCCGCTCCCTCACTTTAGTCTCCACCGAATTGCCTCTTTCCCAAGTGAACCAACTCCCCTCAAACCCCAAGTCCCTAAGATTACAATCATCCATGGCATCACGGAAATTAGCAATCTCCCTTCTCTCTCTCCCAACACCCCCTTCAATTTCGGCATAACTTAGGATTTGTTGAAATCCCCCCTGAAAAGAATAGGCACATTGACATTAGAGCACAACTGTCAAATAAGCAGCCACGTTTTGTGTTTTTCCTCTTCTTTCGGCCACCCATAAATGCCTACAAACCTCCAAACTCCCCTTGTGCTTCTTACATCACCACAAATGTGGTTTTGAGAAAAGGAAACAAGCTAAAAATTCACCCCTTCCTTCCAATAAATACACAACCCACCCGCTTTTCCCATACTAGCCACGCCAAATGCATTCGGATAGCCTAAGTGATCATTTATTCCTTCTACCTCAATCTTATTTATCATTGTCTCTAATACAGAAATTATATCAAGGGCAAATTTGTTGCTCCACTTTCGAAGCTGTCGAACCGTCAGGGAATTGCCCAAACCCCAGCAGTTCCAGCTCAGCACAATCATTCGGAGAGGCGGGGTTGGGTTGAACCAACCTCCGCCGCCATTGAAATATCCATATTGCTAACATCATGCTGCCTCGATTTTTTCTCACCACAAGCACCATCATCTAGAACATCACTCCTCTCACTGAGGCTTCTTTTTGACAAAAGAGATGCTGCATATTCTGCCTTGCCTTCTTGTTGAGCACGAGCAACCCTCTTCCACTTACGGTCCCTTTCTTTAACACCCTTATTCGACTCCGCAGCTTCAAGATTGGAGATATTTATCAGAGCTTGTGTCTTATTGGAGGCATCACATTCTATCATGTTCAGAGAGGGTGTGCCAAAGACAAAAGTTTGAGTGTCTTCAGTAGCATGGAGCGCCATATCCTTAGTTGTAGGCTCAGCAATAACATTAACCTTTGCACTTATTGTTTGCACCAAGTCTAAACTACCCAAATTTCCTTCCTTCTCCCTATCAACTCTTTCTTCTTGTCGAGGCTTCATAGTAAAGGTGAGTTTTTTGGGCAGATTTTAATCTTTCCACTTCTTCTATTTCCCTCGAAAGACCCTTCCTTGGAGTGGCTTTCAAGTCAGTACTCCAACCAAGTTGGTCCTGTCTATCTTCCTCTGCCACATTGTGGAAATCTTTCTCAGAGTGTCCCATTATTCCGCAAGCAAAACAGAAGAATGGCAGCCGTTCATAAGCAAAATCAACTCTTAATTCTCTTCCCTTATGATCCTTGATCATCTGGAACCATCGCAACGGTTTAGAGGTGTCAAGCATAAGTTTCACACGGCGATAACGCCCAATCCCTAGAACATCCTCCTCTATTTCTATCACATCTCCCATTCCTTCTACTAGGGTTTTGTGACAGGCTAAAGTCGTATCACCTAATCAAAAGTATTACCTAAGTCCTCTAACTAATGAAGATAGGGAAGTAGGGTCAAATCCACAGGGAAACAAGTCTTTCTATTCCTAATTAGTTATTATAATCTAAATTATTAGGTAACCAATTTGTTATTATAAAGGAGAACTAAACTACTAGTAGGAGTAAAAGTGGGAAGGAATAAAAGTAGGAGGAAAAACAATGAATAAAAGAACTAGGGCATAGGTTCACCAATAAATAATATTGCAGGGTAAGACATAATAATCAATCATCAATGCATCAATTAATCAGATCATAAAGGGCTTTCGCTACGTATTACAATCACAAAATTAATTTACCGGTATTAAATCTCATCTCTCGAATCTCGACTTAACCATTTATAAATTAACCTGCCTATTAAAACTAGACCTAAACATTAATTCTCATCTCTCGAATCTCGAATCAATATTGTCAAACTCATGCATAAAAGATCAGACCTAATCTAGTCACAGAGCATTAAATCAATCAATAGGAAATTAATATAGCATTGACAATCAACAACAATAAATTACCCCTTTATATTATTTATGGATCCCCATAAAACCTGGAAAAAAAACTACTCACGCATAATTAAATCTACACTAATCAAAGCAATTGAACAAGACATGATTAAAAGCAATAATAATAAAGCTAATAAGCAAGCAATAATAAAAAAAAACTAGAGAAAAGCAATTAGAGAAGAAGTAAAAGGAAACAAGGTATCTGACAATAATTTAAAACTAATCTAAAACTAATGATAAACGAAACTAAAGTAAGACTAAAACTCCTAAAAACTACTTACTGCCAATTTAGCCTCCCTTTATATAATAAAGAGGAGTTATAATCCAGGTTAACTTCTAACCCACTACCAAAAAGCCCCGTACTACTGCCAATTTCCATATTAGTGGGCTTTTTATTATATCCAAGCCCAAAACTAAAATAATCGGCTATATACAATCTCGAAGTCATACTCGCCCGATCGGCCATTGGGCTGCCCGATCGAGCCCCACCATTTCACACGCCCCCAACAGCTGGCTTATTTAGAGGTTAGGCTTCTTCCATCTTGAATTTGTAACTTGTGTTTAATATAAGTTGGCCCAATTCGCTTCTTCTTGATATCCAAGTACTTAACTTGCAGTTAGTACTCCAAAATGATTTGAGCCCTCAATAACCAAACCAAAATTTCGTTAACTTGGTCTTGGGCTTTAAATATACGGTCATAAAATACGGTCCAACTCTAATGTCTTCGTAGTGGCTCAATAAGCTCGGGAATTGTCATAAATCTGCATATTCCTACAAAATAATACCAACTCTACAAAGACACTAGAAAATATATATTAGTAATAAAAATAGCTCTGTAGAGCTCAAATAAGCACAAATATGACCGTTGGACGGGGAATAAAAATATACATAAAATAGAATTATCATTTTGACATGAGAATCAGACCTGCAATTGAAAGGGAGATTTTTTATTCGCACCCAAAAGGGTGACTCCCTGAGAACCACCTTCTCTGGTTGTTCATCACCGTCTATTTCTTTTAGAAGAACCAACATATTGTCGAAGCACCATGGCCTTCCTTTAATACCTTCTCAAGATCTTTCCAATGGAAAAACTGGAAAGCAAATAGATTAGGACTAAGAACCCTAATCGCTAGTCCATGAATCGGAGCCCAAATACTGGTAATTGTTTTCTTGAAGGCCTCGACATTGTAAGATCTCCGGATTAATAATCTTCCCACAAGCATTAAGGACATATTATTTTGCTTTGTTTCAATCGCAATGGCCCATAAATCAATTGGTTTTTTCTCCTCTTCACGAATGCAAAGTTGAGAATAAAGGTTCGCAATTTCATCATCCATCTTTGAGGATAATTCACGATCAATTACAGGTAGCAGCCACCGAAATCCGTTAGAGTCCTATCTCGAGGATAAATGTCGCTCTTTTTCGCAAGAGGGTTTTCCCTTTCTTTCGAGGGAGTGATTCACTTATTATATTGCATTCTTTTTGTAAACCCTTTATGTTCTTTGGTTAGGAATGTTTCTTCTTCAAAATATAATATGGAGTATGATCTTTTCGCCTTTTTTTTAGTTTGTTCAGTTCATACGTTTTATTTTATTGGGTATGTCGTTTTTAACCGGGTGTAACATGCGCATGATACACATGTTACACTCGGGTGTACAAATCAGGGATTTAAATGAAAATGTTTCTTTATTATGTGCGCTGACCTCAAAGAACAAACTAATGATACCATTAGTGGTTTTCTAAATAAAATCTATAATGGCTTAACATATAAATTTGTCTTCTATTCAAGTTATAAGTTTATATTTTTTACTTGTTGATCAACATTTTAAGTCGCTATTAATTATAGATGTTATTTTATAAAACTGCAAACACCAGTACAATCTCTTGGTGTTAGCTTTTTTATTTTAAGTAAAATCCATATCGCTAATAGCGTCTTTAGACTAGCAAAAAAAATGTAATAGATTCCACATAAAAGTTACGTAAGATTGACGTTGTAGAGCTCAAATAAAGCGCAGCTAATGGCCTTGTTTGGCAAATGACTGTTGGCTGGTTTACTTGACTTGTTTGACCAGCTGGAATTGTTTGACTGCTTATAATGGCTTTTGAAATTGGTTGTTTAAGCTGGCTGTTTATAAAAGTGTTTGGTAAATTAATTGGTGGTTGTTGGCTGTTTATTAGATAATTTGTGGGCAAACAATCCAAAAGCAACAAAAAAGCTATTCAAAGCAGTTTTTTCATTTTGGCTTTAAAGCCAGCTTTTTTCGCTGAGCGATATATTGTCAACAAACCCCCAAAAATAAAGAAGGTATTAGGATTCTTAAAACGAAGAAAACAAAAAAAATGAACTGTAAACCCTAATTACCTTCGTTCTAAAAAAATAGCGATCAATATCGTGTTTCAGTCGATTTTCAGAATTTGATGAATGCATTAGGTTCGAAAGTTCTCGTCTTCTTAAAATTATATCAATTTCATGCTTTCTTTCTTGAGATTCTTCCCTAAATTTCTCACACTGCATTATCAAACTCAGAGTTTTTTTATCCGCCATTGTTGCTCAATTTTAAGTTTCTTCAGGTGCTTGACTTGTTTATCTTTTTCTTTTTTTGGTCTTTTTTCAAAACCAGTCGCAATATTTTTGTAAGATTCAACTAACTATGTATGACTGACAGGGTATAGTCGTATCACCTAATCAAAAGTAATTCCTAAAATCACTAACTAAAATAGATAGGGAAGTAGAGTCGAATTCACAGGGAAACGAGTCTTTATTCCTAATTAATTAATATAGTCTAGATTATCAAGTAACCAAATTATTATTATATAAGGGAAATTAAACTACTAAGATTAAAAATAGGAAAAATCAATGAATAAGAGGCCTAGGCCATAGGTTCATCAATAAATAATACTCCAGGGTAAAACATAACAATCAATCATCAATGCATCAATCTATCAGATCATAAAGGGCTTTCGCTACGTATTACAATCACAAAATTAATCTACCGGTATTAAATCGCATCTCTCGAATCTTGACTTAACCATTTATAAATTAACATGCCTATTGAAACTAAGCCTAAACATTAATTCTCGTCTCTCGAATCTCGATTTAATATTGCTTAATTCATACAAATTAAATATGCGCAAATCTAACTGCATAGCATTGAATCAAGTAATAGGAAAGTAATTAAGCATCGACAATTAACAATAATAAATTACTCCTTCATATTATTTATGGATCCCCACAAACCCTAGAAAGAAAACTACTCACATATAATAAAATCTAAACTAATCAAAGCAATTAAACAAGACATGATCAAAGAAAGAAATTAAATTACTGAAATTAAAAGAGAAGAAATCGTTAACAAAGTTAACAGAAATAAAGGAATGAATTAAACCAAGAGTTGTAGAGAAAGAAATAAGAGAGAAAGTAATACTAAGAGTTTAATTTAGCGGGGGAGAGAGAGAGAAGTTAGAGAGAGAAAAGGGGTAAAAAAAAAGAAGTGCTAAACTCGCTTAACAAAAGCATACTTATACGAAGCTAGAAAAATCCTAAGCTTAAACAAAGTAAATCGATGCCTTGCCTTACTTTTTATTAGCTGCGTCGATTTGGTATCACAAACCATACGATTAAGATTAAAACCAAGTTGCTAATTAAATTAGTAATTAAGTAAAAATGGAGAATTCTGGGTCATCAAATTGAGTGTAAGAAACCTGATTTTAAGCATTACTATCACATTCTTGAAAAAACTACAGAGTAGTAATTTTGACCCCTTCCTTAATTATATAGTAGATCAAATAAGCGAACTAAAATCAGAAGTTGATAACATATATGCTCGTTGTAAGTGAGTTAAAAGGTTAAGCTAAACAAGTACAACTTGCTTTAACAAACGAAGTTAGACATCAATCTAATCAAGAAGTATCACCTAATAAGGAAAAATTATCCCTTATAAATATGATTTTATATTCATTTTAATGCGTGTAAAGAGTTATAAAAAACTAAATATTTATAAAATATACTATAAGATGAATAAGGCGGATTATAAAGTGGTTTGATTTTTCTCGTTCTTTAGTATGTGATAGTACTTTCACTCACATATTTAAATGTAGGTTGTCGATATCTCCAAATTTACACAATGTGTTACTCTGCCAAACAAAAACCTTTAGTTCATGTTTCATAGTTTATTATTTGTAATATATGGAGTGTGACCTGCAAGAGTAATCATGCATTCATATTCTGATCCATGAGTGGGTTATGGTTATAACTTATAAGTTTGAAATATGTTGAAGTGTACAAAAATGGAGGAACAAGGATTCTTAGTTACAAAATAAAAATCTAACACGGGTTAGACACTTGAGAGTAATCAAGAAGGAATAGGGGTTCGGCTGGATTCCTACTATTAAAGTATCCGTTTTGGGGAATAAACTAATAAGCAATCTCAAAATTTAATCTTCCCTTACCGCTTAGCCAACGGAAAACTATTAGCGCATAGGAGGTATTTACATAATTTGTAAATAGGATGGAAATGTTTGTAAATAAGTTGAAGTATTTGCTAAGACATGAACAACTGGCAGTGTAGTTGAGTAAAAAGAATTACGGTGGAGGCAAAAAAGTAACGCGGCTAGTTTGGAGAAAGCGGGAAAGAAAAATGGTACATTTGATATCCATAATGGTATGGAGTACATTTTATGGTTGCAGTGATATTTTTTGTTTACTATTATTAATGACAGCCGTGGCCAATATATAATACAAGGTTTCCCTAATCCGATAGAATTAAGAAATAACAAAAAAATAATGTGCTAGGCATAAGATATGGAAACTAAATACATCATATTAATTTCTTAAAATATATACTCAATACCCCCCCTCAAG
Source organism: Chenopodium quinoa (assembly GCF_001683475.1). Taxonomy (NCBI): domain Eukaryota; kingdom Viridiplantae; phylum Streptophyta; class Magnoliopsida; order Caryophyllales; family Amaranthaceae; genus Chenopodium; species Chenopodium quinoa. The sequence goes on from NW_018743955.1 coordinate 2,258,182, forward strand.
TTGGAGCATGGGGATTAAAAATGCCTAATTTGGAAAGAAGAGTATCAAACTGAGTCTTCCCAAGTGCCTTAGTGAAAACATCCGCCAATTGCTCCTTAGTGGAAACATAAGATGGAGCAATTAAGGAGCAATTAATCCCTCTATATTTGCATCACGAACAATGTGACAATCAATCTCAATATGCTTCGTTCGTTCATGAAAAACTAGATTTCAGACTATATGTAGGGCAGATTGACTATCACAAAAAAAATTGATCGCCTTAGGGTGTTGAATCCTAAAACTCAATAGTAAGGCTTTTAACCATTTCAACTCATTTGTGATCGATGCCATGGATCGATTCTCGGCCTCAACAGAAGAGGTAGAAACTGTAGGTTGTTTCTTGCTTTTCCAAGAAATAGGAGAATAACCAAGAAACACAAGCTAACCTGTCAACGAACGACACGTAAGAGGACACGCCGCCCAATTTGAATCACACCAACCCTGCAAAGTCAGGTCATTGTATGCACTCAAAAAAATACCTTGTTCTGCGGTGCCCTTTAAATAATGAACAACCCTCAGAGCTGCCTCCCAGTGCTCACTGCGAGGCTCTTGCATAAACTACGAAAAAATATGAATAGAATATGCCAAATATGGTTTAGCTACCAAGAGATAAATCAACCACCCTACCAGTCTGCGATAAGACTTAGGATTCACAAGTAACTCGCCACTAGCAAGGCGAAGCTTGTGGTTTTGCTCAATCGGAAAACCACTTGGCTTTACCCCTAATAACCTTGCTTCAAAATAATATCCGAGGTGTATTTTAGTTGACACAAAAACAAACCAGATTTACTATGAGCAACAACGATGCCCAAAATATATTTCAAAGGACCAAGATCCTTCATCTTGAAACAATCACAAAGATAAGCCTTGAACACAGTCTATGCAGCGGAATCATTCCTAGAAATAATAAGATCGTCAACATAAACTAAGACATTAAGTTGAACATTGCCTTTAGTATATGTGAAAAGAGAATAATCAAAGTAAGACTGAAGAAAACCATACCCTTTTAGAGCTGTGGTTAGTTTTGCAAACTAACACCGTGGAGTTTGTTTCAACCCATATAAATACTTTCGCAAACGACACAGGTAGTTTCATGTACACCTCCTCATCCAGATCACCATGGAGAAAGGCATTATGAACATCCATCTGCTGAATTTTCCAATTCTTAGAAGTTGCTATAGCAAGAAAAGCGTGAACTGTAGTCCTTTTTGCCACCGGAGCAAAAGTCTCACCATCATCGATACTTTCTTGTTGATGATTATCAAAGACAACCAAGCGAGACTTGAGACGTTCAATATCACCATTAGGAAAACATTTTATCTTGTACACTTCCAATGCCCATGTTTCTTCTTTCATAGAACGTCGCCTACCTTCCGATTTCATTACCGAAAGTACGTATTGCATTAATAAAGGGTGGTTTATTGAACAAAATTTCAAACGGTGTTTTATTTTGTAACAAGGGAGTGGGTGTACGATTAATTAGGTGAGCAGCAGTAAGGACACACTCCCCCCAAAAACAAATAGGCAATTTGGCTTGAAACCTCAAAGCTCTCCCAACTTCAAGTATATGTTTGTGTTTTCTCTAGACCCTCCCATTTTGATGTGGAGTCCCCACACAAGAAATTTGGAAAATAATATCGGTAGCGCTAAAATTATCACGCAAGCAATTAAATTTTGTGCCATTATCACTTTGCACAACTTTAATGGTTTGAGAAAATTGCCTATTAGCTATTGCAACAAATGCTTAAAACATTCTAAAAACCTCAGTTTTATCAACCAACAAATAAATCCAAACATCTCGGGAATAATCATCAACAATAGTAAAAAAATAACGAGCTCCGCACAATGAGACATGTCGATATGGACCCCACAAATCACAATATATTTTCTCAAAAATCCTAGAAGCTCTACCATCACCCAAAGGAAATTTATCTCTGTTGAGTAATTAGGTTTTGATGATTGTAAACTAATGATGATTATCTATCTAATGTGTTTGTTAAGTTGTGCATAGAAAGAACAAGTTATACTTGGAACAGGATACAAGGAACGTGAGCAGTCACATATATATATAAGGAACCTGAGCAATATATGATAAGCAATAGAGAAACAAGAACAATGATGAGTGTTATGGTTGATAAACACGATGATGGCTAAAGAACCATGAAGGTAACTATGTAAATAGGTGTTTGCATATGTTAGCTTCATAAGGTAAGTACACTATGCATACATGAGTTGTATATGTGTAGGAGTATTTACATAAGCTTTAAGTTTAATTAGTTCTCTCACTTGAAGTTTGTTTATGACAAACAAACTTCAATCTAATGTTTCTCTTTAGTGTTTATGTGAAGACAGGAACTGACTTAGGTGAAGTCAATGGGTTGGAACATAGAAGAATTCAAGAGGAATAAGAGAGAATGAATGAACCTAAAGCAGGTTCTCCCATGAGAACCAAACCACGAAGGAACCTGAAGGTATTCTCTAACAAGATCCAGAAGGAACTTTCGGCAGGCTTTCCCACGAAAGCCGGAGCATGTTCCCTAACAGGTACATGAAGAGTTCCATGTTCCCTAACAGGTACATGAAGAGTTTCCTAACAGGAACTTAGTTCTCTAACAAGAACTATCTAAGTTCTCTAACGGGAACTTGCCCCGAGATCTAGAATACACCAATACTACAAGATTCCAGAACAAGAGTTTCAAAGAAACAACATGAAGACGGAGAAATTGAAGTATATCGCTCTAGGATTCATGTAAGTATGTTGGATATAAAAGTCAGTCTGGAACAAGTCTAAAGAACCAAGGTGAACTCATGATAGTCAATGAAATTAGAGTTACTGACTTGTCAGGAACTCAGAGACTGTCAGAGTTCCGAAACCTAATCGGAACTTAGGTCTGCACGTCGTTAAAGGTCGCAGGTCGAATTTAATGATATAAATATTTACCTAATACGTACATATCTTTTAGGGATTTGGTTTTACAGAATAAAAATATTTATTTTCTAATAAATCCCTTTTGGAAAAAGATAAGTTATTTTTGGAAAATATTTTCAGTAAAATAAGTTTTAAATAAAATCTAATTTTATGGCAAGTATATCTTTTGTTAAAAGATATGGTAATTATATCTTTTGTAAAAAGATATGGCAAGTATATCTTTTGTTAAAAAGATATGGTAAGTATATCTTTTGTTAAAAGATATATTAGTATATTTGAAAAATATAAGATTTAGATAAAATCTGATTTTATGGTAAATATATATCATTATTATTGATAGAATATATTCTTAACAAAAGATATATTTTTGGAAAACTTATTTTCGGAAAATATCTTTTATTTCTATCTTTTAATAAAACTTATCTTTTATGAAAAGAATAATTTGGGTGTACTATAAATATGCTCATATGTATTCATTCAAAGTTGAGGCTGATGAAGCTTAGTGGTCGTGCTTAATGGTTTCATCCTTCACCACGAAGCTAAATCAAACCTCCAGGTCGAAGTTCCAGTTACAGTTCGTCTAGTAAGTTCCAGACAGATCTTGAAGTGTCCAGCATATTAGTTTTATCTCTTTATTCATTGATATGTATTTAGAGTTATTCTTTGAGAGCTTGTAATTGGGAAAAAGGGTTTTGAGTGTTTTATGTATTGGGGTGTGAGAGTTCGTGAGGATTCTCGTTATAATTATATTGTAAGAGTGCAATGTGTGAGCTTCTAGGTGAGGCCAATTGAGCTTCTAGTGTGAGGCCGAGTGGGTAGTACTTTGGTGGTACGAGTACGTGAATCTAAGTGTGGTACTTAGATTGGGTAGGTTAGGGTCCTATCAAGTAGCAAGTCCAGTGAGGAACTTGTGAAATAAAGGTCTGTGTCTAATAGGTTGTAACTTGGTGTTTGCCCTATTATAGTGAAGTGTGTTTGAAATCCCTAAGGTAGGGTCGAGGTTTTACTTCCAGTTGGGCCCTGGATGGTTTCCTCGTGAAATCCGCTTTGCATTGTCTTAGTTCCTAACAACAATCAGTTTTATATTCCGCGAAAAGTAGGCACTAGGAACATACTACAATTCACCCCCCCTCTTGTAGTATATCATCCGAATTAACAATTGGTATCAGAGCCAATGCTCTAGATAAAACCGGGTAACCCCGAGGAGCAAGTTCCAGGCTAGGATGTATATCTACGAGAAATGCAGCAATTGGAAGTCAGCTCGAGAATGTTCCCAACTCCACATTAAGACCAAAATCTTCTTGTCAAGCAGAAGTAATTCAAAGATCAACATCTTTTAGGTAAGTGTTTCGTCTTTGAATTCTTTGTTATATGCATGTTATTATGTGTGCGAGTTCCTTGCGGTATTTTTAGTTAAATTGTTGAATTTATTATTAATGTTTTTAAATCAATTTTGTGTAACCTCAAATCTGATTTGAGTGTATTTAAAAATCATTTTTTTTCAGATTTATAAATTGATTTATTAATAAAGAATCGGTTTACTGGAAATAGTTTAAGGTACTTATTGTTTAGAATTATGCATATTTGGTCTTTTGGAACCTGGACTACCCTTGAATGGAAACTTAATTCTTTAGGCAAGGTAATAAACGAATATTTTGAATATTTGTCAAAGAATGACCTTATCATGTGTTTTTATTATTCTGAATATTTATTATGTAGACACATGATGTTTATTGTTAGTAAAGATAGTTGGCTTAATCGTAGTTGTTTTAATTATGGATTATTGACGACTATTACTAACAAGAAGGTACCCAATATATATTGGGTAACCAAAGCCAAAAGGTGAATGATTTTGCAGGCTATGTGAGTGGAGACAACCTATTAATAATGATGATACTTTGGTTGTTTGTATATAAGGAATTATGTGCAAGTTCCTCTCACTAGAGAGCCTTTATAAGAGGTTTGTAGTAAGCGAAGCGACAATATGGAAAAGTGTGTAAGTCACCTATACATTTCTCTATAAATATTGGTCATGTGCTTTTGGTATATGTTGATCTTCACAAATTCCTATTAAAATTAAATTCCCCATTTCTATGAAGGTTATTAGTGAATGGATGTAAAAGAGAAGTTGTTTTGAAGCTTATAACATATATCATGACAAACTAACTTCTCTTCTAGTTTGGTGCTGGTTGTTAATGATTGTTTTGTAGGTTTGTCCATTGAGATAAATCGGTGCATAAAAGTTTGTTCCGTTAGGAACTTGGTGCTTAACTAGTTGGAACTTGATGAACTTGAATTGATAAAATAGATTTAGGATATATGAATAACAAAGCTTCTATATCAAGGTGCTATAGGAGTTAGTGTACAAGTTCCTGTTCAGCTTCTTATGCAAGTTCCAGTCAAGTTCCTATTGTTCAAAGTTCTTTGGAACCAAGCATAAATTCCTGTAACAGACTCTTATGAAGGATGATGAGTTAAGATGATTATCTTTGTCTACGTGTTGGAGATCCATAATTTCGTTTATGGAACGACATCCAAAAGGGAGTATTTTTACTGGAACTTTATGTTTTAATACTTTTATGCTTTAGGTTTTATCTATCTCTCTTGACTAACCTACTAACCTTTTGAAAGCACAAAAGAATTCTCTTGGGTTTTGATTTTTCAGGTTATATCTTCAGAATGAATATTTGAGGAACTTTGACAAGGTGTTGAAGAAATTGAGATTAAACCAATACGTTCCTCTACCCAAGATACAATGGTCAATAGGACCAGAAGGGCATGTTCCAACCTAATATCAATAGGAACATGAACAGTTGAAGGTGCATAGTAGGAAGGAACTCGTAGTATCTCGACAGCGAGGTTCCAAAGGGATGATGATTGTCAAATCAAGATATTTCCTGCTATTAACCTACAATGGAAGAGCTTTGACTTATAAGACTAACACATAAGGTAAAATTGTTGCATAACAGGTGGTTAGTAAGTCAAGTTCCTATACCATTGTGAACATTTTTCTTGTCGAGTTTTTGATGCACATTTTGGTGTTTTAAATGCTTGGAACTCTAGATGTTTTACGAAATAATTCTATGCTTCAAACTGTAAACATGTTAATCTTTTTATGCTTGATAAACCTAGTAGGAACTTGATAATAGGTATATGTATACGTAAGTTCCAAACAGGTAAAAACTAAGAAGCATGAGGATTAAAACATGTTATATTCTCTTTCAACATCGGGTAGATGGTAAGCAACACTAATCCGTTGGATCTCAGTGATATGGATTTGTTTATCATGTGATATTAAGAGACTAATTGAAAGATATGTCTTGTTTATAAGTAATGAACGCAAATGGACACTTGGTTACTTTTCTTAATAGAAGAGATGATGAACTGTTTGTTGAAAGTCTTTTCTATCACAGGGTTTGTTGCTAAATGTTCATTATTTATGAAGTTATGGATCTAACAATGGAACCTAGTTCCAGTCATGTTTGATGTTTGTAGTAGGAACACAAGATTGACAACAAGTTTCCAACTTTGAATCATGAAAGACATGAAGAGAACAAAGTTATATGCTAATGGTCTTTGCAGGTTCTTTGGAATAGTTTTCAAAGTCTCTTACTACATCATCAACACTGAAGCAATAGATCTTTGATTAACAAGACACCCTATGTTCCACTTAGGGATGTTTGATGATAGAAGTGCCAAGGCGATTACCCATAAACGCCTAGATCAGTAAAACAAAAAGAGTTTACACTATCATGTTTGATGTGCAAAAAGTGAACATATTTTGAGACTAACAGGTTTGTTCTCATCAAGCAGGTTATAAAAGATGAACTCACAAATTCTTGTAGAACTAACTGAGTTCCTAATAAAGAAATATGTCACTAAGGATAACAGCAAGAGCTAGCTACACATGTTGAGGAACTTTTAGATGTTAAGTTCCAACTCATGCAGCAAAGTTCAATGAACTCAATACAAGAAAGCAAGTTTCGACGAAGTTCCAGAACTGAGATAATATTTGTTCCGACCAGCAAAATCTCAACAAACTATGGAGCTACAGTGTCTTATATGCATATCTACAGTGTCTTATATGCATATGTAACTAAGACCGAGCCTCAAGATATTGAAGCATTTGAGGATGGAGCTTGAAGGTTAGATGTGTAACAAGAACTCAATGAGCTTAAAAGGAAGAAGGTGTTTGTTACATCCTGAACCTATTTTAGAACACCTAAAAAGGGCCGGAGATTTAAAAGGGTGTTCTGGAAAAAGCTTGTTGAGTAAGGCACGTGATTGGAACAAGGCCATGTTGGTTCTTATAGGAAACAACCAATACAAAGGTATGTATTGTTTTTCAGGAACTTGTTGCTCGTATAGCTAGACTTGAAGGTAATTGAATATTATTTTATCTTGCTGTTTATATGGGATTAGAGTTGTACCACATGGATGTCATGGATGTCTTTTGTATAACTTTCTGTTATAGATGTCTATGTGGAACATACTCTAGGATAGATTGTTATCCAAGTTCCTTCTTGAAAATCGAGCTTTAAAATTGTCAATTTTTGTTTTCAAGATGGACTAATGTATTAGTTGTACTTATTTACATTAATTATATTTTTGGTACAACTAACGAGCCATTGTGCATTGGTTTTTGATGATTCTATGATGAGAAAATATATTTGTAAGCATTAACCATTGACAATGGAACTTAAGTTAGAAGTGGAAGTTCATATTAGATTTGAGATCATCAAGGGAACAAAACAACCACTTCAAGAACTCCAAGGTAAGCCATCATATCAACCAAAAGTTTTAAAAGTCATATTTTTACTGGTCTAAGACTACATGAGATATAAGTTCCTGTTCATCACATGACGGCATTAGATGAATTGAATTGATATATTTTTGGTATGAATGCAATATGTGAATTTATGAATTGATTAACTTATGGTTCTATCTTAACTTGTCATATTCTTGTATATTGCTTAATGGAACAAGACTTGATGGAACATAACATGAGTATAAAGTATTTTTCCCTTAATTTATGCCAAGTTGGGGTTCTTATGCATGTTAAACTTGAAGTAAAGAATGTACGCTTATTGTTTATGTGTCACACTTAGTTCTTGTGCTGTAAAAGACATACTCACTTGCCTAAGAGTATTAGAGGTCTCATAATAGAACTATGGGTGCTGTCAAAGACGAAGTTCCTAAGTTGCCAAAGGAACAATGGAAGAAACTTTGATGGAACAAGACAAGTAAGTTCCCAGACCGTTTGTATCTCACCCGTTTAAATTTCAGAGGGAACTAACCTATCTATTAGCCAACTTTCAAGCATCCACACCATATTTCTTCGAATTCAACATTATTCAACAACTTTTAGTTGTGTGTCCGTGTTGCGCTATACTTATTTCATATTTTCATATATTCTGAATTCTATTGACCCTATTTCCTTATCTTTTCATATAGCCATACTTCTTATTCTTAATTCCCATGTGCTCTAAGTTTGTTCATCATATTTTTATGGTTCAATGAAACGTGAAGAAAGTGATTACATGTTGAGGGGGAAGTTGAAGAAAAAGAAAAGAAGTAAGCACTTGAAAAGGAAGAAGAATGGTAAGGAACTCAGGGGGAATAAGGTAGGAACCAAGAAATCAAATTGGTTCATATTTGGTTGTGGAAATCAAGTGTATGAGTAAGTATTTTCTTCATTGATTTAAAATGTGTTATTCTAGGAAAGCATGCAAAATCTTTGTAATGACACCCTATGTTAAAAAAATAAAAAAAATAAAAAAAAATAAAAAGAAAAGAAAAGAAGAATAAGGGTGATCCAATATTTAATTTCCTAGATATCTAAATATGAAGAATATTGACTATGTTGATGTCGTGTACTCGTATACTTGGTAAGCTAGCTAGTGAAGGGGTAATATTAAACGTTGAAGGAACTTGACTATGAAGCTGAAATCTGTTTAAGTTCCAGTAAGTAGAATGTTTCTCAAAGAAGTTGGTAGTTGAAGTAATGGAACTTGGTTATCAATTAGCAAGATGAATATATGTTGTGTTTAGTAGGAGGTTCAAGAGTATGAAATGAAGAACAAATGTGGTGAACCTTATCATCTCAAAGGGTCTAAACAAAGAGCACAAATTCCACTTCATGTTCCCTCTACTTATTTTGTTCCATATGCTTCTTTATATATCCTTTGAGCTTGCGCTTTCATTTGCCTATTCATACAATCCATTTCTAACTTTTTAGCTTTGATCTTTACTTGATTTTTAACTTCTTATTTGTCAAGTTCAATTAAGGGTTTTTGAAATTGGGCCTTTGGATTGTGAGTTGGAAATTAGTGTGGAAATAGTATCCAGTTTGAAAAGTGAGTACCTTGAGGCTTTTAGGAACAACATGTGTTTAACCATAATATATTTACTTATTATATGGTGGTAGGTGTGACATATGACTTTATGTGTGTGTAATTTACGGAAAACAAACTTGTGGAACAATACCCTTTTTGATAAAGACAAAAGGGGGAAAAATATGTATGATGCTTATGGTATGTAGTAGTTAAGTCTAAAGTTCTTACAACATGATCTTTGAAAGTATATATATTGATAAGGATGTGTATTGCTAAGTTTCTAACTATGTGAAGTTCCTGTGTATGTTCCTAACTTGTTCTAAATATTATTTCCTTGAAGAACTAAGGGGGAATAAATGTACAACGATTTATCCTTTAATGTGTGATAAGCATCATTAGTTTGTCATCATCAAAAAGGGGGAAATTGTTGAGTAATTAGGTTTTGATGATTGTAAACTAATGATGGTTATCTATCTAATGTGTTTGTTAAGTTGTGCATAGAAAGAACAAGTTATACTTGGAACAGGATACAAGGAACCTGAGCAGTCACATATATATATAAGGAACCTGAGCAATATATGATAAGCAATAGAGAAACAAGAACAATGATGAGTGTTATGGTTGATAAACACGATGATGGCTAAAGAACCATGAAGGTAACTATGTAAATAGGTATTTGCATATGTTAGCTTCATAAGGTAAGTACACTATGCATACATGAGTTGTATATGTGTAGGAGTATTTACATAAGCTTTAAGTTTAATTAGTTCTCTCACTTGAAGTTTGTTTATGACAAACAAACTTCAATCTAATGTTTCTCTTAAGTGTTTATGTGAAGACAAGAACTGACTTAGGTGAAGTCAATGGGTTGGAACATAGAAGAATTCAAGAGGAATAAGAGAGAATGAATGAACCTAAAGCAGGTTCTCCCATGAGAACCAAACCACGAAGGAACCTGAAGGTATTCTCTAACAAGATCCAGAAGGAACTTTCGGCAGGCTTTCCCACGAAAGCCGGAGCATGTTCCCTAACAGGTACATGAAGAGTTCCATGTTCCCTAACAGGTACATGAAGAGTTTCCTAACAGGAACTTAGTTCTCTAACAAGAACTATCTAAGTTCCCTAACGGGAACTTGCCCCGAGATCTAGAATACACCAATACTACAAGATTCCAGAACAAGAGTTTCAAAGAAACAACATGAAGATGGAGAAATTGAAGTATATCGCTCTAGGATTCATGTAAGTATGTTGGATATAAAATTCAGTCTGGAACAAGTCTAAAGAACCAAGGTGAACTCATGATAGTCAATGAAATTAGAGTTACTGACTTGTCAGGAACTCAGAGACTGTCAGAGTTCCGAAACCTAATCGGAACTTAGGTCTGCACGTCGTTAAAGGTCGCAGGTCGAATTTAATGATATAAATATTTACCTAATACGTACATATCTTTTAGGGATTTGGTTTTACAGAATAAAAATATTTATTTTCTAATAAATCCCTTTTGGAAAAAGATAAGTTATTTTTGGAAAATATTTTCAGTAAAATAAGTTTTAAATAAAATCTAATTTTATGGCAAGTATATCTTTTGTTAAAAGATATGGTAATTATATCTTTTGTAAAAAGATATGGCAAGTATATCTTTTGTTAAAAAGATATGGTAAGTATATCTTTTGTTAAAAAGATATGGTAAGTATATCTTTTGTTAAAAGATATATTAGTATATTTGAAAAATATAAGATTTAGATAAAATCTGATTTTATGGTAAATATATATCATTATTATTGATAGAATATATTCTTAACAAAAGATATATTTTTGGAAAACTTATTTTCGGAAAATATCTTTTATTTCTATCTTTTAATAAAACTTATCTTTTATGAAAAGAATAATTTGGGTGTACTATAAATATGCTCATATGTATTCATTCAAAGTTGAGGCTGATGAAGCTTAGTGGTCGTGCTTAATGGTTTCATCCTTCACCACGAAGCTAAATCAAACCTCCAGGTCGAAGTTCCAGTTACAGTTCGTCTAGTAAGTTCCAGACAGATCTTGAAGTGTCCAGCATATTAGTTTTATCTCTTTATTCATTGATATGTATTTAGAGTTATTCTTTGAGAGCTTGTAATTGGGAAAAAGGGTTTTGAGTGTTTTATGTATTGGGGTGTGAGAGTTCGTGAGGATTCTCGTTATAATTATATTGTAAGAGTGCAATGTGTGAGCTTCTAGGTGAGGCCAATTGAGCTTCTAGTGTGAGGCCGAGTGGGTAGTACTTTGGTGGTACGAGTACGTGAATCTAAGTGTGGTACTTAGATTGGGTAGGTTAGGGTCCTATCAAGTAGCAAGTCCAGTGAGGAACTTGTGAAATAAAGGTCCGTGTCTAATAGGTTGTAACTTGGTGTTTGCCCTATTATAGTGAAGTGTGTTTGAAATCCCTAAGGTAGGGTCGAGGTTTTACTTCCAGTTGGGCCCTAGATGGTTTCCTCGTAAAATCCGCTTTGCATTGTCTAAGTTCCTAACAACAATCAGTTTTATATTCCGCGAAAAGTAGGCACTAGGAACATACTACAATTCACCCCCCCTCTTGTAGTATATCATCCGAATTAACAATCTCTATGATGTTTAGCACGCATACATAGCTCACACCCTTTAGCATGAATTTTAGTTTTTCTTCTATTTTGATGCAAAGCATGAAAGTGAATAACTTTTCTAAAGACGATCGCCTTGATGTTAAGAGCGTATCTTTTTCACTTAGTGAACTCCATGAGTGAACGGTTACCTTGGAAGAAATTAAACAACTGAGAATAAGTTAGAACTTGTCTAACATACTTAGAGCTTTACAACCTTCTAAGAAGTGTGCTTCTTATTAATAGTTCTTCTAAAGGTTTTCGATGTTATTTCACCAAGTTTTGTTGGAAGTATTCAAAACTAAACTTGTGAGTACATGTTACTTTGTTTTTCTTGTCTTAATGGAACGATGTAGGTCTCACTTAGATCACTTAATTATTATGGGTTTTTGTCCTTGATGGTAAGTTTCCCTCTAATGGTTGAAGTTTGTTAAGCCTTATAAGTGGTGACTTAAGTGATTTGGTTATAGTTCCATGTTAAAGATAAGAGATGAAAGTTGAAATTTCAAGTGTGAGTTGACCTAAGACTATTACCTAGCTAGGAGGTGGTACAAGAGTTTGGTTAGTTACTTGTAAAAATATAATACTTGTGATTGAGTTTTCTACTCACTACTTGCTTCAAGGTAATATGTTTTTTGAGTTACTTCTACAATGCGAGTAATGTGGTGGTGTTGAGAAATACATGTGTAATTGTAGTTAATAACTTTCTTGAACTTCTTCTTTCCAATTTGCTAAGCAATTTTCTCGATTTTGAGTATTATTATGAGTTTTTGGTCTATGCAAAGTGTCATACAAGTTTCGTGATTGGAAAGCAAGGTTTTTGCGATGATATGATATTTGTTGTTTATGTCATCAATTAAGTAGAATATGTTTTGTATTAGCATGAATTATGTGTACTTTAAAGAGGTCTTAAAGTATGTATTGAGTGGGTTATGCTAATACTTTTAGCAATGTGATAAATAGTGATATGCATTATTTTAATATAGCATATATTTGTGAAATGATCATAGCTTAGTGTAATATTTTACAAATTTTATTAGTAGATGATTAACGTTATTTAATTTTGCTTCATCTTTTACTAAGTATCTTTTTAGGTACAAAGGTTGTGAAATACACTAGCTTTCGGGAAAAGTCTTTAAAAATTTTCGGAAGACAATGCGGCTATGTTATTTTCAAGGATTGAACTTGATTAAGTTTTTGAAATTTTAAGTTTTGTATTGTCTTGTTACTTTATTCACCTAATGGTGAATGTGACATTTTATTTTAACCATTTGTGCAAATTAAGTTGATGTTGGTAATATGCTAGTTTTTCTTATTGGAAAAGTATTCTAGCAAAAATAATTATGCACGATGGTAGGGAAATTTGGGGCATGTTACGATCCTTGATAAACTTGTGGAAATGTCGAGAGGGATAGGCTTTAAACCCATGTGGAAAGATTAAAAGCATTATTTTCCTATCCTTATGACATGTGTTGTAATGCTTGATTGAGGTTGAACTCTTTTGAGTTCTTAATGGATCAATAAAATATTTAGGTTGGTGCTATTAGATATACACTTGATTGATCTACTGTTTGAGATTGAGTCCTTAGACTCTTGATGAATCTAATTTTTTAATGGACGCACTAAAACTTTGGAATCACCGTTGTTTATGTTTGTTGTGAGGTTGAGCATTAAGCTCTTAATGAATCCATGGTCTTGTAGGGATTTATGGCTACAATGTAGCATTTGTTGAGTTCTTATGAACATGTTATTTTAACCCCATTGACTAAGTACTTTAGAGAAGTGCTTGTGATTCACCTATGTGGTTGTGAAGACCAACCATCTTCTACTGAAAAATTAGGCGAATTTCCTAGAGCTTCCACTAGACCTATGGTGAATGTACTTGGCTATAAAATAAGTACATCTCTTCGTGGAGTTCATATAAAATCTTGGAGTGATGTATGTGTAGGAGATTATAGGTACTAAATTGCGGAAATATATGAATCATATTCATAAAGCACCTAAACCAAGGATCTCATGCATAACACATAAAGAAGTAAGAATTATACCTTTGAAGCGTGATTCCACAAGTGATCGAACAAGAACAATAAGGAGAACAAGAACCCCACGTGTGATTCCTCTACTTAGTCCACGAGCACGGATTAAACCTCCACTAATGCTAGTTAGTTGTGACTGAGCACTTTAATCAACCTTCAACGGAGATTTGAGCCACGAACACACCACAAAACCACCCACGCACCACCACACGCGCCACCCACAAGTACGGACAGGGAGGAGAGAGAGAGGGTCGAGTGGAGAGATAGAGAGAGAGAGAGAGAGAGTTAGGGTTTTGGGAAGCTTGGTTGCTTGTGTGACAATTTACTGTATGTCAATTGTTGTATCATGCAACCCTAGGCATGGTTTATGTTTATAGATCATATCTAGAAATAAAACCATGTCAAGTCCAAAACCCATTAGACTCTTCTAACTATCCAAGCCCAATTATCAATATAGTATGTCATGAACTCATGAGGCCCAATAATGGGCCTCTAACTTGTTTAACCTAATACTCTTATGTGTGACCTTGTAGGATCCATTTTATAAGGCTTTGGGCTATTAAGCTAGCCCAAAGATCAATTGTCATATCTAGCACCAAACATTGACGACCCTATAGAATGAACTAATTATCTCCATAATCGTGATCTTTGATATATCTAGTAATTGCACTTATCGAAGACATAACTCCTTCAATCTCCCACTTGTTTGAGACAAGTGCGCAATATTCAAATTCCTTAAGTCAATGTGTGTCGATTTGATAATATGATTGCATCTCATGTCGTGATCATATTAATCTACAAATATTTTCTTGAAATACTGAGTTAGATTCACAGAACAAATGATTACTATGTAATGCATTTGAGCACGACCATGCATTTTCTGAATTCTTCCTCTTTAAGGGGCCAAGACACATTCCTAATTAAATAGGTAGACTCAATCCAATCTTGTGGCAACCAAATCTCCCACTCAACTCATGAAGCAACCGGGAAACACCCTTTATAATCCCAAGTTACGGCTGAACGTTTGAGTGTACCACAGTTAAATCAATCATTGAATGGAATCAGTGTTCCACTCATGTCAAAGGAATCCACTAATATATCCGTAAGTTCTATACTTGAACTTCAAAGTAGGTCTATAGTTCGATCATGCATCATTCATGCATATCCATGTGATTGACCGAGCATCATCACTATGCTCCTATAGCCCATGAAACTGCACTATCCAATCAATCTTACATGCTAGTCCAATTTAAGAAATCATTTATGTCCAGTTTAATGATTTTAAACTAGGAACTTAAATAATATATGGATTTTGTTCACCTGTGGGGTTTCATTCACCAGGTCATCAACCTGATGAGCCCATCAATCCATAATTATTTTGGACATTTTATTTAATATCGAAAACCATCATTAAATAAGAGAAATAATAAAATTTCTGATTAAACATAATTCTACAAATGAGTGTATTACATATGTAACTTATTTTTCTCCAAAAATAAATACAACTTCTAATTACATCATTTGCCTCAATCCAGATTCACTAGCATGTTTCTCATGCTTTGGAAGGGGAAGGGGTTTAGTAAGTGGATCAGCAATGTTCTCATTCGTATGAATTTTGCACATCTTGACATCTCCTCTGCCAACGATCTCTCGAATGAGGTGATATTTCCTCTCTACATGTTTGGATTTGAAGTGTGACCTAGGCTCCTTTGATTGGGCAATGGTGCCATTATTATCACAATACAACTCGATTCCCTTTTGAGCACTTGGTATGACATCCAGCTCAGTTAGGAACTTCTTAATCCAAACTGCTTCCTTAGCTGCTTCAACAACAGCTAAATATTCTGATTCTGTTGTAGAGTTGCTTTGCTTCGAACTCTTCCAGCTCACTGCTCCTCCATTCAGACAGAAAATATATCCAGATTGTGATCTGAAATCATCTCTATTTGTTTGGAAACTCGCATCTGTATAACCTTTGACAACCAACTCATCTTCGCCACCATATACTAGAAACATTCCTTTAGTCCAACTCAAGTACTTAAGGATGTTCTTAGCAGCTGCCCAGTGTGCTTCTCCTGGATTTGCCTGAAACATGCTACACATACTCAGAGCATATGCAACATCCGGCCTTGTACATATCATGGCATACATGATTGACCCTATTGCCAAAGCATAAGGTTTATCAACAATATGTCTCATCTCTTCTGGCGTGCTAGGGCATTAAGATTTACTGAGCGTAATTCCATGAGACATGGGGAGAAATCCTCTCTTAGAGTCTTTCATGGAATACCTATCAAGAACCTTATCAATATAAGTTTCTTGACTTAATCCAATCATCCTTCGAGATCTGTCTCAATGGATCTTGATCCCCAATATGTATTCAGCCTCACCTAAGTCCTTCATGGAAAAACAACTCTTTAACCATATTCCTTGACTGACTCAAGCATTGGTATGTCATTTCCCACGAGTAGTATGTCATCTACATACAAGACTAAGAAAACAATGCTGCTCCCACTAGACTTCTTGTATACACAAGGTTCCTCTTCACTTTTGACAAAATCAAACTGTTTGATTGCTTTATCAAAGCGAAGATTCCAACTCCTGGATTATTGCTTCAATCCATAAATGGATTTCTGAAGTTTGCATACCTTTCTAGGATTTTCTGGATCTTCAAAACCCTCAGGTTGTATCATATACACTTCCTCCATCAAGATCCCATTCAAGAAGGCGGTTTTGACATCCATCTGCCAAATTTCGTAATCAAAAAATGCAGCAATTGCTAGAAGAATCTGAATAGACTTTAGCATAGCTACTGGGGAAAAGGTTTCATCATAGTCAATACCATGAATCTGTCTGTATCCTTTTGCAACCAGTCTTGCTTTATAGATGTAGGCATTTCCATCTTTGTCTGTTTTAATCTTGTAAACCCATTTGCAACCAATAGGTTTTACCCCATCAGGCAAGTCAACTAGGGTCCACACTTCATTTTCAGACATTGATTCAATTTCGGACTTCATGGCCTCAAGCCATTTATCTGAGTTGGGGCTCGCCAAAGCTGGCTTGTAGGTTGTAGGTTCTTCATTCTCCAATAAGAAGATTTCAGAATCCTCAGTTATCAGAACCTCAACAAATTGTTTGTTTCTGATTCTGGCAGACCTACGTGGGGTAGGAGCAACAATAGAAATACTTTCTCCAACTCCTTGAAGATTTTTGCATGAACTAGATTCAAGTGGGACGATAGGAGTCTCGCTAGTCGAATTAGCTTGCTCCGATGCATGATTAATCGACTCATGCGCCCTCGCCTCTGATGTGGTGTTATCCACATCCATTTGTTGCTCGTCTCGAATTTCTTCAAGAACCAATTTACTCCCACTTGGCTTTCTAGACAGGAATTCCTTTTCTAGAAAGACATCATCGCGAGCAACAAACACTTTGTTATATTCGTGATTGTAGAAGTAATACCTTCTTGTTTCTTTTGGATAACCCACAAAGAAACACTTGTCTGATTTAGGGTGTAGTTTATCACCTTGTAAACGTTTTACATAGGCTTCACATCCCCAAATCTTGAGAAAAGACAACTTTGGAGCTCTTCCATTCCACATCTCATATGGAGTCTTTTCAACTGCTTTGGACGGGCTTCTGTTTAGTATTCTCGTAGCTGCTTCTAATGCATATCCCCATAATGATATGTGAAGATCAGTAAAGCTCATCATGGACCGAACCATGTACAGTAAGGTCCTATTCCTCCTTTCTGACACACCATTCAACTGTGGCGTTCCTGGAGGAGTTAATTGTGAAAGTATTCCATAATTAATCAGATGTTCGTCAAATTCTTGGGTCAAATATTCACCACCACGATCAGATCGTAATGCTTTAATCGTTTTCCCAAGTTGGTTTTGTACCTCGTTCTGGAATTCTTTGAACTTTTCAAAAGATTCCGATTTGTTCTTCATTAAGTAAACATAACCATATCTACTTAAATCATCAGTAAAAGTAATGAAGTAATTAAACCCACCCCTTGCTTTAGAACTCATTGGTCCACATACATCCGTATGTATGAGTCCCAAAAGGTCACTAGCTCTTTCACCTATACCCGTGAAGGGTGACTTAGTCATTTTCCCAAGCAAGCATGACTCACAATTTTCAAATGATTCATAATCAAAAGAAGAAAGGAGTCCATCCTTATGTAATTTCTAGATGCACTTTTGGTTAATGTGACCAAGCCTACAATGCCATAGGTAAGTTGGGTTTGAACCATCTGTCTTCTGCTTTTTATGATCAATATTATAGATATGAGTTATATATTCTAAGACATACAAACCATTAATTAACTTTGCGTTGGCATATAAATATTTTCTTTCGAAATAAAACAACATTTGTCTCTTATTTCAAATGAAAATCCTTCAGAATCTAAAACAGGAACTGAAATAATGTTTTTAGTTATTGTTGGTACATAATAACAGTTATTAAGCACCAAAATAAGTCCAGAGGGAAGTTTTAAGTGATAACTTCCAATAGCAAGTGCGGAAACTTTTGCTCCATTTCCTACTCGAAGCGTTACTTCCCCTTTTGCTAACTTCTTATTTTCTCTCAAGCCCTGCACGTTATTAACGATGTGAGCACCACAACCGGTATTAAATACCCAAGTGGAAGATGAAGTAAGGTTAATTTCTACAACAAAAACATCAAGTAACTCTTTACCTTTTGTTTTCACTGGTGTATAGTGGGGACACCCTGGTGTATGACATGGCTAATTACCACAAAAGAAGCATTCGCTTCCTCTCCTTTTCAGGAACTCCTTAGCATGGTTAAGCAACAGATTAATCAATGTCACCGACGATCCCTCATCATTATGAGTGAGCTTGACAATGTCAAAACCATCATGGAGTGAGAACAAGATAATATCATGTGCAGAGTCATCATCGATCAGTTTCCCAAGGACATCCATCTGATTGAACATTTCAATTAGTTCCCTGACATGGGCCCTAACTAACTGACCAGGCATGAGTCTTTTAGCCATTATCTTACAATGAACATTGTAAGCCTCATACTTAACGCTGTCAGTCCAGAAATAGTAAATCTGAGGGATTGATTTAACGACCTCTCTTACATTATGATCTTTGAAGCCTCCACTCCCTAATGCCCTAATTCCACCTCGACAGATAGCACGAAGACATTTGTTCAAGTTGGTTAGCACATAGTGCATGAATTTTGTTCAAGTTGGTTAGCACATAGTGCATGAATCTTCTTTTCCAACAACTTGGAATAGATTCTAAAATGAGCCCTCTGATTTTCTCTGCATCTGAAACAATTTCAGCATGCCTTTCAGCTTCATATTTTTCTGTATACTTGCTCTCAACAGGAATATATAAACGAGATTCAAGCCCATGGCTTGTGAGAACTTTTCTCAACTCATTTTCCCATTCCCTGAAGTTTCTGAGATTCAACCTTAAGTTAAGTTTCACTGGTAAAACAATGTTGTCGTATAAGTTATTCATCTACAAACAAAAACAAACGAGGCAAAATTCAATAATTATGTTTAATAAATTTAAAGTACCGTAAGCGATTATAAAACTGGTAACTTTAAAACATTCATTCAATTTAATAGATCCCTATTGAATAGAATGATTCCAAGATCCTTTATTTGTGCAATAACTGACCGGACTGAGGCCCTACCAACAAGTATTGCATTTTCAAGGTGAGTAAACTCTTTACTGATTACAACTCTTTGTAATTCTTGGTTGAATAATTATCCATCACATGTTTAATTATTACCCTTAGCTTCAAGGTTCCAAACGCTTTAGGTAACCTTGTTGAGTATAACCAATTAAAAGTGTAAAACGTGATTTACCCCCACTCCCCTAAGATATAGTATGACACCCAAGTGAGGCATGACCTGTCATAAATATCAAAGGTTTCATCAGGTTTTTAATTGGAAAAGCAAGCTCAATATTACTGGGACCTAGATTTATTATGTTGTGATTATTTAGTGAACTCTAGCGCATCATCAAACAACATAAATAAAATCTAACATGCATAATCTACTAATGCATAAATAAAAAACATGATATAGTATGACCCCTTAATCCTAAGAAAACTAATAAAGCAAAAGCTCCCACTTGAACCTTCATGGATCTTATCCATCTTGCTCCTTTGGGCCTCCACTCTATGGATTCTTGGATTAACTGCAACCTGTAATACTATTCTATTCTATCTACTACTTAAATAAAATAAAATAAATTACAAAAATACTTAACGGTACGTAGACCGTATTTAGATTACAAAAATACGAAATGATGCGCAGATTGTATTTAGAATCTATGGGACATACTGGTCTATATAGCAATAAATAACATCATATATTATAAAACTCCATATAATAAATCACTCACCATGCTTTCCTAAACTAGAACATCGAATGTTCATAATTAAGGAAACATGGCTCCTAACTATCTCATATTTTAATTAATTACTGTAATTAGATAATATCATATATTATTCATAACAAATTATAAAATATCATATATTTTAATTTAGGTATGAGATAGAACCAAATCTTATTTTAATTATGGAAGATAAATCATATTTATTTTCCATGATTATCCTAACTTTTAGGAAAATCTATCATAATTACTTGCCAATCACATATTTTAAATCAATTAATATCCTAAAATAATTATGGGATAATTATATTATTTAATCAATTATTATCCAAATAGAATTTTTTGCTCCATATTTATCCTATCTTAACAAAATTAACAACTTTAACTTTGTTAATTATCTTTTTCAAAATCAAAATTTATCTTTTAATTTTTAATTTGAAAACTGATTTTATCCAAAATAAAGTAAAAAAAATAATTTTTTTTTAGAAAAAACCGCGTCAGCCACCGTGGTGTGGCCAGCCGAAGCCGGCCACGGTGGCCGTACACCTTGCGGTGTACACTGTCCCTACACCGACGCAAGGACAACAGCAGCAGCACACGTAACAGGGTGGTGCACTGCTGCGCTGCCCCTGTCCGACCCATGCCCAGCCTTCCCTCCCTCCTGGACCACCGCCGGTGCGGCAGTCGCTGTGGCTGCGCCACCCAGCCGCGGCTGCCGCATCTAAATCCCCCTTTTTTTATTTTTAATTTAAAAGAAAACATTTTTATTAAAATTAAATTAATGTGGTCCTTCTAATTTTAAAATTAAATCATATTCAATTTCAAAATTAGGGTCCTTCATGAGTTTAATTCCCAATTCAATTTAACTTTTAAATTAAATAATTGATCATGAAAAATTCACAATTTAACATGAAATCAAAAGGATTAAATTCTTTAAACACATAATATCGAATTATAACAAAATCAAAACACAAAATTTCATAAATTAGGGTTCTTGATTTCGAAATTTTCGAAAATTAGGTTGGGGGTCAAATTTTTTGAACTTTATAGGGCAATTTTCAGATCAAATTAGGGCTAATAAGGAGCAAATTAAACAACTTTTGATGATTCTATATGTTAAATCACATTTAATATAATAATTGACCCATAATTAAATTATTCTCCCTCCTAATTGAATTAAAATTGTGGATTATCAAAGAATTAATACTCAATATATGTAATTGCATGAGGCTAACTGATACCACTGTAGGAGATTATAGGTACTAAATTGCGGAAATATATGAATCATATTCATAAAGCACCTAAACCAAGGATCTCATGCATAACACATAAAGAAGTAAGAGTTATACCTTTGAAGCGTGATTCCACAAGTGATCGAACAAGAACAATAAGGAGAACAAGAACCCCACGTGTGATTCCTCTACTTAGTCCACGAGCACGGATTAAACCTCCACTAATGCTAGTTAGTTGTGACTGAACACTTTTATCAACCTTCAACGGAGATTTGAGCCACGAACACACCACAACACCACCCACGCACCACCACACGCGCCACCCACAAGTACGGACAGGGAGGAGAGAGAGAGGGCCGAGTAGAGAGAGAGAAATAGTTAGGGTTTTGGGAAGCTTGGTTGCTTGTGTGACAATTTACTGTATGTCAACTGTTGTATCATGCAACTCTAGGCATGGTTTATATTTATAGATCATATCTAGAAATAAAACCATGTCAAGTCCAAAACCCATTAGACTCTTCTAACTATCCAAGCCCAATTATCAATATGGTATCTCATGAACTCATGAGGCCCAATAATGGGCCTCTAACTTGTTTAACCCAATACTCTTATGTGTGACCTTGTAGGATCCATTCTATAAGGCTTTGGGCTATTAAGCTAGCCTAAAGATCAATTGTCATATCTAGCACCAAACATTGGCGACCCTATAGAATGAACTAATTATCTCCATAATCGTGATCCTTGATATATCTAGTAATTGCACTTATCGAAGACATAACTCCTTCAATATGTGTTGTGAGGGACTTGCACTAAATCTTGGAGTTTCAAGATTCGTCCACTCCTTAATCAAGAATTAAGGGTTTGAAGGTTCGTCCACTCTTAGACTTAGCTTGTAGTTCATTGCCTCATTTCACTAAGTACTAGATTTTAAATTACATATGTAATATCTAAGTGTAATGTAATAATCTCCTCTTATGCCTAATATGTTACTTCCCATCTCTTTGTTTGTTTTGCTTTTCCTCCCTTTAGTGGGGGATTGTTGGAGTAAACAGATTAAAAGTCATGTTTTTAGTTGATTTGTAGTCTTTCTAGAGCTTGATCAGTAGTTTACTTCACAAGTAGGTTGTGGCCTACCATGTTTTCCCACAAGTGGGTTGTGGAGTAGACTTTTTCATGTCTAGATTCATTCAACAGCATGTCTATTGACTTTCTCCTCTTCCTTTGTAACCTCTTAGTAACTCCCTAGCTTCATTATGTGTTTATAGTGATTAAACTTCATCTTTATTCTCATTAATTCACTTATTGGAGAGGATACATTTGCCTCTCTATCTTCCTTGCATAGTTTATATATTGCTTGGAACTCTCTCACAAAGATTACATACACGTTATACAATCATCAAACACTTTAAGCTAAACACATTCCTCTTTTTGTGCATAGGTTTATGTGACTCCAACCTCTCATCCAAAAGTGCCTTTGTATGAGAGTGGTGTGTTAACCTAAGGGAACGTGCTCACGAATACATTTGAGCACCACGGTTGCGCCAATTTTGTTTTCAAGTCAGTGATTTGCATCACGACACACCATATATAATTTATTTTTATTTTGTTTTTGAAGCCACACACCATATTTAATTTGTTCCATTGATTATAAGATCAACCTTTCGATTTTATTGTTCTCTTATTTTGTAGCCTTGAAAAACACCTTATTTTACAACACTCTAATGACACATTTTATGTATACAATATTTTGTTAAAAAGAGTTAATTATATTTATAAACTTGAAGATAGCATTTAACTGAAGAACGAAGTAAGCTAATAATTTAATTTTAAGATACTGGATATTGGGTAAAATATTTTGATGTTCAATAATGATTTGAAAAACTATATTTTAAATAGTATGAGTGCTAAAGTAAATGTAACTATATTATAAAAGCACATTTTCAATATACATATTACTGTTAAAAAGAGTTAATTATATTTATAAACTTGAAGATAGCATTTAACTGAAGAACGAAGTAAGCTAATAATTTAATTTTAAGATACTGGATATTGGGTAAAATATTTTGATGTTCAATAATGATTTGAAAAACTATATTTTAAATAGTAAGAGTGCTAAAGTAAATGTAACTATATTATAAAAGCACATTTTCAATATACATATTACTTCGTATGACCTAGGGCATTTTTAGGGTCAAAAACTAGTTCAAATTAAAATCGATACACAAATAGGGAAGGTATCTTACATTGACATTTATTTTATGGTTCCTTAAACACCTAGTTGCATAGAATGTAGGAGTGAAGAAGTCCGAACACACAAAAATTAGCAAAACATAATTAAAAATAAATAAATCATATAACTAATATATAAAACTAAACTTTTAACCAGGCGATGAGACAGCGACACTTGGCGTTTCAACTTTTCGCCAAGTGTCGCGCCACGTAGGATAGAGTTATATAGAATTAGGGAAAAATCGATGGACGGGGGAGGTTGGCTGGGCAAAATCGATAAATCCCACGATGGATGGGGCAAAATCGACATCGGGGAATCAATGGACGGGGGAGGTTGGCTGGGCAAAATCAGGGGATGGGGGAGGTCGGCGAAGCCGAAATTAGGGGAGGAGAGATGAGGGAGGTTAGTGACGCCGCCGGAATCGGGGTAGGGGAGGTCAGTGCGCTGAGACCAGATTCGTGGGTCAAGGAGTCCGGCGAGCTGAGGCCAGATTTGTGGGTCAAGGAGTTCAGCGTGACCGAATTTGGGGCTAATTTGTGGGCGTCCAAGCGGCTTCTCTATTGATGTTCGCCGACGGTTTGCGAAGGAGTAGCAGTAGCGCTGCTACTTGGTGGTTTGCGGGTTGCTGCTGGAGTCGGGCCGGCCGAAAACTTGAAGGAATTGGCCGGAATCGGGAAGGGGACGGGGGAGGTTGGCTGGGCAAAATCGATAAATCCCAGAAAACCCACCAAACTAAACCTGATTCATCCCGTTTTCTGGGATTTATCGATTTAGTTTGGTGGGTTTTCGAACGGTTAAGTTTATTGATTAATGGGGTTGGGTTGGCTGGGAGGGAGGGTGGGTGGGATTCCGATCAGTACGATCTCCGTGGTGGTGGTTTCGGGTCTAGGGGGATGGTGGTTGTAGGGTTTGGGTTTGGGTGGTGGTGGGGATGGTGGTGGCTTAGGTGGTGGTGTTTTTTTTTTTGTTTAAATTTTTTTTACTATTTTTTTTTTACCAATCAGTTAGCTACACGTGTCAATTAAACTTAAAAAAAATAAAAACTACCTACTCAATCGGTTACTGGTAAAATGGGACCATTAAAAAAGATAAAGGGGTAAAGGTGGGATTATTTAAAAATAATCCAAAGGTGGGATTATTTTTAGCGGATGGGCTAAAGGTGGGATTATTCTGGGCAATTTTTCCTATAATTTTATTACTGTGTGTAGACCAGTCATTGTCAATCGGATCTGGTCACAAGTCATTTCAAATAGGGTCATTATTTCAGGTTACGGGTCAAGAAATATTTTTCACCAATATTATTATTAATCATTACATGTCTACTACATAGTTTAAATTGTCACAAAAACACATCAATTCCTAACTAATTTTGTATCAACGATATATTTTAAAATTTGACATATAGATTAAAAATTTATCTTAAAATTCAATAAACAACCCGGGCATCGCACGGGCAAAACACTAATAAACATTAAACTTGATCATCAACTTATTTTGGCATTTCCAACATTAAATTTTCGCATTACAATCCACTCTAGAAAATAAATTGTTAAAATCCTATTAGAAATCGCAGAAATAATTTTTATTTTGCCATTATATTGAGTGATACCTTACTTACAGGTAACAGTAGCCGCCGAAGAAGGGTAAGGAGCAATGATAGGGTTCACATCATCGGTAATAAAGGCCATCACACCACCCCTCGTGGTCTACACAGGCGGAAGTGACAGCAATTAACATAAACAATGCCATAATAACTAGTATGATATCTTTCATCACCACATTATTTCCCTTCATCTTCGTCTCAAAATGATCAAATTTTGTTTTCTTCAAAAAAAAAGTTGATCAAATTTTGTTTTTTTAGTGTGCTTTGATTGTTTTTATTGAGATGTAATCAAAGTAGCCACAACCTTTTATAGAAGTTATACTAGCAATAGGGAGTGGAGTCCATACATTATTATTATTATTATTACTATTATTATTATTATATGGGACGACTTTTAAATATTTCATTTTTTATCATCTACTTGTATTATTTATTTATTTATTTATTTATTTTTTGAAAAAATAACTACGATAATCCCAATTTGGGTGATCTTCCATTATAAAGTCAAATTTTAACTTATTAAAAATATGCCCAAGTATAATGTCTCTATTTCAATTATACTATTCACATACCTTATGTTTTTTATTGGCGGCTGGCCCATAAGCCGGTAATACACATGACATGGTGCATGTAATCATGTGTTTCCATATTGCTTGACTTTAAGAAATCATTGAGTATACATTTACATTAAGTAATCATTCATGATTAAGGATCTGTACTGTTCTCTTGAACTTAAGTTTAGTTTAGTTCTGTTCAGCTCATTTCCTAATATCAGGGTCGTCCCAAAGCATGCGAAGGCCTTGTGCGATTAAAAATAAATGGGCCCCCATTCAATTTATAATTGTGTAACCCCCCCCCCCCTAAAATAAAAAAGCAAAGCTCACAACAATTATCGAACCTTGAACCACTTGTAAATATTCTCCAACGTTTGACCACTGAGCAACCTACGGAGATTTTCAATAATAATGCTAGCTTATTTGTTATATTCTTAAATTGATATGAGGTCACATACAAAAAGCTTAAAAGACAATAAGTTTAGACCAAATTCTATTCATGGCACCACATCCGCAACATGATACTAAGTATCTCCCTTTCTTTTGAACTTATTTTTAGAATTTCAGATTTTTTTTGTAAGAGAATAAGTAATAGGGAGGGATTTTTTTTGTAAAAGAAGTGTAATTTGGGAATTTTTGAAACTAACATGATTAAAAAAAATGGTATAAGAATTTTCAAAATAATTTTATGGAATTTTCAGTTTTCTTAGCCTTAACTTATCAAGTCCGCAGTTAATCACAAGCACTAGAGAGATAAGATTTACTGATTTTGATCTAGATCCTATCCTGGATAAATAAAGAAAAAAGAATATTATACAAGTCCATTTGAGATGATGCAACTTGTTCTACTTCTACATTGTATAGCAGCACTTCCAGGTTTTAGCAAGCCTAAAAGGTGCATTAAAACAAGTGGTGTCCACAAAACCCACAGGCAGGACTAAGTCCTATAAATATGTTGTTTCTATGCTCAGCATTGTTACTCGTCTACACGCTTCACGAAAGAATAAATTCTAAACTACTAACTTGCTAAAACAAGGGCCAGCTCCTATGGTTTAGATTCTTGACCACTCTCTTCAAAAGTTAAATAGCTTACTAATTGTGTATGTACAAGCACATTATTGTACGACTGCAGCAAGCACCGAGGCATCCCCAAGCGTCTTCTTTGCACGCCAATATACAGCATTGGCAGATTCGGATGTTCCCAGCTGCATAAGCAATGAGTAAAAGTTAAGCTAGTCAGACCAACTAGATTCGCCATGTTTATTCAATTAAGGTGCAAGGATTGGCTCCAATCTTATACTTCCAATGTTTTTTAAAGCTTACAACAGTTTGAATTTCATGCTTTGACCATTAGTATCTTTGATTATTAATTATGATAAAGATTAAGAAATTGACATTTAGAAAATATATACACATATATATCGAATTTAACCCAAAAACATTCTACATAATAACATTTATTTAATAAATCTTCTATACCCTGATATTGACATAGAAGCCAAAGGAGGCAACACATTGTGCCACCTCAACAATCATGTAATTCTACATTTAAATCAGAGTTTGACTTTTGATAAACAATACTAATGAATAAAAAAAATTGGTCCTCAATAAACAATCAGTTTCCTAAATACTATAGCACTACAAATAAAAAATCAACCATAACTTTTATGTCAAATCTCAGAAAATCATAATTGCAGGTCTTTCCCCCTTTTCTAAAAACAAATATCACAACATTTGTCTTGAAAGGAAGACAGTACTAGATGCAATTATAATACTTCCTCCGTTTTCTTTTAGATGCAACACACCCTTTAGCGCGGTAATTAAGAAAGGTGGGGTTTACATGATATAATAAGCTTTAAAATAAGATGAGTGGTTGTTAGGAGTGTAATTTAGTGGGTCATGTGCTTTAAATAAGGGATATAGTATAGTTTTTCCCTAAAATAAATTTCCTTTTATAGTGTGTTGCAAATATTGTGACATTTCCTTTTTAGGGAAGTGTTGCAAGTAAAAGAAAACAGAGGAAGTATGTTTTAACAATAAATAATTGACTAAGTGTTATATGAGTAATTTAATTTAATTGAATTAAGTTGATTAGGGCAGAGGGCTAAAATGGGCAAACAGGTTGTTTATTTCTACGCTGTAGTTGATTTAAGAGAGGTAAAAACCAATACGAACCAATCAGCTCCTATTCGAGTACAATCAAGTTTAGTCACTTATAGGTACATTGTTAATTACTACTCCACTACCTATAATACAACAAATAAAGAAACCCAGGTTAGGTCAATCTGATTCAGGTTAAAACCAAGGTCCAGTTTTTAGTATTGTTCCCGTGATTTATAATAAAAAAACATAAAACTAAAATAAAAAGTTAAATGAGGATTTTTAGACTATGCATTAAATTTCAGAAAACTTTTTCAAAACCGAGCGTAAAATAAAGCCATACGAGTACTTGATAAACTATACACCTAAATCCTACTTAAAATTACCGGGAGTCCTAATTTTAAGGGGAAAGGAGTCCTTCAGAGAAACATAGTCTACATATTAACACTGTTTATTACTAGTACACTTGCCAATACATCACCTTGACCATTAGTAGTATAAGTATCTGTTAATAAATATTTTAATTATCTTATTGTTAAGAAAAATATACATTGAGATAAAATCTAATAACATTTAATTTTTATATACAAGGAAAAAATAGTCAGCATGAATTGGATAAATATTCCCAAAGTCAAAACTCAAAAGTGTTTTAACTAAAAATAAAAACTCAGTATATTAAGTTGAAGTTCTCACTCACGTGTTTCACAAAAAAAAAAAGTTCTCACTCACGTTTTTATAAATTTTTTTATGTATTAAATAATACTCGTATAATTCTCCTGTTTTGCATTTTAATTGCTATTATAATCTATCTACAATCAATGAAGAACATTTATATCAATCATCAATTGTCATTGCAAGTACTCATATTTAATATACAAGACTACAACAGGTCTGCTGCATTTCTATCAAACAATTTAGCGTAACAAATTGCATAATCAGCTACATTTACAATTGCAATACATTATAGTATTACATATTATTTAATTCGTAAAAGTGATTTCAGGTTGAGGGTGACAAAAGGATTGTTCAATTCAAGTCGGCCCAAATTGGATAGAAGTAACGTCTACTAATCAGGTAGGGTTCAGGTTGGATTCAATCAAGTTTGGTGAGTTGGAGTTAGGTAGTCTTAGTTCATCAAACAATTAATTTATATTGTTCACAGTTGACAAATCACCCGGGCATTGTCCAGGTAAGAGACGAGTAAAATAAATAAAAATAAAAATGTGCAGTCAAAGTTACAATATGAATAAAGAGTTCAAAAGACAAATTGTTGCAAGCTTTAAGAAACGAAAGTTCTTGCCCAATAGAACCTAATTCAGTAATTCTTATCACTTGATCTACAAATAGCCAGCATGTTCTATTATACAAGAAACTAACCTGTGTCTCCATTGAGTAATATTCTTGCCACAGGCTGATGTCCTCACTACCAGTACCAAGTGCACATTCATATAGCTTACGAGCATTTGAAAGACTATCTTTGTCACCGGATGAGATCTCCAGCTCAATGCAGTGCTTGTGTATGGCTACTCCTGGGTGAGGTAAATTAAGAATTCTGCAGAATCACAAGATAAAACTTAATAACTACTTCCTTTGCAATCAGAGTAAAGTGTTTACAGAGCTAGTCTTGCTCTAGTTAAGAAGTAAAACTTGAGGCTTTGGGAGGTCATGTGTTCAAACCCTCCACTAGGGGAACTTTGAGGGTGACATTTTCATCTCTTTACCCCACCCTGAGGGTGTCTAGGCTCCAATTGGGCTGGCAGTAGGACCATGGGCCAAGCCTTTTTCATGAACTACCAAAAAAAGGAAAAATGAATTTGTTTGGATCAGGGACATTAACTAATGCATCAAAGAAAATTGCCTTTTGCAATAACACTTAGAGATTGGGTGTGCAAGTCGGGTAAAAATACTAGGGTTGGGTGGGGTGAAGTAGGCTAGATTTTTGGATTGATAGGTAAATTGCTTAATAAAGAAATTTTGCAACGAAATTAGAACGGCCTAGAAAAATAGTTGCAAGTAATTTGGAGCAGAGAGAGTACAAAAAAGTAATACTCACCCAGTTCCATTTTAGTAGTCGGGTACTCGGATTTAAAGAATGGAAAGAATTAATGGAACATCATAATATTACCTACCATTTATAAATCTTTTAATCGAAATTATTTTATAGTGGTTTTACAAAAAAATAAAAAAATAAAAAAATAAAAAATTAAGGGGCCGTTTGGTTCACACGGGGCAATCGGAATGGAATGAACAAAGGGAAAGACAAGGAATGGAATGAAAATACCTAAAATTTGGGGTGTGGTTTGTTTTAAAATCAAAGGGAATGAGACCCACTAGTCCCACCACCACCACCAAACCACTCTCCAACGTTTCCACCACCAAACCACTCGCCGCACCTCCCTTCTCTGGCCATCCCCGCCCCTCGCAATCAGCCACCTTCTCCGACCACCCAACCACCAAAACGCCCTAATTTTTTCCTGTTTTCCACCTACTCTAGCCACCTCACCCTAGCCGCTGCTCGCTGCTGCTGCCGCACCTCCCCTGTTTCGTCGCTAAAACCTCATAGCTCCCTCACAGCGTGATCCATCCCGAGTCCCGACACTCCCCAGCTCTGATCCACCACCAAATTCCGTCCCCCAAAACCACTAATAACCCCAACAAAATTACCCAAATTAATCCGATTCGAACCCAAATCAAACACGGGTAGCGGAAATAGGGTGGTTTGAAGAGGTTTTCGGCGGTTTTGGGAGGATTTTCGAGGGGTTTTCGGCGGTTTCAAGGTGGTGGATGTGGTGGCTGCCCATTTTACGGGAAGGGGCTGCAGTTTTTTAGGTTTTAGCGGCGGTGGGAAGAGTTACGGGGGAGGGTATGGCTTTTCGGGGGGAGAGGTGGCCGGCGATGAGTGGGGGAGGTGCGGCGAAGGGTTGCGGGTGAGGCGGTGGTGCAATGGTGCAGTTTTCCGGTGGCATGGGTAGGTGTGTTGGTGGTGGTATGGTGGTGTGTTGGTGGCAAGGGAATGGGAATGGAAATACCTTGGGGGGGGGGGGATGGGGAATCAATTTAGAAGGAATTGGGGGAATGGAGAGGGTAAAGGGAATGGGAAAAAAGGTTTAACAAACACCAACAAAGGGAATGAAAGAAGTTGAATCCCATTCCCTTTGATGAAGACCCCCAACCAAACGGCCCCTAAAAAAAAAAATCCTATTGTGGCACACTAACTGCTTTCATTTATCATTGTTGAAAATATAACCTCTATTTTAGGACATCCAAAAAGGAATATTTGACCAATGTAATGGAGCGGAGAGAGTAATAAGTAGCAGTTATTGCCTAGCCCATGGTGTTAGTCAAGTAGACTTCAAATCTAACTACGTACCGCTTATAGAAGTCTCTTGCTTGTTGAATACCATTGTTCTGCCAAATAAAGTTAACGAGAAAAGCAGAGAGAGAGAATCCTTCATCCTGGCCTCCATCTTTAGCTAGTGAAACAAAGGCAAGGTCTACCAACTTGCCAAAGTATTTTTTGTCATTTGCAAAGAGCTCAAGAGCCTGCAACATAAGTATTAGGATATGATTAGCTAGATAAGATTGTTGATTGTAGAAAATCAGCTAAAGCTTCAAAATTCAAAAGCTCAACAAAACAAAAAAGTTTGAATACCAACTTGAAAACAAAAGATGCCAAAGATAATGACTACATAGAGAGGAACAGAGAGAAATAGTTCAATTAGGATAGGAGAAAAAGATGATTACAGAAAGTATGATAGCTCAGAGAAGGACATGGGAGTTGATGATAAGGAGAGGAAATAATCCCTCTTTGGCTAATCTCTCAACTGGATGACCTAATGCAACGAGTGATGATAAAAGCAAATTCTTTTGCATGCTTTTGTGCTTAACAATATGATAAGTACTGCTATTCTGCAGTTGAGTTTTCTCAGAAATTGCAGAACAATGGGCTAAACAAGGCACAACGGTAAGAGATTATACTGATTACTGAAAGCGACGCAAAAATTAGGGGCGTTTCTATAAGCTATATGGACTGTAAATAGCAGACAAAAATATCAATACAAAGATCACAGGATTGACAGTTGTAATAGACTTTATGAGACCGACATGAAATGATTACATACCATGACCCACAAGCCCTCGTCATCAGAGACAGCTACTTTTTTCACCAACCTTTTCAAGAGGTCAAAGATAGATGAAAGGTGAGCCTTACAAGAAGTACCAGATTCTTTAATGTGTTTCATTTGTTCTGTGACCCTTAGAACCCACAATTGTCTTGAATCTGAATATTTTCCCTCACAGAAACTCTCTGCTAATTTCATCGCTTCGTCAAATTTACCCCTGTTCTTGTACAACATTACAAACTGACAAGCAAGATCTTCATCAAGACACCCTAAGGTATCAGCTTTTTCCAAGACCTTAATCAGGTGTGATATATAGTCTCCTGCATGCTTTGATGCAATAAAACATCCAGAACTTCCAATTTCTCCTTTTAGACTGATGACTTCAGACAAAAACTTTACATACATGTCAAACATAGCAACAGATGAAATTGACTGTATAGCTTCTTCATATACCTGGAAAATGTCACATCAATATCACGATCAATTGAATACCAATAATGAAATTAAGGACTGCAGGTGCAATGACTAATTAGACACATCTTAAGAAGAGTCACAGATGTATGTCGTCCATGCACAACAGAAAATTCCCCTGAATCGAGGATCCCCCAATTCCCAAAGATTGATATAATAAATAAGCATTCACATGATGCCAGAGAAAAAAAAAGGAAAAAAAAAATGACTAAGAAAGTTCAATCTATCTCTTACAAGAATAATTATTCTTTTCTTTCAATTTATTTATGCCATTTAAATGGGGGTACAAAAAAGTTTTAGGAGGATTTGATGACGAAGACAAGCCTTTGTCAATATGTTCCATATAAAGTTAAGGACATCGCATGTGCACCAAGTTAATGTGGCACAATCAATAATCAACCCCTAATGTTATTTGAGTGATGCGAGATACATGTTCCTTTGGTCTATGAACTCAATAGCAATTAAAGTATGGAATTCATGATCTGAATTCTGGAGCAAGTTTCCCCAAAGATTGAAGTGAGTTTCATGGCTAGTACAGTGTGGCACCAAATGATGCAATCACATCTAAATCAAGCCTTTTATGGTTTAGCAGATAGGT
Organism: Chenopodium quinoa; assembly: GCF_001683475.1. Lineage (NCBI taxonomy): Eukaryota > Viridiplantae > Streptophyta > Magnoliopsida > Caryophyllales > Amaranthaceae > Chenopodium > Chenopodium quinoa. The sequence continues at coordinate 2,291,437 of NW_018743955.1, forward strand.
AGTCTTCCTTACTTCCATTTGATGCTAGCCAATATTCTAGATGATACAATGCATTATTAATTTGCAAGTTTTTCTATTTACTTTCTCTCAGAAATTAAGGTTAAAACTTAAAAGTATTTACTTTTCACTCCCTCCATTTTAAATTTCAGCTCCATTATCCCTTTTTTGAAGCCTCGAGGCCAATCTGTATCCAAAAATAAATGCTAAATATTATTCCAGTTTCATTTGGTTGTCCAACTCCTAGCACTAAACATCCCAGTATCCCAAATTACAATTGATTGAGGGCGTATTAGTAAGCATAACGCAATTTAAATAAATTGTGGGAGGATTACTGATTTTTCCTTAGAATAGGCTTTCCAGCAAAAGAGTGTAAAATGACTAGGAGCATTCACTTTACTTCAACAGATCCAATCCATTATCCATCTCAAAACACAGAAAATGGAAGCCTCATGAAAGCTATCATAACAGTATCAAAACATTATGTCCCACACAAGGGGCCATCAGACAATGTTATAGAATTGTAAGAATTTTAATGACTGACACCTGAATAATGTAAAAGCATCTCAATTGACTACTTAAAAGTCAACAACATAACCTCTGCTCAGAACAAAAATACTGACAATTGAGTCAAACTTCATACCTTAATGACTTCTTCCACCTGGGAACGCCCACTATCTGTGCTAATATCTGGAGTACATTGTGGATCTTTTAATTTAATCTGGGCAAGCCAGCTCCAATATTCAGGTTCATTTGAGAAATCTCTCCTCATGTCAGCCAGTATCGCAGCTCTCATTTCTTCTGAATGTGCCAAGTCCGTAACTTCCACTATCTCAAGGAACTTCTTCCTCAGACCAAAACTAGATGGAATAGCATCATTAGCACCTTCATATATTTTCTGGAATAGCTTAAATCCTTGTTCACGGAAAACATCCAGTTTCTTGCTTGATTCTTCCTTTTGAGCACCTTCACCTTCTACTTCATCAATAGACATGAATAAATCTTTGTTCTCATCTTGCCACTGCTTAGCCTCAACATCTTTATTGTCATGAATCAGTGTCCCATCATCTTCCCCTAAAATAACTTTACGTGTTTTCAACTTATTAAGGCAAGTGAGTTCCATGCGCAGAAACTCAACCCAAAGATCTTCAGAAGTTGGGCAAGATCTCAAACCCATTTGCATGAGGACATGTGCAGCTTTTGCATTCAAGTTATGGTCAAACTCCCACGCAGCAGCATAGATCCAAACTGCAGGAATTTTGGGATGAAATCTGATCACTTGACCCAAGACCTGTATCACCCAAAGGAGCAAAGAATAAAGCAAGTAACTTCTTAAGATTATGATAGTTTTCAATAATAATCCAAAATACACTTTTTAATGCTTCGAGTAATATAAAAACATAGGATTATAATTTAATAAAACAATGACATATAAACTCAAATTTCATTGACAGAAGTGGGTATTATAACGGGTAAGATTAGAGGCCACATAAGACCATAAGCAAATAGTCTATATTTTGTATCTGTGAATTCAAATAATAATATATAAAAAGGTTGTTTGAATAATAAGCATGGAACTTGGTGATCAGTGATTAACTGCTATTTACAATAAACTGAGAAAGTGATATGAACAAGAAGATAAAGAAAGTAAGTCAAAAGATCTTCAACCAAACAAATCAGATATTGGACAAAAATTAGACTGCCATGATAAATTAAATCCTAAATGGAGCAGCAACAGAAGCTTAACAAATTAAACCCTCACTGCTCTCAGCTTTTCATGTGCTGAACACGGAGAATACACCACATTAATGAGTGATGGATTTATCGATGTCAGAGTTGCCAGGTCCTACACCAACTCCATTATGGCCAAATGAATTAATGAAGGTAATTACATTCTTAACTCAAATTGTATCATTTATCAGAGTCCAGTCACAATTTTATCAAAAATTTTATAGTGGCAATGTACTAGACTTGTATATTTCAGAGCACATTGATTTCAAATTGTATTATTTTGAACCATATATTGAATTTTAGCATCCAATTTTATAATTACACTTACTCATTTACTCCAAAAATTTTAATTATCAGTATTTAGGAGCATTTTGTGAATGTGAGGTCAAATATAACGCTGATAGAAGTCACTTTTATGACTGAAAACTAATGAACAATTAACTTTGATACGTAGCCTAAAAGTCTCCAATGGAAGGAAACAAGACTTCGGGTTTTTTTTTCCCTTGTACCCTTAATTGAAGCTCAATTGATTATGAAATACATTAAAATTGCATTTCTAACTAAGTAAGCCATTTCAACAAACTACACAATCAATATCAAAATTGCCTCCACATAATTGTCCGCCTTACAAAACCCGAATTACAACTCAAATATACTCCTAATGCCCACCAATCCTCAATTGAACAAAGCTTTATTTATAGCCAAACAAGTTCATCAAAATGAATTCTTCCAAATTTTTGTCAATATTATACAAAAATCAACATTGTAATCAAACATCTTCAAAATCACAAACGCACAATCATTTCCTGCCATTTAACATAATACTATATAACATATGTAAAAGCTATAAAATTTAACAAAATACCTTCTTCATCCTGCCATTGTTTTTCTCTTTACAAAACTCCAAATACTGAAACCAAATATCAAGGTCACCCTTAAAGCGGCTAGTAGCAATGCGATAAATCTCAATAATCCGTCGAACACCGGCAACATCGGACCGCGATTTCTTGAGCTTTTTATTCCCTTTATCCTTGAGCTCCCGAGAAACAGACTTCTTCCGAAGAAGACGAAGTCGATCAAGCTGCTTCTCGTAATCAATATAGTCTAAGAAATCTTGCTTTAAAGGGCTTGGTCTTTGGAGTCTATACTCAAATTTTCTTCTCTTTTTCACAATTTCATTGATTTCTCTGCTATTGAAGATACCTCTTTTCTCCAGGTCGTCTAGGTCTGGGATCATTCGCTCTAGTCTTAATTGTACTACGTCCGCCATTGTTGTGTGGTTTCGAAGGTTTAGGGTTTAGGGTTTTTGGGGGATGTTGGCAAGTGAGGAGGATGAAGGCGCCAGTGAAGTGATATGTGAAATTTGCCTGTGTAATATACTCGTAAAGTCGTAAGGTTGTAAGTTGATGTACGGGCCGGGTCGGGATGGCTCACATGAGTTAAGTAAGGATGTCAATGGGCATGTCAACTAGGAGACCCGACTCATCCCTGCTCTAAAGAGGCGGGGTTAGGTCCCAATTTGACGAGTGGTGGGATGAATATGAGGATAAAAATAGTACCCGCCATAAGTGATATGATGAGGGAGGAAGTACTTGACGAAATTGGAGAGGGTCCAATTGAACCTGTGTTGTATTAAAACATTTTCAATTAAAAATAAAGAACAAACCAAAAAATAAAAAAAAATCTCATTTGGTTGCCAAAACGGGAACGGGATGTGTTTTTGGGGGGAAATTTTCCGCCAAAATACAGTTGATTGCTGTTGATGTCAGTGCTTTCCCAAAATTGAAAAAAAAAAGAAGAGGGAGAAAGCTAAAGTTCATTGTTTCAGCCAAAACTTCAAGAACAAACACCGATGAAGAACGACAAACCAAATCTCAACTAAGTTAGTCTAATTTGGGTAACTCGAAAACGACAAACCAAATCTGGTAAGCACACTTTAATGTTTTATGGTCTTTTTGTTGCTTAATTAGTCTTTTTGTTGATTTCAAGTTTATTTATTAATGTATTATTCTGAATTTCTAGGTTTTATGAATTGGATTTTCAGGAACTGTTTGCTAAACTCAACAAAAATCATCAATTTCAGGTATTATACTTTAAAATTAATTAGTGTTTTTGCTAGGGTTACTATATAATATTATGTCAATAATTTCTAAGGTTTGTAGATAATATCATAATAATAATTTTAGTGTTATTTCAATTGTTTCTAGTATGAATTATGAAAATCTGAACTTAATTGTTTGGGTTTGGTTTTTGGAATAGTTCATGTGACTAGTTATTAGTTATGTGTTTGGGTTTGGTTTGGTTTGGTTTACAACTTGTTGTATCTGATAATATGAACTTATTTGTTTTGCAACTATGTTAGTAGGTTTGATGGCACTAGGTGTTGCAATTTTGCATATAGTGTAGCAACAATGGTGAATGCCCAAACAAAGCATCAACAATATGTTAAACGTATCTATGTGCTTATTATTTCAATTACATAGAACATATATGTATTGAATTTTGAATTGTGGTCAACATGCTTGTTATTTCAATTACACACAACATGTTTGTATTGAATGTGCTTGTTATTTCAATCACATTTGATATTAAGTACTTCTACTTGATCACTTATGCTAATCGAATGTCTTATGATGCTGTTTGTTGTTTAAATGAATACTACAAGAAGGGGGGTTAAATTGTAGTATGAGAGTTTAGCCAAACTTTTTGCGGAATTAAAACTAAGTAAGCTAAAGGAACATAAAGATAAACTGAAGGAACGACTAAAGTGCAAAAAGAATTTTACGTGGAAAACTCCTTAGCCCTAATCAAGGAGAAAAATCACGACCACTTGGAATTTTAGGTAAAGAATCTTCACTAGAATAGGGTAATAAATCCTGTTACAAACTAAAGACTCTAACTTAAAGTTCCTCAACGAACTTGAAGCCCCGAGGAACAAATCACCCAACTTGTTACTCTTCTCTTCTCTTTCTCTCTTCTCACTTCTCTCTTCTCTTTCTTTTCTCTTTCTTTTCTCTTTCTCTTCTCTATCTCTTCTCTTTCTCACACAGAAGTTCACTCAAACTTCCCCATTCCCCAAAATACAACTCAAAAGAAAATAACTCTAGTATAAGAACATAAGAACACTCTATATCACTTATGTGGAATTGGACTCTTAACTCAAATTAAAGCTTGAAAACTTATGTGAGCAAGGGTGAGTTTTTCCAACTGAAATCAAGAACTATTTATAGTGAAAGAAACGCATTGGAAAAATCTCTTTGTGCAGCAACTCCATTACGCCACTACTCCAAGCCACTAAGAAGATCATGTTCCTAATTTCAAGGAGACATGAACTCCTCAATGTGATTGACCATGATATGAAGAAGATTATGGGGAGTAGGCCGTAAGTATTGGAAAACATGGAAGATTTTGTTTGCAGAATATATTTTAGAAATTAGAAATAAAATAAAATCTTTTTAGTTAAGAAAAAAATAAAAGTTAAAATCTTTAATTACTTTCCCAAAAACATGCTTGCACTATTTTATCTTCTAAGACCAATTCCACACAGCAATTTCGAATGTAACTTAATATCTTATACTTACATAAATCCTAAAATATAAAAATATATTTAGTCTTCATGTTTCTTTGATTAAGCTTCTACTCCGAGGCTTCTGTTCCTTGGAAGGAACTTCTCCTCTCTAGTGAAGCTTCTTCTCTGAGGCTTCCGTTCCCAAAGGGAACCTTCTCTTCTCAAGTCTTCATTTCTGAAGCACCAATTCCTACAAAGGAACTCTTCTTTTTGGATAGCTTTGTTTCTGGCTTTCATGTTCCTCATGGTATCTTTGCACGACACTTAATTCTCCTAGTCATTGCATCTGATCACACACTTAAACAATCAAGCTCTTATTAGTTTGTAAGTAAGTGAGGTTGAGTCATCATCAAAATCATATGAAAAACACTTTCATCAACATAGAAAAGCTGCAAGGAAAAACAGGTTAAGAAGCAATGCTCTGGTCATTATCAACAGCAAGATCATCCAGCTTCTTGCTGATTTGAGAGACAATGTCCTTGACAGTGGACTGTCTCCCTTGTTCAGTACTCGTGACTAGCTTCTTTACATCAGCATCCAGAGTGAGCACACTCTTCTTCAATTCCTCCATCTTCAACTTTGACTGCTCTTGTTCCTTCAGCACCTTAAGGAGCATATCCTTCAACTCCTTCACATCTTCGCTAGGAACCTTCAAAGGGGAACTGAACGCTGCAAAACCTGTTCCTACAGATGCATACTTGCCCGAAGTAGGAGAACTGGGGATTTTGTGCAAATCATCCTGCACCCTAGTGGTACCAATGCAAATAGGCACTGGGTTCTCCTTCTTCATCATCAACCTTAAACTTTTCCTCTTCTTCCTTCCCCATGTCTCAATGACATGCTCAACCTGCCTTTCCTCTTCCTCTTTGTTTTCCTGTAAATCCTGCACCACTCCCTCAACTATCCCTGTAGCCCTATCTTCTTCCCCCTCAGATGGTTCACCTACTTCCTTTGGCATTTTCTCTTTTTCCTCCTACACAACTTCAAAACATCCACCACAACCTTCATCTTATGGTTTTCAAGAAAAATGGGCTGGATGTATTCGGTTACCAAGAGGGGCAGAGGTTCTTTTTCAGCAAATGAGATACCAAAACTTTCAAATACATAAGTGAGTAGGTTACTGTAGACACCCAAATGTGTCTCCCCAAAACCAAACCCAGTGATGAATACCTTTCATGTCACTTGATTATCGAACGAGGTGAAAGTGTGAAAAGTCTAGTAATGAGGATGTTTTTATTAAAATATCTCTTCTTTCTGTTTTTGAAAATATTTCTTTTCTTACCCTATTTATGAAAAACGTGCATTTCAGTTTAGTTTGGTCCATGATAAGGGTCCAATAATAGTGTAGATGGATAGGGATTGAAAAGTGCTTTCCAACGATGTATTATAAGCCCAATTCCGATGAATCATGAGGAAGTTATGGCCAAAATACTAAACTGGGCCCGATTTGGTTCGTACATACGGCCCAATGATCTAGAGGAGGGCCTATTATTAATTATCATTTCTAAAGATATTAGGATTGATTATAGTCTTCTAGAATACTCTAGAAGGTTCTCTTAAATCCTAATGGAGTTAGAATTGATAATTATGTTTCAAAGAGTTTGAAATGGAATAAAACTACTCCTTTTGAGAATCCTTGTTTTGTACGAAATGGAATATATTCATATATTATTTTTGTGCCTCGTAATCTTTATCCAAATCTTATATGGTTGGATAGATCTTGAAATTATCTTTCCAATGATATATTAAAATATTAATTCTGAGCTATAACGAAAAAGATATGAATGAGATACGAAACTCTATCCAAAACTGACATTCTTCCACTATTTCGTCCATATATTTTTATCTAAAAAAGATTTTAATCTTATTTTAATTGGGATGGAAATTAGACTTTGAGATATTTCCAACGACATATTATGTGACTTATTTGGATTTTTGGATCAAAACATATGATAAAAACAAAATCCGCCAAAACTGTCGCTTGTCGCCTGGCGACAAGTCCTGTCATTGGCGACATAAGCCTGTCATTGGCGACGGAAGCATGTTTTATTCCTTTTCGAACTCTGATTCGTTTCTATGGATTCCGGACTATTTTCTTACAGATAGGGTCCCTGGACCTCTGTTTTCAACAATCAACTCTTAACCAGAACTCTCAAACTCTTCTCTCTCTCTCTAAGCTAGAGCTTATTCTCTCTCTCCTTATTTCTAGCCTAGCCTTTTACAAACACAATTCCTCATACATTAGCACTAGACACACCTAGCCAAGTTCAAAGTTTTCTTCGCCCTAGACATGAAAGGTTTGATATTTCTGAAGGTTTGGTCCCAAATCTCTATTTCAATTATTTAATTTAATTTAATTGTTTGTTTTATTACTTTCCTTGAAGTTACTAACGTGTGTATTTTGTTATTAGAAAGAGATACGAGGTATCCAAGTAAGTGATTTAATTGTTTAATTGATATTATGGTATAGAAATCATGTTTAGATTGTTATTTTGATTCCTAGTATCATGTTAGGATGTTTTTCTTAGTATCATGTTTTGGGTAATAACTAAAACTTCTAATATCATGTATGATTATGATAATGCTTCTATTTTCTTTCCTAATATCATGTTAGTATCATGTTAGAGCTAAAGCTTTTATTTTTATTGTTTAGTGACATGCTTATGCCTAGGATCTTACTATTAATATTATGCTTTATTTTTAACATGATTATTTTAATTATGATTATTATTATTTTGATGATTAAAGTTATTATTGTTGTGATTATAATGATTATGATTATTATGTTTCTTGATATATTATTATTGTTGTTGCTTGATCACGCCTTTTATGCATGTTTAAAGGGAATTTGTACTTGTAATCACGCTTAATAAGATAATTAATAATCTTTTTTAGGTTAATATGATTATAATTCAAGTGATCGCCAATAATAGTTTTATTCGTGCATTAATATTCAACCAACATAGATTAAACAGGTTTAGCGTAAACCTAATGATTGCATGTTAGTCAGAAAGCGCACATGAATACGAGAAGAATAAAGTAGATGCCTATTATTAGGGTAGGTTCTTTCTCTTTTAGATTGGATTTGTACCTCCATCTCCGAACCTCCAGTCTTGGTTCCAGACCTATTGGAGTTAACGATCTCTTGGATCGTTAAGGGGTGTAACTTTCACCCTGTGAACGGTTTACAAATTCCTAAAACTTGTTAGCGACTCTTTTGCTCTAGCTTCCTTCCCTTTGGACGCCACCATGCTTAAGTGTATGATCACAGTGGGGTTCAAATTTGGGGTAATGCTTGAAATATTCCCTAGAGTTTTTGGTGAATTCACTAGGGAGGATTTCTATTTTAATTCCTGAAATTTATTTTAGCAATTATTTAGAATGAGTGGATAAGACTCGAAAACTTCTAAGTATTTCATGTGCGTAATTTTGATTAACATTATTGTCATATGCATAAAAAAGGTTCTCATTGGAAAGACCATCCGTAATGATTAAAAAAACATAGGATTTTTACACGTAGGAAATTTGAGAAATATCTTTCACAACTAGAATCGAAATAATACTGCGAAAACTGGAAAATTCTAAGAACACAGAAAGCTGCTGAGGTTTGTAGGAACTAGCGTCTAGGAAACAGCGATCATTGCCTGAAAAATGGCCTTGTCGCCTAGCGACAATTTTGTCGTCTGGCGACAGAGCTATTTTTCGGCGACGGACTCTGATGTCTGACGCTGTGTTCTTCCAATATCGAGCTAGAAATCTACCTTCTTGTTTTGACTAGTTCTAGCACTGTTGGCTCGATTCTACTTCCTGATTGAGTTTTTCTCTCTTTTCTGAAACCCATATGTGTTCTACATATGGACATAACCCTCTAGGAATTCATGCTCCATCTACCCGATTGAACGCTCTGAGCAACATAGGGTAGGGCTGAGCAAAATTATCCGAAAAACCGAAAACCCGAAAATCCGAACCGTAACCGAACCGAAAATTAGGGTACCCGTTCTGATAACCATAACGGTTCGGGTACCCGATCCGATAATTTGTTATCGGGTATCATTTTAAAACTAACGGTTACCCGATCCGTTCCGATAAGCAATTTTTTCTTTTTTTTTCGTACTTAAATCTATTTATTCAAAATCTAAACGATTATTTTACTTCGTAATCACTTCATAATTTAAATGATTAGTAATTATTAGTAATTTGGTCATGATCATGTGGTGTTATTGCTAATTAGTGTTGAATGATATCATAATAACTATATTATAAAGTCTAAATTTTTATTATTGGATATCATATTGGGTACCCGATAACAGAACCGAAAATCCGGGTACCCGAAGTTCGGGTACCCGAACTTATTGGTTCTGGTAATGGATATCATTTTTAGTGTTATTGGTTATCGGGTACCCGAACTGATAGTGTTAACGGTACGAGTACCCGTCCCATGCTCACCCCTAACATAGGGTACATCCGAGAATGTTGAATTTACCAAACCATAGAAGCGAGTTTAACTCGCGGGGTCCCATCCACACGCGCGAACCCTTCCAAAGGTAAGGCTTCCGCGCGATGAATTCGAACTCATAACCATGGACCCTCTTTGACTAACCCATATCTTGAACTTTAGAGAACTAGAGCCATGGTTAGGTTGCATACTCATTGCATCATGTTGTGACTACTTGACTACTTGTGCATCTCTTACTTGTGCATACTTATTATGTGACTAAACTAACCGTTTGGTTTGACTTGTGTTTGTAAGTCTTAATAAACTAACCAAGACTAAAAGGCTTTGCTTAATCAATTTATTAATTAATTTGAGCTAAAAAAATATACCTTAAATCGAGTCATAGTTCCTTAAAGTCAACCCGGATTTTTATTCCCGTATACTGCACGAGCGTCAACTCGTTTTGGTCATAGCCAGAGTTCTAGGAAGAACTACGAGTCGTACAACCTATAAATCTGTAGCGCCGAGTTTTATCGTTAAATTGGAGTTGGTTTCATCCCAATCAAAGTCACAGATCAAAAGTTATGACTAAAATACCACAGCCTGTCCAGTTTAATGCATATACATGAAGTCTTAACTTAGTCTTTGCTTGAGTCTAGTCACATAGTCTAGCCACATGGTCATGACACGAGTCTTAACATGTCACCTACACTCACTAGTCTTAGCACACACTTTGTATATGTCACCATGACCATGTCTTAGGTTCATGCATGAGTCGTTTTTCATCATTCGAGTGGGGGGTCCAATCTATTCTCATCCTCTTCCACATTCTCTTCCATGTGAAATAGAGCTTGAGTAGAAATAAATAATAAAAAACTCATCCCTAATTTCCTTTTCCACACTACTTGGTCAAGGAGAGAAGGGCGATTAATCAAGGACAACACCTTCGTTCAAGTTCAACTTTTTGATAAACCAGTCGGTCGAAAAAGAAAAGCTAAGAAGATAATGGCAAGTCAAGAAGAAGTCAATGAGCTTAAGAAGCAAATGGCAGACGGTGACTGAAGTGTTGAAGGATTTAACCCTCCAAATCAATGACCCTGTGAGACAACAACAGATGGAGCTCATGCAAGAAATCTTGAGCAAAATATCCAATGACTATAGATTCCAGGGCATTAGCTCACAAGGGGTCTTAGTGAACAAGGAGCTTCTTCCGCATAAGTTCAATGCCAATGACATCCCTAAGTTCCAGCCAAAAGATAATCCTTACTTCCACTTAAGGGCATTCGAGACCATAATGAACATTAAGGGGATTGATAGGAAAGTCTTTCATTCCTTGTTTTCTTTATCTCTTGAAATCACTGGTCAACAATGATTCTTTTCCCTTAACAAAGAGAAAACCTCTTCTTGGGATTCCATAATAAACGCTTTCGTAGATAGATATAAGTGCAACATCCAAGATGAAACAGACCATAGACAACTTGAGATGTTAAAACAAAAGGAAAACGAAGGGTTCACTTCTTTCTTCAACAAATGGAGGGAAACTTCTGCTAATATAGTTAAGGTTCCTACCAAAAATAGTATGTAAGAATGTTCATCAAGAACCTTCAAGAAAAATATGCAAAGCACGTAAAATACCAACACAACTTGACTACTTTCAAGGCTGTGTATAATATAGGCATTGACATTGAAGATGACCTTCTGAAAGATAATAGTGCGAGAGGAAAGAAGAACGACCATCCTTCTTCTTCCTCTCTCATTAACGAAGTACATGCTACGAACACCTCTAAACCACGAATCCAAAGGTCGAAAAGAGTGTTCACTCCACTTGGTATGAGTTATGAAACAACTTTCGAAAAGCTACATCACAAAGGACTATTCATGCCCATAGGACCTATCAAAGACCCAGTTCCAGAAGCCAGGCCACCTAAGTGGGATCCTAATAAACACTGCAAGTATCACCAAGGAAAGGGTCACGACACTAAGGAGTGTTGGAAACTCAAAGAAGCTATTCAAGACCTGATCAATGACAATAAAACTTCCGAGATTCTAGCCATCGCAGAAGATCAAACATCCTTCGATCCTTCACTCCTTATCACACCTGTAGGTGAGCCCATAATTGAGATAGCTTATATAACCTATATTGATGAAGTGGCCATGATTGAGGAGGATGAAAGAATTTTCTTAGATAATACTGAGGAAAATTTGTCAAGTCTAAAAGAAGACGTTCAAAAACTGCAAGATGTCATTGACATGCTATTGAATGTGGTAGAAGGACTAGCAAATCGGATGATGGTTATCGAACAAAATTCTCACCAAGGATTTAATGAAGAACTCAATGCTCCTAAGCCACGGGCAAAACGGACCATTGAAGAATACAAACTAATAGAAATGACTTATGATGAAGCTTTTGACTATCTTCATGATCAAGGTCTCATTCATCCCGTTGGTCTTAGTCAAGACCCACCACCTGAGAAACGATCTCCCAATTGGGATCCAAATTCTTATTGCAAATATCATAGAGGCCATGGTCACACCATCAAAAAGTGTTTTTACCCTCAAGGATCGCATTCAAGACCTCATTGATTCAAACCACCTTCATGTTCCTCTGAGCAACAGGAAGGCCAAGAATAGTAGCAATAATAACAGTGGCTGGAAAGGAAAGAAGAATGATAATCCTTCTTCTTCTAAAACTACCCACTCAAACAACGTTATCACGTTTAACTTGAATAAGGTCCTTGCCATGAACAAACGAGGGCAAAAGGTAAACTTCACACCTATTGGTATAAGTTATGGCACAACATTCGATCGCCTTCATGATAAAGGTCTCATAACTCCTATTGGACCATTTGAAGATCCACCAGTCAAAAGGAGGACGGCTAGCTGGAACCTCAATGCGCACTTCAAATACCATCAAGGTAGGGGTCATACTACTGAGAGTTGTTGGAAGCTGAAAGAGGCCATCCAATATTTGATCGATAATAACAAGCTTCCTATACCTCCAGTCAGCAAGAAGACCGAGTGATGATAAGGCACAAGATAAGAGGCGAGCTTCAACGACAAGATTTTATTACCTCTTTTTCTAATTCTTTTATCTATCCTTTCCCCAATAAGTATAGCATAGGCACCTTTCATTTTCCCTTAGATTCCTTTGTAGGACTTTATTTTACTTTTTCCTTTTAATAAAATGAGCATTTTATTTCTTGCATATGATCATGCCATTACACAAAAAAAAGCAAAAATAAAAAATATATATGTATATATATGCCAAACTAAGCACAAGGTATACCAATGATTTAAGGCACCCCTTGTAGCCATATCATATCTCCTTTCACCCTTTCAAACATACAATCCTTTCTTCATACACCACTTTGAGCCTCGTCTAACGATAGACTTTTCTTTCTTCAACCCACATCTGCTTAACCTTAGGATGGAATGGTGTGTATTTTACGTAATTTCAAAAGCTTGAGCAATTCAAAAGATTAAAATTGATAAAAAAAAATAAGCAAAAATAAAAAGTATGCAAAAGGGCAAGTGTTCTAATGTCTTTGATATGAAAATGTCTTTGATAAGAACACGTCTCGGATTGCGTTTCTTATCGAGTGCTCGGTACCGTGCCTGAGAAACATGAATTCTAAGTGAGTGATAGACCACATGATCGGGATTGCCCACACTTATTGAAAAAGAGGTTCAAATAAAAAAATGCAAAAGCAAATAAAGAAAGAGAGTAAAAAATATATATATAAACAAAAGAGAGTTCAAAAGTAAGAAACCTCAAACATGAAAATACAAATATTCAAAAGCAAGGTTGCACACCTTGGGGGGCTTATCAAGTCCTTGAGCCTTTATCCCCTTCTTCTTCAAACCTTTAGCCTAACCACGTTACAAAATTTAAAAAGACCTTTTTGAGGTATACACATACTTGTGCGAGGTTCGGCTAGAGCTACGTTCGACCTGATTCCTAACAGATATGTAGGAAACCTCACATCGAGGTGCGACCGTAATATAAATGCATTTATATTTACGTTCATAATTGATCATATCAAGGGGATCTCCTATGCTCATCCTTATTCACTTAGAGCTAGACTTGGGGGCTTGATCCTTACATAATTAGCTTACCCAGCCTAAGAGTCACCACCATTTGTCTCTTTTCAATATATTTTTCCACAAACTTATCCCTTGCGACCTAACCATAGTGTCACTATCACACACATCACAGATACATGACCAAATATACCTCCCTTAGGAACCCTTTGTCATGAAATATTAACATTGAAGCATGCCTTGTCATATCAACATCAATCATCATTGCATCACAAAGTATGAAGTACTAAGCCTCCGCGCCTAAGACACCTAAATACTTTCATTATCAAGTAAATTAGGATAGTCTAAGATGTTACAATCCTTGTACTTTGAGAGACAACGTTAACGGATTAAGCTCATTAAAAAACTTCGCTTCTCTCTTTTTTTGCGTCTTTCTTTTTTGGGAGAAAGTCAGCACTCTCCACAAAAATGACGGAAAATTTTGTTTTTCTGCATTTCGAGTCATGTACATATTGAGTTTCATAAGTCAACACTACCCACACACGAGTAACATCAAGTCGAGTCAGCCTCGAGTCAGCCTCGAGTCAGTCAATCACAATGAGTCAAAACACTTCGAGTTATGTCAAATCAATGAGTCAAGCAACATTAAACGTTAGGTCAACCCTAAGAAAAGCACCAGCAAAGTCTTTTGGCAATCTTTTGATTTTTACAGGATACAACTATTCAGCAAAGCTCCTGTTCGTAGCTAACCAAACGATCACAACAAACATTAAAGTATCAAAGCTCTTTTGTTCAGAGATGCGCGTGGACATATCAAACCTCTTTTGTTCACAGACGCGAGGACATATCATCAAAGCTCTTTTGTTTAGAGACGAGTGGAAATATCATCAAAGCTCTTTTGTTCAGAGACACGTGGACATATCAAAAAGCTCTTTTGTTCAGAGACGCGTGGACATATCATCAAAGCTCTTTTGTTCAGAGACGCGTGGACATATAAAAAAGCTCTTTTGTTCTGAGACACGTGGACATATTAAAAAGCTCTTTTGCTCAGAAACGTGTGGGCATATCATTCAAAGCTCTTTGTTCAAAGACGCGTGGACATGTCTTTCAAGCTCTCCTGCTCACAGACATGTGGGCATCCTATTAAAGCTCTTCTTTTTCAGAGACGCGTGGACATCTCATCAACAAGCTCTGTTGTTCAGAGACGAGTAAACATTCCTAAAAAAGAAGCTCTTTTGTTCAGAGATGATTGAACATCAACAACAACGAGATGGCGTTCCCTAGCTTCTGGAAGGTCGTCACCACAAAATGCAGCAAAAAATAAGTTACCCCAGAGACGTGTGCTCGACGGTGCAAGATACTCATTTCTTAACTCTCTTATCTATTTTAACTAATGCTATTTTGCAGGTATCGGCGTTACAAGAATAATTTAGGATCACTGAACGTTCTGAATCATTCTCCGTCCCTATCGCTCCACTTTGACTTTTGTTTTCAAAACTTGCGTTTCTCTAAACTCAGTCAAAGTGGGGGCTTCTGTCGACACCCAAATGTGTCTCTCCAAAACCAAACCCAGTGATGAATACCTTTCATGTCATTTGATTATTAAACGAGATGAAAGTGTGAAAAGTCTAGTGAGGAGGATGTTTTTATTTAAATGTCTCTTCTTTCTGTTTTTGAAAATATTTCTTTTCTTACCCTATTTATGAAAAACATGCTATCCAATTTAGTTTGGTCCATGATAAGGGTCCAATAATATTGTAGTTGTATAGGGCTCAAAAAGAGCTTTCCAACTATATATTATAAGCCCAATTCCGATGAATAATGAGGAAGTTATGGCCAAAATACTAAACTGGGCCCGGTTTGGTTCTTACATACTACCCAATGATCTAGAGAAGGGCCTATTATTAATTATCATTCCTAAATCTATTAGGATTTATTATAGTCTTCTAGAATACTCTAGAAGGTTCTCTTAAATCCTAATGGTGTTAGGATTGATAATTATGTTTCAAAGAGTTTGAAATGGAATAAAACTACTCCTTTTGAGAATCCTTGTTTTGTACGAAATGGAATATATTCATATTTTATTTTGTGCCTCATAATATTTATCCAAATCTTATATAGTTGGATATATATTGAAATTATCTTTCCAATTGATGTATTACAATATTAATTCTGAGCTATAACGAAAAAGATATGAATGAGATACGAAACTCTATTCAAAACTGACATCCTTCCACTATTTCGGCCATATATTTTTGTCTACAAAAGATTTTAATTTTATTTTAATTTGTTTGGAAATTAGACTTTGATATCTTTCCAACGACATATTATGTGACTTATTTGGACTTTTGGATCAAAAGATATGATAAAAACAAAATCCGCAAAAACTATCGCCTGTCGACTAGTCCTGTCGTTGACGACAGAAGCGTGTTTTATTCTTTTTTAAACTCTGATTCGTTTCTATGGATTCCAGACTATTTTCTTTTAAATAGGGTCCCTGGACATCCGTTTTCAACAATCAACTCTTAACCAGAATTCTCAAATTCTTCTTCTCTCTCTCTAAGCTAAAGCTTATTCTCTCTCTCCCTCTTTCTAGCCTAGCCTTTTACAAACACAATTCCTCATACATTAGCACTAGATACACCTAGCCAACTTCAAAGTTTCTTTCTCCCTAGACGTGAAAGGTTTGATATTTCTGAGGGTTTGGTCCCAAATCTCTATTTCAATTATTTAATTTAATTTAATTGTTTGTTTTATTATTTTCCTTGAAGTTACAAACGTGTGTATTTTATTATTAGAAAGAGATAAGAGGCATCCAAGTAAGTGATTTAATTGTTTAATTGATATTATGATATAGAAATCATGTTTAGATTGTTATTTTGATTCCTAGTATCATGTTAGGATGTTTTTCTTAGTATCATGTTTAGGGTAATAACTAAAACTTCTAATATCATGTATGATTATGATGATGCTTCCTATTTTCTTTCCTTATATCATGTTAGTATCATGTTAGGGCTAAAACTTTGATTTTTATTTTTTAGTGACATGCTCATGCCTATGATCTTGCAATTAATATTATGCTTTATTTTTAACATGATTATTTTTATTTTGATGATTAAAGTTATTATTGTTGTGATTATTATGATTATGATTATTATGTTGCTTGATATATTATTATTGTTGTTGCTTGATCACGCCTTTTATGCATGTTTAAAGGGAATTTGTACTTGTAATCACGCTTAATAAGATAATTAATAATCTTGTTTAGGTTAATATGATTATAATTCAAGTGATCGCCAATAATAGTTTTATTCGTGCATTATATTCAACCAACATAGATTAAACAGGTTTAGCGTAAACCTAATGATTGCATGTTAGTCATAAAGCGCACATGAATACGAGAAGAATAAAGCAGAGGCCTATTATTAGGGTAGGTTCTTTCTCTTTTAGATTGGATTTGTACCTTCATCTCCGAACCTCTAGTCTTGGTTCCAGACCTATTGGAGTTAACGATCTCTTGGATCGTTAAGGGGTGTATTTGTCACCCTGTGAACGGTTTACAAGTTCCTAAAACTTGTTGGCGACTCTTTTGCTCTAGCTTCCATCCCTTTGGACGCCACTATTCTTAAGTGTATGATTACAGTGGGGTTCAAGTTTGGGGTAATGCTTGAAATATTCCCTACAGTTACCATATCCAACCTTCCATCCTTTTGGAACACAGTGGGAAAGGTGTTGGATCAGGATAGAGGGAAAGGTAATTTGTATCTTTTTGGCTAGCCAACAGATTAGGACAGAGTCAAGCTTGTTAGCATTGTCCCTCTTTTGGGAGCGAGGGATGATATCATTGAACATAAATTTTAACAAGATTTTGTCAAGAGGGGTTAGATCATTGTGATTTATATAGGTTTCCTTAGCATCACCGCCTAAAAATTCCACCATTTCATCAATATTAGCATCAGGACGAGGGTTCCTTATCTCATTATTTTTAAAATACATATCATATTCAGTATTAGTCACATCAAAGAACTCAGCCAAATTCATCGCATTAAACTCAATTTCCTTCTCATACACACAGCTACGTATAGTACCCTTAAAATACTTAAAATTTTTGCAGAAATCCTTCATAGTATCAACATAAAAATTCCGATTAAAACATTCACTCAACAAATTAACCCAATTCTGAGACTCAAATAAATTAAGTAATTCATGAAGCTTAACAGATCTACACCAAGGTAAATTAAGTGTCAAAGCTGTCATTAAGTGATCAACAATTTCCTCCTGCCTTTTCATAGCAGCAGGCATGTCACGGTAGTTGACACCCATCTCCGGAACGCTTTCTTCTTCTTATTGCATATCATCGGCTTTCCTTTTGCAAGAAGTGTTGGATTCAGTGGAGATTCATGCTTTGGAGGCTCATGATTTCGAGTTTCCAGGATATTTTCCATGGTGATGTCTTGAATAGGGTTTGTGCAGTGTTTGCTTCGGTTTCATCTTGGGTTTTTGGAGAGATAGACATTGGAGAGTAATTTTGATCAGAGTGATGGGAAAAAGGTAATTTTTGAGTGGTGTAAAATTTGGTGAGGCTGACATCTCTTTTATGGTGGAGGTAACTTGGTGAAGTGAATATGTGAGGTGTCGCTTGGAAGGTGAAGTGGATTAAGTTGATTTGACACTCATATTTATTGTTTAGGGAAACGCAAACTGTGTTTTATGAGAGTAATTTATGTGGGCTACTTTTGAACAAAAGATAATGATGAATATTAGATATATTCATCCAAATTTTGTGTTTAGATAAAAAGAATTTGGAATTTTAAAAGATAGATAAACACAACAATTTTATCTCTTGAATTAAATTAATAAAGACCACTTGCAAATACAACTTGATACATGGAACAATTTAACAAGGCTCATGAAACCAATTTTGGACTTTCATATTCTATGTCTTTCAAATTAAAATGCCCTTAGCAAATGTTACTCCTGCTCAAAACCTGTCTTAACTATGTAATTAAACATATAACACTTGTGCACAATATACAATAGTTTAAGCACATCAGTTTGAGTTTCATACCCGAGGGAACTTGATGCATTTTTCTTAGTATAATTTAATCATCCCATGTTCCATTCTCATCTTCTCATGCCTTTCTCTATTCAAGGGTACGGTTTAGTTAAAATATCTGCAATTTGATTATCAGTTTGGCAGAAATCTAATTTAATTAAACCCTTTTCAACATTTTCGTTAAGGAAATGATGCCTTATATGAATAAGCTTGACTCTTGAATAATGGACTGGATCTTTAGATATGCAAATTGCACTAGTGTTATCACAGTAGATAGTAATTCTATACTATTGTTTGATCCAAATGACTTGAGAGAAACAAGCAGCTGCTGCTACATACTCAGCCTCTGTAGTAGACAATGCAACAGTATTTTGTTTCTTGGAACCCTAAGAAACTAGACACGAGCCAAGGAATTGGACCATACTTGAGGTGCTTTTCCTGTTGACTAGGTCACCAGCATAATCAATATCATTAAATCCTCTAAGCATAAAGTCATCACTTCTAGGATAGAACAGACACAGGTCATCTGTTCCTTTAAGGTATCTCAAAATTCTCTTAACAACCGTTAGATGTAATTTCTTAGGGTTAGACTGAAATCTAGCACACAATCCAACACTAAAAGAAATGTTAAGCCTACTAGCTGTTAGATATAGCAATCAACCAATCATACCTCTGTAAGTGGTTTGATCCACACTTGTTCCTTGTGGATCATCATCAAGTCTTGTTGTTGTTCCCATAGGTGTGTGATTTGTCTTGGCATTCTCCATGTTGTACTTCTTCAGAAGTTCCTTGACATACTTCTGTAAGTGAATCATGATTCCTTCTGCTGTTTGCTTAATTTGAAGTCTAAGGAAGAAATTTAATTCACCCATCATGCTCATCTCAAATTCACCACCCATTAGCTCAGCAAAGAACTTGCACAAACCATTGTTAGTAGTACCAAATATAATATCATCTACATAGATCAGTACTTTAACAAGTCAGTTCCTCTAGATTTAAGAAAAAAAGTTTTATCAACCTTTCCTTTTTTGAAATCATTTTCAGGAGGAACTTTGAGAGCCTTTCATACCAAGGTCTTGGTGCTTGCTAAAGCCCATAGAGAGCTTTATCATGATTGAAAACATGATTTGGAAATTTAGGATTTTTGAAACCTGGGGGTTGTTCTACAAAAACCTCCTCATTTAAGAAACCATTAAGAAAAGCACATTTCACATCCGTTTGATAGAGTTTGAAACCCATAAAAGAAGAAAAAGCTACTAGGATTCTAATAGCTTCTAATCTAGCTACATGAGCAAAGGTTTCATAAAGATCAATACCTTCCTGTTGATTGTAGCCTTTTACAACCAATCTTGCCTTGTTTCTTACTATGGTGCCATGCTCATCAAACTTGTTCCTGAACACCCATTTGAGCCCAATGATTTTATTATTCTTAGGCTTTGGCTCAAGGTTCCAGACTTTGTTCCTCTGGAACTTATTCAGTTGCTCTTTCATGGCCACTATCCAGTTAGCATCTCCCAAGGCTTCTTGATGATTTCGAGGCTCTAAGATGGACAAAAATGCTTGGAATGCACAGATTTTCCTTAATTACGATCTTATTTGAGTTCCTTTCCCAATGTCATTGATTATGAGATCAGTAGGATAGGAACCTTGATATTTGAATGGCCTAGGTTGAAATTCCCTTGCTGAAACTCCAATTTGAGGAGCTTCTTGTTCTGTTCCTTCTGCTTCCTCTTCTTCGGCTTGTTCTTCATTCACCTGTTCATCTGGTTGAGGAATATCTTCATCCTCTTGTGGATTTTCTTCTGTAGCAGGTTGCTTTTCTTTGGCTTGCTTTTGAGTTTCTTCTTCATCCCAGTCTCTTATCAATCCTATTTCAAAATCATTGTCTTCTTCCTATTTCTGTACACTCATAAATTGGTTAACTTCATCAAATATTATGTGAATGCTTTCCTCAACACACATTGAGCTCTTATTGAAAACTCTATAAGCTTTGCTATCAGAGGCATATCTAAGGAATATAGCCTATTCACTTCTTTCATCAAATTTACCTAGGATTTTCTTACCATTGTTATGTACAAAGCACTTACAACCAAAGGCTCTAAGATGAGATATGTTTGGTTTCCTTCCCCTGAAAAGTTCATAGTGTGTTTTGTTTATGATGCTTCTAATTGTTACTTTGTTAAGAGTGTAACATGTTGTATTCACGGCTTCAGCCTAGAAGTTCCTTGGCAATCCACTTGCAATCAGCATGGTTCTAGCCATTTCCTTAAGGGTTCGATTCTTCCTTTCTACAACCCCGTTCTGTTGGGAAGTTCTTGGAGCTAAGAAATTATGGTTCATGCCATTTTCCCTGCAAAACTCATCGAATCTTGAGTTCTCAAATTCATTTTCGTGATCTGATCTGAGATGGACTAGTGAGTGACCACTGATTTTCTATATTTTCTTGGCAAAAGCAACAAACTTATTAAAATTTTCATCTTTACTAGCAAGAAAAACAACCCAAGTGAATCTGGAATAATCATCAACAATAACCAAAACATATTTCTTGCCACTCCTGCTTTGAATTCTCATGGGACCACACAAATCCATATGGATTAATTCCAAAGGCTTTGTAGTGCTCACCATTTTCTTCAATTTAAAAGATGAGCGAACATGCTTGCCTTTCACACATGCATCACAAACTTTGTTATGTAGGAACTTGATAATAGGAAGTCCCACAACCAAGTTACTTGACCTCAGTTTGGTAATGAAAAGCTAGCATGTCCAAAACATTTATGCCATAGTAGGGGATCATCTTCCACAACACTCAGACATGTAAGGTTGTTCCTTGGGATTAAGTTGAGGTCCATAGTGTATGTATTCCCTCTTCTTGTTCCTTCTCGAACAACCTTTCCTGAATTCTTGTTGATGATGTTGCAAGAATCAAAAGTAAAACTTACAGAGATTCCTTTATCACAAAACTGTGATATAATGAGCAAATTTTGCATCAAGCCCTCGATCAGGAACACATTATCAATGGAATGAGAATTTTGATTTTCTAATTCTTCCTTTTCCAATGATCTCGCCCTTCTTATTGTCCCCAAAGGTTATTGCTCCTCCAGGGTAGTCTTCTAGTGAGAGGAATTTTGATTTATCACCTGTCATATGCTTTGAACACCCGCTGTAGAGATACCACGAGTTGTTCCCCCTCACTAGAACTTGCAAGAAAACTAAGCATTAGGATCAGGAACCCAGGTTTCCTTGGGTCCCTTAGACGTGGATGCAATATCAGTTTTCTTGACCCACACTTGTTTTACATTTCTTTTATCAGCTTCTTCTCTTAACCTAGATTGACCACAGAGATGTCCATACTTACCACAAAAAGTGCACACCTTCATGCTAGGAAGCTCAACATATTTCTTTTGCTTACTCTTTTTCTTGGCCATATAACCAAGACCTTTAGTTCGTTTTCCTTGAGTTTCAGCTATCCACTTAGGTATGACTTTTGGGTCTATACTTCTATCCTTTCTAGCATTCAGTTCAGTTTCAAGTTGATCCTTTTGATTTCTTAAAGTCGAAAGTTCATTTTTTAGATTTTCAAAATCAACATTAAATTTAAGCATTTGATCGCTTGAGGAACTGCTAGAATTGATATAAGAGTTTATGAGCTTATACTGAGTTAATTCAACATTCAGAAGAATACTTTCATTCTTGATTCTATCATCTATCTCTTTTATGTGTTTATAATTAACATCCAGCTCTTGCAATTTACTTTAAGACTTAACATAGGTTGTTTCCAACCAAGTACCATGTTCCTTGCAAATTTTGAGAACCTTCTCACACTTATTCAGTTTCACACAAGTATATCTAAAGAATTCTTCTTCTTCTAGACACATATCTATTAGGACATCTTTAGAGAGAGTTTTAAGCTGTTTAGGATCAAGAAATACCTCTTTGTGTAGTTCCTCAAGGTAGGCTTTTTCATCATTTGATTTTTCTATCAGACAAAGATTAGTTGTCTCCTCTTCTAGTTGGTCATCCTCTTCTTCTTCCTTATCAGAATCTCCCCAAGCTGCTATCATGGCCTTCCTCATTTCTGACTTCTGGAAGTTTGCTATACTAAAATTTTCCTTTCCTTTCTCCTTACCCTTTCCTTTTCCTTTATCATTTTCCTAGAGGGGACAATCTCTGATAAAGTGATCTAGGGATCCACACTTGTGGCAGCTGTAGTCAGGTTTTGAATTTGATTTCCCTTAAGTTCCTTGAGGTGCGCCCTTTCTTAAACATCCTTTTAAATCTTTGCACAATCAAGGCAGCCTCATCTTCGTCCACTTCTGAGTCTTCCTCCTCTACAGCTTTAAGAGTCAAGCCCTTGTTCCTCATTGACTCAGTGTTGACTCTAAGGTGTAACTCATGAGTCATGAATGACCTTGCCAGTTGTTCGATGTTGAACTTGGTGAAGTCCTTGGTTTCCTGAAGGGCGGTCACCTTAGCTCTCCATCTCTCATCTTGTGGAAGACTTCTAAGATTCTTCCTTACCTGCTCATTTGTAAGAATCTGTCTACAAAGGGAAACCAACTCATTTATGATGTTAGTAAAACGGGTTAGCATCTCTTGGATGGTTTCCTTAGGTTGCATCTATAATCTTTCATACTTAGACATAAGTAGATCAATTTTTGAGTGTTTAACCTCATTGGTTCCTTCATGAGTAATCTGCAGCAAATCCCAGATTTCCTTAGCGTTCTTGCATCCCATAACACGATTGCGTTAATGAGGTCCAAGTCCACAATGGAGCAATTTCACAGCCATAGCATTGATTTCCATTTTATCAAAATCCTCTTTCTCATATTCAGACATAGGCTTAGGGATTACCTCATTCTGAGCATTTGTTTTGGTGACTTCAAAATCACCAACCTCAATGACCCTCCAGACTTGGTAGTTCTCCACCTTGATAAAGATCTCCATGTAGTTCTTCCAGTAGGTATAGAACTTGTCGTTGACATAGGAGGCCACTGAATTGAGTATCCTTCGTCGAGCTTTTCATGAGTATTCATTTTCTCCAAGACCTTTCTTCTTCAGGGTTTCCTAATTATCTTAGAAGTAAGGCTCTGATACCAATTGTTGTTTAAATAAATACTACAAGAAGAAGGGGTTGAATTTTAGTATGAGAATTTAGCAAAACTTTTTGCGGAATCAAAACTAAGTAAGCTAAAGGAACAGAAAGATAAACTGAAGTAACTAAAGTGCAAGAGAGAATTTTACGTGGAAAACTCCTTGGCCTTAATCAAGGAGAAAAACCACGACCACTTGGGATTTTAGGAAAAGAATCTTCACTAGAATGGGGAATTAAATCCTATTACAAACTAAAGACTCTTACTTCAAGTTCCTCAACAAACTTGAAGCCCCGAGGAACTAGTCACCCAACTTGTTACTCTTCTCTTCTCTTTCTCTCTCATCACTTTTCTCTTCTCTTTCTCCTCTCTTTCTCACACAGAAGTTCACTCAAACTTCCCCATTCCCCAAAATACAATTCGAAAGAAAATAACTCTAGTATAAGAACATAAAAACACTCTATATCACTTATGTGGAATTGGACTCTTAACTCGAATTAAAGCTTGAAAACTTATGTAAGCAAGGGTGAGTTTTTCCAACTGAAATCAAGAACTATTTATAGAGCAGTAAACGCATTAGAAAAATCTCTTTGTGCAAAAAATCCATTACGCCACTACTCCAACCCACTAAGAAGATCATGTTCCTGAATTCAAGGTGACATGAACTCCTCAATGTGCTTGACCATGATATGGAGAAGATCATGGGGAGTAGGCCGCAAGTATTGGAAAACATGGAAGATTTTATTTGCAGAATATATTTTAGAAAATCAGAAATAAAATAAAATCTTTTTAGTTAAGAAAAAGATAAACGTTAAAATCTTTAACTACTTTCCTAAAAACATGTTTGCACTATTTTATCTTCTAAGACCAATTCCACACAGAAATTTTGAATGTAACTAAATATCTTATACTTACATAAATCCTAAAATATAAAAATATATTTAGTCTTCATGTTTATCTGATGAAGCTTCTACTCCGAGACTTCTGTTCCTTGGAAGGAATTTCTCTTCTCTGGTGAAGTCTGTTCCCTGAGGAAACCTTCTCTTCTCAAGTCTTTGTTTCTGAAGCACCAGTTAGGAATTTCTCTTCTCTAGTGAAGCTTCTTCTCTGAGGCTTCTGTTCCCTGCGGGAACCTTCTCTTCTCAAGTCTTTGTTTCTGAAGCACCAGTTCCTATAATGGAATCTTCTTTTGGGATAGCTTTGTTTCTGGATTTCCTGTTCCTCATGGTATCTTTGCACGACACTTAATTCTCCTAGTCATTGCATCTGATCACACACTTAAACAATCAAGCTCTTATTAGTTTGTAAGTAAGTGAGTTTGTGTCATCATCAAAATCATTATGTCCAACACTGTTCTTTCTAATGGGGTTGTTCCTCTGGCCTTTTTGTTTTGTTTAGTAGCTACTTGTTGATCAACAAGTTTAAAAGTATCCCCTTTTTGCTTATAATTAGGTGAACCAATTTTTTATGCATCCCCTTTCCCTTTCAAAAAAGATATTTTTTTACCACATATATTTATGATTTCATTATGTCAATATCACTAATTGAATTGCTAGCCCCACATAAGTCACATAATTTGTTCAAATCCTACATGCCAATTAAACGACAACCTTAAAATCCCTAAATTGAACTAATAAGCTAATGGTGTTGGTACTTCAACCAAAGACCTAAATTTAACTAAACTGAGCTATGCAACAACAACCCTAAATTGAACTCATTAAATTGAGCTAATGCATAGAGTGTAGCTATAAGGAACAAAGGACTGAAAAATATGTATGTGCTTATGTATTTATTGAATTTTGAATTGGGGTCAACAAGCTTGCTATTTTAATTACACGAAACATATTAGGTACTCCTACTTATCCAAATATAACGTGTTTACAGTTTCTATGTGCTTATAATAAATTTGTGTTCAATTGATTTTAGGATATGGGGGGTGGCGGTACAAGTGGTGCGATTTTGGACTGCAATGATGTTGTGGATTTGGATTTTGATTGTGAGGTTATGCCCCAAGGCAACAAAGAGGTATCAGATTCAACATTCTTGTGTGATGGAATGCAGAGTACGAGGTGCTATGATGCTGTTCTTTCTAATGGGGTTGTTCCCCCGCCCTTTATGGGGATGATATTTGCTAGTTGGGAAGATATTGATACTTATTTCAAGAACTATGGAAGGCAACAAGGTTTTGGGATTCTTCGTGCATCTGGTTCTTACACCTAGAAGAAAGATGATGCGTCTGATAAGCTAAGAGGGTACATGTGGAAGTGTGAATGTTACGAAAGCACTACTTATAGGCGTCACATTAATGGGAAAAGGATGGTTGCTGAAAGGGAAGGGCCTGTGAAGTGTAAGTCAAAGAAATGTGACTGCCTTGTGTATATGTACTGGTGCAAAAACAAATCTGGTGATTGGGTAGTAAAGGGGTTGGAATTACAACACAGGAATCATGTCCCTACACCTCAAAAGTCTCGCTATATTTCTATGTATAGGAAGGAAGATATCAATGCTGCTGTGAGGAGAAAGCTCTTCACTGATGTTGGTGCTGGGTTTAAGGTCACCCAAGTCTTCAACTCACTAGCCAGTGATAGGAATGGGGTTGAAAATGTGGCCTTTACCAAGAGAGATTTGCGGAATATTATCTCCCGGGAAAGAAGTGAGAAGATGGAGAATGGTGACTGGAATGCGTAGTTTGATTACTTCAACGCCATGAGTGCTGATAATATGAACTTCTATCATATGCATAGGGTAGACAAATTCAATCAATTGTCCGATGTCATGTGGGTTGACGCAAGAAGTAGGGTTGCCTATGAGGAGTTTGGGGACGTGATTGTGTTTGACTCTACGTACTTAACAAATCAGTACGACCTACCTTTTGCAAACTTTGTAGGTGTCAACCACCATAGACAACCTATTCTGCTAGGATGTGCCTTGCTTTCCCATAAGAATGCCGAAACATTTGAGTGGTAATTCAGAACTTGGTTAGGGTGTATGTCTAACAAGAAACCCTTGGCTATATTAACTGACCAAGATGCTGCAATGAGGAAAGCTCTCTGCAATGTTATGCCTTATACACGTCACCACTAGTGCTTATGGCACATACTTACCAAGTTCAGCCAGAAACTTGGTAAGTATGAGACTTATGAATTGTTTAAGGTGGAACTTCACGATGTCATTTATGACAGACTCACTGCCGATGAGTTTGAGAAGGAGTGGGTTGCTATCATTGCAAAATATAAGCTCAAGGAAAATTCGTGGCTGGCAGGTTAGTATGTTTATATATAAGTCTTATACATAAATGATTTCTGTTTAATTTAAATAGGTTACTTCATTATATGAATTCATGGCTGTTGTTACATATGTTGTTTGAATTATGCTTCTTTATAGATTTTTATTGCAATTGTGCCAAGTTATGTCTATAAGTGTTACGATTGTCTACATTTAGCCTAATGGATCATCGTTGGTAATTACTATCTAATTTTAGCTAAATGACAATTTGCCAATACCTTTGTTGTTAATTAGGTTTGTGTATTTGCTCAATAGGTTTGTACACCGAGAGGAAAATGTGGGTTCGTGCCTACACGAGACACATTTTTTTTGGCAAGAATGAAGATCACTCAGTGTGTTGAGAGCATTAACTTTTTCTTTGATGGATTCCTCGACAAGCACACACGGTTGTATGAGTTTGGGCCGAAGTACATAGCAGCAATGGAGTCAAGAGCAAATGATGAGAAACAAGATGATGCTGCTGATCAGCGGTTCCGTCTACCACTTATCACCTTTTATATGCCTAATGGTTTTTTAGAAAAATCTACACAGATTCAATGTTTTTGGATGTCAAAAAACAATGCAATAGAGTGTTATACTTGACCCCGTTGTCTAAGGTCATTGACTCTGATGGTGACACTATTACCCACACTATTGAGGACAAAGTGTGGGTCTTGTGCAAGGAAACTCGAAAAGAATTCCCGACTCAATATACGAGGCTATATCATGCGAAAATTAATGCAAAAAACACTGAATCTTTTTGCAGCTGTAAGCATTTTGAAACTCATGGAATTATATTGTCGTCATATCATTAAGGTATTCTTATGTATGTGATTATCATTTTACATTGGTCTTCATGCTTGTTATTTTCATTACATATGCCTAATTCATAAAATGTTATACTTAAAACTAATGTTATCGTTAAATGAGAGCATAATTATCCTTTTTACGCTTTATATTACTTTATATGTGTTGATTAAATTAAAAGCTCCTAGATCTAAGCTGCTTATTAGGTGGAATAAGCTCTTCAGAATTTAAATTAGCTGACCATCAAACATCCCAACAGTTAGCTAATTATACTGATCAATTTGCTAAAATAGGTCTGGTCAAATCAACTAAATGCCTTAATAATTAAGCTCACCATCTGTAGGGAATAATTTCAAGCCTTTAAAATCCCACTAGCTTGAACCCCACTGTGATCATACACTAAAGTACGGTGGCGTCCAAAAGGGAAGAAGATAGAGTGAAAGAGTCGCCAACAAGTTTTTAAGGAACTTGTAAACCGTTCATAGGATGAAGGTTACACCCCTTAACGATCCAAGAGATCGTCAACTCCATAAGGTCATGAACCAAATAAGGGTTCGGGGATGATGGTACAAATCCAACCTAAAAGAGATTGAATCTGCCCTAATAATAGGCCTCTACTTTATTCTAAGCGTATTCATGTGCGCTTTCTGACTAACATGCAATCAATAGGATAACCCTAAACCTGTTTAATCTATGTTTGTTAAATATTAATGCACAAATAAACTATTATTGGCGATCACTTGAATTATAATCACAGTTAACATAACAAGATTATTAATTATCTTATTAAGCATGATAATAAAAACAAATTCCCTTTAAAAATGCAATAAAGATGTGATCAAGCAATAACAAATATAATATCAAGCAACATAATAATCATAATAATAACAATAATCCTAAATAAAATAATCATCATCATAAATTATAATCATAATCATGTTCATGTTAATATTAAAGCATAATAAAAGCAAGATCCTAGGCATGATACTAACAAGATTAATAACAAACCCTAGCATGTCACTAAGCAATAAAAATCAAATCTTTAACCCTAACATGATACTAACAATCATAAATATTAGGAAGAGAATAAAAGGCATCATAGAAATCATAATAAGCACATTTGATATTATAACCTTTTCCCTAAACATAATACTAGGAATATCATAATAACAATATAAACATGATTTCTACATCATAATATCAATAAATCAATTAAAGTACTTACTTTAATGCTTCGTACCTCTTTCTAATAACAAAATACACACGTTAGTAACTTCAAGGAAAATAATAATCAAAAAAATTAAATTAAATAATTGAAATAGAGATTTGGGACCAAACCCTCAGAAATTAAAACCTTTCACGTCTAGGGTGAAGGCAACTTCGAATATGGCTAGGTGTTTCTAGATCTTGCGAATGTGGAATTATTTATTTGAGAAAAGGCTAGTTTAGAAAAGAGAGAGAGAGAATAATCAAGAAAATATTGATGAGAGTTGGTGAATTGAAATAAGAATTGATGAAATCTGGTTATCGAAAACGGAGTTTTAATACGTTATTTATTAGAGAAAATCAGCCAAAAAGATAAAATTAACAAAACAGAGTTTGGTGCACGCAAAACGAGGTTGGCGCCAGGCATTGGCCATTGGCGCCAGGCGCCAATGGCTAGCACCAGGCGCCAGGCCTGGTTCCAGGCGCCAATGCCTGAAGTCAGGCGCCAATCCCGTTTTTAACGCGTTTTTGTTTTTATCATATCTTTTGATCCAAAAGTCCAAATAAGGCATATAATATGTCGTTGGAAAGCTCTTAAAGTCTACTTTCAAAATCAATTAAAATCAGATTAAAATATTTGTAGATAAAAAGATATGGCCAAAATAGTAGAAGGGTGTTAGTTTTGGATAGAGTTTCATGTTTCATTCATATCTTTTTCGTTATAACTCGGATTTAATATTATAATATATCATTGGAAAGATAATTTAAATATCTATCCAACCATATAAAATTTGGATAAATATTATGAGGCACGAAAATAAAATCTGAATATATTCCACTTCGTACAAAACAAAGATTCTTAAAAGGAGTAGTTTTATTCAATTTCAAACTCTTTAAAACATAATTATCAATCCTAACTCCATTAGGATTTAAAATAACCTTCTAGAGTATTCTAAAAGACTATAATCAATCCTAATATCTTTAGGAATGATAATTAATAATAGGCCCTCCTCTAGATCATTGGGCCGCATATAAAGCTCAAATCGGGCCCAGTTTAGTATTTTGGCCATAACTTCCTCGATATTCATCGGAATTGGGCTTATAATATATCGTTGGAAAGGTCTTTTCAAACCCCATCCAACTACACTACTATTGGACCCATATCATGGACCAACCAAACTGGATTGTCTGTTTTCTTAAAATAAGTTTTCAAAAACAGAGATAAGAGAAAAGAATTAAAAACTATCCGCAACACTAGACTTTCCACACTTTCACTTCATTTGATTATGATTCGACGTGAAAGGTACTCATCACTGGGTTTGGTTTTGGGGAGACACAAATGGGTGTCTACAGAAGCCCCCACTTGACTGAGTTTGGAGAAACGCAAGTTTCAAAAACAAAAGTCAAAGTAGCGATAGGGACGGAGAATGATTCAAAACTTTCTATGATCCTAAATCAATCTTGTAACGCCGATACCTGCAAACTAACGTTAGTTAAACGGATAAAAGAGTTAAGAAACGCGTATCTTGCACCGTCGAGCACACGTCTTTGAAAGTAACCGATTGTTGCCACTTTACTGTTGTTTTGATGACCTCCTACAAGCTAGAGAATGCCATCCCGCTTGAAAACCGCTACGCCTGTAACTGCTTCCAAATTGGAAGATTGCTTCGCCTGAAACGATCCTCCTCCGCTAAGATAATATTCCACGTCCAAGGAATACCATCGAAGATTGCTTCTCTTGAAACAAATCCTCATCCGCATTGATAATATTCCACGTCTGAGGGAATACTATCGAAGATTATTTCTCTTGAAATCACCTTCAGTTGCTTTTTGACAACTTTCCACAATCTATGGAACGCCATCTTGCTGCTTGTTTTGACGATCTTCCGCAATCTAGGGAACGCCGTCAATCAACGTTGCTACATCTTGAGCCTTTTCTTGAGTCATAGTGACAACCTTTCCAATTATAGCAAAATTCATCGAAGACCGCCTCATCATGAACCGCTCTGCTCATATCTTGGTGACAACCTCCACAATCTTAGCGAACGCCATCGAAGACCGCCCATCTCGTGCTATCTTCTCAAATCTTGGGTGACAACCTCCACAATCTTAGTGAATGCCGTCGAAGACCGCCCATCTCGTGCTATCTTCTCAAATCTTGGGTGACAACCTCCACAATCTTAGCGAACGCCGTCGAAGACCGCCCATCTCGTGCTATCTTCTCAAATCTTTGGTGACAACTTCCACAATCTTAGCAAACGCCGTCGAAGAGCGCCCATCTCGTGTTATCTTCTCAAATCTTTGGTGACAACTTCCAAAATCTTAGCGAAAGCTGTCGAAAATAACTTTACTTGAAGTCATCCTCAGTTTTTGAGATAATATTCCGAAGGAAATTACCGAAGACCAACACTTGTCGATCTTTAAAGCTCGCTCGAACTTTGCTTCTGAGCCAATGCTTAGGTTACTTGTAACACTTGTCGATCTTTAAAGTCGGTGCCTTTTCTGCTTTTGAGCCAATGCTTAGGCGCTTTAAGCTAAGTGGGACGATCTTTCATCAGGTCGATCACTTATTTGCTGTTGTAATCAAATCGACTACTCAATCATGTCAAATTGCTTATAGGGGCTAACTGGCATACCAAGGAACCCGAAATTGTTGTATGAGGTCGAAATAACTGCTCTGAGATGCTTCGAGCTCTGTCGCTGCTGAGATGTTTCTGGCGCCAAGAATTAGAGTAGGGTCTTCCCTATTCTGCTGCACCTGTATTTAATTTGACTATAGAACTTTGTCAATCTTTTTAATTATCTTAATTACCTTAGGGTTGACCTAAGGCTTAATGTTGCTTGACTCATCGACTTGACACGACTCAAGGTACAAACTTGATTCACTGTGATTGACTGACTCGAGGTTGACTCGACTCGATGTGACTTGACACATGTGACTCGTGACTCGTGTGTGCATTGTAATGTGATCGTGCGACTCGAAAATGCAAAAAAGCAAAAATTTTCCGTCATTTTTGTGGAGGGTACCGACTTTCTCCCGAAAAAGAAAGACGCGAAAAAAGAATCGAAGTTTTGAAGGTGCATGTTGAATGAGCTTAGTCAAATGTTGTTTGATACTATCTATCAAGGTGCAAGGATTAATCCATCCTAGGCTATCTCAACTGTTGACTCAATGATGAAAGCATTTAGGTAACTTAGGCACAGAGGCTAAGCACTTCATACTTCTATGTAATGACAATTATAAGTGATGAGTGATGTGACAAGGCATGCTTCATCGTTATGTTAAGATTTCATGACAAAGGGTTCCTAAGGGAAATATATTTGGTCATGTATCTGTGATGTGTGTGATAGTGACACTAAAGTTAGGCCGCAAGGGCTAAGTGTGTGGAAAAATATTATTATTAGAAGAGTCAAATAATGGTGACTCTTAGGCTAGGTAAGCTAATGATGTAGGGATCAAGCCCCCAAATCTAGCTCTAAGTGAATAGGGATGAGCACAAGAGATCCCTTGATATGATCATGGTGCAAGTGTGTGAATGTGAATATGAATGCATGTTTATTACGGCCGCACCTCGATGTGAGGTTGCCTACGTATCCGTTAGGAATCAGGCCGAACGTAGCTCTAGTCGAACCTCGCACAAGTGTGTATACCTCAAAAAGGTCTTTTTAAGGGTTGTAATGTGGTTAGGCTAAAGGCTGAAGAAGAAGGGGATAAAGGCTCAAGACCCTAGATAAGCCCCCCAAGGTGTGCATCTTTGCTTTTCAATCTTTGTATTTTTATGCTTGAGTTTCTACTCTTTTTTTATCTCTCTTTTATCTTTTGCTTTAGCATCTATTTTATTTTTATAAGTGTGGACAATCCCGAACATGCGGTCTATCACTCACTTGGCATTCATGTTTCTCAGGCACGGTACCGAGCACTCGATAAGAGACGCAATCTGAGACGTGTTCTTATCGAAGATATTTTCATATCAAAGACATTGGAACACTTGCCCTTTTGTACACTTATTATTTATTTTGCTTTTATTTTTATTTTGATCTTTTGAAATCACTCAAGCTTTTTTTTTAGAATTGCATAAGTTGCACACCATCCCATCCCAAGGTTAGGTAGATGTAGGTTGAAAAAAGAAGGGTCTATCATTAGACGAGGCTCAAAGTGGTTTATGAAGAAAGGATTGTAAATTTGAAAGGTGAAAGTAGATCTGACGTGGCTACAAGGGGTGCCTCAAATCATTGGTATACCTTATGCTTAATTCGACATGAATTTTTTTTTTTTTTTTTTTTTTTTGCAATGTAATGAAATGATCATATGCAAGGAAATAAGTGCTCATTTTATTAAAGGAAAAGAAAGAAAATAATCTACAAAATTAATCTAAGGAGAATAAAAAGGTACCTATGCTAGACTTATTGGGGAAAGGGTAAATAAAAAAGAAATAGAAAAAAAAGAGGTCGCGAAATCTTGTCGTTGAAGCTCGCCTCTTGTCTTGTGTTGTTTCCTTTATCATCACACGCTCTTCTTGTTAACTGGAGGCATGAGAAGCTTGTTATTTTCAATCAAATGTTGGATACCCTCCTTTAGCTTCCAACAACTCTCAGTAGCATGACCCCTACCTTGATGGTATTTGCAGTGTTCGTCTGGATTCCAACTAGGCAATCTCTTTTCAGGTGCGGGATCTTTAATAGGTCCAATGGGAGTAATGAGTCCTTTGGCATGGAGTCGATCGAAGGCAGTATCGTAGCTCATCCCAATGGGGGTGAAGTCTTTCCTTAGTTGCTTCTTAGATCCTTGGTTATCTATGGCTAAAACTTCACTGAGATCAAAGGCACTAACATTGTTACTAGAGTGGGCGTTTTCGGAAGAAGAAGGATTGTCGTTCTTCTTTCCTTTCCAGCCACCGTGGTTACTATTGTTAGTAGCTTTTTGCTTTGCGAGGTTGTCTTCGATTTCAATTCCGATGTCATAAACGGCCTTGAAAGTATTCAAGTTGTGTTGATATTTTAAATGTTTCGAATACTTTTCTTGGAGATTCTTGATAAACATCCTCACGTATTCCTTTTCGGTGGGGACCTCAATCATCTTAGCGGAAGTTTCCCACCATTTATTAAAGAAAGAAGTAAAACCTTCATTCTTTTTTTGTCTTAGCATCTCAAGTTGTCTATGATCGGTTTCAACTTGAATATTACACTTGTACCTATCAATGAAAGCGTTTACTATCGATTCCCAGGTAGAATTTTTCTCCTTGTCAAAGGAGAAGAGCCATTGTTGGAAAACGGTTTCAAGAGATAGTGGGAACAGAGAGGGGAAAAGCTTCTTATCGATACCCTTAATGTTCATTATAGTTTCGAAAGCTCTTAAATGAAAGTAAGGGTTATCTGTTGCCTTGAATTTAGGGATGTCAGTGGCGTTGAACTTATGTGGAAGAAGTTCCTTGTCCAGCGAGACCCCTTGTGAACTCATCCCTGAAATTTGTAGTCACTAGATAGCTTGCTCAAGCTTTCTTGCATGAGGTTCATTTGTTGTTGCTTCACGGGATCATCAACCTTGAGGGTGAGTACCTTCAGTGTTTCAGTCATGGTAACCAATTGGTTCCTAAGCTCATTGACTTCTTCTTGAGTTGCCATTATATTTTTAGCCTTCCTCTTTTGACGAATTAGTTTATCAAAAAGTGAGACTTGAATAAAGAGGTTGTCCTTGATTAATCGCCCTTCTCTCCTCGACCAAGTACTGTGGGAAAGGAATTTGGGGATATTCATTATTAGTTATTTGACTCAAACTCTATTCAACATGCAATGGAAGGAGGATGTGAAGAAATATTGGAATAGAATGTGAAGAAAAATGATGTAGATGGAGGGATATGAAGAATTAGGAATAAAATGTACCCCCAACTTAAACGACGGAAAAGACCGAATCATTCATGAACCTAAGATATAGCCATGGTGATGTGTACTCAAAGTGTGTGCTAAGACTAGTGAGTGTAGGTGACATGTTAAGACTCGTGTCATGACCATGTGGCTAGACTATGTAACTAGACTCAAGCAAAGACTAAGTTAAGACTTCACGTATATGCATTTAACTGGACAGACTGTGGTATTTTAGTCATAACTTTTGATCTGCGACTCTAATTGGGATGAAACCAACGCCAAATTAAAGATAAAACTCGGGGCTACAGATCCAAAGGCTGTAAGACTCGTAGTTCTTCCTAGAACTCTGGATATGACCAAAACAATTTGACGTTTGTGCAGTATACGGGAATAAAAATCCGAGTTGACTTAAAGGAACTATGACTCGATTTTATGTTTGTTTATTAGCTCAAATTAATTAATTAAACAAAGTCCTTTAGTCATTAATCAGTTTATTTAGTCTTAACACAAGTCAAACAAACGGTTAGGAAAAAATCACATAGAGTATGCACAACAAATAATGCACAATTAGTCAAGTAGGCACAATATGATGCAATGAGTTTGCAACCTAATCATGGCTCTAGTTCTCTAAAGTTTGGGATATGGTTTAGTAAATAGAGGGTCCATGGTTAATTGTCCAGATGCACCGCGCGGAAGCCTAACCGTGAAGGGTTGGCGCGAGTGGATGGGACACCGCGAATTTTAGAAAAAACTCGCTTCCATGGTTTGGTGAATTCAACAATCTCGGATGTACCCTTTGTTGCACGAAGCGTTTAATCGGGTAGATGAAGCATGAATTCCCAGAGGGTTATGTCCATATGTAGAACACATATGGGTTTCAGAAAAGTGAGAAAAAATTCAATCAGGAAGTAGGATCGAGCAAACAATACGAAAAACCGGTCGAAATTAGAACGCATATTTCTGGCTCGGTATTGGGGGAAATTAGCGCCAGCAAACAGAGACTGGCGCCAGCTTTTAACTGTAGCGCCTGGCGCCAATACTGGCATTTGGCGCTACGGTTAAAATACTGGTGCCAATGCTCTGGCCCCTGACGCTACTTCCCACATGCCTCATCAGCTTTTTGTGCTCGATAAAATTTTCCAGTTTCGCAGTGTTATTTCAGTCCTAGTTGTGAAAGATATTCCTCAAATTTCCTACGTGTAAAATCCTATGTTTTTAACTCATTACGGATGGTATTTCCAATGAGATCTTTTTTATGCATATGACAATAATGTTAATCAAAATTACGCACATGAAATACTTAGAACTTTTCGAGTCTCATCCACTCATTCTAAATCATTGCCGAAACAAATCCAGGAATTAAAATAGAAATCCTCCCCAGTGTAGTCGCCAAAAAAATGTAGGGAATAATTTCAAGCCTTTAAAATCCCACTAGCTTGAACTCCACTGTGATCATACACTAAAGTACGGTGGCGTCCAAAAGGGAAGAAGATAGAGTAAAAGAGTCGCCAACAAGTTTTTAAGAAACTTGTAAACCGTTCATAGGATGAAGGTTACAACCCTTAATGATCCAAGATATCGTCAACTCCATAAGGTCATGAACCAAATAAGGGTTCGGGGATGATGGTACAAATCCAACCTAAAAGAGATTGAATCTGCCCTAATAATATGCCTCTACTTTATTCTGGTCGTATTCATGTGCGCTTTCTGACTAACATGCAATCAATAGGATTAAGCCTAAACCTGTTTAATCTATGTTTGTTAAATATTAATGCACAAATAAACTATTATTGGCGATCACTTGAATTATAATCACAGTTAACCTAACAAGATTATTAATTATCTCATTAAGAATGATTACAAATACAAATTCCCTTTAAACATGCAATAAAGATGTGATCAAGCAATAACAAATATAATATCAAGCAACATAATAATCATAATAATAACAATAATCATAAACAAAATAATCATCATTAAAATAATAATAATAATATTCATGATCATCATAAATTATAATCATAATCATGTTCATGTTAATATTAAAGCATAATAAAAGCAAGATCCTAGGCATGATACTAACAAGATTAATAACAAACTCTAGCATGTCACTAAGCAATAAAAATCAAATCTTTAACCC
The DNA here is from genome assembly GCF_001683475.1 of Chenopodium quinoa. Lineage (NCBI taxonomy): Eukaryota > Viridiplantae > Streptophyta > Magnoliopsida > Caryophyllales > Amaranthaceae > Chenopodium > Chenopodium quinoa. The sequence goes on from NW_018743955.1 coordinate 2,328,634, forward strand.
TAACATGATACTAACAATCATAAATATTAGGAAGAGAATAAAAGGCATCATAGAAATCATAATAAGCACATTTGATATTATAACCTTTTCCCTAAACATGATACTAGGAATATCATAATAACAATATAAACATGATTTCTACATCATAATATTAATAAATCAATTAAAGTACTTACTTTGATGCTTCGTACCTCTTTCTAATAACAAAATACACACGTTAGTAACTTTAAGGAAAATAATAATCAAAAAAATTAAATTAAATAATTGAAATAGAGATTTGGGACCAAACCCTCAGAAATTAAAACCTTTCACGTCTAGGGCGAAGGCAACTTCGAATATGGTTAGGTGTTTCTAGATCTTGGGAATGTGGAATTATTTATTTGAGAAAAGGCTAGTTTAGAAAAGAGAGACAGAGAATAATCAAGAAAATATTGATGAGAGTTGGTGAATTGAAATAAGAATTGATGAAATCTGGTTATTGAAAACGGAGTTTTAATACGTTATTTATAGAGAAAATCAGCCAAAAAAATAAAGTTAACAAAACAGAGTCTGGCGCACACAAAACGAGGTTGGCGCCAGGCATTGGCCATTGGCGCCTGGTGCCAATGACTAGCACCTGGCGCCAATGGCTGGCGCCATAGCCTGGAGTCAGGCGCCAATCCCGTTTTTAACGCGTTTTTGTTTTTATCATATCTTTTGATCCAAAAGTCCAAATAAGGCATATAATATGTCGTTGGGAAGCGCTTAAAGTCTACTTTTCAACCCAATTATAATCAAATTTAAATATTTTGTAGATAAAAATATATGGCCAAAATAGTGGAAGGGTGTCAGTTTTGGATAGAGTTTCATGTTTCATTCATATCTTTTTCGTTATAACTCGGATTTAATATTATAATATATCATTGGAAAGATAATTTAAATATCTATCCAACCATATAAAATTTGGATAAATATTATGAGGCACGAAAATAAAATCTGAATATATTCCACTTCGTACAAAACAAAGATTCTTAAAAGGAGTAGTTTTATTCAATTTCAAACTCTTTAAAACATAATTATCAATCCTAACTCCATTAGGATTTAAAATAACCTTCTAGAGTATTCTAAAAGACTATAATCAATCCTAATAGCTTTAGGAATGATAATTAATAATAGGCCCTCCTCTAGATCATTGGGCCGCATATAAAGCTCAAATCGGGCCCAGTTTAGTATTTTGGCCATAACTTCCTCGATATTCATCGGAATTGGGCTTATAATATATCGTTGGAAAGGTCTTTTCAAACCCCATCCAACTACACTACTATTGGACCCATATCATGGACCAACCAAACTGGATTGTCTGTTTTCTTAAAATAAGTTTTCAAAAACAGAGAGAAGAGAAAAGAATTAAAAACTATCCGCAACACTAGACTTTCCACACTTTCACTTCATTCGATTATGATTCGACGTGAAAGGTACTCATCACTGGGTTTGGTTTTGGGGAGACACAAATGGGTGTCTACACCATCAATCACCCTATTAATGTATCCTTTCCTTTGAATAAATTATATCCATATTACTGAATTTTGAAATCTTCTAGATGTTCTAGACGAGATTTTCCGTTTTTGCTTTAGCTGCTAGCTAGGTTAAAGATTGAATTGATAGGTGTTTGGAAATTTCATCTTCCCTCTTCACAAGCTCTGGGTCCTTGTGGTTTAAATAATGCATGTATAATTAGCTTCATTATTTATCAAAATTTGTAGGAATATATGTGCTATCACACGTGAATTAATTATTTGTACGTGCCTCGGCCTTGATCTTGCATGCCTCATTTTATTTTTTTTAGTCAAATATACATCCACTTTAACTTATTCTTGCAAACTCAAGGTTTTGGACATGCATAAGGTGACTGTTGTCCCTGAAATGTTTGTCTTACATCGCTGGCATAAGGATGTTTTTAGAAAGCACACTAGGGTTAAGGTTACTTACCATGATCCTTCGAAGACGGTAGAGGTGAGAAGGTTTGATGAAATGATTGTAGCTTTTGAGCCTTTGTGCGTTAAGGCTTCTACAGTGGCTGATTGTGTCCCTATAGTTATCGACACACTTCGCCAGTTAGACATCAACGTGGATGCCACAGTGAATGCAGCAGGCTTATCCGGTATCACACCAACTAAGAAAATTCCACCCAAATCAACAAAAAAATCTCCTGCTTCCTCCAAAAAGAAAACTCCAAAGTCTATGAACAACAAGGGAAAAGGGACTGTCACTAAGACTGGAAAGCAGTCCACTATGGATGTTTCTCCGACCTGTTTTGAGATTGGTTCCCCATCTACTGATCTGTTGGTGAATGATCTTGTTTCTCGCAAAAAGCCTCATAGAACTCCAAGTTGCAGGCATCGGTCCTGTGTAGAGAAGCCTAAAAAATGAACTCCTAAGAGGAGCAACTCCGTCAAAAATACTGCACTACACCCTCAGGTTACTTGTAACAATAAGAAGTTCAGGTTTAAATTTATGCTTCTAATTACACTTACTAATGGTATATTTATGTGCAGGTTAACTCTAATGAAGTGCCTCGCTTGTCTCCTGATGGCATTGAGATGCTGACTGAAAATGGTTCGGTTGGGTAATTCACTAGCACGGTGGAACAAGACTCTGATGGTTTTGTGATGTGTGCAGATGATGATGGAGGTGTTCTCGGAATGGATGTTGATGATGGAGGTGTTGTCGGTCTGGATGGTGATGATCTTCTCACACAACATGATCTGGTTTGGGTATAAATTGCACTATGTCTAATTTTTTAGATGTTAAAGGACAGATGAACAATAAAGGATAGTGATAAAGGGCTTATTTTGCTCTACATGGAGGTTTATTATTTTGGAATATTCTAACAACTGTGCAGTCGACCAAGTTAAGAGGGATGTATATCGAATCCCCTCCCCCTAATTGTTTTGAACATTGTTAAGAGGGTTGTATATATAATCCCCCCTGATCCTTTTGAACATTCTTAGGATCTTTTGAACATTGTTAGGATGGATGTATATCTAACTCCCTACCCCTAATCCTATAGAGCATTGAAGTACTTATAATGGTCTGAATTAAATATTAATCCGCCTTTTGAGCAAATACTCTGCTTAATGTGGTTAATTTGGTTTTCCACAATGTGATTACGCCTTTATTTTATATTGATTTAATTTGGTCTTGTATCTATGTGCTTGTGTGTCCAAACATGCTAGGGTGTGTTCAAACATGTTCTGGAGAAACAATATAAATTGATTTGATAATGTCTTCTTGTTGACTAATCTATGATAAAATTATAAAAATTGATTTCAAAAACTATCATTTATTAACTGGAACATGACATAGCTTATTAGTTACTTCAAACGAATGAAATTTAGGGAAATTTGAGGGTTCTTGTAATCAAGTGTTTACAATTTTGTCACTTCATCATTTTCACAATTTTGAATTCATAAACTAATTTTGTAAATCTAATCTAATTATGTACGAAATAATCAAATTACATGATGACTTGAATTATACATAAAACCTAAGTTAATTGAACCTTTAGTTTTTCTTATTATAACTAGTTATTGCCCCGGGCGATGGCCCGAATTAATTGAATGTGCAAGGTGCCACCTAAAAATATTATCTTCAATGTAATAGATAAGAATAATTGAAACGTATAAATGAGAAATGTAATTAAATTATAAGAACTAACTAGTAAGAATAATAATCGCAATTGTATTAGTTGGATATTACACTTGAATGAGAATTGTACTTCATATATTATAGGCACATACTAAAATCCCAAGCCAATTGCAATACAAAAGATATAGAGAAAAATCTATCAAAATATAAAAACCTTTGTCATACAATTTCTTTTAATGGAAGTTTGATTTAGCAAAACAAGAGAATATATTAGTAAAAGGTAGTAAATTTTATTTATTTACATTACAGATAAAATAATAAATGATGAAAATTTACTTTGTTAAATTGTTTGATGTTATTCAATCTAGCGATTAGTGATGAAATACTACGTTGTAAATTTTATTATTGTGCAATAACGAACTACACCTGAAACTCTAAGGAGATAAGAAAAAAATTTGGAAGAATGATTTAATTATAAAAAATTGAGCTCCTCATGAGCAGATACATATGATTGTAATGTAACTCAATAAAGTAACTACATATCTGTCATGTCTGACATATCATGACATATCACTCTCATTACCATCACTCATATCCTCGCATTACCACTCATATCTTACATACCTAGTTTGAAAGAATACATGAGTTGTGCCGTGAACGAAACCATCTTGGATTTGTTTAACTTTGCCTTTGCTTTAATAATAACCATTTTTTCGCCTAGTTTTGATTTGTCGAACTAAATTGAACTGACTTGAACTTATTGAATCTAAGATGATTATCCCTTAATAGTTTGAAATGTCTTACATCAATTAATCTATAAAAAACTTATTTGTCATTACAATCATCATTGGATCATTCATATGTTCATCTAGTACCCTTGATAAGCTTATTAGTACCCATAAAATTAGTTTGTGCCTAGGTTCTACCAAGCCTTTTTGGTATTATTCCAACCTCTAATATTTTTTAGTTTAGATTTTAAATAGTCATGAAGGATAGTGTTAAGCTTAGATCATCATTTATAATTACCTTGAATTACCTTGATGAAGAGTGGTACAACATTTTCACGATAATCCTACTTTATAAGGGATTCACATATACACTGAACTAACATTGCCCGACCCACTAATTACTTTGAAGTACACTTAAGTAGGGGTATGTTCATGTTTATCTCTGAGATAGACACATAGTGAATTTATATCCCCTCACAACACGAAACTATTTCCTAAAGAATTAAAAATGATCATATTGGAAAGTAGTGAAAGAGTTAATAAAAAAAAGGACATTGTTCTTTCTGTATTGTATAAATTCTACTACAAAGGTTCACACAACTTTGGTGTATTCAGCCGTGAAACTATCCAATTCGCACCAAAAGGCATAGTATAAATGAAATTATTAGTTATGAAGATCATATAAATAGTAGTTTCAAAATTTGTCAAACTATATGTTGTATTAAAAATATAAGGAAAATTTGCAAATTGCAGCCATTTAAAACTTGTATTTTGCAAATTACAGCTATTAACAAAATAAATTGCAAATTGCAGCCCAAAAGTTGTTACAAATTGTAAATTGCAGTCTAATTCAATTTTTTAATCGATTTGTGTGTCAAAAAGTGTATGTGTAAGGTTTTAGGGGTCATTTTAGTCCTTAAGGACCCGAATTTAGCTCGGAATTGGCAAAAAAAAAACGTAAGTGCCTCATTTTGCGTAACAAAAATGTATGGGCAATTGTTTTTTTTCCTAGTAAATACGAGGCACTTACGTTAATTTTTTTTGCCTATTTCGAGCTCTTAAGGGCTAAAATAGCCTCTAAATTCTTAACTGAACATTTTTCGACACCCAAACCAATGAAAAGATTGAATTGGGTTGCAATTTACAAATTAAAACAACTTTTGGGCTAATTTGCAAAAATGAATTTTAAATGGCTGCAATTTACAAAATACAAGTTTTAAATGATTGCAATTTGCAAATTTTCCAAAATATAAACTCGTATTGAAAGCATATTTTTACCGGGAGTTAAAATATATTTCCATATACATGTGGAATCATTAACAAGTATAAGTATTTTTTTTTCGGACTACTATATCACAGTTGAAGCACTGTCCTAATGGTTCACATTCTTCACTACCTACACACTACCATGCACCTGCCCCCCAATTTTTTTATTTTCGCTGACTGAACCATTGTGTTATTTGCCTTTTTTTTTTTCCTTTTTTAATTTTACCCTTTTGTTTAACACTTCATTGTTGACGCGTGATAAAATCTCATTCCCAACATTTTCTAATATTTTGTACATTTTAATTTATTTCTCTTCACATTTTTCTTATGGAAAATTTAATAAGAATAATCTCACCTTTCCTCCATTCTCCCAAAACAGTTCCACCTTTAGATTATTCTTGAATAATCCAACCTTTACTACCCATTCTCTCATAACAAGCCTATGTGACCGGTTACCTGGAGATCAGGTAAGGGTTTTTTTTCTTTTTTTTTCCCCTCTTTATTCTCTCCTCCAATCTCCTTAATCCTTACTGACATCAATGGATGGCAGCCCCAATCATAGCAATGGCTTCCCCTCTCTCTCATCCTCCTCCCTCTCTTCAATTCAATGCCTTTTCACCATCAAACACAACCACACCCATCTTCTTCTTCCCTCGAACCCACATTCACAATCAACCCCCTTTCCAACTTTTTCTCCGACCACCAAAAGATACTACAACCTACCCCCGTCGCCACCCTATTTGGCCTGAAACCACCTCAAAACCCCAACTAATTGCAATACTAATGATAGTAATGAAACCCAAACCCCTACAATTTGAAAATCTTTATATGAATTGAAAGTGAAAAATCCTAAATTGATTTATGGTTTTGTTTTAGAATTCGATTTTTTTTCTTCTTTGAACAAAGTGGGTGATTGTTTGCTGGAGTAGTTTCATTATTGTTGTTTGTGTTAATTAGGAAGTTGATGTTATGGATTTGTTGTTGGTTCGTGGTGCAAAGAAACGTGGTTGTGGGTTGGTGGTGCAAGGGAGCGAGGCTAGTAGTGGCGATACTCTGTGCTCATGGTAATGGTCGGTGTAGGATTTAGCCGATTTGGTGAGGTGGTGTTGGGTGGGGGTGGGTTTTTTTCCTATCTAGGTGGTGGAAGTAGGGCGTGGTGGAATGTGTTAATGGTGACCATGGAAGTGGTGGTGGTAGATGGGGTTTACAGTGGCCATGAAAGGCGAGAAAGATGGGAGCAGGAAGAACAAGAGGGATAAAGAAGAAAGCAATTTTTTTTTTTAGAATTAAAAGATTAGAATTAAAAATAAAAATTTAGCCAATAATAAAGTGACACGTGGATAGGCAACTGGTTGTATGAGTAAGGTGACCTACTAGGGTTGTTATGAGAAAATGGGTAGCAAATGTTGTATTATTCAGCAATAATCCAAAGGTGAGATTGTTTTAGGAGAATGGAAGAAAGGTTGGATTATTCTTGTTAAATTTTCCTTTTCTTATTTAGTTTGTCAAATTTGATTGAGATTTTTTTGTAATTTTTTTTATTTATCCTAATTTAACGCAAATGTTGTATTTGTAAATTAGAACAAGAAAGGGATCACTAACATCATTCCTTCGAGTAACATTCAAAGAAATTGAATTCATTTCATATGAAGTTATTTTTAGGGTAATTTTTAGTGGATTAAAAGAGATTTGGTACATTGAAAGCTTTTGAGATTAGTAATTTTTAGGGTAATATAATTATAGCTATCATGTCATAGGGATATTAAGGTGACAATTTTAATTTTATGTATTTATTCATTTTTTTATTTATTTTGGGTGGAAGATTCAAATGACTTGGTGGTGAGATAAGCTTTTAGGTGAGGGTGTAGCATTTATGATGTAAGAAATAAGTTCCATAGGAACAAGATTTAAAGAGAAATTTGCGACACATATGCTACACAATTTACTTCATGATGTGTTATGCAATTTGTTAAAAACATTGTTTGAATTGGTAATTTTTTTTTTTTTTGTCATTAATTAATCGACCAACATAACCATACAAATGCTATTAAATACTACAAAATAAAATTGCTAATTGGTAACCCATATGAACAAATTTTGACCTTAATAATACATATTTTTGCAAAATCAGATTTGGTAGATGTCATTTAAAGACTTATACCATTTGGTAGATTCATTTATAGATTTATAGGTAGTTTTTCCTCAAAAAAAAAAAAATCCTCATAGGTAGCCATGACATGATGTCATAGCTAACTTGAGATAGTTTTGACAATTTTGGAAACAATATCATTACCATTATAATTTTGTAGGGTACAATACTCTCTAAATTATATAAGGTTCTCAAATACACTTAGGGTCTGTAGGGTTTTGTGGAATATTATAAACTGTACTTATTGCTTTAAAAATCCAATAAACAATCTAAATTATGAACAGGTTAATATGGTTATAAATTGTGGAACCTTCCTATAAACATACTATTGTCGAATTATATACTACAACCAAGTAACTCATGTAAAATATTACTGATGAGATGTAAATAAGGTTTTGTATTAGATATAATGAATGTAACTTAAAAATGAGAGCATTTGAGGGTCATCTATGTATAATGTCATCAAATTTGGTTTTTATTGGGTTGAATCACTCGAACCTATACAATTTATAACAATGTGTTCATATCTTTTTTACGCACATCATTTGATATACCTAAAATAATGTGTTAGTATACGTTTTAGGTTCGGCTTTTTAAATTCCCTATAATTACTTAATACTTGTGTCTTTGTGTATAATTATCGGAGAATTTATATAAATTGTCCAAATTTAAACATTTGTTTGATTTTTATTATAATTTTTATTTATTTTGGAAAGGAGATATTTTAATTTCCACACATTTCATTTTTTTTTTAAAATATTCATAGTTGAGTATCCTTGATGTTCAATAACCTCTTGTTAAAAAAATAATAATAAATAACTTCTACTAAATAATTAAATAAAAACCAACACCTTAACTTGATGAAGTGACAACAAAAAATGAAAAGTAAATTTTAGTTTCTAAAAAAAAAATAAAAAAAAATAAACAAATATCCTTCTATATGAGACTTTTTGACTTCCACATAACACTTCACTTCTCCAAAATCCTTCACTTGTCATTAATATCACCTTTAATATTTCCATTCATGTTCTTCCTTTATGACGTCCATCATCTTTAACCTTACTGTTCTCTTTCTTTTTAAAATAACAAAAAAAAAAAAAAAAAGAAGATACTTTTAAGTATTTTTTTTACCAACCAAAATTAACTTAAATTTGAAGATGAACAACAAAGGAAAGTTAATTGTTTCACGGTTATCCACTCGTGAATTTGGATGTACATCAAGAATAAAATTCCACCCTAAAGCCGTATGTTATTTTCAACCATGCACGAGCACCACCGTTGAGCCTGATATGAACAGGACTTCTTACTTTGAGAATGATTTCCTGCGTCTCAATGAAGCCTCAATGCCGAATGAGTATATTTGTAACGAAATTTTAGCGTCCACGCCTGTTCGGACTCATTATGGTAGCGGAAATCCTGGCCGTCTAATGAGAACCCCACGAGTGATGTCGTTCCAGCACATGTTCCCTTAAGGGAAGATTACCATGCCGGCCAAAAAAAGGGGGCTAAGATGTTCATCTAATGGGATATGCTCAAAAATCAAAGGGATTTGGTGATTCCAGAGGACCTCAAAGTTGTAATTGATCCAAGACCCTCTGTAGATCCACAACCGAGTGTTATATTGCCTGTGCCGGATACTCCTACTACAATTTTTATGGGTGGGTATAATGATGGTGTGCATGCTATGGAGGCGAGTTCCACGATCCACACAATACAACTTGAAGTTGTTGCCGAAAATTAGAAAAATAAAAAAATTGTTATTTTGTGAATCATGTAAGGCACGAAAAGAGTTTTCATATTGAAAAAAGGCCTCCAATTCCCGAAGGTACTATTTTGTTGTTGTGGAATTGTCGGGGTGTGACAAGAGACTCATTCGAAGACAATTTTATTTTCTTGCATCACAAGTACTCACCTTCAATTATCGTACTCACCTAAACCCGTATATCGGAAGAAGCCCTAGAGTTTGTTGAACAGAAGTTGAAAACTAACTACAAAACTGAGGTACTCGGGTCGATTGGTGGACCGAGTGGGGTGGCTTTATTTTGGGATCCAGTCCTTTTGACTCATTCCTTCGAGCACAAGGGCTATTATGCTCGGGGTCTAGCTGTGTCAGTGATATACTAGGTAATCTCGACTTTATTTTAGTTTACTATATTTTGTATGTATTAAGTTGGTACTATGTGAATATAATTTTCTTGTTAATTTAAAAATCAAATTTAAGATCAAAATAAAGTGTATAAACTAATGGTTTTCTGTTTTATCTTTTATGGGAAGTACAATTACCACTAGTGATATGTTACAAGTTAATTTATAGTGAAATTTATTGTTTGCTTTCTATAATAATATTTTTACATGTTTAGTATAATGTTTTAAAATTGCTTGTAAATGTGATAGAAAAAGTTGTTACTAAATTACTTGTTAGGTTGCTAATGTATTAAACGCTAGTAAAGGTAAAAAATTCAATATAAATATATTATATTGAAAGATATCAATTTAGCTAAAAATATTAAAAAAAATATATTATATTGAACTTGAAAGTAAAAATGGTGCTAATAAATATGATAATGTCAGTGAACTAGGCTTGGAAAGTTGGAATGAAGTATAAATAGGTAGAAACTAGATTTTGTTAGTGGAGGAACACTTTTTTGGCCATGTGGCTTCAAGTGTTCTAGTTGATAGATTGAACTCCCACTTGAGATATGTTTCCGCTAGATTTTTGCTTAATATATATATGTATATGTATATATATGTATATATATATATGATGATGATGATGATGACAGAGCACAAAAGTGTCTCCTACAAAATCTTTTTTAGCATAATGTTCTACTTCCTCTGTTTTTTTGTACTTGACCTGTTTATTTTATCACGTTTGCCAATGCAAAACTTTGACGGTAAATAACTTTAATTCTCCATAATTAAAATATATAAACGTTATATATTATGATAGTAATTATTGAGACGAATTCAAAATGATCTGATATGAATATGTTTTTCCTTACATATTATTCACAAAACACGGTCAAAGAAGGCGTGGTGAATAGTGTAAAAGTCTAAGCGGGTCAAGTAAAAAAGAACAGATGAAGTATTACATAATGAATTTAGATCTTCATAAATATGGTGATTACGTTATACTTCGTACATTATATATTTAAATTCAAGGTTATATTCAATAACTATTGTATATAAAAATGGGCTTCAATTTGCTCCAACTATATTGTGATCTTTAGATGCATCACCTAAAGGATGAATTTGAGGAAGAGGAAGATGAAATGGAAGTGGAAGAGGAAGAGGACAAGGATGAGTTGGAAGAGGACGAAGAGGAAGAACAACATGACCCAAGTGGCAGTTCTTCTAAAGATGACACAGCTGAAATACTAGGTGAGATTCAAGACGAGCTTGGATTTAGTCTACTAATCTAATGTTGATCGATCATCCTTAATGGACAATCTATTAATTAATTAGCTTCTATTAATGTCTATAATGTATGGCTACTAAACGTCGCATTTGGACTTCATATTGGTACACTATGAGCTATTTTTACATCGCATTTGGACTTCTTACACCTTCGCCAGGCCACAACCACCCCCAAACCACCGAATTCGACCTTTAAAAACTTCCACTCCCAAACCACTAAAACCCTCGAAAACAACCTTTCCACCATAAAAAACGACCCTCTTTCCTTCCCCAACCCTCGAATTCGCCCCCATGGGCAGTTTTGATGGTGTAGGAAGGGAGGAGGAGCAGCAATGATTGATTTTTTAATTTTTTGTTTGAATCGATTTTCCGGCGAAGGGGTTGGAAGGGAGGAGAGTGGTTTTAGGGGGTTGGGGTCGATTAGGGGTGTGTGTTTCGAGGGTAGGGAGGGCCGACCGGCAATTTTCAGGAGGTAAGGGAGGTGGTCGGCCGGTTTCGATTGGCTGTGGGTGGCTGGGAACGGCTGCGGTTGGCTGATTCGATTTTTTTTTTCTTTTTTATTTTAAAAAATTAAGACAACCATTGATGACATGTGGCATTCAAAAAACAAAAAAAAAAGTTTACCCTCTAAACCGGTAACCGGTTATTGGGACTGCTGGAGGAAAACTAACCTAATAGTTAGGATTATTGTAGAATAATCGATAGTTGGGATTATTGTAGATAAATCGTCCATAATTGGGATTATTAAAGTGTATTTTTCCTAACAATTAAACTCAAATAAAAAAAAAAAACTAATTCATACCTCGTATGGTAAATTGTCGAAATCGCTCGTCAATACTTCTCGTTGAGTATCCATTAAAGCGAATTGCAGTGCTTTAATATTTATGGATGCAATTAGAGAAAGAATAAATTGAGGTAACTTTAAAAAAAAAATTAGGGTTCTTCTAGAGTATGGAGGTAGTATAAAGAAAAAAAAATGATGAGATTGAATTAAACGTGATTGTATAAAGGAGAAAAAAAAATAGATAAGGCCTAGAATATAAATTATGTAAAATTTATTTAATTTAATTTGCTATTATTTTTTTTTAATATTAATATTGATAATTAAAGTGAAGTGGACCAATTAAAAAGAATGGGACATGAAATGGGACAAAAGAGTGGGATAGAGGCTTCGGACCCATGTATTTTGTCAAAAAAAAAAAAAAAAGAGATGTGTTATATACACTATTTAAAGGTTTTTGGATATGTAAAGTACGTATGAATTGACCTACCCTCCCCTTAGACTTTACCTGCTAACTCGTATTAAGTTATCTTGTGACTTTATGAGAGATTCAGATTTGACAAGTGTATTATTTTTCTTATCTTAAATAATTAAAGCACATAATGCAAAGTACGTATAAATTTACTACGATTATTATTTATTCAAGAAGATGCTTATTCTTCGATCATGAAAATATGTTGTTGAAGTGCATATATTCAACATAGAAAATCGATAATCACTTGTGCATATTAATCTTAGTTATATATTGAATATGATTACTTGCTTAACAAAAATTTTAAAAATTCCCCCTAAGATTTTGAGGAGGAAAGTTTGATCCATTTCTACATTGCAGTTGAAAAATCTTGTTATCTTAACACTTACGCAGACTTGAGAAGCTTTACCGATTCAATGCTCATTAAACTAAACTTGCACCATCTACTAATCCATGCATTTAAATACCAAACTTTTCAAAAATATATATTGTACTTTCAAGATAAATACCCTAGAAGTTTTTTCATTTCTATATAATAATTTATTGTTACATGATGTATCCAAATACTGTATTTATCAATTCTCAAGTATTTACTGAATATATGGAAAAAGGTAGACCAAATTATAATGATTTAAAAGATGTCTTAATTAAATTTTTGAGCAAGGCAAACATCATTGCTTTAAAAATCAAATCAACTAATAATAATAATCAAGTGCTAGACAGTAGACACTGGTTGATGTTGCCTGTTGGACGCAATTAACATATTTACAACTCAAGTTATGACCAAAACTTCTAAGTAATGTACGCAAATCTTCAAACCAACCTTATGTGTGTAACTATTAGCCTGTAAGGGAATAATGTATTTATCTATCTATCGTTTCTAAGTACTCATATAACTTCGATCCGTTTCTAAATACTTCTTCGTTTCAAATTTTAAAATATCCTTCTCAATAGTAGATTCACATATACCAAAGTTTAATTACTCGATTGTAGAGTGTGAAAACGATTGAAAGAGAAAAATTGTAACTACGAGAGAGTTTGAAATAATATGGATCAAACGATTGATATGAGGTAATACATAAAGGATAGGGGAATTGAAGTGTAATTAATTTTGTGTATGCTACTAAATATATATTGTAAAGAAAAGACGTATATATTTATAATGAACAGCTTGAAACAAAAAGTATAAATGATGAAAAATCAGAAAAATAGTAGAGTATAAAATAAGAGAATAAGAGATTATCCATCAAACCAACTGATCAATAATGCAACATCGTCTATTAAAATTTATAATTTAGATGAAATTCATATAATTATATTTTAGTGTATTATGTAAAGCAATATGGAGAGCTTCAAAGTTTAATTTACTAGATTAAAAAGCAACCTTTGCTTGAAATAATATAACGCGTATAAGCTATACCTTAACGTGGCATGAACGAATGAGTTAATACATTGTTTTGTATTTGTTGCACTGTTGCACTGTTGCCGACATGTAACTTAATAAACATGTTAAATTACACATTTTGCATTGCCATGTACGTATTATCCTAAAGTCATACGTAAAACACACACACACACAAAAAAGTATTATTTAGCCTAAATTTATCGGATGATTCTACTGTATCAATTTTTAAAAAAGAACACCATAATATGCTGATGTGTCATGCTGTAATTGATCAAATTTTTATTTATTTTAAAAAATCAAATTATACTATACATGTATGTATTATTGCAAATACATGCATTATTTTATAAAGAATACAAAATGATAATATTTTTTTAATTATTTTCGAATCTGCTTGATTGCTTCTATGAACGGATCTTCGTGGTCTTCAATTGGAGCACAATTCGAAGTTATTGTTTCGATTGGAGGCCGAAATTATTGTAATTGGATAGCGAATTGCTGTAATTGATGGTGGATTGGAGGTTCTAGTTGTCACGTTTTGGTGTTGTGGATGAAGCGTGGATTGAAGACGATGGTTATTGCTGTGATTGAAGGTCGAGATTGTTGTCATTGGGTAGCCAATTGCTGTAATTGATGGTGGAATAGAGGTTAAAGGTGGACTGAAGGTGGCGGTGGTTGCTGGTTGGTGATGGAAAATGCTGCTACTGTGGGTTTGCGAGCAGGGCGGTGGTGATAGATTGCAGGGTTGAACTGGACGTTGGTGGTGATAGATTGCAGGGCGGTGGGTTAATGATTGATTGCAGGGCAGTGGCCTGATGTTTGATTGCGGGGCAGTGGGATACGACAAGTTGGTGGTTGTTGTAGACTTGTAGCGGTGCGGTGGAGGGCTACTGTTGGCTGATGTGATTTTCGACGGTTGGAGGTGGTTGTTCTACTGATAGATGATGCAACGGTGAGCTGCTGGCTAGGTTGCGCTGTTGTCGCGTTGCGGGCGGCTGGTATTCTGGTTTGGGAGTTGATGTTGGTGGCTTGGTGCAGTGAAAAGGCATGGGCATAAAGGGGTTTTCATAATTAAGATTATGTACTACATGTTTTTGGGAGTATTAAAAAGAAAACGTAATATAAATACAATTTTAATACATTACTGTTACTAAAAATAATTCAAAATTAAAATCAAAATACTAAATATAGGCCAATCAGTTTTCGCCACATCAACATAATGCGGTGCCTTTTTTGAAGAATAACATTGTAGAACTTTTATAATTTATCACAAGCATGATGTCATAAATATGGGCCAATTAGTTTTTGCCACGTCAACATATTGTGGTGTCTTTTTTTGAAGAATGACATTGTAGAATTTTTATAAATTTATCACAAACATGATGTCAAAAATTAAATATTTATTATTATTATTTTTTTAAACAATTTCTTTTTATCACAAATAAACTTATTTGTAGGTGATAAAGTATATAAACTGATCTTCAACTTAAACTATCAACTTAAACTTTTGGTTGGATCAGTCTTTTAATATAGTATTAGAGCCAACGTGACACAAATCCACAAAGGTCAGGTCTGGGTTTGAATTTCATCCACCCCTCTTTTTACAGTGGAATATTAAGCGCAGAGTGTGAGGAGTGTTTGTGCTGCATCCACACTTCAAGCCCTCGTGTGAGAGGACATGATAGAATATATAAACCGAGCCTGGACTTTAACATTTAGCTTAAACTTTTGATTACATTGGTACGTAATATTGTAAAAAGTTGGTATGTCAAGAACATTGAAATAATATATATTAGCAAGAACTCACATAAATATATTTAATCTAAGTAAAAAATCGCTAAAGATAGTCTTAAATTAAATAATAAAACCTGTGGATTGTACATAACATCAATATAATCATGTGGATGATGCTTATATGGATTAAAATCTTTCTAGCTAATTGATGATATGTTCTGAATTATGCGTGCTTTCAAACAATTATGCGGAAGTGAGTTGGATGAGAGTCTAAAATCTTCCATACCTATGCTAGGTTAGTTGCACGGGAGTGCGTGAATTAGCTTAGTAGGATAATTGACATGCTTAATTGCACGGGAGTGAGTTAAATGTGTCGATTGTTCTTCATTGAGGTCATTTTCATCTAATTGCAATGTTGTTGAATGCATTGATATAATGGGATTCTACTTTCCCTATTTTTCGTTATTTACTCTAAGTAGTGTTTTAGTTGTACTTCTCTCTATATCACGACCATCCTACTAATTTAATTAGCATAAATTGATATAACTAGTATTCGTGGTTCGACCCTATACTTGCCACTAACTAGTTTGGTGTAAGTTTAGGTACTATAAATTTCTAATTTGATTAGGGTTGTAGATCAACGACCTACTTTTCCGCGATCACTTGGTTTTTGTCAAGAGTTGTGCGTTGAACTTTTAGGAAATTTTCACGAGACCTCACTCGTCCTCTAGGTCAATCTAAGGGTTTAAAGGGCTTGTCTTTAGTTGCTAAAATTGACCGTGATTCGTACGAAAGTGAGTTAGTGTAGATTCTCATCCTCTTTAGTGTGTTAGTCTTGCTTAAATAAATCTTTTTCCTTTTCTCTTTTGTTTTTGTCTTGCTCGAGGATGAGCAAGAGTTAAGCTAGGGGGAATTTGATTAGTGTCACTTATGACACATTTTAGGCCGTTTATCTCCCTTAATTTTAGGTTTATTTCGGTGTTTCTTTAATATTTCTAGTATGTTTAGTCACTCTTATTTCGGCGTGACATTATTATTATAATGATCATCAACCCAAAAATCATAACCCTTGACAATATTCTCATGATTTAATGAGAATAACAGCCATGGTTCAGTCATTAAACTCGTGTTAGACACAAACATAACTTTAGGAAGATAGCAGATTATGTATGTGAGGACACTATTAATAACTAATTATATCATACTTTGTATATCATTGAGTGGAGTAAGTTTATGTGAAGACACTATTATGTTTCTAAACTTCTCATACTACATCACTACCTTAAAAGACATACTACCCTTCAAGAAATTCATAAGAGCTTGTCTAGGTTACTCATTATGAGTAACAACAAATGTAACTCAAATGGCAATAAGCGTAAATAAGTGCATTGCTTTGCAATTTAATATTATTTTTAAATTTGGGAAAGTGAGTTGGCAAGTGGAAATGCACAGTACATTTGTTAACTTCGTTATGTTGAAGTTTTGAAGGGTAAGAAGTTTAAGTGTAAAAAATGCCATAGATCCTGAATTGGAGAGACTCATAGGTCGACGACCGACGGCGGTAGTTATGGTGTTTGAATTAGCTTTGCTTAGCTTAGCTTAGTGATTGGTGAATCTACTCTCGTCGTCTTGTTTAAGTTGCGTAATTTCGGATCTCTTGTACCTATTTTAACAATAAATAAATCAAAATTTTCGGACATATTTGGTTGTAATTATCTAATTGAAGTTTAAAATTGCTGATTTTGGTGTTATTTGGTGAATAATCGCTGAATTGATGGTGATTTTGGTTGGTGTTTGGTTAGAGTTTACTATAATTAGCTGAATTGGTTTCGTTTGTTTTGGTTGAGTTTTATTTCTGGTGATTCATCGATTTAATGAGCTTAGCTTGCATTCAATTTTTGTTTTATCAAGCACTCCATTGCAATGCAATTGCATAATGATTTGGTGTTTCAATTACTTGAGTTTGCATTGTATTTTCTTTTGGTTTGATTTTGTACTCCATTTTAGTGTGCTTGAGTTTAAGCACTTGAAGAATGTTTGATTGTGCACTTATTACCTAAATTTTGTTTGGATGTTATAGCTGAATTTTCTGTTGTTTTATTTTTAGTCTGCAATTGCTGTGTGGAAATAATTTTGTTTCTTAGTTATGGTTTATTTGTGAATGTAGGAAAATATGGATGCAATTGATGGTGATTTGAGTGATTCTATGGCATTTATGCAAAATGACTCTTGTAGCAGTCCTAATACATCCCCATTAGTTCCGATTCTTGAAAATAAATGCATTACTCCCCAGAGTGGAACTTCAATGGTTCCAGATTTTGTAGAAACTTGCACTACTGTTATGTCACCCCCCAATGGTACTGTTCAAACAGTTGACACCATACATTCTAGTAATAGGGGTGTCCTTGTGTTAGAGCCTCCGAAGTTAGGTATGATTTTTAAAAGCTGGGAAGATGTTGAAAGGTATTATAAAGAGTATGCTGAACAAGTTGGTTTTGGGGTGACTAGGTGTCAGTGATCTTTGTCTAAGAAAGACAAGAATGTAAAGCTTTGTTGTACTTGGAGGTGTGAGTGTTGGGGTGCACCCAACCTAGGGCCAGAAGGGAAGCAAAAAAACGGGCAAAGGCCATGGGTAAGGATGGTACTGGAGGTGTTGTGAATGGTGTAATTGGTGAGGATGAGCTTGCTCGTGGGAAAAGGAAGTCCAAGAAATGATTTTGCCTTGCAATGTTATATGCTCGTGTTACTGCAGAAGGTTCTTGGGAGGTCCGAAAGGTTGAGTTGAATCATGTGCATGAGGTGAACCCTGATTTGTCTAAATTAGTCAAAGAATACCGTATGAAGAATTACACCGCTACATTGAGGAGGAGGTGCCTTAACTATTATGAAGTAGGGGTTCCTGTTAAAAAGATCCATGGTTGCTTAGCTGTGGATAAAGGCGGTGTTGAAAACATGCCAAATGTTAAGGACCTCCAACATGAGGTGTACAAGGAGAGGAGGCTTAAAATGCAAGGTGGAGATGCTGCAGCCATGATGAGGTACTTTCAATACATGCAACGGGACAACCAAAATTTTTATCATGCTATTCGGTTAGATGAAGAGGGTCGATTGAAAGACGTTATGTGGGTTGATGCTCGTAGCCGTGTTGCTTATGAGGAATTGGGTGATGCGGTTTGCTTTGATGCAACGTACTTGACGAACGAGTATGAGTTGCCGTTTGCTAATTTTGTGGGGGTCAACCATCACAGTCAATCCATCCTGCTTGGATGTTCTCTTGTTTCTCATGAAACCACAGAGACTTATACATGGGTGTTTGAGCAGTGGTTGTTGGCCATGAACAATAAACCACCCCGAGAAATACTCACTGATCAAGCACCTGCAATGCGTAGAGCATTGGCTAAAGTTATGCCTGGTTCTAGGCACAGATGGTGCATTTGGCATATTTTGAAGAAACTGCCAGAGAAAGCTGAAGTTATAAGTTGTTCACTTATCCTTGTTTGTGTATGTTTTAAGGTTTACTAGTTTCGTTTAAAATTGATTATCCCTATATGGTTGCTGGTTACGTATATTCTTTGCTATAGTTGGTTGCTAATACATAAATAAGAACATGCATCTGACCTTTGTCTTTTCTAAGTACACATAAATGAACTACAAAGAAATCATGATGAGAAAGCATGCCATTATAAAGATTTTAAAACAATTTATGTTATTCAATATTAATATTAATTTTTTTTATGAAGCATATTGAACTGTTATAGAATTTAGACCCTTAATGGTGGATATTTTATAGCTTACCATACACTGGTGCTCTTTTGTTTCAGACCTTGGTAGACCATATTATTTTTCTACAATATAGATTAGATGGTTAATTGCTGGTAATCTAATTGATTTTTTTTGCTTTTCGCGGCGTAAACTGTTTAACACCATCAACCATCAATAATTATATCACTGTCATTTGTTTAATTGACAGAGATATAATTATTGAGGATGTTAGGGAAATGATACAAGATTTGCCTTATAAATTTAGGTTAATAATCAAAGAGTGTCATGTGTATTTTAGCAAATCTATGTCGCATCATTGCTTTTACAGCTCTCTATAACTCAACCTAGCAACACCTACTGATCTAACATGTACCAATTATCAATTCCATTTATGTCAAGGTTTTTTCATTAATTTTGTAATGTTTGAGCAGTTACCATGATTTCAAAAATCCCTTGAAGGCCGTCATATACGAGAGCTTTACGACGGAAGAGTTTGAAAGTAGTTGGTGTTCTTTAATGAAAGAGTATGACCTTGAGGGAAATGATTGGTTGGAGGGTTTGTATGATGAGAGGCACATGTGGGTGCCAACCTTCATGAAAGATTATTTTTGGGCAGGTATGAAGACCACCCAACGGGTGGAAAGCATCAATAGTTTTTTCGATGGATTTGTTACAAGGAAAACCAAATTATTTGAGTTTCCGCAACAGTATTGCAAAGCTATGGAGAAGCGTGTCGAAGATGAAACAACTGCAGATGAAAAGGGGATGAAGTATGTGAGGAGGCTAGTTAGTGGTTTTTGGCTTGAAGAGTTATTCCAAAAACTGTATACCGATGCAAAATTTCAAGAAGTGCAACAGGAGTGCGCACACATGTTGTACGTTGTTCATCACTTTCATCGACAAATAGATGAAACTAATTGGGAGTATGTGATGGAGGATAGGGTCTGGATTGTTCCCGAGGGTTGTAGCGAGGAAAAACTAACGGAGATGAGAAGGTTGTACTCTGTGACATTTAATTCTGCCACCAAAGAAGTAAAATGTGACTGTTTCAAGTTTGAAACATTTGGCATCCTTTGCAAACACTGCATTCGTGTACTTGATCAAAATTACGTCAATGATTTTCCTAAGAAGTACATCATTGATCGGTGGAGGAAAGACTTGCCAAGGAATCATGTCCGGGTCATAGTGCCATATCATGACCCCACCAAAAGTATTGAAGTGAAGAGGTTCAACTTGATGTTGTCTGAGTATGAGGCCTTGTTTGACGATGCAGCTACGGCCGATGATGCAACACTTGAAATTGTTATGAACAATTTAGCTAAGTTAAAAAGTGATGTTAAGGAAAGCAGGGAGAAGTTTAGGAACAAACAATTAATTGACTGTTTGGAATTACCTCCACCTTCTAAAATTGGATCCAACAGTCAACGGAAACAACATGGTAGTACTCCTACATCAGATTTCGTGATAGGGCATCAGGCTGCTGGATCAGATTTCCCTTCGTTGATGGGGGTATGTTTTCAGTTCAACAACACCAATATTGTGAAGGATCCAAAGTCTTTGAAGAGGCCAAGGGGTCGTCCTAAGGGAAGTAGGAACAAGTCGTTGGCAGAGGCAGGTTTCAAGTTGCCTAAATGTAAATCGGGTGCTACCAACAAAAATGTTTCACGTGGACATGAAGTTCCAAATGTGCTTCCCAAGAATCAAGTCAGTTGTTTTGTTAATATTTTTTTATTATGTTTATGTTAGTGTGTGTTATTGAGGTAATGATTTTGTTGTCTTTTATTTTTGAGTTATGAATTCAAGGAAACAAAAAATGCGGTAAGAGGTGTAACGGAGGCAAGGCTGCTAGAGCCAGTAATGGAAACAGAAAGCGCGCAACAAATGATGGTGATACTGTCGTGAAAAGGAAACGATATAAACGTGTGCTTGAAGTGTCATCTCCAACCCATTCATTTGAGTTCTGAAGTGGTGGCCATATGGGGTGTTTTATGCTGTAGTGTAATTGTAATAGGCTATTGTGTAATTGTAGGCTTACATATCCATTGTAATGGGCAAAAAAAATTTCCCAACATTTTGGACTACATTTTGAACCCATCTCTTTAAATATGGGCAGTATTTAAGTATGGATTGTATTTAAATTGTTATGTTATTTTAAATATAAACCTTTTAATATGGGCCCAAAAAGCTTATACACCCATTTTAGACCCATTTGTTTCAATATGGGTTGCATTTAAGTATGGACCATTTAAGTATGGATCCATTTGATATTTTTAAATATGGACCATTTTATAATATGGGCCCAAAAAGCTTATACACCTGTTTTAGACCCATTTGTTTCAATATGGGTTGCATTTAAGTATGGACCATTTAAGTATGGAGCCATTTGATATTTTTAAATATGGACTATTTTATAATATGGGCCCAAAAATCTTGGGTTGCATTTATGTATGGACCATTTTAGTATGGAACCATTTGATATTTTTAAATATGGACCATTTTATAATATGGGCCCAAAAAGCTTATACACCCATTTTAGACCCATTTGTTTCAATATGGGTTGCATTTAAGTATGGACCATTTTATAATATGGACCCATTTGATATTTTTAAATATGGACCATTTTATAATATGGGCCAAATAGCTTTTACACCCATTTGACTAGTTTACCCAAATGTCAAAATGCCCAACTTTTATCCAAAAATATTGTACAGTATATGATTATTTAATTAAATTTCTTCCGAGATCATAATCCATATATAAGTAATACTACCAAAATTAGTTTATGATGTGTACTCTAACAAATCATATTTAACTGCAACTCAACTCAACTACTTACCCGAAACTATTTTAAATGATTATTTCAAATTCTAATGAGATCAATTTAATTTCAATGATTATTTCAAACTCTAACCAGATCAATTATAGGATATGATGTGTACTTATTTCAAATTCCACCAACAATCAAAATAATTGAAACAAAATCAAAATTATACCAATCACAATAAGCAAAGCTACCAAGAATCAAAATTAAACCAATCACAAAAGGCAAAGTTACCAAAATAAAGAGTAACATCCCATCTACATGATAATATATTACAAAAGTTCATATCCAAATTTACCAAAAGTTGAGTACTAACACATATGGGTGTACTAACATCAGAATACAAATTATCTAATCAACTTCAAACCTACAAGGATACTACCCACCATTTAATACAGCAAAAGAAGGTGGATGTCAATGAAGTCCATGATACTCGAGGTTCACATTTGCCTTAACACTTCCAAAAGGGTGGACCTAGTCCACATCCAACTTAGTAAGCATTGTTGAAAGCCACCACCTTATCATTGTAACAAATCCTGGCATCGCTCACGGTCTGGCTTGGCTTTAAGTACTTTCTCTTATGCATAAGTGTGATGTTTGATGGGTCAGCTCCAATCCTGTTTGCCCACACGAAGAACACTCGATTCATGCAAGTGTGGATACGACCTTTGACCCTCTGTTCAATAGGATCCCTCGATATATCAACAATAATAAACTTTTTGATTCTTGTATCAAGGTTCACTACGCCCCACCTGGTCATATAAATTACATGTATCAATGTTGACTTAAGTTATTTTTTTTTTTAAAAATAAAAATACTAATTTTTTAGAAAAAAAAATTAATTTTGATTTATTAACAAATCAATAAATCAAAAGGAGAATATTGTGTTTTTAAATGGGTATAACAATTGGGCTTTCACAATCCGAATATAATAAAAGGGTATAAGTTTTGGGCTTTGACCATCCATATTATGATGTGATTGGCTCATCAACATAGGCCCACTGCTAAAAAAACCCTACTTCTCAAATGCTTTATCCTGAAATTTATATATATTTTTTTTCTTTGAAAAATTATCATGAAAAGTTATAATACTACCTCCTTTTACATATTATTTGCAACGATTAGACTTTTTTCCCTCTACTTTATGTCAAATCGTTGCAAATAATATGTAACGGAGGTAGTATAAAATTATTTGCTGAAAAATAAAACAAAGTCTCTATTCCATTCATGTTCTTAAATATAATTATGTCGGAAAATAAAAATTAAATTAAATGGAGCTTAGTGCAAGTTTGGGATAATTAACTTAAACAAAACATATTAACATAAAATAAAAAGAAAACATAATAAAATAATAACAAAAAAAAACAAGAAATACCAGTCCATGAAACAACACCACATCCCCAGTCTGAACACCCGTAGTTTCTTGTGTAGCATGGCGCGCAATAAGGTTACCAAGCTTGAACAAGTTCATTTGATGAGGTCCAACATCTATCTTTGATGAGTAGTCTATGTAGATTCCCTTGAAGGTTTCATTATCAGCAATCTCATACATGACTCCAAGATCACCTGGTTCTTCGCTCTTCACCAATATTGAATGTTTTGGAACTTCTTCTTCAATATTTGGATGCTGAAGAAGGTCCATATCAATATCAGGCGCGGGTTCCCTGATATTAGGTTTAGGTTCATCATTAGAGTCTGAAGTATCGACATCCCCATTGTAGACCCGCATATCAACTTCAACGGGGATACCCGTAGTATCAACATTCATTCGTCGAGATAGTGTTCGTGAAAATCTAGGAATCATGAAGGCTAGTGGGAGCCGCAAAGATTCCTCCCTGCTGATGAAGCGAATTCTTGGTTGTAAAGCAGGTAAGCCAGCAACAATCGGTATTCGACGAGGTCGTCTTTTGGACCTCCTCCTATTCGGAGGTGGTCGGAGAGGTAGAGGTACAGTAGATTGTTGCTGTGCTTGGGAGGTAAGCGCATGCAGTGGGGGGCCGTGCGGCTTGCTACCTGAAGACTCACCTGCGCAAGTTATCGAAGGCAAAGTGAGGCGGGAACGCTTCTTGGATGGTGCCATGTTTGTAAATTTTATAATTAGTTTTTTTTTAGTGAAAGGTCTAGACAAACAAGAAGAAGAAGAAGAAGAAAGGTGTTTATATATAGCAAAACAAATGAACTACATACCTTGGCTTCTTACCAAATTACCACTTGACACTTGTCATATTTTGGGCATATGTAGCAATTTCTCATTTATCAACCATAAAATGTAGAATACAAAGGATTAATCATAATTGGAGTAAAAATAAAGTATTAATCATATACTCTAAATTAATTTAATTCTAGATAACTTTAATAACTTTCATAAATGATCTATCAATGATAAGTATTTGTATTTTAAATATTTACAATCATGTTATTTACAATTATATGAACGATTTATCGATGAAATGGTGGCATAAATTGTAACGCGACGATAATTATTTTATCTTTGTATGACTTATCGACGAGTTCTCATTGCAATCGATGACCTACCTTAGGTCCTAAGATTACTGAACTTATGAAATGTGCGATTTACATCATCATATAAACTTCACACTGAATTCAATACTCAATTTATACTAATACTAAGTTGCGACACACTTTATCGAGTCATAAGGAGTCTTTACATGGTATTTTGATTTACTGCGTATAAAATTTGCATGAAAATTATATACTTAATAGTTATACCCTTACCTATAAATATAATAATCCGTTATCTCAAAAACCCCAAAATGTCGTAAAATTACTAAAATAACATTACTAAAATAACATTATCTGAACAAATTTAAAACCCAAAAATGTCGTAAAATGACTAATATAACATTATCTCAAAAAGTTGGTATTATGTTCCATTTGTTTTTTATACCTTATTGCTAAATAAAATATAAATATCATTATTTCTAATGAATGTTGTCAACTTATTTTAATTTTAATATCATTATCTGAATATTAATAATTATATTCATTTTACAAATATTTGTTTCTACAACAATTGCTTAATTAATATCACAATTCAATTGAAATAATAATATATTAAACACTTCTACAGCTTCATTACCCCAAGGGTTAATTTGTTATAGTCACATCAACTTAAAAAGTAAAATTCTTAACATTTAATAACATTTACTCTTATTTTAAAACAACAAATATTTAGGATTATAAGAGCCATTGTACACATGGTTCAACCTTTAATAAGAAACACTAGAACTAGTACGATTATAAGAGCCGCCCACTTCATACAGTTTGCTCCAACGTTGTGTCGTGGTTGCCCTTCTTGGATTTGTATTAGTTGGTGAAACTTGGACATCAGTGATTCTAGGTGGGTGACAACCACACAAAGGTGTGTTCAACACTGCTGCGGAAGCAAGGTCATTAATTACTTAAGCGCGCTGTCCACGTCTCATCATCAATTTTGAAAAAACAAATTGGAGAGGTACTGGGAGTAGGTTTGGTAGGGAGTGGAGTGTGTTGTTAAAAAATTTCAATTTATATAAAGATCTTGGTTGATAATATTTGGACACTTGTAAAGGTACTCTACTAGATTGTTGACACTTGTAAAGTATATATATTTTTTTTTACAAGAAAAATGCCATACTTTAAGTTTTGGATGTGAAAACTGAAAAGAAGTACATTAGGACTGACTCTATAGTAGAACACAAGACATGAATTTAGATTATAACTCCACCTTTAACAGACCTTCAACTAGCTTATCTTCTACATTTAATCATCCATTAAAAGAGTTTCAAAAATTACTTCATGTATAATTTGTTATTAATTTTTATAATTAACCCGGGTTTTATGTTAAATGTGAATGGGCTATTTTTTTTGTTAAATGTTTCATTTATTTTACGAGGTCAATTATATTTGGTTATATTTTTTACAACATATTTCATACTTATAAGTACTAGCCTATTTGCTTCAAAAAAAAAAAGTATTAGCCTATCAATTACACTACATGAAAGGACTTTAGACTTGATATTGCACTTCTCAATAAACTTAAAGTTGTGATTTAGACTAGAATTACTATTTTCAATATTTTATTGTGTTGATTTTACAACAAAATGCAAACTTTACTTTTTTAATATAATAACACAACACAATGCATAGAGGTTATGTAGTAAAGTATTAAAAAGTTGTTGATTTGACAACACAATGCAAATGTGTACCTTTTCAACCAAATTATTTAAGCTCAAAACAATTTTTCATACAAATTTATCAATTCTTATGTCTTTAATGTCTTTCTAAGATATTTGAACCAACCAATTCAATTAAACAACCAATTCAATTAACAAAGATGTCTTCATTATTCAAGATTAATTGTCTTAATTATTTGATTAATTTATAAAATTAATAAATCAAAATTTTATACCATTCTCGTATGTTAATTAAGTTATTGAATTGTTTTAGAGAACCTATTACACTCCTTAAAATTAGTCTGTATGTAAATATTTAACTTTTCATTTAAGTAATATCAATTTTTAATAATTGATATACAAAAAATAACAAACAATTTTTCATACATAAAAGTATTATCAATTAGACTTCATAAAAGGACTTTAGACCATATATTGCACTTCATTAAAGATGTAGTGCTATTAAAATATTTTATGATTTGACAACACAATGCCCTTGACTTTCAACCTTTCCAATCAACTTTTGTAGTGTAATTTTTCTTGTTTAAAAACTATCATACTTAAAAGTAGTACATTTAAAAGTATTACACTTCTCACTCAATAAAAGTAGTAAACAAGAGTGTTCAATTTAAATAAAAATTAAAATCAAAACTACTCAATTAGGAGTCTATGACATTATTATGAGTCTACGATAGTCTATGACTAATCAAAACTAATCAACAACAACAGTCTTTACACTACAAACTTCTAAATATTAAAAAGGTGTTCAAACTTTAAAATGTACTTAACAATATTACTACCTCCGGTCCACATTACTCGCAACTTTAAAATATTTTATATCTCGCAAATAATACCCCAAAGTTGCGGTTAATTTGGACTTAATCATATTCGTATATTGACTATATGTAAGACTTACATACATTATTTACTTCATACTTAAAGTAAAGTATAACCAACATAAATATTGGTTATACCCTCTACTTTAAATGTGACTAATATAAAATGAAGAAATTAAAGTAGACTAGGATTGAAAATCTATTAGACTACAAGGACATGCTTTAGACTAGATTTGTCGATTTGACAACACAATGTCAACTTTTGCGAAAACCAACCCAACTGATACACTACTCAGAACTCTTACATTGATTTTTTTTTTTGGAACGGGCACTCTTACATTGATTAGACAATGCATAAAGAGCAAAATGGGACAGTAAATTATATTTAATTTAAAACATTTAGAAGATCAAATATTTAATTTAATAATAAAACATTTAGAAGATCAACTATTAAAATGGCTTGTAAATGTTCAACAACAAATAGTTGAATTGAAGTAGCATGCCTTTTACAATTTTTAAACTTAATTAAAAGAATCATACCAGTTTTGTAACATAATCCTAATGGTAATACATGTGGAAAATAGGAGGGTTATCGTCGTAAAATTCTACAACAAATTCTTGCTTAGCCCGGATATTTTTTTTGTTGAATCAGATCCGTAATCCCCTTATTAATGAAACAAGTAATGATTTTATTCCAACCATCACGTTCTATTTGCAAATTCGCATCCCACTCATTATCTCCAAATCGTAATAAAGCGGCGGTGTCCTCAGGGAAATTCATGAAGTTCTCCCGAGCAAATTCAATTGGAACACTCTACACAATAATTTAAAAATATAAAACATGATTATATGGGTCTGTTTAAGACAAATAAAGTAAAAAATTGAATTAGCCTTTTACCATTACACCTAGATGCATGTAAGACCTCGTAAAAGTTGACAAAAACCACGGTCTATCTTCTTCCAACGTTTGGGATATCGTTTGGGGCTAAGACAATAGGATCCACAACCTCTACACTTGCTCTAAACACCCTAACACGAACACATGTGTTGTGACATAAATAAATTTTTAAGATATCACCAAGTCTTATGTCATTTTCGGTCACAGAATTTTCCTAACCGTCTTCCAAAGAATATTTCCACTTGGATCCCAAATCCACAATCCGGAGGAGTACGTTCCACGATGCGTTACCATATCCCCTAAATACTTCAAGATTTCCATTCACACCTTGCATTTCTTCAATTAAATTACCCGGAATACGCTACGATTCGGTGTCCAAAAAACCATGATTTTACAAAAAATAAAACATAATATTATTAACGAATGCTAGATATTATAGAAACTTACCACGCCAACAAGCCTTCTTTCGTTCACCTCCACTCCAAAATTTTGGTGATTCCATGTCGCCTACAAAAAAGTTTGAAAATATCGTTTAAACTTTAATGTTAAATATTTAAAACCTAACAAATCATACTAACAAAGTTCACACGAGATTACGCATTCAAAACAATACCATATCAAAAATATTGCTAACACTCTTTTAAATTTTTTTAGATTTTTAGCCTTTGGTAATTTGTTGATAATATTGTAATGCTTGAGTTATGAGATTTGTCCATCTTCCTTTTATAGGATAGAAAAGTAAGTAACGACGAGACCCGTCAATAAAAGAATCTTGCGTACAATTATTGTGTTTTATTGCTTGAAATTAAAATTATGACATGGAAATTTGTACCTTTAACAATACTAAGTTACATTAAGACGTGAATGAGCGTACAATAAAACCTTATTTTGTAATGTCGTTTAACACTATGAATGAATTTTCGTTGTTATATTTAATAATTTTTTACTTTAACCATAATTAACCGCACTAATTTATTTGACAAAAACTTCTATTCAAAAAATAAAAATTTGCAAAAAATTATAATGTATACCATACTTAAGCATTTCCAAATTGTTCTTTTAAAAAAAAACATTTCCAAATTGTCATCCAATAGACTTTATTTGATGTACTTGAATTGTGCACCACTCAATTGTGGTGTTGAATTTAGGATAAAAAAAAGGACTATTTCCATCAATGACAAGTCACACCCAAAAGGGATCTAATCTAAAAAAAAAATTCTAGTCTAAACTAAGTTGCAATGTAAGTGTAATGATCAACCTTTTGCCAATTTTTGCGAAATTTACTGTATCTGAACTACATGTTTAATAATTTTTGATGATTTAGTCTTACTAATTTAACTAAATAATATTTTTTTTTGGAATATAATAAACTAAATTTTTAATTAAACTTTTAATTTTAAATTTAGTAATTAAACTAACTAAATATTTAATTACACTAGTAATTTAGCAATTTAACTTTATCACCTACTATATTAGCTAATTATTTATATCACTTAACTACTGTGTATGTTTGACATTAATTATTTGTTATTAATTATTATTCGTAGTATCACCTTCTAAGTATAGTAATTATCACTCTAATTTGAATTAACAACAACTACATTTAATTACTAACTAATAATTAATGTAAAACATACAATATTACACAAACATACTAAATTGCACCAAAGCATTGTTAATTATATAAAAGGGGAAAAATAGTATGATAGCAAAACAAAATACGCCCCTTAATTACAAAAAAGGACAAGGAGTTCTTCATAACAACTTCTAATTAATTAATTAAAACAACTATAAACAACTACTTAAAATATGATAACATGGATCCGAGATTCGCTCAATTTGACCACCAATGGCTTCCTCAAAAATACAACCAAAAAACAACAACATCAACCAAAATTACTCTAGATAGATCATAGGACGCCATTGGACACCATTCTTGGTCATTCACCTCGCTTCTGGGGGATAGCCCTGTGACAAAACATGACGCTAAAATTATTTTGTATACTCAATCAAAAATATGTTTAATGGTTAATGTTTAGGTAAAAAACAGATTTTATGTCATAATTACCTAAATTAATTAAAAAAAAATAAAAAAAAATTAATTAACTCACATAGGTTAACCCATCACCAGAACATAGGCTTCTAAAATGCAAAGCGACCCAGGACCCTGGTAGTAGGTCTGAGTCTGAAGGACTTCAGACCGCCATAGCAGCGCTGCCCCTCCTTTAAAGGAGTTAAGAACAGAGTGTGCGTAGCTAAAATTACCACCAAGCCTTGCAATCGTTTCAACAAGATTACCAACACTGTTTCTAATTTCTAACAGAATGACAACATCAGGATGATGCATTTCTAACATGAAATTGAAATTTCGAACAAAGGAAGGTCGACCCACCCCCGCACATTCCAGCAAACAAGCTTAGTTGCAGGAGGCATTGGAAGCATGTGCTTATCTCTTCGATTGCACCGTATTGGTTGAATGACTGCACAAGTATAACTTGACACTTCTAGAGGGAGAGACTCAATGACATAGAGATGTAGGAAGCGTGGTGCAGAGGGGAGATATACCACCTAGAAAGCATCACAGAATGAAGCCATCCGGAGGCGCAAATCATCATTCTGCATAATAAATGGAGGGGCTGCAAAATTATTAACAGGCTCAGGGTCTATTAAATGCATCAAGAACGACGGCAATAGGGTTTGTGAATCCTCCTTCTCTAGTGCTGAGGTGAAGTACCAGTCGAGCAAGATTTTAAACTTCTCGTCCATTGCCAGCCAGTCGTTGATGGATGGGAGGTGTGCCGGTCATAGTGGACCACCAGCTTTAGGGGCCATTTTCAAGTTTGAAGGTTCATTGTCGAAACGGATTGAGGGGTCAAACACTGCCTTCCAAAGGTCCTTAATTTCAGTTGGGCTAATTTTGAGGTTGGTTTGGGTGTAGTAAACCATCTCATTCATGTCAAACTTGGCATTCAAACCACCTTGTGGGGCGGTGTAGTAGAGAATTACATGGCTATCTAAAGAGGTGAAGATTAATATAGGAGGCATTTTCAGTGAGTGGCTTTCGAATGTGGAAAATATTAGATGAAGGGGGAGAGCAACTTTTAGAGTTATGAAGTTCCTTTTAATAGATATGAAAGTGACATGTGGCCACTTATGGGGGGAAATTAAAATTAAAATTTTGGGACCCAATTCATATTCAATTCAATGACACAATTCATATGCTATTCGATATTGTTACAATAGTTTTGCCAAATAAATATAAATTATTTCAAATGACCACATCAAATTGCAAATTCGTATAACGTATTCAATCACAATATGAATCATAAATATAATGTAAAAATTCTAGTAATAACTATCCAATAAATTATAATCATAATCGAATTCAAAAATTAAACGCATTCAATTTTTATTGAAAGATTTGATTCGTCATAATTGATTCCCGTAAAAGGTTATTTGGTGAAAGGTTTATTGGTACTTCTCGGTCAAAGGTTTATTGGTAGTTTAGTTACTAGTCGATTTTGTAACAATGAATGAATTTCCGTATTTTACTCGATTTTGCAAGAAATAATTTAACTCGACTATTTGATCCCTCAATAAAAGTAATCGATTTCGTAATCATGAATGAATTTCCTTATTTTGTAACAATGGTTGGATTTCAATTGATTGTTCGATCATTGCAATAGTCCATTACCAAGTTTGTTCTAGTGTTTCACTATTAAAATGTTGAATTGAATTTGTAACAATGAATGTCCATATTTTGTTCGATCAATCAGAGTACTCGGTAGTTTGGTCAAAGGTCCTTCAGTCAACTGATTCCGACCAAAGGTTTATCGGATGTTTGGTTTTGGGCCCGGGATATGCCCGGATTACTACATTGAAAAGGTTTTTTTTATGGTATTGAAACTCTTATGCTACGTACAATATTATCGTCCGAATAAGGTCAACTCGAACTAATTACAGCCCGAACCAATTACAACCCGTTTAAAATCTTTTGCTTAGCTTATATACCAATTAATCGTTTGTAGGTTTAATAAAATTTTGATGAAGCTTGACCAAATAGTTTAATTTGACCACAATGATATTTATTACAATTGAACTTAAACCAAAACCCTAATTACTCAATTCGAACTTGAAATTGTACCCAATCTGAATTTGACTTCAATTTGAACTTGAAATTGTAGTCTAATAGATAATCATTCCTAGTCTATCAAGTTTGAGTATTAATGTTTATAATTTTTTTTTAATATATTAAATACTATATTAAATAAAATAAAATTACATACCAAGTGGATTGCAAGTTACCAAGACATGCGCCACTTACTTTACTTTATTAACTTAAGCTCACATTTTTATCAAAATCTTATTTGCATTGTGTTGACAAATCAATATTAACTTTTGAAATTGACCAATTTGTACTCTGAAGTCCTGATTTTTTATTTTTTTTGTACATCACTACTTTTTACATTGAGAAGTACAATTGTGATAAAGTCAAAAGACTATTGTTCATAGTGTAAGTAGTCTAAAGTCTTAAATTTATAGGAAATACTTTTTAGATCACTACTTTATTATAGTCTAAAGTCGTTTGTTCATAGCATAATAAGTCGAATTTGTAACAATGAATGAATGACCATATTTCCTTTAATCACCCATGAATTGAAAATTAAACGTATGTGAACAAATCCTTATTTTAGTCACTTAAATAGTATTTGACCACGGGCTATGCCCCGGATTACTACATGAAACTAACTGATATATATACTATATTTCCTTTTCATATTTAATTAAAATCCATTAGTCAATTTTGTACAAAGTAGTCGATTTTGTAAGAATGGTTAGATTTAAGTAATTTGTTCAATCAATCAAAGCACTCAATTTTGTAACAATGGTTGTAACTATAGGTGTTCGCAGTGCGGTTTGGATCATAAAACGCACCAAACCGCAAAAGTGTGATTTCTATTTTTTTTCAAACCGCACCTTAACACACTTTAAAATAAACTGCACCATACCAAAATGTGTTCTGGTGCGGTCCAGTTTGCGGTTTAATCGTATTTTATTAAAATTGTTATTATTCTTTTTAAAACAAAACTTTTATTTTAAATTATAATAATTAGTTGATTCTTGTAAATGAAAAACTATTTTTATTAACCATTAATTAACTAATAGGTCATATGTTTTAGTTATTTTATATAATTTTAATGAAAATATTGTATAAAAATTAGAAACCGCATTAAAATGCGGTTTATGGTCAATAATTTTGGAAACCACACCAAACCGCAAATCGCAAATCGCAAACCGCGCTTTGGTCATTTTAAAAAAACGCACTTTAATCCGAATTCGTAATCCATATTTTTTAATTTTTTTAATCCGATCCAATCCGAATTAAAAAAAAATCACGAATTAGTAATTCGTTCTGATTTTCGTTTCGGTTCGGTTTTAATTCGAAATACTTTCACCCCTATGATTGATCGATCAAATTAGCCGATTTTGTAACAATAGTTGGGTTTAATAAGCAAACGATTTTGCAACTTCGGTTTAATCACTCAACATAAAGACATCAAATGGAATATACCCTTTATTAAGGTGAATTTGCAACTTTGCAACTTTTGCTAACCCCCCTTGTAACTCCCTTATTAAGGAGAATTTTGATATTAATATATAGTAACTCTTTACATTAACTCGATAAAACTCGGAATTCAATATGAATTAAGTCAACATACCTTAGACTACAATTAATTGTGATAGAATTAAACTAAACTTAAAGCACGAGTTACAAAGGGGTTACCAAAACAATTAATACACCCAAAGAAGAGGTACATTACTATATAATTAATAGTCGAATTTTATATAATAGAGAATCAATGACAATGGTTTTTGGTAGTTTCATTTTAAGAAAAAAAAGTAATAAATAAATAAATATATATTTAAAATACATATTAAAATACGAACCAATATTCTAATTACATAAAACTACAGCTAAAGGACCTTGACATTTACTTATTACATTTAAAATAAAAATAAATAAATAAATAAATAAAACTAATGGTCCCACGTGTGACATACCCTACTATTTGATGCCCTTTATAATGTAAAGTTTGGCTTTTCTCGCTCCTAAACACTATTGACTCTCCAACTTCACCTTCAACCCAAGCTCTGTCAAGGTTAGTTTCCGCCATTGTTGCTTCAATTTTATTAATATAGTTCAGTTTTTCCAACTTTGCTGTTAGTTGTAGTTAATAGTTCTTGTATAAGTTCTATTTATTCAACTTAAATTGGGGTTTTATAAAACACTTTATTGCGGGAAATTATTGTATAAAGTGAATCTAAGAATAATTTAACTAATACATGATAAATTTAAGGTTATGCGGACATTGATGATTTAGATTGTACTCGTTATGGTATAATTAGCATTTCTAGTGTGGTAATCTCTGTTGTAGTATATAGTTAGGGTTTAATTTTCAAAATTTATGTTCTATGGATGGATTTATGAAACTCGTAAGTATATGGTTTAGTATTTTCATGGAAATATTTTGAACTGATTTTATTATTTGAAGAATGTTGATGTTTTAGGTTAATTCGGATTGGTTAGTGGTTAATATTCATGGAAATTGGGATGGGTTGTTGTTGTCTCTGTTGCTTCTTGTAGTGTATTGAAAACCTTAGGTAGCTATGGTTACAAGCTTTTGGGGTTAATTGGATTTTTTTGATATACTTTTTTTTGAAATATAATTGATGGTTATAGGCCAAATATTTATAGATTTAAAATGCTTACATTGAATTGGATTATTCATCTTTATAATTCTAACATAGAATTTGACACTAATTGCTTGATAATTGTTCACATTGGTTGTGAAGTGAAAGAGTTGAAGAGTGTCAGCCTTGCGCTATGAATTCATAATCGACAGTGAGCATCTAACAAAAATTCTTGTAAGTTGTTGTTGATATGGTTGCTCTATTTTGATAATTCTGTAAAAAAAAATAGATTCAGTCCTTCTAATATACAATAATTCCTTCTAATATACAATAATTCCTTCTAATTACTCTGTTTTGGTTGGCAGCCGCTTCCTAAGCATATGGCTAGGGAGGTAAAAGAAGTATGGACTAAGAAGAAGGGTGAAGAGGGTGTTTTACGCATTCACTAGGGTACAGTGAAAAGAAAATACTGAGTCACGATGAGTGAACGGTTGAGCAGCAGTGGTGAACTACAAACGGTTCTGTCTAAAGGGTGGAGCAAGTTTGTTAGCTCAAACGACTTGCAGATTGGAGACCGAGTACAATTTGTTCTAGAGGAGACCGACTCCTTCGATTATGTGCCCATAGACCTTCTTTATAGAGATTCGTTCTTCCATTTCACCTTCACCAAAAGCTACATTGACAAAGCCACAATTGTATGTTCTCGCTTCTAATCTATCTGTTTTTCACTCTAATCTATCTTTTTATTATATCAAGAACTGTTTTCTAATGTGTTCACTTGATATTCCAATATTCTAATTGTTCACTTGTTTGATAATCTGTCAGAGACTAAATTGTTCACAATGAATTGTAATAACTAATACGGCAAAAGAGGGAAAGTATTATTGTTAATTGATAAGTTGAAACTAACGGTTACAAGGATAGTCAATGAGTTGTGTTCTTACTTGATTTGTGGATGCCTCCCACTCTCTTCTGCTTATACTAAGCTATTCCATTACTAAGCTATTCCATGTGACTAATAAACACAATAATAACACAACCCAAAATAAGACATGGAAATTACTACTGCTACTTTCCCTAATCAAATATTTATGATCCCCATCTCTTCTTCTTTGTTGGGGTTGACTCCATTAGCTGTCCTTGACCCTTGTGTGTTCCTGATTTGGGCCTCCTTTAATAGACGTTGATGGGTTGGGCCGTCCCTCTAACTAAGTCCATGACATAATATTATTCTAATTATTATTATCACCGTGTATTTTAATTGCGAATAGAATAACGGATTATGAATTGTAGCATCAAAGTATCATCTGCAGCACATATTTTGCTTCACCTAGTATATATGTGTGCAATGAATTAGGCTATGTGTGCAATGAATTGGGCTATGTAGCTATGTGTGCAATGATTTTGGCTATGTATGCAATTGGGCTGTTAGGGCTTTGTGTGAAATGAATTTGGTTTTGTGTGCAATTGGGCTAATTTGGCTATGTGTGCAATTAATTGGGCTTTGTGTAAAGAATTGGGATGATTTGGCTATGTGTGCAATTAATTGGGCTATTGGCGCATGAAAGTTTAGTGTGTGCTAATTAATCCTTTCATTGATATATGTGGTCTGTGTGCATGAAATGTTGTTAATGTAATACAATAAATAAATTTATTCATTGATATATTGAGACAACAAATTTCAGTAATGATTAAGTGGCCCCTTTGGCGACCAAAACCCCAACCAGACATGAAACCTCCTAATGGCTCATGTTTTGGGCTTGCCAGTTGACCATGCTGAGAATCTAGGTATTGTGAATGCTTGATATAGGCTTGATATAATATAAATGCTTTTACTTTACTAATTATAGATGTTTACTAATGATAGTCTAATTTAGTAATGAATTCTTTTTTTCAATATTATTTTTTATACATAGTCGGTTACTTTACGTTTTAGTTTCTATAACATAGAATAAAAGAATGTCTCAAATTATAGATATTTTAAACAAATTCATTTTTTTTAATTGGGATTATTTCACTTTGCAAAGAAATAAATAAAAAAATTTCAATTAAGATTAGGGGTGCATCGAATATAGGGGCAGTGAGCATTTTATAATAATTGCGTATTCAACTTCTTTTGGGAGCAATTTATAATAAATGCCTATTCAACTGCTTTTGGTATGAATAAAATGGAAAAGTTAAAAATCCATTCAAACTTGTTCAATGTTCTCATGAAAGTATTATGATTTTTGCATTATTCACACATCTAGCTTTCATAATTTCTTTTTTGTGTAATTGTGTAAATATATAAGTTATTTTCTGATAGATATTGTGTATTAATATAAGTTATTTTATAATAGATCATTTTTTTAAGATTACTTTTAACTATTAATAGATATTGTGTATTATAACTTTTGTCAATCATTGGTTTCCAGTTAAATAATTTTTTTTTATGTTTAAATATAAATAAAAAAGTTACCTAACTAGCTAGTAGAAATGAACTCTATATTCTTAGATTAGAACTATAATAGAAACAAATTAGTATGTAGTTACAAGTTGAAATGTTATTGGTCCTTTGAGATATAATTCCTGTTTGAGATATAAAATGGAGAAGTTAAAAATCCATTCAAACTTGTTCAATCTTCTCATGAAAGTATTATGATTTTATTTGATTAATTTAGTGTTTTTGCCAGCATGTGTGATTACATTTTCATGGTGTCTTAGCCACCACAAGTTGTTGTTTCTTCGTCTGAGCATAATTAGATTTGATATGCAGAACATTCCTTTGGACTTCGCAAGAGAACATTTTCATGGTCTTAAAAACCAGTCTCCAGTTGTTGTGCATTACAAAAATCGACATTGGGAATCCAAATTGAGGATTAAGTACAACAACAAGAACGAAAACAAAAAAAATCATCAAATGCGACATCAAGCAAAATATTCATAAACTGATTCATGATGAGATGATTGAAGAAGGTGAAAAAGCAGTGATTGAGTTGGCATTTATGGATCCCCCGACCCTGGTGATTATCTTCAGTTGATCTTTGATCTTTCATGAATGCGGCCGGGTTGAATTCGGAGTACCATGCTTTTGTTTACCTTTTATTAATCATGTGTATTTGAAGGAAGGTTATCGTAGATGGACTTTTGTTAAACTTTGTCACTTAACTAGGTTTTAGGCCGGGACCGGATTACTACATTGAAAAAGGTTTGGAATTTTGATGTTCTTGAAACTACTATGCTTATGGAACACTTAATTGAAAAATAAAAGTTGACAAATCAACACTTTTTTATGTAGATTTAAAATAATTATATTGAAAAAAAAAATTAAACTCTAGATTTAAAATAATTATATTGAGAAAAAAATTAATTTCAAACAGCTAAATCAAAAGGTTACTCACTTACTGTAGATTTAAAATCATTATACAAAATTGACAGATTTATCGAAAACTGATATTAATCGAAAACCGGTTGGATCTAATACTTTAATACCATCAACCGATGGAATCAAACTCGATATCACAAACTAGTCCCCAATTAAAACTTGTACCCGAAGGATTAATAATCTCTAATATTCGTATATAGGTTTAATAAAATCTTGATGATCCTTGACCCTGACCAAATAGTTCAATTTGAGCACAATGATCTTTATTAGAATTGAACTTAAACCGAAACCCGAATGTACCATGTTATTTATCCACTCAAACCCTACTTAACACAATTCGAATTTGTAATTGTACTCGATCTGAATTTGACTTGATTTGAACCCAACTTATATTCGAAAAGGTGAATGTTTCACTAAGGCTAGATTGACCCCACATAACCTGATTTTGTTTAAAGCCAACATCTGATTTGACTTGACCCAAACCTGACTAGAATACCCGAAATGACACCTGTATATTCGCCAATGGGGTTTTGATGATTATGAATTTTAATGTGTTTAATTTTTTTATATAATAAGTTGTGTTTTTCTTAAAAAAAAACATATAATAAGTTGTGTTGGTTTTGGCAAAAGGTTGTGTGTTGGATTTAGCAAAAGGTGACAATTTGTTGTCAAATCAACACTTTTTAAGTTTTTAAAGTCACTACTTTTATAGACAAGTACAATATCTACTCTAGACCCTTTCCTTCAAATCTAATAAATAATCATTCCTAGTCAATCTAGTTTGAGTGTAAATGTATCTTAGATTATAGTTAAACTATCAAAGCACAAAGCATATTTGCATATATATGTGAATTTATTTGAGTCGGTTTTTTATTTTCTAAAGGGTATATTAATATACATTTTTTTTCTTTTTTTGAAATAATTAATTTGAAATTAGAAATTGGGTATGAAATTATTAGTGTTACTTTTAAAGAAATATTACTAGTATCTTAAATATATACATATATATATATATATATATATATATATATATATATATATATATAAACAACTTATTATAGGATGGAACTAATTTCTTATTAAATTAGATTCAATAAACTAGTTTCACTTATTACATGACATAGGGCCCACGTGTTAAGACTTACCCTACTAATTCATCCCCTTTATAAATATCATTTTTACTTTCTCTCACTCCAAACTCAATTCACTCCCCAACTTCCCAGCCAAGCTCTCTCAAGGTAAATTTCCGCCATTTTTGCTTCATTTTATTAATTTATTACTGTATTTTGTTCTATACTGTTGATTGTAGCACATAATTCATGTTTATTTTTTTACTTTATCTACTTAATTTAAGATTGTAATTAACACATTTTTACGGAAATAGATATTACATTATTAACCTTAGACCCATACAAGTAATGTAATACCCCGTATTTTTATATGTATTTTATTTAATATATATATTTTTATAAGGGTATTTAAATGATTCTAGCATTTTAATTATTTATCCTATGTAAATTGGGAATATTTTACAAAAGGAAAGTTTGTTTAATTAATTAATTAATAGAAGTTGGGTTTTATTTTAAGAAATTATGATTTTTAACAAGTTTTAGTAGGGAAGGGATTAGGAAAAACTAAAGGAGGAAAGTTTAGGGTAAAAGGGGTGATAGAGAAGGGGTATAAATATCCCTCTTATGAGGCAATTCAACGTTGCCCAGAGTGGAGAAAACCCAAGGTAAACTTCTCTCCCTTTTCTCTTTATTTTTCTCTTTCTTTTTCTTTTTTCTATCTCCTTCCCTTCCCCTCTTGCCGCGCACAACCACCACCAGCAGCCACCACCACCACCGGTGGGCCGCCGACCACCAGCACCAGCCGGCAGCAGCGGCGACCACCGGCAGTGGCTCCGGCCTGCTGTCGGCAGCCACGGTTTTCGAAAAAAAAGGTTTTTCTTTTTAAAAATCAAATCTTTATTACCCAAAACTAATCTAGGCTTTAGTCTAATTATAAATTATGAGTTTGGAGATTTAATTTTGATGTTTGGTTATTGTAATTGTGTTAATTAATTTTCAGATTTGGTTTTTAATTAAAAAGCCCCAATTTTTGAAACCCTAGGTTCTTGATTCATGATTTGTTGAAGGATTATGATGTATTATAGGGTAGGCCTTTGTTTTAAGTGTTTTAAAACTTAATTACAACAAGTTTTAATTATAATAAAGTGCTGGAATTTTATGTAGAACACTTGATATTATGTTTCTTGAAGAAATTTTAATTACCCATTAATTGGGACTTAATTTATGGTGTTTTAAATATAATTTCAGCTTATTCTAATTAAATTATGAGGGGTTTTAAAATAGTATATATTGCTGGAAATTTGTTTAGAGTGGATATTAATACTCTATTATGAATTTAATGTGTAGGAGACTTTGAAGTAAGCAATTTCTACTAGTCGTGGCAGTTTTAATAACGTACTCAAGGTACGTTCGCGTACTTAGCATAATTATGTTGATGTAGTAGCATGCTAAATGTGTTTGATTGATTTCAAGTAATGTCATGCTAGGTTCGGAATGAAAATTTTGATTTGAATGCTATTGGTGATTGGATTATGAAGCATGAATTATTTATGATGGATTATTTATTGGAAAATAGTAGCTTAGAATATTATTTACGAACCACATATTAATTTATGGCTTGATAAAGAGCATGTTTAATTAAACTAATTGTTTAATTTGGCTTGGAATATTGAAAAGAAATTTTATTATGGTTAATATAATTTTTATTGATGCTTTAAGCATGAGGAAGGAGCTATATAAGTGTCTATGTACACTAGGAATAAATTGTATGTTGGTGCCTTTGTGCACTTAAGGTGTTTTTAACGCCGAGGGATAGGATTTTTGGCGCTTTATGCGTTTAAGGTGTCTTTGACACTGAGGTAGAAGTAAAAAAGGTTCAACATTAAATATTATGTGGTCAGTAATTATTCAAGAATTAAATTGGTATGTTTGTTTGATTGAATAATTATTGTTGATTGACTTATTATGCTTTGAGAGTCATCATCAAGTTTAATAATATGTAAATAACGTAAAGTGAAAGAGATTACGCACCAAAACTCTTGGAACGTATATACCTTGAGTATGAACAATGGGGGGAGTTATGGGGTTTTATATTTAACCATAACTTCTAATGGAGTACAGGACACTGTATATTCCTTTTTATTTATTATTATGCGCAGGAATTCCGCCACCTTTGAGTGGTTTTGTCGCTGGCACGGTTAGCTCCCGTGTCAGTTAACCTCAAATTTATTTGGGGGAGGTTAGGAGGAGAAAACCCGTTCGATGCGTAATCAACGCAAAATGAATTATTTAGTGTCTAGTCATTGTGTCTTGTTGAATGGTGTGTGTGCTTGTGAACAGGTGCAATGAGGTAAGTGTGTGTTGATAGGTGAAAGCATGTTAGTGTGGCTAATTTACGCTTATGTACTCAGCTTTGCTGATTATGTGTGTTTGTGTATTTGGCCATGTCTTTACCTTGGCCCTATGATGACCCATTTCTAATGGAGAGTAGTGGAAACAAGTAGAGATAAACTTTTCAGGTATTGAAGCATGATCATGATGAGGCATGAGAGAAGAGTGAATCTTACTAGTTTTCATTAGGTTACAAGGTGTTTTATGCTTTATTTATTTATGACATATTTTATGTGGACTAACACAAAGGTTTGGTTTTGGAACGGTTTTTGAATAAGGGCCTTTAATGGTTCCAAGTTGTAGTTTGATTTTATTTGACTTTGTTTGTTTGGTTTTAATCTTTATTTTCGTTTGGTTGACTTTTGAGTTGACTTTTGAGTTGACTTGTTTAATCGGTTTTTAATTTTGAGTCTTCCGCTGTGTATCTTTGATAATTGCCTTAGCCGTTTTCACGGTGGCGGTAATGTCTTAGTTATTCCTAAATCGTGTTTTTAAAAGAGTAGAATGAGTATTTAAAGGAAAGGAATTTCTAGGGTGTTACAAAGTGGTATCTGGGAGCTTAGGTTGAGATTTAAAATTACCACTAACCCGAAAACATTTTTCTTACTGTGTTTTAAACTTGGCCAAGTGTTAATTTAATTATTTAACGTTAATTGTCCTGATTTTATTTTTTTATACATATATATATATTTTTTATAAAAAAAATATAAAGGGCCGAATTTTTTTTTTTTAATTAATTTATTTATTTATGATCCAAATTTTTTTTTTGTGTCGGAATTTTTTTTTTATTAGGACCGAAATTTTGGCTCTCTTTTTTTAGGGTAAATATGTATCCTTTATTTTTATGTATTGCAGGAAGCAAGGATTGAGGTAAGTATTATGTGTTAAAAGCTTTTATTAACATGTTGGTGAGCTTGGGTAGGAAAAAGAAAGGGCATATAGGCTAAGATTTAAATTATTCCCTATGTGCATAATTTTATTTTGAGTGATCAAGCATGTGATTTGACTAGGTGTTTGTTGATGAAAGCATGAAATATGTGTATTAGTCTATGTGAACCCTAAATATTGTATGATTGAACACCAAACTTAATCTCCTTCAAGACTATATTATTTATTTTATTTTATTTCTTTAGGGAAGGAAAATCTTTTCTAAGCCTTTTTCTCTACAGGATGCCAATCTTTCCTAGCAAATTTACACAAATGGGATCTCTTGTAAAGAAACATAATGAACACCCCTATGACTTTGTAGAAAAGATCAGATACTTTTGTTCCTACCTGAGCAATGTCTTACGAGAGAGAGTTTATGACACCCCTGATCGTATTTCGGCGATGATTGTCCATTGTCTTCCAGAGGAGCCCCCTTACATTGCTGTCAAACAGAGATTTTCTGATTTTTACCTTCCAGGAGACGTTCCAAATTACCATAAATATAGAGACTATTATGGCCAGTGGTATCCAGATTATATTTTCTTAACTAAATATCTCGTAAGAGTGGAGAAAGCTCATTGTCAGCGCTTAAACCTTCCCTACCCTGACTACTACTATGATAACCCAGTAGGGAACAATCCTCCTCCTAATCAACAACCAGGAAATTCTTCTTCTTCTTCTTCTTCTTCTTCTTCTTCTTCTTCTTCTTCTTCTTCTTCTTCTTCTTCTTCTTCGTCAGGGGGTGGTCAAGAAGAGAATGGAGAACAACAAGAGGGTAATAGTTCACTTATGGACATTTCTGATCCAAATCC
The DNA here is from genome assembly GCF_001683475.1 of Chenopodium quinoa. NCBI lineage: Eukaryota > Viridiplantae > Streptophyta > Magnoliopsida > Caryophyllales > Amaranthaceae > Chenopodium > Chenopodium quinoa. The sequence continues at coordinate 2,371,962 of NW_018743955.1, forward strand.
ACCTCCAACTCCAATAATAATAGACATCTCATCGGATGAGGAGGAAGAAGGGGAGTTTGTACAAGTAGAACCTGAACCTGAGTCACCTAAACCAATGGAAGAGTCAAATGATTCTAATTTCGATCCTTCAAGCTACAAGCTCATGACTAGAGTATTTTGATTCCCAAAATATCAAAAGATTGCAATCTTCAACCACAATATTGAAGTCCAAAGGCTTTCATGACTAGAAAATTTGACTCAAATAACACACATAGCCCAACTCATGTAGCCCAACTCATATCAAACACATAGCCTCATAACACATATAGCCCAATTCAAGGGTTTTAACCAAATTTGACTCAGTTATCACACATAGCCCAACTTATATAGCACAACTCATAGCACACTTAGCCCAATTCAAGGTGTTAAACCAAATTTGGGTCGATTATCAAGTTAGGCTTGAAAATTCACACCAAATTCTTCTATAGCAAACATAGAATACATAGCCCAACTCATATCACACTTAGCCCAATTCATAATCCATTAAACAAAATTTATTAATCATAGCATTGTACATTCCGACACAATTCATTAATCCATTGGGCTACATGAGTTGGACTAAAATTGATATTCCATTAATTGTAATTGTAATTGTAATTATAATTGTCTAAGTATTTAACATACACTTGGGAATAAAACTGATATATAGCAGAACTCCAAAAAATTATAAATCATATATAGCAGAAGTCATAAGTCAACACTTTTTGTTTAAAGTCATAAGTCAACAATTATTTAAACTGATAATCACACTTTACAAAAATCAGATCAAAAGGCACTATAATGCCATGACCCTTAAGACCATCATATCAATATAATTAAGATTAGATTAGATTGAAAAAAAATATAGATTAGATTGAAAAAAAGATAGATTAGAATGAAAAAAGATGGATTAGAATCGAAAACATACGATTGTGGGTTTGTCAATGTAGCCTTTGGTGAAGGTGAAATGGAAGAACGGATCGTTAAAACGAAGTTCGATAGCCACAAAATTGAAGGTGTCGGCTTCACTAATAGACCCGTCGTGCTCTATCACAATGTGTGGGTCAACAACTGTTATTTCTTTATCATCACGCCAAATCTGAACCCGATACAACATTTCATCTATCTCCTCTAGAATAAATCGTACTCGGTCCCCAATTTGCAAGTTGTTTGAGCTAACAAACTCGCTCCACCCATCAGACAAAACAGTTTGTAGTTCACCATTTCTCCTCATCCGTTCCGTCATCCTAACAGAGTATTTTCTTTTCTCTGTACCCCGGTGAATGCGTAAAATGCCCGCTTCACCCTTCTCCTTAGTCCATACCTCCTTCACCTCCTTGGCCATACTCTTAGGAAGTGGCTGCTAACCAAAACAGAGCAATTTGAAAGTGTTATTATTTTTTTGGTAAAAATTATGAAAACAGAGCAACCATAGCAACAATAATAACTTACAACTTTTCTTAATAGACGAGCACTGTCGATTATGAATTCATAGCGCCAAGCCGACATGCTTTACCTCCTTGACTTCACAACCAATAATGTGAAGAATTATAAATCGAAGTTGCCAAACTTAATGTAACAATTATTGAAATATAAATAATTCAATCTATTTATCAAGCATGAACTGCCAAACTCAATGTAAGAATTTTAAATATAAATAAACCAAATTATTTGTTGCTTGGTAAATAAGTTATTGTAGTTGATAAATCCATAGGTACATTACACTTAAAAAAAAGCAATAAATAGAGAAAACAACAACCCGTGTTTTATAGAGGGTTAAAAACAATAAATTCCCAAAAATGAACTTAAAGAGGCAACACAACTGTACAACCACCGTACAACCACCATAAACGATTACTTAAAGAGGAAACACTCTGACCATGTCCATACATTCATCTCAAAACCACTAAGCATCCCAAATTAACCTAAAACGTCTAAATTTTTCACAGAATAAAACCATTTCTAACAATTACCATGAAAATACAAAACCACTATCTAACAATTACCATGAAAATACAAAACCACTAACAATTTTTTGAAATCCATCCACATCAATTCAACATATAACATATCCTACATGGAGAATTAAACCCTTAATTTATACAAATTACCACACTAGAAATGCTACTTATAACATAACGAGTAGAATCTTCATAATCAATGTGTACAAAACCTTAAATTTATCATATATTATTTGTATGGGTCTAAGGTTAATAATGCAGTATCTATTTCCGTAAAAAAGTGTTAATTACAATCTTAAATTAAGTAGATAAAGTAAAAAAAAAAACATGAATTATGTGCTACAATCAACAATATAGAACAAAATACAGTAATAAATTAATAAAATGAAGCAAAAATGGCAGAAATTTACCTTGAGAGAGATTGGCTGAGAAGTTGGGGAGTGAATTGAGTTTGGAGTGAGATAAGGTAAAAATGATATTTATAAAGGGGATGACTTAGTAGAGTAAGTCTTAACACGTGGGCCCTATGTCATGTAATAAGTGAAACTAGTTTATTGAATCTAATTTAATAAGAAATTAGTTCCGTCCTATAATCAGTTGTTTATATTTTTTTTTAGATACTAGTAATATTTCTTTAAAAGTAACACTAATATTTTCATACATGTAGAGAATATTTCAAACATTAACCCCTAGCTTGAACCCCACTGTGATCATACACTAAAGTACGGTACCATCCAAAGGGAAATAAGATAGAGCAAAAGAGTCGCCAACAAGTTTTTTAGGAACTTGTAAACCGTTCACGAGGTGAAGGTTACACCCCTTAACGATCCAAGAGATCGTCAACTCCATAAGGTCTTGAACCATGACTGGTAGTTCGGGGATGAAGGTACAAATCCAACCTAAAAGAGATTGAACCTGCTCTAATAATAGGCCTCTACTTTATTCTGGTCGTATTCATGTGCGCTTTCAGACTAACATGCAATCAATAGGTTTAACCCTAAACCTATTTATCTATGTTGGTTGAATTTAATGCACGAATAAATCTATTATTGGCGATCACTTGAATTATAATCAAATTAACCCTAAACAAGATTAATAAATTATCTTATTAAGCGCGATTACAAGTACCAATTTCCTTTAAATATGCATAAAAGGCGTGATCAAGCAATAACAATAAATATATCAAGCAACATAATAATAACAAATTATAATTAATATAATCATAATGATAATTATAATCATGTTAAAGCATAATAATAATAGCAAGATCCTAGGCATGATACTAACAAATTTAATAACAAACCCTAGCATGTCACTAAGAAATAAAAATCATATATTTAGCCCTAACATGATACTATCATCATAAATATTAGGAAGAACATAAAAGGCATCATACTTTTAATCATACTTAATATTAAAGTTACCCTAGACATGATACTAGGAATTTATAGTTGTCACCCTAAACATCAAATTAAGAAAAACATCCTAACATGATACTAGGAATCAAAATAACAATCTAAGCATGATAATATCAATTAAACAATTAAAGCACTTACTTGGATGTCTCGTACCTCTTTCTAATAACAAAATACACACGTTAGTAACTTCAAGGAAAATAATAAATAAAACAATTAAATTAAATAATAATTGAAAGAGAGATTTGGGACCAAACCCTCAGAAATTAAACCTTTCACGTCTAGGGGAAAGACAACTTCGAATATGGCTAGGTGTTTCTAAATCTAATGAATGCAGAATTTTTATATTTGAGAGAAAGCTAGTTTAGAAAAGAGTGAGAGAGAATAATCAAGAAAATCTTGATGAGAGTTGGTGAATGAAAACAGAGTTTTTAGGAAGCTATTTATAGAGAAAATCAGCCAAAAAGATAAAAAATCAAAACAGAATTCTGACGCGTAAAACGAGGTAAGCGTCAACGCTGGCAATTAGCGCCAGACGCTGAAGGTTAGCGCCAGGCGCCAAGCCTTAGCGCCAGACGCTAATGCTTAGTGTCAGGCGCTAATAATCAGTTTCACACGTTTTTGTTTTTATCATATCTTTTGATCCGGAAGTCAAAATAAGTCATATAATATGTCTTTGGAAATCTATTGAAGTCTACTTTCCAATCCAATTAGAATCAGATCAAAATACTTTGTAGATATAAAGATATGGCCGAAATAGTGGAAGGGTGTCAGTTTTGGATAAAGTTTCATGTCTCATTCATATCTTTTTCGTTATAACTCGGATTTAATATTATAATATATCATTGGAAAGATAATTTCAAGATCTATCCAACCATATAAAATTTGTATAAAGATTATGAGGAACGAAAATAAAATCTGAATATATTCCACTTTGTACAAAACAAAGATTCTTAAAAGGAGTAGTTTTATTCAATTTCAAACTCTTTAAAACATAATTATCACTCCTAACTCCATTAGAATTTAAAAGAACCTTCTAGAGTATTCTAGAAGACTATAATCAATCCTAATAGTTTAAGGAATGATAATTAATAATAGGCCCTCCTCTAGATCATTGGGCCGCATATAAAAACCAAACCAGGCCAAGTTTAGTATTTTGGCCATAACTTCCTCATTATTCATCGGAATTGGGCTTATAATATATCGATAGAATGGTCTTTTCAAACCCCATCCAACTACACCATTATTGGACCCTTAACATGGACCAAACTAAACAAAAATGCAAGTTTTTCAAAAATAAGGTAAAAAAAGAAATATTTTCAAAAACAAGAAGAAGAGATATTTTAATAAAAACATCCTCATCACTAGACTTTT